>NC_044322.1:208666368-209284985 GCF_007399415.2 Gopherus evgoodei
AGGGGGTAAAGGGCCAGATCTCTAGCTGGTGCAAACTGGTGTAGTTCCATTGAAGTCAGTTGAGTCACACTGACTTTCACCAGCTGGCCCAATGGTTTTTGGATCCCTGCAGGTCAATGTAAAGTACAAGGAAACTTATTATTATTTGTTATCTGCAGTTAACTGTAGGAAAATTGAATTAATATTCCGCAGTTATTATTACTTGTATTACATTCACATCTAGGGCCCTGAACTGGGGCCTGATTGTACAACATCAAGCACAAATACACAGTGAGACAGTCCTTAGCATCTACACAGACAAGTCCGGAAAAGGACAAGAGGAGAAACAGAGGCACAGGGAGATGACTTGGGTGGCCCAATGGCACGCTGCAGGTCAGTGGCGGACCGGGGAACAGAATCCAGGCCCTTGGTCCAGTGTTTTCTACTCAGTAGACCATGGTGCCTCCAATAGAAGGTGGTTGTTTACTATGAGTCTAAGAATAGCTCTACCAAAAAGCTTTGATACAAAGCCTTTGTTACCAAATGTTCCCGTTACTTTGGGGGCACACACGTTTATTAGGTTACTCTTCTGGGGTGGGGGGTGATTGTAATTCTATCAATGTACTGCTTGTGTCACTTATGTTCCCATACGGAGCTCTACTTCTCCCTTCTGCAAGTTCCCTCCCAACGGAGTTAACCTGCAGGACCTAGGTTCCCTAGGACTGGGTTCTTCCAGCCCCAGAATCAGACGAACACACACACACTCTAACAGAGTGCATCTGAGAGGACCGAGTTAATCAGCACTCCCCAGCTGACCATTTATATGTCCCTGGACTCAGCAGGCTGGGTCGAGCAGCACTTTCAATCTGCCACCTTCATATGACCCAGGTTAAGTATGTCCCTATCGCCATTTTCATGTGACAATTGTTCTGGTAGTAACCCACTTGATCAGCAAACCCCATAGTATTTTTGGATGCTGCAGAGGTCTTTAGCTTAGGTATGAGGAGCATTGCTGCAGAGCAAATGTGGAAGCCAAAAAACACCAACGGTGGCATGGGGGGGGGGGAGAGAAAGAGAGAGAGAGATTGAGAAGCAAACAGCCTAACCATGAAAGTTTTTATTTCCAGGTAATAACCATACAAGGGAGCCAAACAAACAAAATGGTTATAATTAGTAAATCTAACAAATTTGATTATAAAAGTCAGGTTTAGAAAACTATAACTGATCACACAAGTCAGGGTCAGAAGGCTATACCGAGAAGAGAGGGAGAGAGAGCTGGGTTCTCACCACTCCATGAAGCTTGAATCAATTGGGGTTCCCAAGTGGTGGTAGTAGTTGAGAGTCCGGAGTGCTGGAGACAGGCAGAGCTCCCAGCATGATCAGTCAGGAGAAGATGAAGTCCCAATGGAACTGATGCAGATTTTGGATCCAGGTATCAGAGCATTTATTTGAGCATGGGTAGGGGTTTTTGTAGGGAAAGAACAATGGTTCAAGGGAGAACACTAGATTTGTTTATGGGTAAACTGATGGCTCAAGGGAATATACCAAAGTTGTTTTGTTCAGGCTAGATAATAGGCACTGATCATTCCTGGCTATGGGAAGTGTTCCTTTGAGGGAGCTCACAATGCAATGAGGCAACTTCAGTATTTTGGATACCAAAAAAGGATTTATTACTAGAATTGGCCTGATAACTACTGAGCTGGGTGTATGTAGGCATGGGTTCATTACCATCTGGAGAAGAGATTCCCATGATGCAGTGCTTTCCTGCTTTTCTCGTCCCAGAGTTCGGTGCAGTTCTTGCCTTGGAATCTCTGTTCTCCATTCTGTATACTAATGGAGATGCATTCCTGTCCCACCTTTGATGCAAATGAGGCTAGGAGAGTCTAGGGGTGGATGGGGGAGGGTTTAGATGTGTCTCCCACTGCCTTTTCATTGCTTTTGTAAGTCTTTCGTCTGATCGGCTTTGGTTCAGGAAGAGGCTGGGAGGGAGGTCTTTTGTGAGTCAGACAGGCTAGGTCCTGGGCCCTGGTTCCCCAAGAGCACAGAGCTGATAGGTAACACCATTTGACCTCTCCCCTCCTTTTAAGCAGAGATCTCTTCCTTGTAGCTGCTTCATTGATCACCTTGATGTTTCAAAAGGCTTCATCCAGGGAACCCCCTCCTTATCGCCTGTGACTTTCTTCCTATGGCTCCAGATTCACATAATTTAATTGTGGCTTTTTAAAATTTGCTATCCTGACTTTAATTGGAGCAGGAGGTGTAACATATAACAGCCATATTGCCTCAGAAAGCTTGCTTTGGGAACTGGAAATCCAGGGTTCAATCAGTAGGCAGGACAGTTCCTTGAAATCAGTGAGTAAATATTGGAGCAGGGGGAGGAGCGTCTGACTGTCAATTATGGAAGTAGGTTTGTGTGTGTGAGCTTGTGTTCATGCACGTGTGCATGCTTGGGATCAGCCAGTGGCTTGCAGGGGGTGTGCTGTGGGAGTTGTGTGATGGGAAATGTGTGGGGGCTGTGCAGGCTTGGAGGGGGGAAATGTATGCATGTGTGCACAAGCAGTGTGCAGTTGAGGGTGAGGAGATTGCTATATGTGTGTGAGACTGAGGCAGTGCTGCTCCAGGGCTTAGTGCTGTGGCTGTGAGTTTGAGTGGGTATGCAGGTGTGCTGTGGTGGGAGGTGAGTGAATTTAAAGGAAAAACATTCATGGAATTAGTGTGGGATTTTCAAAAGAGCAAAGTGCTGGCTTAACTCTCTTCCTGTGAAGTGAATGGGGAAACTCCGACTGACCTCGCTGGGAGCAAAGATAAGGCCAATGCAGAGTGCTTTTGAAAGCTCATGTTGAGTATGGACAGAATCTCATTTTCAATTGCTTGTTCCTTTTGCTCTTGTGAACCAAGGGACAGATTTGCTAAAGTGCTGATTGCTTGCAGTGCACACAGTTCAGTGGTAGTTGTGGGTGATCAGCACCCCTGAAAACTAGTACACAGATGGCTTCACCCATCTCAAAGATACTTGTCCTTTTTGTTGCTTAAGCCCATGGCAAGCCAGAAGTTAAAATAGCAACCTGTATTCAAACTTCACAAGGGCACAGAAGCCTCTGACTTAAAAAAAAAACAAAAACAAAAAAAAACATGTAATTCCTTTTCACTCTTGCATAACTCAAAAAATAGCTAGATCAAGTCAGTTGCAATATATAAAATCCTCTTTGGGCTGAGATTAAGGATGAGAAATTTCATCCTAAAAGGAAAATTACAGAACGTTCAGAGGGAACAAAAATAGAGGCTAGAATGGAGTAGTTCTTTCAATTTCTGCTTACGGTGCTCGTGATTTTACTCACATTGGCAGAGGGACAGAGGCCTGGTCTATTCTTAAAACTTATACTGACACAGCTATATCAACTAGCCATGTGAAAAAATATCCTCACCCCAGTGACAGTTATGCCAGCAAAATCTCCAGTGTATATGCCAGAACAGTGCTTTTGTTGACTTCGCTAATGTCAGTCAGAGATGGTGTAGCTATGCTGGCAGAACGCTTTCTTTAGTTGGTGTATACAGTGTCTACACTAGGGGGCTCTGCCAGCATAGCTATGCCATCATTTATATGCCAGTCTAGGTTCTGTAATGCAAACATGGCATAAGTCTGCAGCTCAGAGTCCTCCCATTCTCAGGGACTGAGTTACTGTCTCCAGTGTTATTGTTTGTACAGCACCTAGCACAATGGTGGTCTGGTCCACAAGTACGCCTCTTAGGTGTTATAATGATAATTCATTTTAATATGGGGCTAATGACATTTTTAAACACTAGCTGTCTCCCCCTCTGGGATCTTACAAACATGTCTGCAAAGTTCACTTAAGCATTTGCAGTTCCGCTTTGGGAGCAGGGAGCTGGCTGTGGTCCTGATGTGGAAGCACCAGGAGTAGGGAGGGCATCTTAGAGCCCTTGGGGCGACATGAGAGGCTGCCCAAAGGAAGCCGGACCACTGTGAGTGTGATAGGTTCCTTAAACAGCTGTTATTATGCAGCAAGAGCTCTACAGTGACTTTCTCTCCTGTTACACAAAGTATTTCATGGATGAAGGAGCCAACGCAGGTAGAGAAAAAGCTGTGTTTCTATCATCAGTTCCCCCAGACAAGAGCAACTACAAAACCACAGTGATGAATCTCAGCAGTTGCAACAGAGAAAAAAGGGTTATATTTTAGCACAGGATTCAGTTTGGCACGACTCATTCACAATATCTAGAAACAGAACACAGTATAAAACAGTACAACTTTATTTTGTACTTTATTCACTGTTTCTCATGCAAAACTTTATGGAGCAAAACAATGCAACCTGTATGGAGTAAGTGACAGACATCAGTGAAACAGGGCTATAGCGACCTAGTATGGTGAATAAATTAAAGCATTCAGGCACTGGAAAATAGCAATGGCAGAAGGAGAGACAAAGAGAGTCGATGAGACACAAAGACTGCAAAGAAGGAGGCCCTTGCACCAATGGTGGTGAGACTGTGTGAACAGCACAAAGAAGAGGTCTGTGCTAAACAGGAAACAGACAGATAAGGTCCATCCAGTTGGCTATAGCAAGTCCGTGGAGGGCTTGGGAGGCTATAATCATAGAGCTCATTGCAAAGTCTATTTTGGATGGAATTCTTCCCCAGAGAGGCCCAGATAAAACTCCCCTAATCCTCCATACCAATATCTCCTGAAAATCAGCAACCTTTAGGCTTGCCTTTCAAGCTATATTCTTGGGTTTCAGCACCCCTATGCAAGCTGCTGGGCCAGAAGGAATGAGAGGGTGTATTCTTGGGCATCCCTGGCTCAGGTAAATCCAGCAAGCTTTGTAATGGGCTCAGACAGACCCCCAGATCTGAACACCTCCCAAACATCACTGCATCTGAAATCCAGATCCAGATTTTACACCTGGCCCATTTCATAATGAACCAAACAAACCAAGTGAGATCAGAGCATCCCTAGACCCCGGAGTGTTCAAAATGTGGGTCTAACTCTGTAATGTGTGGACATGATATGCCTTCTGCATTTATCACAGGGTGACTGTTTGCAGATAGCTTTCCAGGGACCGACTAGGGTTGGAAGAGCTGGGACCTGAAGGAACAGCTCATCTTTGAGTGAAAGGAAGGTTGTTTTTTCCTTCCTTTGCCCACGGTGACCATAGCCTGGGTGGTAACACCTCAAATACTTCAAACAGATAGATTGAATTGGGTTGGATGGAAGCTGCCAGTTTCTCCAAAGGTTTCATAGTCTTTGGCCTCTGGTTCTTTGCTGTTCATTTCATTCCACAATGAGCAATAATAATGCCTAGCTCTTATGTAGCACTTTCCATCAGTGGATCTCACAGCACTTCACAAAGGAGCTTAGTATCACTATCCCCAGTTTACAGATGGGTAAATTGGGTGAACGGAATTTAAAAAAATAGCTAGGGGCAACAAATAATATTAATGTATCTCCATGGCTTCCTGCATCCCAGAGTACTTTCCAGTCTATAGACCTGAACTGATGGTCCTTACTCAGGCAAAAGTCTCATTGACATTCTACTGGAACATTGAATTTGGCCATCCGTGAAGAGGATCCAGGAGGCTGTGTGGCCTATTGGATAGGGTATCATGCATCTTGGATTCCAGTCTCAGCTCTGCCACCCACTCACTGTGTGACTTAGAGCTAGTCCCATCCCTGAGGTGTGCCTCAGTTTCCCCATCTGTCAGACATGGATAGTATTATTAGTATTATTTACCAGCTTGTAAAAATGCATTTAGCTCTATCCATGAATGATTTGGGAGGGGGTTGGTAACAGGTGGACATATTACCCAGGATCAGGTTCCTGTGACTGCAAGGAAAGAACAGGGCTACTGGTGCATATTCACATTGTCTTCAGGGCTGCCCAGAGGATTCAGGGGGCCTAGGGTCTTCGGCGGCAGGAAGGCCCACTGCCGAATTGCCGCCGAAGACCTAGAGTAGAAGAAGCTCCGGGGACCCAGGCCCCACGAGAGTTTTCTGGGGTCCCCAGAGCGAGTGAAGGGCCCCACTCTAGGGGCCCCAAAAAACTCTCATGGTGGCCCCTGTGGGGCCCAGGGCCTGGGGAAAATTGCCCCACTTGCCCCCCCCCCGGTGGCCTTGATTGTCTGTACCAGTCAGGGAAATGTCCCTTGCTCTGCCTACAGCAGCTGGAACGGGAGAGAGTTGAGCTAGGTTGGAGAAGGAGCCTGCTCCTTTTGATATTTAAAGAGGGCTTTTCCAAAGCCCACATCCAATTTTGTTTTTCGAGGTAGAGTGAGCAATATGCTGATGTGTGAGCTTGGACAAAGCCTAGTCCTGGGGAAGGAGCAGGACTAGGGAGAGGGAGCTTGAGAGGGGA
Organism: Gopherus evgoodei; assembly: GCF_007399415.2. Lineage (NCBI taxonomy): Eukaryota > Metazoa > Chordata > Testudines > Testudinidae > Gopherus > Gopherus evgoodei. Next base: position 208,672,713 of record NC_044322.1, read on the forward strand.
CTGGATGGCTCTTGCTCTCTCTCTCCTGTTTCTCCTTTTGCAGAAGCTCAAAGTCTCTAGTCTTCTCTGATTACTTGCCAAGGAGCTGCACATGTTGGCTGGGATAACTATCTGCCGAAAAAGCCTCCCTCTGTGTCTTTGTGATTTCTGAGCTGTGGGATAAAGAGAAGAGATGACTAGTGGGCAGGGGGAAGGGAAATGGGGAAGAATGGGTCTTGGGCTGGACTCAGCAGAACACCACTAGGACAAGAGAAGGTGAGGGCTGGCATGAGCACCAGGAAGCAAGAAGGCCTGTTTTAAACTCCCCTCTCTGAGGCTCACAGAGCGGGTTGGGGGAGGCACTCTTGAAAGCTCACACCTGCCTCCAGCCTGCATGTCTTTAATTAACCCCTTTAGAGGTGAGAAGATTGGCCAAGGTACAGGAAGACCTGAAGAGTGGAATGGGGTGGAAGGCATTGGGCTTAGCATGCTCACTGTCTGCAGGATTCACACTGAATTAGGATCAGTGGAAGACAGTGAAGAGAGCCCTGGATGCCCTATAAGTGCTCTTGCCTTGCCTGAGACCCGCTCCAGGAGCTACACATTAAAGCCTTGCATGCTGCAGTTAGTCACTGAAGATTACAGGCTAATGACATGACACTTGCGTGTTGTAGAGTAATTATCATCTAGCCTGCCCTGGGCATAGGAGACAGACACGACTCTGTATGTGTTTAGCAAGGACATGAGCCTTCCTCTGCTAGGGTACATCAATTTGCAGCCCAAATCTCCAAAGAAATAGGGTCCAATCCCCTCTTCTCATTTAATTGTTATGGTTTTGTCTACACTAGGCTTCTTTACCCCAAATTTTCCACTGTTGCTATAGCTCTTCCTGTGGTAGCAACAATAGGAGCTCTAGTTCACTGGCCACTGGTGTTTATAGTACCAAGGTGTTCAGACCTGCTCTGAGAAGGATTAGAACACGTGACAGCAATATCAGCAGCCTAGGGACCCTTGTCAACACTAGTGCTGCCAGTGTTCCCATCAGCAGTGGAGCTGCACCGGTGTTGGTAACTATGGGAGCAAAAAACCCTAGGGTAGATCCAGCCTTAATGAATGTAGTGCTGGTGAAAGGTTCTGACCTGGTGGTTCTGGAGATTGAAGGCCTGTATCCACCACACAGCAGCAGGGTGTATTTCTCCTCACCACCTCCCACCAGGGTGCCTCATCCTGCCCTGGAGGGGCCATCTCTTGGGTGAAAGGGGCGTTCTGTCTCCATGGCTCATCAGTTCTTGGCCTCTCTCCTGAGTCTGCCAGCAAGGGAAGGAAGACATGAGGGCTTATTGTGATAATGGGATCTGAGATGCTTCCATCTCTACAGGGAACCAGACTGAGACACCCAGAGTGTCTGATTTAGCTGAAATCTATCACAGGGCCTCCACTGCTCTGCAACTCTCTCTTGGGATGCTACCGCCTTCCAGCTTTGTGAGTTCTGAGCATGTGAGCAGGGCAATGAATTCTGGGATGCACCTGATCTAGACAGACCTCAGCGCATGTGAGCTAGGAATAGAGCTCCCATATGCAGCAGGATTGGGGGAATCAGAGAGAAAGGAGAATCCCCTCTTTTGGAGGCAGGGAGAAGTTGGGGGATTAGGGGCTTGTTGAGCATCAGGGAAAAGGAACAGACGATAAGGGAGCTTCTATGATGTCAATAAATAGGACCTGTAGGACTGGGGACCTGCTGTAGGTGGAGAAGATTTGGGTGAAGGGAGCAGAAGGATGGAGTCATGGGACAAAGGAGAAGAATATGATTGGGCAAAAGGAAGGAAGTGGAGTAGGTGGCAGGAATAAGGGAAAAATCAGAAAACTTGGCTAATTTTACATAATCTGAATGAGCCTATGACAGTTTATGTTGCTGAGTGTAGGAGGGTCTCCTGCCACTAGTATTTATCTTGTAACGCCTTGGTGAAGAGCTCCTTCCTTGATGCCCTATGCATTCCGTGGTCCTTCACCATCCTGGCCCTCACCGCTATTAGTTCTTATCCTATTAGGATGAGGCAAATTGTTTCCCACTGCATATGCCTACCACTTTCTGTGGGCCAACTGGGCAAAGGAGAGTGGCATGTCCTGGCCTTCTGCCCATTCTTTTCAATGATTTGCTTTTTAGCCATGTCCATATAATATCTAGGCACTATTAGTGCTACACAGTGAACAATAAATAATTAATAGTATAGTGTTTGTGGCTTCTATCTCTATGTAAAATGTTTTATAAGTTGGACCCTGGTTTTCTTGGATAGTTTAACTGAGTAGCAATGTCCTCAGACTCCCAAATAAAAGAGAAGAATAGGTGGAGGACTGGGCATTGAATGGAGAATGTGGATATGGATTCTGAGCAAACAATGGTTTGAAAGTGCTCAGATTTGGAACTTCTGTGTAGGGTGACCAGACAGCAAGTGTGAAATATCAGGACAGGAGTAGGGGAGTAATAGGAGCCTATATAAGAAAAAGACCCAAAAATCGGGACTGTCCCTATAAAATCGGGACATCTAGCTATCTTATTTCTGTGCAGCCTCTCATCAACATGAGACTCATTTGCAGAATTCAGATTTGGATCTAGAGTTGGATTTAAAACTCCTGCAAAGTTATGGGACGTTCTGATCCAGAATATTGCTTCTTGGCTCCTAATGCAAACAGGATGTTGTTCCCTGGGGATATGGGCAAGCAACGGAGTAACTTTTTGGGAAGGATCGCTGTCCAATGCAAACCAGATTCTGAGTCCTGCAAACACTTAATTACATGCTCAACTTTGAGGTCATGAATAGACTAATCGGTCCCATTAAAGACAACAGGACTAATGCCTTGCTTAAAGTTAAGCATGTGCATCAGTGTTTGCAGGATTAGTGCTTCAGTTGTAATTCCTCTGAAATATCCATTAAGACTTACACAGTTAAAGGAATATTGTCTTACACTAAATGTGTATGCTTTCCAATTTTCTTTAACTCTCCATTGTTCTCAATATCCTTCTTTAAGCCTGGAAGTAACAACATTTTCCTCCATTATCAGGAAAGTGATTTCTGAGAAATGCTACTTTTCTTCACTTGTGTTAATGTTAATTAGACAGGGGACTAAACCAACACCCCACATCTAAACAAGCCTGAGCTTTGGAAGCCTTTGGATTGGATGTTGCAGCTTGAACTTGACTCGATGTTAGTATTAAAATATCTTCCATGCATGGCCCACAAGTGAAGAGAGTGAAGAATATTGTTATTATTTTGTAATGAGAGATCAGGGGTTGTTAATGGAGTAGTGAAGTCTTTCATGTCTTGGGAACAATCCAGACTCAGTTTGGAAGTGTATGAAAATCATTAAAAATCAAGAGGCCTGCAGGGAATGACTTTACTATAAAAGGGCTCCCCCAGTGTAGCCATCCCAAAGTCTTGTGGGTGGAGCCATGACCCTGACCATAAATATGCCCTCTGCAGTTGCCAGCAGCACTAGCTGTCCCACCCCACTTACACTCCCCAGCTCTGGAACAATATTATGCCTAGCAGCTGCATGGATCCACGGGAAGGAAATGCCTCTCTGCATGCTCTATCCCCACTATAGCATTTGCACAAGCTGAGGTGTGAGTTGTCCCAGAGAATAAAAGTCTCTAGCACTCACCCCTATTAGAATTTTCCTCAGGGGCACTGTGTAAAATAAAAGCAGTTGTGACAACAGATTTACTGCCTATAGAATCTCTCCTGCGTGGAGCTGTTCTCTGGAGTTTGTCCTGTGGCGCTTTGGCCCTGGTAATTAGCATTACCATCAAGCTCAAAGGTCACTGAAGAGAAAGAGGTCTATGGACTCTTACTGTAGAACTCGTATTTATAGTGCTGACCATTGGGGATAGGCCATCTCTCACTTAGGCAAATAGTGACAGTCTGCTGTTTAAAAGGGATCAAGCAGATGGCACCACCTAATGAAATCCAGGAAGTGTGGGTTAAGAATGGTACTCCCAGGTTTAATACATGCTGCTGTGCCCTTTTTGTATCCACACTGTGGTTAGAATTAAGGTTGGAATTTCATTACAGAATCCAGTTCATGGAACCTGTCCAGAGAATTCATTGAGGCATTTGTGCTGGAGTCACTGCTAAATTCTCTGTTCAAACAGAAGCTTTATGCTCTACAGCAGAGTGTGGTTTTACTGATCATCATTGGTATAAACAGCTCGATGGAATGGAACTTGCTTTCCTAAAGCCATTTTATAATGGCACTAATGCATTTGACACTCTTTTGTCTTGATCATTAGGATGCTTGCAAAGGATTCCATGCTTTTTTTGAGGGTTGAGGGAAGAATGCCACCGCTTGTAGGAGGGTCCCTTCCTCACAACTAAGCCTGATTGTCCTCTCTTGGTATTTAAATTCCTAGCAGGGATCACTTTGTCCTTACAGGATAAAGACTTTGCTTCTGTGTGTATCACCAAATTGGAAAGCACATGAGTGCAGTGATCACTCAGATCTGAAATGGATCGCTACAATATGATCCAAGTTAACCTTATTCTTGCTCTCCCTTTCCCCCTGCCCTTCTGCTCAAGCCTTTCAACTTTTTTAAAGATAAGTCAAACTAGTCCCTTTGTGCACTTCAGTGGTCACTTTGAGCTAAATCAATGTCAATGTCAAAACTCCTTTTGTACAACCAGCTCCATTAGGCCATGAAGTACATGGCCTGTTCATGCACATCAACCTTCCAGCAGCATGTGTAATACACTGGTTGTGTGGTCATGTCTTCCTCTTACTAATGGCACACACACATAGGAGAAAATCCTGCTACCTACTTACACTTACTGTAATAGAGTCGCTCCTTATGCTCATGTAGTAAGAGCTGATGCTTTGAGGGCCTGCTTCAAAGCCCTCTGAAGACTTTGGAAAGACTCTCATTGTCTCCAGTGGACTTTGGCTTAGGCCCAGGGTGCTGAAGGTTGTGGATTTTACTCTGGTGATAGCTATGGTGTCTGTAAGTATATGACTATGATGTCATCATAGACCTGCGCAACCTAGATGGGACTTGAACTCCTATGGGGTAGCACACTAGCTAAGTGTTGGTGGTCATGTCTCCTCTGGGACCTGACCTGCAAAAAGGCTGTATACCTATTAGTTACAATGCAGAATTATTCCTTTCATTCAAGAAGTACGTCCTTATGCTTCTAGTCCTGGGGGTCACAGATTTAATTTTGGCTGATAACCAGGTTGTCTGTATGTATGCAGCCAGGGATTAATTGCACATGGATATTGTATCAGGCCTCTCTTCCTTTGTCCCTCTTTTTTCCATCTCATGTCCTCTCCGATTTCCTAGCAGATTTTCAATACAATTCACCTCTGTGTGTGTGACAACAACAGGGCATTTTTCCCAATTCTCTCATGTTTGTAGCCTCAGAAGAAAATGAGCATGGCTGGATTGAGTCTAAGGAATGCCTGTGAGAACTGAGAAAAGCAGAACTGGGAAGAGGATGTAACAGAATCCCAAAGAGAGAGTAACCTCAGATAGAGCCATCTGAGTTGCTGGCTGCAGCTTTCTGCTGTGAAGTATGCAACAGATCCCAGGGGGAGAGGAAAGCTTCTGACAGCGCCAGCCAAATTCCTGGCTGCAACTTCATTCTCTGGAACAGGAAACCAAATCCCTGGGAGAGAGGAGAGTTTGGAAAGACTCTGCATAATATTGAGATGAAGCATTTATCTCCAGAAAAACACACCCTGGGATTTATCTTTTTCTGCTTGGTAACAAAGAAAGTCAAGTATGAACTGCTATGGCTTGAGCCACTGAAGCCAATCCAAAAGGGTAATGACAATGGCTTTTGTGTCCCTATACAGTCATTATGGGTCTGTCGGCTGCCCCATGATGAACTGAAATCCTTGCTAGTGTATGATATAAATATTCAAGTGGCTTAGCTTGTTCAAATGAACCTCCTGCTGCCTTCTTCATTCATGAGGCAGAATCAGCACATCTGGCATTTTAAAGAAAGATTTAAAATGGGCACACTATTAACATTTGAAAACTGGCTCCTGCACATGAACACAGAAAGTTTATTATCACAGCATTTTAATTGCACGAGTGTGTATACAGTACTAGCTTTATTTAATCCTTAGACTTTTCTACATCACTCATCACTGTAGGACTGGAAAACCTTGTAGATGTTAATTAATTAATCCATAAAAACACCTTAATGAAGTGGTCTGGTTTAATTTTATCTACATTTTACAGATGGAGAACTGAGGCACCGAGAGATTAAGTGACTTGCCCAAGGTCACACAGGAAGCATGTGGCAGAACTTCATAGTCCTGTACCTTAACAGATTGTCCATCTTCTAGAGATAGGCATTGGACCAAACCAAAAACCCCAGGTCCAACCACCCCAAATTTCTGGAAAATTCATATCTAGGGGCAAACTTCACCTAACTGGCTGAAATAAAAAAATGATTCCAAGCACTCCTGTTCTCATGGGAAGTTCAGCTCTGGATCCAAATGATGTTGTGATGCACAGAGAGGCCCACATGGTTGCAACCAAGATTTAGTGCTTTATTAGCGACAACCCAAATGAGAAAACAGACAGCACTTCTTTTGGATGTAATGAGACTTTCATTATTAACTCTGCATGTGCCTTCCAAGAGCATGGATTTCACAACATGTCCCCTATCTTCAAGGCATTGAGAGGCTTGTGCCAAATGTGTCTAAAAGAATACCTAAAGCTTCAGGATGAAGACAATGGTTGACAACTCTGCTCCTTGGGCACAAGGGAATTTTCCACCACTAAGGTAAAGCTTGCTAGTGTGGGGGACAGAGCTTTCTCAGGAGCCAGTCCCAGACTGTGTAATGAATTTTCACAGGAACTAAGGACCATCACAAACCTCCTTCACCTTCTGCCCCAAGTGTAAGGTGCATTTCTGCAACCACCCTTCTCTAACAAACCTGCAGCCTGTACATACCTATTTTGTATATGTATAACATTTTATTTAAAAATCCAAACCCTATCAAACCAAAACATTAAACTGCACACACAATTGTCTACCGGGGAGAGGATGAAACAACAAACCATACATGACAGATGTTAGTCACATTACTTAATAGTCTACAGTGATGAGGGCAGTATGAGAACCTGAATAGAATAGATTCTTGATGAGGTGCAATGAAAAGAACATAAGAACAGCCATACTGCATCAGACCAAAGGTCTATCTAGCCCAGTATCCTGTCTACCGACAGTGGCCAATGCCAGGTGCTCCAGAGGGAGCAAACCTAACAGGTAATGATCAAGTGATCTCTCTCCTGCCATCCATCTCCACCCTCTGACTAACAGAGGCTAGAGACACCATTCCTTACCCATCCTGGCTAACAGCCATCAATGGACTTAACCTCCATGAATTTAACCAGGTCTCTTTTAAACACTGTTATAGTCCTAGCCTTCACAACCTCCTCAGGCAAGGAGTTCCACAGGTTGACTGTGTGCTGTGTGAAGAAGAACTTTCTTTTGTTTGTTTTAAACCTGCTGCCCATTAATTTCATTTGGTGGCCCTTAGTTCTTGTATTATGAGAATAAGTAAATAACTTTTCCTTATCTACTTTCTCCACAGCACTCATGATTTTATATACCTCTATCGTATCCCCCCCTTAGTCTCCTCTTTTCCAAGCTGAGAAGTCCTAGCCTTTTTAATCTCTCCTCATATGGGACCCGTTCCAACCCCCTAATCATTTTAGCTGCCCTTCTCTGAACCTTTTCTAGTACAGAATGATTGCTAAACATTTCAGATCCAGTATCTGTCCTGCACAATTCATTCTCGGTGCAAAACAAGTCAAAAACAATCTTCTATCCCCAGATGCGTTTCATACCACATAGTACACAACTGTATTATCCACAGGATCACCCATCATCTTTTATTATTAAACATAAGGTGCATTTTTCTCCCAAGCCTTCAACAGCACGTCCAATCTCTTTGTCAGAACTGAAACAAACCCCAGACATGAAGGACATGCAGGGTACATTTCTGCTTGGAAGGAGTTATCATTGCCGAAAAGGCACAAGGGTTTCTTTGACCCTGTGAGGGGGTGTGCATACCCCACACTAGCCAAGACAGGGTTAAACCCACATTATGGACAGCGGAAATCCTGCTCCGTAGGCCAGATTGGGCATGCTCTGATGCTGCAGCACTATAAAGGGAGGAAGCCCAGCTCATTTTGTGCTGGAGGGGAAGGATCTGTGCTGGAAGTGCCTACTGCTACACTAGAGACAATGGTAGGAAGTGACCCATGGAGGGTGACTGACAGTGGTATATCATACCCAGGTAAGCTCAATGTGTTTTGATGGGATTCCCTGCTGAGCCAGTGACTGGACTGCTCTGCCACTACCAGGGCCCTGGGTTGGAGCCTGATGGAGTTGGATCACCCTACCTGGGCTGCTAGCCATTCTTGTTGGTGGCCCCTTGGGTGCTGGCTGCACCAAAGGGCTGTGCTATTGACTATGACCATGAGGTCACTCTGTCCTGCACCAAAGGGTGGTGCTATTGACTCTGGCTATGAGGCCATGCTGTCTTGTATCAAGGCCAGCACTATTAACTCTAGCTGCTAGGCCATGCTGCCCTGGGCAGTGGGGCTATTAACTTTATGCTGGTCCTTAGACCCCATGGTGGTGAGGTCAGAGATGGACAAGTGGACTTAATGGCAGTGTCTATGTATCCCTGGCACCCCTCTTTTGGGCTGGGGTATGCATACACAGCCACAGTCCCCTTTTTCCTTCTTCTCCCTGAATCCACCCTTCCTGGCCATATACTGACCCTGGTCTGCCATTGAGGCTTTTTTCCCAAACACAGCATGTGATTTTGTAGGAGTATCATTTTGTTGATTTTGGAAAGGAGACTTTCAGAAAAGAGATTTAGAGGAGATATAGCTTGATGGTCTCTTCAGGCCTTCTAAAGAGCCCTAGGATGCAGTGAAAAAGTGAAAATCCCAGGGACATTCTCTGACTCCTTCCCAGTTACTACTGATCCTTTCTCTGCACCCTTCTCCTCGCTTTGGGTAGCATATCATGGCTATTCAGAGAGACAAATGCATTCTGTATGGGAGGGCTAGGAGATCACAGCAATGCTGAACATTGTTGCCTGGAGAATCAGGACCTCGCTTTTCCAGAAGAGTATATTGGTCTGAGGAAGCCCAGCAAGGAATTAACATGGAAAGTGAGGCCCTCTCAACGCAAAGGAATGGAATCTTCAGGAATGATGTATTTGAGCAGATCATTAAAGCTGGGAGAACAGTCAAGGCAAAGTGTCCACAAACACTCCTTTGAGTTTATAAATGAGTTCTGTTTGGTTCTGGGTTCCTTTTGTGTTCACTTTCCACGAATGTTGGCAGAGACTACCTTACTTGCCAATAATGTGGGGGGGGCAGAGTGAGGGCACCCAGCTTCAGCAGTGTTACTGAGCATGCTCAGTACAAGCAAGCATCAAATCTGGGGGACATGTGTCCTTGCATGCTTCCCCCACCATGTATTGCCTCTGAATGTTGGCATAATCAGGTCTTACTGGCATGAACGTTTGTATGACCAATTGCATTTCAAAGTCAAATGCTTGACTGTTTGTGGGAGTCACCCTGCTTATTCATCCAATCAGGGAATAGAAGCAACACAATTTGATTCATCTGAACAATCAAATAACCAACAGCTTGAATAGTGCACAGTGAGTGTTCATAGAGGACTGTTCATGATCAATACATAGAGTTAAAAATACTGACATCCTCCTTCTCCAGGAAAAAAAATTGCAATTTCTACAATGTATTTGTTGTTCCAATCTACTTACAGCTATTCTGGGGGCAGTAACAGGGACTGGATTTGTTTGTCTAAATTATGCATTATAGGTTATTTGCTCAGCTGTGTGGATGAATCACGGTAAAGGAAAGGCCAAAACAGAATGAGCACAGACACTGAATTATCCCTTCACTCAGTAATGGATGGTGTCCCTAGGACAGAGCACTGTGTGCTGTGGAAGGGAGCTGTGGTTTTGGATGAACTGAGTTTCTTTATAACCTCAAGAGAAATTGGTTATATCACACTCACATAGCGTTACACGGGAGAAGAGCATGGAGAAGTCTAGAGGTAAATGAGCATCTGTGATGGGTTCACTCACCATCAGGGTGCCTCCTCCATCCAGGTCTGATGCCTGCCTTCCTTCACTGGCTCTTTCCATGGCCCCTCTCGGTCTCTGAGACTCCAGGTACTGCTTCTTTGTGGCTTGGCCCTCCAGCCAGGTCTCTATCTGTGTTTCCCTTTCAGAGTAGCAGTCTCTCCAGACCAACTGTCTGGCTGCCTTTCCAGGCCATCCTCTAAACTAAGTCTAGGCCATTTTGGTGGGCTGGAGAACCTGGACCCACCCACTATTCCAGGTTCCAGCAGAGAAACCCTCTATCCAGCAACCACAGTCTGCTTCCTCTTAGACCCTGTTGCTATTTTCCTGTGCTCTTTCCTACTTTTCTTCTCTTCTCTTTCTCAGTGTTGTGGCCCTACCACAGGGTCCAACTCAAGCTCCCAGGGAGTAACTGTCACTTACGTCCCTCTCTGCTTCCAGCTTTGTACTAGCCCAGCCGAGCTTCATTTTCCATTAGTGGTTGTCTAGCCAACCTAATTCTCCCCCCAGGTGCGACCTACTAGATTAATTAGCCCCTTTCAAGCTCCCTTATCCCCCTTCAGGTTAGGTGTGGAGTATAATCAGCATTTACATAGCTTGTGACATGTTCAAACCCCTTGGGAGGTTACTGCTATCATCCCTACTTAACAGATGGGAGAACTGCCACACTGATAGGTGAGGTGACCTGCCCAATGTCACAAACTGAGAGAAGCAGAGTGGAGATTAGAAATGAGTATTTCCTACAGAGTGTTTGTTCCTCCAGACCAAGAAGACTGAATTGCTATCTAACATCAAAAGAAGGTGGCTAACCATGGTGCTTGTTGGGATCCCCTGAGAGTAGGGGAATCTGAGCATGCAAAGTGAATCTGTGTCTTGCACCACTACTGGGGTATCAGACCTTACTTTGGTGGAGCAGCATCAAAGTAAACACACCAGTCCTGTTTTTCCCTCCTAATATATGGAGATATACCTATCTCATAGAGCTGGAAGGGACTCTGAAAGGTCATTGAGTCCAGCCCCCTGCCTTCAATAGCAGGACCAAGTACTGATTTTGCCCCAGATCCCTAAGTGGCCCCCTCAATGATTAAACTCACAACCCTGGGTTTAGCAGGCCAATGCTCAAACCACTGAGCTATCCCTCCTCCTCCTGCATCTGACAGATATTTGTGCCTCTTTACAGTTAGCAGTGAGACGAAAGGGTAAACTCAGATTAGCTTTCACAGTGTTTTGTTGCAAAACTACTGTGTAAAAAATGATTTTAAGTGACCTAGATGATGTCTTTTCATATCATTGTTTAGCAATATCTGCCTTTGTAGATAATGTAGCTGTTAGTACTGTTGGATCCCTTAGGATAAACTCCAGTTGTAACACATTTTCTCTGCACCAAAGCCTACATAAATGTTAAATGAAGCTAATTTAAACAAATATAGGTAACAGAGGGGGAATAAGCCTGTTAACAGAATCAGCTTTGCAGTTACTAAGTCATAATATTTTATTTATTTATTATCTCATAATAGCTATAACAAAAGTAACTACATACAATAAAGTAATATTAACAGATGCAGATGTCAAAATGACTCACAATGTTCAACACTTTATGAAAACTTCTCTGACTCAGAACATCCAATCCAGCAAAACACATAGCCCCCAAAATGTTCAGCTGAAAGCCTGGCTGGGCAAGACAGCATCACTGCATAATCTATAGTGCCACAAACCCAAGCTCCAAAAGATCAATCAGGCAAGCTGAGGCCATATCTACATCACAGGAGCTAGAATGGCACAGCTGTGGCACTGCAGCTACTCCACTGTAGTGCCACGGTGTAGACACTTCCCATAGCGATGAAAGGGTTTTTTTCCATCACTGTAGGAACTCTACCTCCTGAGCAAAAGTATCTAGATTGACAGAAGCATTCTTCTGTTGACCTTGCTGAGTCTACGCTGGGGGCTAGGTTGGCATAGTTGCTGTACTCTGGAGTGTGAATTTTTCACATCCCTGAGCATTGTAGCTATGCTGACCTGGCTTTTAAGTATAGACCATACCTAAGCCTTTGGTTCTGACAGCTGAGATGCCCTACGTTACAGACCTCCAGTCATATGGCGAGATGAGGGAAAGAAATTATTTTTTTAGATAACTGGTTCTCAGACTGTAGTCCATGGAGTAATGGTCATCCACAGATCCTTTCCTGGTGCTCCATGGAATGAAAGACTATGAGAGCAACAGGAGATGGGGTTATGGAAGAGAAGATGGGAACATGAGAGAGTATCTGTTTTACGAAGTTCTCAGGATAAGGAAGGAGTGTAGAGCTTTAAGGGTGTCTCCATCATCGCACCTTGAATTACATGAAGAATTGAGTTGATAGCCAAGGCAGGTAAGGAATAAAGGTGTTGTGTACTCAAAGACTATGCTTACTAAGAAGGTGGGCAGCCATGGAAGCCCCTCAGAGGAAGGCCCAAGGACAGCGCAGGACAATCCTCCAGTCTGGAGATGACAAAGATATAGATTATTTTGGCAATACTCCCATCTGGGTGGGAGAGGTAGTGATCTCCTGGTTGGACACAGATGGATAGAAGCTGTCTGTCTTCTCGGCATCCAGAAGCAGCAAAGGGATGCTAGAGGACCCTATAATCCAAAACAGCAGGTACAATTCCCTCTCCATTCCTCAACCCACCAGGATCATGTCTATCTTATCCAAGTTCAGCCTCAGCCATTTTTCTAATATCCAAGTCCTGCCCAAAACAGCACGGTCTGAGTTCAATGAAACAAGGTGTTGAGTAACCCTTCTCCTACACTGCCACCACCCTTCCCTTCCCTTCCTTCAATGACATAGCATGACAATAGCACAATGCAGATGCAACTGGGGGATATTGCCAACATAGTGCATAGGAAAATGCCCTATCCTCAGCTCTCTGACACTTCAGCTTTGTTTAGTTTTAAATACAATGAATATTTAAACTGTAGCCAATGTCGTCATTTAGACTAGTCCAAAGTATCATGTGCATCACAGAAAATGCAGCACTGCCTCATAATAAGATTGGCACCATGTTTAGCAGTGTTTTACAATTTCATTTTGAAGCCAGCAGCCAGGCTATGATTTTTTTGTCAAATATCCTAATCAAGGTGAGGTCTGGATGGGGAACATTACTCAGGGCCAGGCACTTCCAAAGAAACTCGGTGCTCTGCAGAAAATCATGTGGCTGATTCAGTAGGTGGCACGCTCCTTTGGAGTCAGCATGGAATCCTGGCTGGAGCTCTGAGCTGATGGAGGTGCCTTTTTTTCAAATGACATACATAACCCCACTTGTGGCCATTAAAGACACTCTGGCAGCTTTCCCAAGAGGGAGGCTGATCTTGAGGCTAAAGCACAAAGTTGGGAAATTTGAGATTAATTCCTGGCTCTGCCACTATCTTGCTGTGAGACCTCAAACTTCTTTAATCTCTCTGCTTCATTTTCCTCAGTAGTAAAATAGGGCTAACAATACTCCTCTCTCTCTTAAGTGACAATTGGAAGACTAACTAATGATTGTGAAAGTGCTTTGAGATTGGAAAGTAGAAGGGACTGGAAAAGGGCAAAAGAAGAAATAGTGTTTGCCAAAGTCCACTGCAGGTCTCCACACTCCTCCTGGACTTTCAGCTGGCACTGCTATTCTTCACTTGTGTGGTGTTGCTGGTCCTGGCAAATATACCATAAATCTCACCCCAGGTGCATGAAGAGATCTGTGGTGTATTTTGAGGTTGTGTCCTTCTGTTTGGTGCTCCGGGAACAGAAGTGGTTATTCATGTTTAGAGTCTCCTTTCTCTTCTTTTAATGCCAGAAGTTGTCTGCTCACCTTGTTAGAATGCTGGGGAGTTAGCTGGTCCTTTTGTGTAACTTGATTCTTTAATATTTCATTATTTTCAACAATGGGAAAGTTCTCATTTGGCCTCTTTGGGGGATTTTCAAGCACAACTGGAGGTGCCCAGAAGGGAGGAAAGAGAAACACTGAGATATTCATGGTGTCCGAAATAGAAAGCAATTTATATGGACAATTAAAAGGAGCCACCTGGGACCTTGGTGGTTGAGAAGTGGGATTCTGTAACCAGGCAATTTCTGGGACTTAAAAAAATTCATCTGAGGTGATTAAAAAAAAAGAAAAGAACAATTTGCCAGTACATGCTGGGGCAGGTCACAAGGAGTTACACTGGTGCTGTGTGGATACGCACTTAGTGCAGACCGGTTCTGTAAAGCTCATGCTTGTGTACTTTGATGTAAGGTGCTCTCAGTAATCAGGTACACAGGAGGAGAAAAGGAGAATTGAAATTAAAAGAGGAGGGAGAGTGATGGGGCAAGAGAAAAGAGGAAGGGGAAAAGGAACAGATTGCAAGGAAAGGAGGGAGAGGGGGATAGCAAGACAGGTAGACATTTTTAAAAGGGCCATACCAGACCCATTCTTTTTAGATGACCAATTTGAGGAACTATCTCAGATTGAGGTGTCAGTACAGGAGGTTTTGGAATTAATTGATAAATAAAACAGTAATAAGTGACCAGGATCAGACTGTATTTACCCCAGAGTTCTGAAGAAACTCAAATATGAAATTGCAGAACTTCTAACTCTGGTATGTGACCTATTGCTTAAATCAGGCTCTCCACCAGAAGACTAGAGGGTAGCTAAGGTAATGCCAACTTTTAAAAAAATGCTTCAGAGGCAATCCTAGCAATTACAGGCCAGCAAGCCTAACTTCAGTACCAGGCAAATTGATTGAAACTATGATAACGAACAGAATTATACACATAATTGAACATGATTTGTTGGGGAAGAGTCAATGTGGCTTTTAGAAAGGGAAATCATGCCTCACTTATCGACTAGAATTCTTTGAGAGAGTCAACAAGCATGTGGACAAGGATGATACAGTAGATATGGTGTACTTGGATTTTCAGAAAGCCTTTAATAAGGTGCCATACCAACAGCTCTTAAGCAGAATGAGCTGTCATGGGATAAGAGGGAAGGTCCTCTCATGAATCAGTAACTGGTTAAAAGATAGGAAACAAAAAGGTAGGAATAAATGGTCAGTTCTCACAATGGAGAGAGGTCAACATTGGGGACCCCAAGGATCTGAACTGGGACCTGTGCTATTCAGGTCATTTATGAATATGTTGTAAAAGTGAAGTGGCAAAATCTGCAGAAGATATAAAATTACCCAAGATAGTTATGTCCAAAACTGACAGTGAAAAGCTTCAAAGGGATCTCACTAAACTGGGTGACTGGGCAACAAAATGGCAGATGAAATTCAATGTTGATAAATGCAAAGTAATGCTCATGGGAAAACATAATCCTAACTATATAAATACAAACTGATGGGGTCTAAATTAGCTGTTACTACGCAAGAAGGAGATCTTGGAGTCATTGTGGATAGTTCTCTGAAAACACTTGCTCAGTGTGCAGCAGCAGTCAACAAAGCTAACAGAATGTTAGGAACCATTAGGAAAAGGATAGTGCATTATCATATTTGCTGTCTTCTTTTCTATCTAAATCCATAATACACCTACACCTAGAATTCTGTATGCAGGTCTGGTTGCCCCACCTCAAAAAATATATATTAGAATAGGAAAAAGTATAGTGAGGGGCAACAAAAGTAATTAGGGGTTTGGAAGAACTTCCATAGAAGAAGAAATTAAAAAGACTGGAACTCTTCAGCGTGGAAAAGAGAAGACTAAGGGGGATATGATAGTGATCTATAAAATCATGACTAGTGTGGAGAAAGTGAATAAGGAAGTATTAATTACCCCTTCACATAACACTAGAACCAGGCATCACCCAATGAAATCAATAGGCAGCAGGTTTAAAACAAACATAGGGAAGTACTTTTTCACATAACGCACAACCTGTGGAACTCGTTGCCAGGGATGTTGTGAAGGCCAAAAGAATAACTGGATTCAAAGAAGAACTGGATAAGTTCATGAAGGACAGGTCCATCAGTGGTTATTAGTCAGGATGGTCTGGGACACAACCCCATGTTCTGGGTGTCTCTAAACCTCTGACTGCCAGAAGTGAGGACTGAACAACAGGGGATGGGTCACTTGATAATTAATTACCCTGTTCTGTTCATTCCCTCTGAAGTATCTGGCAGTAGACGCTGTTGGAAGACATGATACTGGGCTAGATTAGACCTTTGATCCGGAATGGCCATTCTTATGTTCTTATGACTTTATTAATAAAATACTGCCACCATGTACACTCAAATCCTCCCTTTCGACTTCTGAGTGCATTTAATGTAAAGAGCTCAGGTATTTGATCAATGTTTATTAATGAAGCCCCATCATACCCCATAAAGTCTGTGTATGTACTTTATATGCATTACGGAAGGAGAAGCAGTGACTCTTCTAAGTTGTCTAACCCTTTCCATTGGAAAATGGTCTTGTGACCTTTTTTCAAGAGCTTTGACACCTGCATGGTTAGCAGTAGGATGTGAAAATTGTTTGAAGGGACAACCCTAGGGTCAGGGGTGGGCTTTTTGCTAGACCATTTCATTCTGGTCAGATTTGGCTAGTATAAGCTGATGAAAATCACCATATCTCATCTGTAGTTTGCAAAGTGCAGCTTGTTTCTGGCAGCATGAATACGATGTAAACTTGCATAGAAATATGCAAAATGTCAATGCATTTCCATGGTATCTGCACTGAGTAACACCACAAGACAGATGTATAAACCTATCTGATAGAATAAAAGCCAAGGATTCTGCCTCTCTCACACACACATACACAGGGGGTTTATCCTACTATTCATGCAAGTATAACATTGTAAAGTTCCTTTCTATTTTATTGTCCATGTTTATCATAAAGCATCCTGTACCTGTTATCTGGTTATAGAGGAATCTTTGATATATTATTTCAGAGCAAGCGCTGAGAGTGAGTTAAATTACATTAACCTTTAAAGCTGGTATTATTGGGTAACATCAGGAGAGTGTATTGCTGTACAATTTCCTCACCTATTCTTATCCCAGCAGTGCACTTGGTGTATTTTTTACTAATAATGCAAACCCTGAATTAGAGTCTTTGAGCTCTCCGCAAGGATATTCTGTTCTCTTCCAGCTGAGTGCTCCTTAAGATGTAGGACTATCTTTCCTTCACCAAGTATAGAGAGACGCTGAGTGGAAAGGGGCAGGTTCACATGGCTGAAGCAATGTATGCTGGCCCTTGAGCTAGTGCTGAGACAATCAGCAATGGATTGGACAGATGGATTGGTATGTGCTCTATGTCCATGTTTGTCTGTTTTGTAAGGAGGAAGCTTCACAGCCATACTGATTTGTTAAGGGTGATGACATTTACAGCCCATCTTTAGGGCTAGCATTAGCCATTGGGGGCTAGTGAAAGGCCAGCACATGCTACATTGTAAGTGAGGGACATGAGCTCACTTCTGTTACTAGAAAGAGTGTCAGCAGTTTTCATGACTTGGAAGATCTGCAGTTCTTAAGTATAAGGGCCAAACTCTGCTCTCGGTCACTCAGGTGTCAATCTGGAATATCTCCAGTGACCTCAGTGGAGTTATTCCAGATTTACAATGGCAATCGAATGGTGGCTTTCTATGAGTGGAAACTTTTATTAGCGTTACTCTAGATTTATACTGGTATAAGCGAGAACAGAATTTGGCCAGTGATTCATTGTAAAAAAACAAAATAAACAAGCCAAAATAACCCCAACAACCCTGCATTAAAGAATGTTATTGCGGTCAGAAAACTAGGTCAGTGAACACAATACAACCTTTGAATCAGGTGTTTCAGGGAATGTCTACACTGCACCTGGAAGTGAACCTCCCAGCCCGGGTAGACGGACTTGTGAGACTAGCGCACTGAGGATAGCAGTGTGATGTTGCAGCACCAGTGGAGGCTTAGTTCTGGTAGGATGTGTTAGAATATAGATATTCAGGCCTGTCTGCAAAGGCCTATACTTTAAGAATTTAGGTGAATTCTGATCACTTAGCTAGTTATAGAGGTATAAAAGAGAGAATCAAAATCACTGTCTGTGTAATGGCCTTCTCTTACTGTGATAGGCTAAGGCCTTCAGCTAAGATGTAGTTAGGCAGCCATAAGCTGGGAAGTGTATGGCCACATCCTCACATTCCAAACTAGTCACATTGAAATAAGGTGCCATTGGGCTATTAGGAATACAATCCTGTCCTGATATTCCTATCACCTCCAGAGAAAGGGAAGAGCCTAGAAGATGTAAAAGGAAACTTAATTTAATAGCATCCTGTCTGGCAAGAACTCATTTATCAATAGACACAGCTGGAAAACCCTTATGTCTGTATAGATGTAGTTGTGAAATACTCACTTCTGTATTGTTTTGTATGTTTATTTGCATGGTCTCTGTCTGGTTCTGTGATTGTTTCTGTCTGTTGTATAATTAATTTTGTTGGGTATAAACCAATGAAGGTGGTGGAATATAATTAGTTAAATAACCATGTCACAATATGTTAGGATTGGTTAGTTAAATTTCAGTAAAATGATTGGTTAAGGAATAGCTAAGCAAAACACAGGCTTTACTATATAGTCTGCAGTCAATTAGAAAGTGTGTGGGGGGGGAATGGGAACAGGGACTGGGGGAAATGGGATCATTTTTTGCTAAAAGGGGAAATGGGAACAGGGGATGGGAACAGGGACACAGGCAAGGCTCTGTGGTGTCAGAGCTGGAAAGGGGGACACTAAGGAAGGAAACTGGAATCATGCTTACTGGAAGTTCACCCCAATAAACTTCGAATTGTTTGCGCCTTTGGACTTCGGGTATTGTTGCTCTCTGTTCATGTGAGAGGGACCAGGGAAGTGAGAAGGTGAAGGAATAAGCTCCCTAACAGGATGGGTCTGAGCTCTGGTGGCTAATCCAAGCCTTTGCTGATGCTGCAACATCCATGCTGATAAAAATAGAGCATTACCTCAAGCCCCACTACTGTCAGTCTGTCTCCCCAGTCTGGGAGCCTTGCTCCCAGCTGCAGTGCAGACATATGCTAAAAGGGGCTGGCACAAGAGGTTGAGGTGATACCATATCATGCCTTTCATCACACCTTCATAAGGAAATACCCTAAACACATATTTGGCTCAAGACCCTGCCTGGAGCCCCTTGCTTATGTAACCCTTCCGCCAGGCCGAATTGATAGCAGCAAGGGCCGTGTTCAATACATCAGAGTCCCTTCCCTACAACATAATGCAAAACCAGCTCAAGCCCCCACCCAGTGACCTGGGAAAATCTTACACACATCCCTGGGCACCTCGAAGAGGCAATACTTCCCCTCTTGCAAGCACGGAGTCTCGGTGTAGCAGAAAAGGTTTAATTATATGAGATAAACAACAAGCATTAAATTGGGAAAACACCTTAACTAGAGTTCATAGACCAAATCGTGAGCAAAGACCCACCACAGGAAATTGGGCTGTGTCCTTTTCCCTGGGCTCTTGGGTCCAGCAACCCCCAAATCACCCCAAGGCTCCAAAGTCCAATATCCCAAATGTCCCTAGAGTCCAGCAATCCAAAGTCTCTGTCCCGGGTCAGTGCAGCCCCAGAGTTCGAGAGTCTATCTGCAGAGGTCCCCCTCCCCCAGCCTGGGTAGAAAGGGGCACCTTACATGGTCCAGGGCCAAGTGCCCTGCCTCTCCATGGGATTCTGCTTCTGTCTTCTCCACAAACTGCTCCGCTCTACCAGCCACTCCACTCTGCTCTTCCAGCCATCCCCACAAACTGCTCCGCTCCGCTCCGCCAGCTACTCTGCTCTACCAGCCATCCCGTGATCCGCTCCAGCCATCCCCGCAAACTGCTCTGCTCTGCTTGTTCCGTGGGCTGTTCCACCCATCCCACAGCTGCTCTGCTCTGCCAGCTGCTCTGCTCCACCAGCTGTCCCATGATCTGCTCCAGCCATCCCTACAAACTGCTCTGCTCTGTAGTTTAGCTTCAGGCTCCCCCACTAGTTAGCACACTGCTCAGTGCTCTCAGCTCAGCAATTTCAGCTCTTTAGTGATTTCAGCTCACAGTAGGGGAGTCCCAGTGCTAGTACACCATTAGCCTAAAGTAAATTCAGCTCAGTAACCTGTATCTAGATTCTCAAGGGAATCAAAAATCAACTCTGATAGTCCACAGTGAAGAGAGTAGGTGGAACTGGTGCTTCTGGCTCTCACATGGCAGTGGCACCACCAGATGCAGATACCTATCCTCCACCTCTCTCAATTCACTGGGTTTTGGAACCCATGTCCCTTGTCTAGCAAGTGCTATTTAGTTGATAGTGAAATCCTTTATCATAAAACAGTTTCATAGTTCCTCATTTACTTAATCAGGGTGACAACACTTTATTCCTCCTGCCCCAATAACAAAGAAATTAGGGATCCCATAGCTGTGAAAGTAACCATTTTAGGCTGCCGTGGGCTATGCTAGGTGGAGTGGGTGTGCCTATGCAAACACGATCAGCCTCTGAAATTCTTTTCCACACTCGCCATAATTCACCACCAGATGTCAGGGTAAAGATCATCCTGCCTCTGCTTACACTTACAAGCTCTGTGCTCTAAGGACCTAATCCATAGCTCATTACAGCCAATTTAAAGAATCCTGGGGGCTCACTGGATTCACATAAGCCAGAATTTTCAAAAGAAATAAGCAGCATCCACAAGTAAGGACAGATTTTCAACAGCGCTCGGCTTCCATTTCGGCACCAGAGGTGAAAGTCCAGAATTCTTGAAAAACTGATCGTGAGGTATTTTGAAAATCGGTCCCCTTGAAAATAAAAAGCCTGGCTTACCAGACAGGTGACTCCTTCCTCAGCAAGTGACAGGCACAGCATTATATGTGGTTTTATAGTGATATCAAAGCCTGGAGAACAGAATAGAACTCTGTAATATCTGGAGACCTAGATATGAAACATGCCTTAGGTGTGCTGAAGAGGTGTGTGGGGCTCAAACACCATAATGATGAGCACACTGCAAGAACCTAAGCAGAAGAGACCAGGTTTTGTAATGAAGGGTTGTGGAATTAAAGACGCATGTTAATAAAGAGCGGCTGCCTCTTCTTGCCAAAAGCTAGCATTAATTGTGTAAATTAATACTGTAATTAACGTGAGAGGGAAAATAAATAGGTTAAAAAAATCAATGAATATTCTGAACAAGCCAAATCCTGAGCCTCATTGCTCAGTTTTTACACAGCCCTTAATCAGGCAAAGTTCCCAGTAACGTCAGTGAGAATTATGTCTGAGTAATACCCAAGTAAGAACCCCCAGGATTTGTGCTTTTGGTTTCAGTGAAAGTTCCACTTGAATAAATAAAGACTGTGAGCAGGATAGGACCTTAAAGTCACAGCCTTGTGTTGGGTGGAGTGAAAGACACCATGCCTCAATAGTAGGAAGGTGTTGTAGCCCAGGGATACATAGGGCCTCCTGGAATTTCCAATGGAAGCACAGATGCTGTTCCACTTCTTAATGGGCTCTCCTCTATAGCTGATCGGTGGTGCTTATCAGTGGAAAGTGGGAAGCATAGCATGGCTCTGGCTCCTCCTCTCCTCTTCACAGTGGCTGTATGAACCTTGTACGAAGCAGATCTCACTCTCTATAGATATATGGAAAATAAAAATTATAGTAATGGGCAGAAATATTGTTGATTTTTCTTAATGATTTTTCTTAATGATAAATGAAATGGAAATTTCTATCCGGGTGATGGATACAGTAAGTCAGAATTCTTCTTGTTACAGCAGCTGATGCCTCTTTATATCCCCATCTCGTAAAAGTGTCAGGGACATTTAAAAAAGAAATATGCCAAAATTAAAACGGAGTAGAAAAAGTCATTTCACATATTTAATGGCATAATGAAGTCTTTTAAAAGTAATTTTCTTTACTCTTCTGATTTTGCATTCACAAAGAGGATTTCCTCTTCCATCTTTATTAGCCGGTGTATTTGTCATCATTACAGGTCAAGTATTTTCATAAGCAGTTGATGAATATTAACCGTTCAACATTAAACAGTAAATAGTTTGCTCTCACTGTAATGACTGTTGTGTATGGAAATATTACTCTGAGTAAGTAGCTTGTAGTTACACCTCCCCCACCCCCATTGCTTTGTGCAAGGGACCAGTTCAGGGGTGGGGAGATGGAATTCTCCCTGAGCTCTGTGGTAGTGCATCAGAGGCTTGAGAGACTGTATGCTTCATACTTCTACAGTCCCAGGTCAATAGTGGTGACCTGTAGTGTCATTTACGTATCATGGCCCCCAAAGTTCCATGAAACCTTTCGACCAGGCCATTGGTTTGATGGTGGTACGGGGTGGCAACCAAGTGATTCACCCCATGAGTTTCCCACAGTTCTTTCATGGTCCCTGCCAGGAAATTAGATCCTGAATCTGTAAGGATGTCGGAGGGCCAACCTACCCTGGCAAAAATGTCAGTTAGGGCCTGGCACACAGCTTTAGCCCTGGTGTTGCCTAGAGCTACTGCTTCTGGCCATTGGGTAGCAAAGTCCACGAAAGTCAGTACGTACTGCTTTCCTCTGGGTGTCTTTTTTGGGAAAGGACCCAGAATATCCACAGCTACTCGCTGAAATGGGACCTCAACTATGGGGAGTGGCTGGAGAGGGGCCTTGACCTGGTCTTGGGGCTTTCCTACCCTTTGGCATACCTCACAAGACCGGACATACTTGGCAACGTCCTTGCCCATCCCCTCCCAGGTGATGACACTGAGGCCTTCTTAGAAAATTTTGAAAGGGCCTGTCTTGGGTACAGCATCCCTGAAGACGAGTACATTGGAAGAGCTGAGGTCACAGCTCAGTGGACCCTTAGCAGAGGTGGCGGCTGAAATGCCAAAGGACAGAATGGGTGAGCAGAACCCCAGGCTGGTAGAGGGCTGAGCGGGGCTGGCGGCCGGGATCCCAGCTGGCAGGAGCTGGCAGATGGAACTCCAGACTGGCAGTGGGCTGAGCAGGGCCTGGGATCCTTGTCTGGGGTTCCAGCCACCAGCCCCGCTTGGCCCGCTGGCAGTCTGGGGTTCCATTCAAGGGGCTGGCAGCCGGAACCCCAGACCAGCAGCAGGGTGAGTGCTGCTGGAACCCCAGACTGACAGCAGACTGAGCCGCTCAGCCCCCCGTCAGCCCCACTCAGCCCGCTGCCGGCTGAGTGAATGGAACCCCAGACTGGCAGCGGGCTGAGCTGGGCCAGTGTTTGGACCCCAGACAAGGATCTCAGGCAAGGATCACACTAAATTGATAAGCTCTGCATTTTAATTTTATTTTAATGAAGCTTCTTAAATATTTTAAAAACCTTATTTACTTTACATACAATAATAGTTTATTTATATAATATTGACATAGAGAGAAACCTTCTACAAATGTTAAAATGTATTACTGGCACACAAAACCTTAAATTACAGTGAACTTGGCACACCACGTCTGAAAGGTTGCTGATCCCTGGTCTACACTATACGCTACTGGCAGCAGCATGTAGGGTATGTGTCACTACATGTTGCAGTGAAAAGGAAGTTGCATCCACACTGAGGTATGTAGCTACCTGTCAGTGAAAGGCTCTGCCAGGGAGAGGCAGTTAAGAAATCTGAAATAAAAATACAAAATATTTCTGTTTCTGAGCTGTCTGATCATGCAGTTAGGGGATCCTTTGAAATAGTGTTTTAATCTAAGGAAGCATTTTCTCGAATGTTTTTAAAAAAGCTCAGCTAACACAGAAATAAACAACCATCACCTCCTATTTTGGATTTAAAACCTCAACCAGGGAAAGCAGCAAAGAGTCCTGTGGTACCTTATAGATGTAACAGACGTATTAGAGCATGAGCTTTCGTGGGTGAATACCCACTTCGTCGGATGGATGTACTGGAAATTTCTAGAGACAGGTATATATATGCAAGCTAGAATCAGAACTAGGTTAGTTCAGTCAGGGAGGATAAGGCCCTCTTCTAGCAGTTGAGGTGTGAAAACTAAGGGAGGAGAAACTGCTTTTGTAGTTGGCAAGCCATTCACAGTCTTTGTTTAATCCTGAGCTGATGGTCTCAAATTTGCAGATAAACTGAAGCTCAGCAGTTTCTCTTTGAAGTCTGGTCCTGAAGATTTTTTGCTGCAAGATGGCTACCTTTAGATCTGCTATTGTGTGTCCAGGGAGATTGAAGTGTTCTCCTACAGGTTTTTGTATATTGCCATTCCTAATATCTGATTTGTGTCCATTTATCCTTTTCCTTAGAGACTGTCCAGTTTGGCCAATATACATAGCAGAGGGGCATTGCTGGCATATAATGGCGTATATTACATTGGTGGACGTGCGGATGAATGAACTGGTGATGGTGTGGCTGATCTGGTTGAGTTCTGTGATGGTGTCGCTGGTGTAGATATGTGGGCAGAGTTGGCATCGAGGTTTGTTGCATGGATTGATTCCTGAGTTAGTTACTATGGTGCGGTGTGCAGTTATTGGCGAGAATATGCTTCAGGTTGGCAGGTTGTCTGTGGGTGAGGACTGGCCTGCCACCCAAGGCCTGTGAAAGCCTGGGATCATTGTCCAGGATGGGTTGTAGATCTCTGATGATGCATTGGAGGGGTTTTAGCTAGGGACTGTATGTGATGGCCAGTGGAAAGCACATGGTCTTTCTAGAGAAATGGGGGTGGTGGTTTATTGAAAACTGAGTTACAAGAGATCATCAGGCTTATGAGTTTTAAATAACCGTGAGCAAGCTTTAAATGTGATCTGAACCACCACATAGATGGGACAGATTATATGGATCTTGCCATTACAGAGAGTACAGAGAAGTTCTTCTCTGGGGAGCCGGGTCACCTGAAGCGATCTTGCCTCTGCATTGCTGACTCAGGGTACCCTGCTAAGCATATGGGGCCCCAGAATCAAAAAGAGCAGGCTGGGACAAGGTGGGGCTAGCAGGAGACAGTCCCGACATAGATTGTTGGGATCTGCATTAGCCCTAAGGCCAAATTGATATAAAAACCAAATGTCAAAATATTGACATTTCCCACAAACTGGAAAATTTGAGTCTTGGCCAGCGTTAGGTAGACACATTCCTTTTCCTGCTAGGAGCAAACAGCAGCTCTGTTGTGTCTGTGTCAAGATGCAATATCATGCCACCCTCTCTGATCAAACTTACACCTCCTGCAGGATGCATTTGTCCCTGGGTGACTCTGTATCCCTGGACTGGAGGGTGCTGCACAAGCTCCCTTTCCTTAAGTGCTTGGGAGATTTACAGTGGCAGATCTAGCATGACATTGTATCGACCACTCACTCTGTGCTTGGCTTCCTCCCCAAGGTATCAGTGCAGTCCCCCTTCTGCTCGGTCTCAGATACATTTTTTTTTCCCTTCACTGCCCCTGTTTGATTCCTTTCTCTGATTTTTTCTCGTGGAAACTTTTCAGCAGCTTGGGACTGGTTTACTCCAGGCCCTCGTTTATTCCAGGAATGACATATAGTGGTGACACACACTCTGTTTCCTGCCTGGCCAATTTGTTACTGGCTGTTTTGAAATCCTGTAAGTACAGAATGATGGTGATGGAAAGTTGTGCTGTGCGGTGGCTGTTTTGTGTGCTGATCATGATTCAGCTGCAGATTAAGTATCCCTTTTATAAACTGACTTGTGCTCTGTACACCTTTCGGTTGAGCAGGTATGTTTAATAAAATTTTGGGTGAACTTAGGGCTGGTGATGCCTTAGTGATTCAGGTGTAATGTCTACATAGAGTGGATTTATCTGTATTTATTCCTGTCAGTGTGTATCGTGTCATGCATAATAACCAATAGTTTATAACACTTTAAAATGTTTTATAGTGAATAAAGATTTTTTCACATCAAATCTCTTGTCAGAATAAGCCGTTCCCCTTCTCGCTTTTGAGCTCTTTCTCTCTCATTAATGAAGGTTGTTCCCCCAAATCTGTCTTTTCCTGTCTTGTCATAGATTCCAAGGTCAACAGGGACCATTCTGATCATCTTTTCTGACCTCCTGTCTAACACAGACCATAGAACTTCCCCAAAATAATTCCTACAGCTGATCTTTTAGAAAAAAACATCCAATCTTGATATAAAATTTGTCAGTGATGAAGAATCCACTATGACCCTTTGCAAATTGTTCCAGTGGTTAATTACCCTCACTGTAAAAATGTATGCCATGTTTCCAGTCTGAATTTTTCTAGCTTTGAATTCCAGCCATTGGATCTTGTTACACCTTTCTCTACTAGACTGAAGAGCGTATTATTAAATATTTGTTCCTTATATAGATACATATAGACTGTAATCAAGTGACCTCTTAATCTTCCCTTTCTTAGACTAAATAGATTGAGTTCTTTGAGTCTATCACTATAAAGCCATGTTTTCTAATCCTTTAATCATTCTTGTGGCTCTTCTCTGAGCCCTCTCCAATTTATCAACATCTTTCTTGAATTGTGGGAACCAGAACTGGACACAGTATTCTGGCAGTTGCTGCACCAGACCAAATACAGAGGAGGTAAAATAACCTTTCTACTCCTACTCAAGATTCGCATGTTTACGCATTCCAGGTTTGCATTAGCTCTTTTGGTTGCATCACCACACTGGGAGTTCATGTTCAGCTGATTATCCACCATGACCCCCAAATATTTTTGAGTCCCTGCTTCCCAGAATGAAGTTCCTCATCCTGTAAATATGGCTACATATTTTGTTCCTAGATGTATGTATTTACATTTAGCCCTATTAAAAACATATATTGTTTGCTTGTGCCCAGTGTGACAGGGCAAGGCTAGATGGCTATAGAAAAGTAATGGGAGATAGATATATCAGCCCTAGGTTAAACAAATCCCTGGTACCAGGATAAGTAAATGGCAGCTGCTCCAGGTCAATTAAGACACCTCGGGCCAATTCAGAGCTTTCCAGAAGGCAGGGAGGATGCTAGGTTGATTGGAACACCTGAAGCCAGTCAGGAGCTGACTGGAACTAGTTAAAAGCCTCCCAGTTAGTCAGGTGCGGGCACATGTCAGGCGCTGTGAGAAGTTGTGCTTTTGGAAAGACTGAGCTGTACACACCATACTAGGCACAAGGAAGGAGGCCCTGAGATAAGGGTGAAATGGAGCTTGAGGAAGTGGGGGCTGCTGTGGGAAAGTAGCCCAGGGAATTGTATGTGTCATATTCCTAAAAGGTCAGCGCCGTAGCTGAAACTATTAGGGTCCCTGGGCTGGAGCCTGAAGCAGAGGGTGGGCCCAGCCCCCCCCCACCCACCCACCCCTTTTCCCTTCTGATTAATCACTGAAACTGGGAGACAACAGAGACTGTGTGCAAGGGAGGATAGCTTCTCCTCACCTCCCTTCCTGGCTTATGATGAAAATGGCTCAGTAAACTGTGACCCTTGTCTCTAGAGAGAGCAGGGTTAAGTGGAGAGTCACAGTGAACCTCTGAGGCTAGCAAAATCTGTCAGGAAATGCAGGACCCACAGAGACAAGAACAGAGCTTTGTCACACCAGTTTACCAAGGGATCCAGATCGCTCTGAATCAGTGGCTTGTCCTCTTCACTATTACCATTTCCCAAATTTTTGGGTCATCTGCAAACTTAATCAGTGATGATTTCATGTCTTCTTCTAGGTCATTCAAAAAGTGTTAAATAGCATAGAACCAAGAACCAATCCCTGTGGAACTCCACTGGAAACACACCCTGTTCAATGACAATTCCCCATTTACAATTACATTTGTGAGACCCATCCGTTTTAATCCATTTAATGTGTGCCACATGAATTTAATATTGTTCTAGTTTTTAATCAAATGATGTGTTACCAATTCAAACACCTTACAGATGTCTATGTATATCACGTCAGCACTGTTACCTTTATCAACCAAATTTGTAATCTCATCAAAAAAAGATATCAAGTTAGTCTGACAGTATCTACTTGTCATAAACCCATGTTGATTTGCATTGATTATATTACCCTCCTTTAACTCTTTACAAGTCCTGTATCAATTGCTCCATTATCTCATCCAGGATTGATGTCAAGTTCACAGATCTATAATTACTTGAATCATCTTGTTTACTCCTTTTTAAAAGAAGCACAACTTTAAATTTCTACCAGTCTTCTGGAATTTCCTTAGTGCTCAAAGACTTATTGAAAATCAGCATTAACAGTCCATTGAGCTTCTCAGCCATCTCTTTTAAAAACTCTTGGAAGCAAGATAGCTGGACTTGCTAATTTTAAAAATGTCTAACATGAACCTGAGATACTGGTTGAGTAGAAGGAGTATTATAGACTCATAGACTTTATGGTCAGAAGGGACCAATATGATCATCTAATCTGACCTCCTGCACAACGCAGGCCACAGAAACTCACCCACTATATAATCTGTTTTTCCTCTAAATACAGAACAGAAATATATTTGAATACTTTTGCCTTTTCTGCATTATTATTGATAATTCTTTCATTTCTATCTAGTAATGGACCAGCATCATTGTCAGGATTCTTTTTGTTTCTAATATATTTCAACAACTCATAGTTATTGTCCTAATTTCTGGTGGCCATAGAGTTCCCCTTATGACCCTTTACTTCCCTTATCAATTTTCTACAATTCCTAACTTCTGATTTATATTCATTAATATCAGCTTCCCCTTTCTTCTGTTTGTTATATACTTTTTAAAACTTTCACTTTGCCTCCAAACCAGGTCATTTCTTTAACCAGTATGGATTTCTTCCTCGATTGTGGCTTTTAGGGCATCTAGTAGGGTGTTCTTAAAATGATCCCCAATAATCATTCACATTTGTTCGATTGAATTATTCCTCCCACTTGATTTGGCTCATAATTGTTTTCACCTCTTTGAAATTGGTCCTATTAAACCACCAAGCATATGTATTTCTGGTCTGGATTTTATTCTGTTTGCACATTATAAATATAATCAAGTCATGATCATTATAGGCTGTTCCCCATCTCTCTCTCCCTTCCTGTCAGCA
The DNA here is from genome assembly GCF_007399415.2 of Gopherus evgoodei. Lineage (NCBI taxonomy): Eukaryota > Metazoa > Chordata > Testudines > Testudinidae > Gopherus > Gopherus evgoodei. The sequence goes on from NC_044322.1 coordinate 208,701,714, forward strand.
GATCAGTTTCTCAGCATTTGCAGTCTCATCTATCAGTCTGATTCCTCTTTCCCTGTTGCCTTTGGGGGGAGAGAGGGAAAAACACAATCTGCCTTTCTAAAGAAACTGATGGCAGCCACAGGCATTAATATGAGAAGCTGGGGAGGGTGTCATTTTTCACTCAAGCTGACATTCAAGCTGTTTCATAAATATGAAATCAAACCAAAGGGCTCAGAATGGACCTCCAGTCCTTCCTCCTTTAGCTGGGAATGACTGTGATATTCTCTTCTCCCTTTCAAACAAGGGAATAACACAAGCAAGTAAATCTCCTAGGATAAGGGAGTGAATGACAGGATGTGCCAAGTGATGCACCAGTGACGAATCTACCCTTTCCAGGAATGAGTAATCAAATGACTCAAGGAGGGCATTGGCCACTATTAGTTATGGCACATTTTCCAGAGGTGGGTTTGCTCTTTGACTGCATGAGACAACTGGGCTGACATTTTTCCCATCATTGCATGGGATAGTAGCTCTGTGCCCAGTGACAGCTCACACAGACACATGCACAAACACACATCCTGCTCTTGGGGATGAGTGCCTGGTTCACATCAGGCTGCCAACAGCCTTGCACAACTTTTGTACCTTATCGTAGATGTGTAATTCTGGGAACTCCCATTAAAATGCCTGACCACGCCTATGGAACAACTCAAAAGAGCCTGTCCTAGAGAACCATCCCAGGTTTTACAATGTGCTCACATCAGGCTGGGGGAAGAGGGAAATGGACACAGCAGTGAAAGCATAGAGAACCTCTCTGCAATAGATATTATCAGCCATGACAGCCTCCTGGCACCACAGGCATCCAGGTATAAGTTAGAGCAGCCCTGAAACTGCTCTAGTGTACATCAAGGCGTAGGCCTATCATGACTGGCCCCAGAATTGTGGAGCTCGAAAGGTGTTGTGTTGTAAAGTTATCTTTCTCCCCACCTTGGGTCCTGTACCAAGAGCAGTGCAAGGTGAAACCCAAAGGGTGAGGCTGCACTGGAAACTTGTGTTGATCTGGAGGGCCAACCTGTTGGAAAGCTCAAGTGGGCACTAATCAGTATGGATTTATTTGAAACTTCCCAGAGCCTGGAAACCAAGAAGCCTTTAAGATTATATTTATGCCTGGTATAAATGAATATCTAGCCCTATACTGTATGAAAATAAAATCATACTCTAGTGCAAGAGGGTGCAGTGGGTTTCTGTGGCATACAGCTCAGCAAAGTGAACCAAGATACTCCTATAGCATCTGGAAAATGATGTCCACTTCCAGGAGAAAAAAATGGGGCAAGTGGATGAGATAGGACCCCAAAGTTACTCCCTTGGCAAGCAAGATTAGACTCAGCAGTATGGAAACATGGACTCTAGTGTGCCATGGGAGAGAGAGGTCAATTAAACTGCTCTCTCCCAAAAAAGGGGCCCTGGAATTTTAAAATATAAAATCCACTGGGGCAGTATAACATCAAGGACTAGGGGCCTGATTCCCCATGGCCGTATGTAGTCATTTGCATTTTGCAAAGTGGGTGTAAAACCTTGCCACTCTAAACTGCGAACATTTTTACGTAAGGAGCAATTATAATAAACTTACAGACACTCAGCAGTGGGTATTGAACTTGTAATCTTCACCAATGAAAGTTCAAACTTTGCTAAAAAGACAGGCCTCTAAGGGTATGTCTACACTATGAAATTAGGTCCATTTTTATAGAAATTGATCTTTAGAAATCGATTTTATACAGTTGATGGTGTACATCCCCACTAAGTGCAGTAAGTTGGCAGAGTGCATCCTCAATCCCTTGGCTAGCATTGACTCACGGAGAGGTGCACTGTGGGTAGCTATTCCACAGTTCCTGCAGTCTCCACTGCCTGTTGGAATTCTGGGTTAGGCCTCCAGTGCCTGTTGGGGCAAAAACATTGTTGCGGGTGGTTTTGAGTACATGTCATCACTCTCCTCTCCCTGAAAGCAATGGCAGACAATTGTTTTGCGCCTTTTTTCCTGGCAGATGCCATACCACGGAAAGCATGGAGCCTGCTCAGCTCACTGCTGCTGTTGTGAGCATTGTAGACATCTCAGACATTATCCTGCAGTATGTGCAGAACCTGGCTAAGAGACAGCAGCACGAGGACAGTTGTGATGAGGACATGAACACAGACGTTCCTGAAAGCACGGGCTGTGGCAATTGGGACATCATGGTGGCAGTGGGGCTGCTTGATGCAAACCTGCCTCCTTTGTTGATTTTTAATTCCCTGTAAGCCAACCACCCTCCTCCCTTCGATCACAGCTGGCAAAGGAAATAAAGTAACTATTAGTTTGAAACCACGAATTCTTTATTAATTTAAAAAAAGTGAGATAATGGACAAGGTAGCCCGTGTTGTGTGGGGAGGAGGGAAGGACAGGGCCACATTGCTTATTGTAGCCACACCACAAATCAAAACTGTTTGAATGACAGCCTTCTGTTGCTTGGGCCATCCTCTGGAGTGGAGTGGCTGGGTGCCTGGAGCCTCCCGCCCACATTCTTGGGCATCTGCGTGAGGAGGATATGGAACTTGGGGAGGAAGGCAGATAACACATGTGCTTTAGGTACAAGGTCGCATTTTGCCTTCTTTATTGAGGGCCTACTGGTATGGTGACATCACACATGGCTGGGCAACCGAATTCAGGCAGCCATGGTAAGCTAATGGGTACGTGGGGTTGGCTTCTTACACCTTCATAACATGTGGGAATGGTTTCAAACTGCAGCGCCCTCCTTTCTCATAGCAAACAATGCTGGTTGAGTTTCACATTTAAAAGGAGAGGCTGCGGTTTTTGGGTGGATGTGCAGCACCCCCCCCCCCCACACCACTGCATGGCTATTTTCTGGGATAATCCCTTCACCTCTCTCCCTACCGTGTGGCTATTCTCAGCGATGATCCCTTTTAGCTAAGGGCAAACAGCCCGGCATGAATGGGATCCTTCTACTATCCCCATACAAAAATTCCCCTATTTCTACCAGGTGACCATGAATGATATCACTCTCCTGAGGCTAACACAGAAAGATATAGACCGGATGTTGCTTGAATGCGACCAAAACCCAGGACCATTCGCTGCCATGTTTTGTGTTGCAATGATTCCAGACTACTTGCTACTGGCTTGGCATGGTAAAGTGTCCTACCGTGGAGGATGAAATAAGGCAGCCCTCCCCAGAAACTTTCTGCAAAGGCTGTCAGAGTACCTCCAGGAGAGCTTCATGGAGATAGACTCATAGACTTTAAGGTCAGAAGGGACCACTATGATCATCTAGTCTGACCTCCTGCATAATGCAGGCCACAGAATCTTACCCATCCACTTCTATAACAAACCCCTAACCTATGTCTGAGTTATTGAAGTCTTCAAATTGTGGTTTGAAGACCTCAAGCTGCAGAGAATCCTCCAGTAAGTGACCCATGCCCCACGTTGCAGAGGAAGACGAAAAACCTCCAGGGCCTCTGCCAGTCTGCCCTGGAGGAAAATTCCTTCCCTACCCCAAATATGGTGATCAGTTAAACCCTGAGCATGTGGGCAAGACTTCCCCACCAGCAACCAGGAAAGAATTCTCTGCAGTAACTCAGATCCCATCCCATCTAACATCCCATCACAGAGCACTGGGCATACTTACCTGCTGATATTCAAAGATCAATTGCCAAAATTAATTGTCAAAAATTAGGCTATCCCATCATACCATCCCTTCCATAAACTTATCAAGCTTAGTCTTAAAGCCAGATATGTCTTTTGCCCCCACTACTTCCCTTGGAAGGCTGTTCCAGAACTTCACTCCTCTAATGGTTAGAAACCATCTAATTTCAAGTCTAAACTTCCCAGTGTCCAGTTTATATCCATTTGTTCTTGTGTCCACACTGGTACTAAGCTTAAATAATTCCTCTCCCTAATAGTAATCCCTCTGATATATTTATAAAGAGCAATCATGTCCCCTCTCAACCTTCTTTTGGTTAGGCTAAACAAGCAAAGCTCTTTGAGTCTCCTTTCATAAGACAGGTTTTCCATTCCTCGGATCATCCTTAGTAGCCCATCTCTGAATCTGTTCCAGTTTGAATTCATCCTTCTTAAACACGGGAGACCAGAACTGCACACAGTATTCCAGATGAGGTCTCACCGGTGCCTTATATAACGGTACTAACACCTCCTTATCTTTGCTGGAAATACCTCGCTTGATGCATCCTAAAACTGCATTAGCTTTTTTAACGGCCATATCACATTGGCGGCTCATAGTCATCCTGTGATCAACCAATACCCCGAGGTCCTTCTCCTCCTCTATTACTTCCAACTGATATGTCCCCAATTTATAACTAAAATTCTTATTATTAATCCCTAAATGCATGACCTTGAACTTTTCACTATTAAATTTCATCCTATTACTATTACTCCAGTTTACAAGGTCATCCAGATCTTCCTGTATGATATCCCGGTCCTTCTCTGTGTTAGCAATACCTCCCAGCTTTGTGTCATCCGCAAAATTTATTAGCACATTCCCACTTTTTGTGACAAGGTCAGTAATAAAAAGGTTAAATAAGATTGGTCCCCAAACTGATCCCTGAGGAACTCCACTAATAACCTCCTTCCAGCCTGACAGTTCACCCTTCAGTACGACCCGTTGTAGTCTTCCCTTTAACCAGTTCCTTATCCACCTTTCAATTTTCATATTGATCCCCATCTTTTCCAATTTAACTAATAATTCCCCATGTGGAACCATGTCAAATGCCTTACTGAAATCGAGGTAAATTAGATCCACTGCATTTCCTTTGTCTAAATAATCTGTTACCTTCTCAAAGAAGGAGATCAGGTTGGTTTGGCATGATCTGCCTTTTGTAAAACCATGTTGTAATTTGTCCCAATTACCATTGACTTCAATGCCCTTAATTACTTTCTCCTTCAAAATTTTTTCCAAGACTTTACATACTGCAGATGTCAAACTAAGAGGATTATAGTTACTCGGATCACTTTTTTTCCCTTTCTTAAAAATGGGAACTATGTTAGCAATTCTCCAGTCATACGGTACAACCCCTGAGTTTACTGATTTATTAAAAATTCATGCTAATGGGCTTGCAATTTCATGGGCCAGTTCCTTTAATATTCTTGGATGAAGATTATCTGGGCCCTCCGATTTTGTCCCATTAAGCTGTTCGAGTTTGGCTTCTATCTCGGACGTGGTAATATCTACCTCCATATCCTCATTCCCATTTGTCATCCCATTATCCCTAAGCTCCTCATTAGCCTTATTAAGGACTGAGGCAAAGTATTTACGTAGATATTGGGCCATGCCTAGATTATCCTTAACCTCCCTTCCATCCTCAGTGTTTAGCTGTCCCACTTCTTTCTTCTTCTTCTTATTTATATGGCTATAGAACCTTTTACTATTGGTTTTAATTCCCTTGGCAAGGTCCAGCTCTACATGGCTTTCAGCCTCTCTCACTTCATCTCTACACGTTCTGACTTCAATAAGGTAGCTTTCCTTGCTAATCCTGCCCATCTTCCACTCCTTGTAGGCTTTCTGCTTTTTCTTAATCACCTCTCGGAAATGCTTGCTCATCCAGCTTGGTCTACAACTCCTGCCTATGATTTTTTCCCCCTTTCTTGGGATGCAGGCTTCTGATAGTTTCTGTAGATTTGACTTGAAGAATTCCAGGCCTCCTCTGCCTTTAGATCCACAAGTTCTTCAGTCCAATCCACTTCCCTAACTAATTTCCTTAATTCTTTAAAGTTAGCCCTTTTGAAATCAAAAACCCTAGTCACAGGTCTATTTTTGTTTATCCTTCCATCTAGTTTGAACTAAATTAGCTCATGATCACTCGAACCAAGGCTGTCTCCTACAACCATTTCTTATATGAGGTCCACACTACTCACCAAAACCAAATCTAAAATGGCATCCCCTCTTGTTGGTTCTTCAACTACTTGGTGAAGAATCCATTAGCTATCACATCCAGAAAAATCTGAGCCCTATTATTGTTACTAGCACTTGTCCTCCAGTCTATATCTGGGAAGTTAAAGTCTCCCATGATCACACAATTCCCATTAGTGTTTACTTCATTAAAAACATTAAAGAGTCTCTATCCATATCCAAATCAGATCCCCGTGGTCTGTAGCACACCCCAAGCACTATCTCAGGGGAGGCTCTAGTAGCTTTTTTTCCCAGTGTGATTTTTGCCCAGATAGACTCTGTCTTATCAATTCTATCACTTCTTATTTCTTTACAGTTAACCTCATCATTGATATACAATCCACCACCATGCCTTTATTTCTGTCTTTCCCAAACAGCACATAGCCTTCAGTACCTGTACTCAAATCATGACTACTATTCCACCATGTTTCTGTTATCCCTATAATATCCGGTTTCACTTCCTGCACCAGTAGCTCTCGTTCCTCCATTTTGTTACCTAGTCTCCTTGCATAGCGTACAGACATCTTAATTTTTGCCATTTGTCTTCACTGACGTTCTTTACCTGGTTAGGCACAGACATTCTACCACCATCATCACCTATTAGACTGGTATCTACACTACCCTTCCTACTTATGTCCATTCTTCTGCCCACGGCTGTATCCTCTCTTACTTTGTTTTCTTCCCTCTCACTGTTAAATTTCTGTGTGGAGATTACATGGACATCTCTCAACCATCTCCCCCAAATTCCTAGTTTAAAGCTCTCTTAATCATTTGTGCCAGCCTCCATCCTAGAAGTCTATTTCCCTCCTTACTCAGGTGAAGTCCATCCCGAGAGAACAGTCCTCTGTCCATGAATGCTTCCCAGTAGCCGTACATCCCAAAGCCCTCCTTATAGCAACCCTGCCTGAGCCATCTGTTGATCCCCATAATCTTGTCACACCACTGTTGCCCTTCTCTAGGAATCGGCAGAATCCCACTGAAGATCACCTAAGCCTCGATTTCCTTAAGTGTCTTCCTCATTCTGGCATAGTCTCCCTTGATACATTCCAGCGAGAATCTAGCCGTATCATTCGTTCCTATATGAAGGACAATCAATGGATTCTTTCCCGCTCCCATTAGGATCCTTTTCAGCCTCAGGTCCACATCTCATATCTTAGCACCCGGCAGACAGCACACCCTTCTGTTTTCCGGATCAGCTCTAGTTAAAGGCCTGTCTATTCTTCTCAGTAAGGAGTCACCAATCACGTAGACTTGCCTTTTCCTGGTGACAGTGTGATTCTCCAGTCTATCCCCTGCTCCCACTGGCTGCAAATCCTCTCGATTCGTATTCACCCTTGCAATTCTCCGCAACCCATCCCGTATCCTTTCTGGGGCTCATATTTGATGTCTCCGTTGACTCTTCCCCTCTTTCTGTAGGAAGATGTCCCTGAAGGATTCTTGCTCCATCCCCAGACGCGTCAACAGACTTTTCCAGTCGTTGTACTAGCCGTGAATGCATCCCAAGTTTTCAGGGCAAATCAAACATTAAACACTATTGCTTTTAAACTCTATATTGTAGTTACAAATGTGCACTCACCAGAGAGGTCTTCTCTGGCTTCAGGATTGGGGATCTGGCCTTGGGAGGGTATTGGTTCCAGGGTGATGAAAAGGTACTGGCTGCCAGTGAGAATAGATTCACCGCTTGCCTGCTGCACATTCTCCTCCTCCTCCTCCTCTTCCTCATCCACAAAATCCTCCTCCCTGTTGCATGAGACTCCCCCCCTTGCAGGTGTTCATGAACAGTAGTGGGGTAGTGGTAGGGAACCCCCTAAAACGCCATGCAGCTGATCATAGAAGCGACATGTATGGGGCTCTGACCCAGAGCTACCATTTACCTCCTTTGTCTTTTGGTAGCTTTGCCTGAGCTTCTTAACTTTCATGCGGCACTGCTGTGTGTCTCTGTTGTACCCTCTGTCCACCATATTTATATTTTTGGCATATATATTAGCATTTCTTCTTTTTTTGATCAGAGTTTGGTCTGCACAGATTCTTCTTTCCATACAACAATCAGATCCAGTGTATCCCTTTTGGTCTATGCTGGAGCTCGTTTGTGATTCTGGGTGGATTGCATGGTCACCTGAGCTGCAGAGCTTGCCATGCTGACCAAACAGGAAATGAAATTCAAGATTTCCTGGAGCTTTTCCTGTGTACCTGGCTAGTGCATCGGAGTTCAAAGTGCTGTCCAGAGTGATCACATTTGGAACACACTGGGATAGCTCCCCGAGGCCAATACCATCGAATTACATCTGTACTACCCCAAATTTGACCCAGCAAGGTGGATTTTAATGCTACTCCCCTCGCCGGGGAGGAGTACAGAAGTGCATTTTAAGAGCCCTTTAGGTCGACAGAACAGGATTGGTTGTGTAGACGCATTCATTTTTAAATCGACCTAACATGGCTAAATTTGATCTAACTCCATAGTGTAGACCAGGGCTAAGTGTGCAATAGTTCTGCAATTAGAGGGACCCACCCCTCATGGAAGTCACGATCTTTAACCACAAGGCTGTTATACAGGGCAATGGAGGCTCCAGACTGACCTCTCTGTTATAACACCAGACGATACTCTGCCTCTGCAGTGGGCAGGAGCAGAAGAACTGGTCAGGGCTAATGACAAGAGCTCTTCAGTGGTAGGGAGGTAGAAGTTCTGACTGACACCAGAAGGCTCACTCCTCATGTGTCTCTGAGGTTACGCTTTCCCTTTATTTTTAATGGTAGTCTTTCTTGTATCTGTGAGATTACTCTCCTCTCCCCTGCACCCTCTGCCATATTTCTGAAATTGCCCTTCTCCCTTTGGGTGAGGTTACTCTCCCCCATATTACTGGAGCAGAGTGAACAAATGCATTCACAAATGCAACTTTCTGTCTGTCAAACCCATAGGCTTGAAGAGCTGCATACGCAGCAACAGAAGCAGCTATCCAAAGGTACTGGCTGCTGAGGTGCAAATAGAGGCATTTGGAGCAGGATTTTGAAATATAGAGGGTGGGGTTGAATGGTTAAGGACCCAATGATGCATTTAAGTTGCTGCTGCATTTAGTCCAAATTGCTCAAAAATATGAGGGTTTGCCTAAAACAGGGGCCAGAAATCTTTCAGAAGTGCTGTGCTGAGTCTTTATTTATACACTCTGATTTAAGGTTCCCCGTGCCAGTAACACATTTTAATGTTTTAGAAGGTCTCTTTCTATAAGCCTATAATATATAACTAAACTATTGTATGTAAAGTAAATAAGGTTTTTAAAATGTTTAAGAAGCTTCATTTACAATTTAAATGCAGAGCCCCCCGGACCAGTGGCCAGGACCTGGGCAGTGTGAGTGCCACTGAAAATCAGCTCGCATGCCGCCTTTGGCACCTATGCCATAGGTTGCCTACCCCCTGGCCTAGGACATTTTCTCCAGGGGCCTGATTCCACAGCCCCTGAAGTCAGTGAGACCCTTTCCCTTTATTTCACTGGGCACTGAATCAGACCCATTGTGACTCAGTGGGTGAGGAGATTGCTCTGGTGAGGAAGCCCGGCACCTCTAGACACAGGTTCAATTCTAACCTCATATACATAGGTTGTGAGTGTGGCAAGAAATTGGTCACTATCTGATAGCTACTTGGTGGGTCTCAGACCAGTTCCTCAAGGAAACGTCTCATAAAAATCACTGTGATTAGTACTAATTAGCTTAGTCATTGGCAGTCTCAGAATAGAGACCAGGGGCTGAACAGAACATGGATGCTGAACTCCCTTCTCATTCCTAGCAGAGGTCCCTTTATGCCGGAGTTAGGGGCAGTGGTCAAGAAACTTGCATTGACTGCACTCAAACTGTTCTGTGGAAAGTGGACCTTCTCTGAGTTAATGACCTGTTCCATTACCTCCTAAATTTAGGTGTGCTTGCTAAGCTGCATAAATTCATTTGCCACTGAACAAACAATGGGAGTGTGATGGGGTGAAACCCACCAAAGGGAGGAAAGGTTTCAGAGCTACTTAATTAATCTGTTCCACCTGGGCCATAATTAACTCGTTGCTTCTCAGCTGCAGCCTTCAGTGGTGGGATGAAGAGGCATCGGGTAATCACCTAATAGGACACCTTGGCCCCAAAGGCAAATTCAATCTGAAGGGAGGAACCAGAGAGACTCCTGTGAAGGGGACAGTCTGTAGGAAAACAAACAGCTCAGAAAGATGCAGTCCTGAGGAGCAAGTGCTTAAGGCTGGAGCTGGGAAGAAAACTCTGAAGTAGCTAAGGAGTTTGAAGACAGAGTGCAAAAGGAAGGTGGAGTGGGTTGAGAGACCTTTGAACATTAATCTGAGCTTTTGTTGCCCAAAAGGGATTAGATTTAGATGCCTCTCAGTCAGAAGGCTGAGTTCTGCACAGAGGCCAATGACGAGCAGATGAAGAACCCTACATCATCATGCCCTGATGCCAGGGGGTTCTGTAGTGATGAGTGCACACCATAAAAGAGAGGAATTTACAGGTCCCCTCTAATTCATTTTACCCACTTTTGTTTTACCACCAAAACAATTTCATTAGTATTCCCAACCTTTCTACAGGCATAAAGCAACATGGAAAAATACTGAATAAATGCTGGCTGCTTCCCTTCCCACTTGCAGAACGATAAGATTAACTATGCCCCTATTAAAACAAAAATTAAATATTTTCTAAGCTTTTATCCTGTTCCTGTTTGCATTTAGTTCCTCAACTCCTAAAAAAACAATGTTTCAAAATAACCTAAAATTGATGCAAACAGAATAATTGGCAAAGCGTGAAAATACCTCCCGTATCCTGGAGACAGGCTCTGGTGTTGGTCGTTTCTTAATTTTCACTCTATTAAGGTAATTTCCTGTGACTGTGGCTTTTTCTGCAGCCGTTCTCACATGCTGCCATCTCTTGTTTCTTCATACAGGCTTTTTTTTTTTCTGGGCAGGGAAAGAAAAACAAAATGTAAAGCCGCTTCTTCAGAATCCAAGAGGCAGAAATGCTAACCTCTGAACAAAATGAAAACCCTGGAAAAGCAGGAAAAGGGGAACCATGAAATGGTTTGGTGGGCTACTCACTCCAGTTTCCACATCAATGAAGTGGTTGCTAACTAGTGTCCTTATTGTATTCTATTTTATTGTAGCTACGTTGGTATTGCATTGATACTAGGCAGACAAGGTAGGTGAGAATATCTTTTATTGGACCAATTTCTACTGGTGAGAGAGACAAGTTTTTGAGCTTGCACATAATTCTTCTTCACCAAGAGTTTTGGGGCCTTAGCCACACCCATATGTTTTTTGTCTTTAGTTTAGTCTCTTTCCTTGATGATACATGCTATGTGCCCCAGATCAGAAGGTGAAGCTGAAATGTCTACTGAAGCTAGAATTTGGCCCAAACTACAACCTTATATCTGAACTCTCCTGGGCTTTGGAGAAGTTCAGATCCAATTCCAAATTTTGTAGCTCAGGCCCATTCCTAATTGAAACAAATGGTATGTTTTCAGATTTGTCAGTAATGGCAGAAACCCAGGTTAGATTTAGGAGACGGTGAATTGTTCAGAGGAAATAAAACTGAAAGCTTTGCCCAAATCTCAGACTGATCCCATGTCTGAAGATGTTTTAAAGAGTTGGAGGAATCTGGTTAAGCTTATTTTACTCTTCTTATTTTTCCTTTTCTTTGCCCCATTTTGCTTCTTGCTTCCAGTCAGGACTGAGAGTATGTCTACATTGGAGCTGGGGGTAGAATGCCAGATGTCCGGGTTGCTTTTTTTTTTTTTTTTTTAACCAGAACACCTGGTTGAAAAGGGACCGAGGTGGCTCCACTCAACACTGCTGCCTGGGCCATTAAAAGTCTGGTTGGTGGTGCAGCGAGGCTGGCAGGCTCCTTGCTCAGCTACAAGTGACTCCTGGGAAGTGGACAACGAAACAGTGGCCAGGGAGGCTCCACGTGCTGCCCCGCCCTGTAAGCACCACCCCAAGCACCAGCTTCACAGCTTCTATTGGCCGGGAATCACAGCCAATGGGAGCTACAGGGGTGGTGCCTGGAGGTGTGGGCAGCTCATGGAGCCACCTGGCCACCACTCTGCCCAGGAGCCAGAGGAACATGTCGTTGTTTCCCGGGAGCCGCCTGAGCTCAGCACCACCCACAGCCTGCATTCAAACCCCCTCTCACACCCCAATTCCCTGCCCCAGCCCTTAGCCCCCTCCCTCACCCAAACTCCTTCCTGGAGCCTGCATCCCACCCCCAGCCACAGCTCCCTCCCACACCCTGAACCCCTCATTTCTGGCCCCAGCCCACAGCCCGTACCCCCTCCCACACTCCAACCTCAGCCCAGTATCCCCACTCTTGTCCCCATCCACGAGCCCCCTCCTGCACCCCAAACCCCTCATTCCTGGCCCCCCCCAGAGTCCACACCCCCAGCTGGAACCCTCACCTCCTACCACACCTCAACCCCCTGTCCCAGCCCAGTGAAAATGAGCAAGTAAGCGAGGGTCGAAGACAGTGACTGATGGAGGATGGAGTGGGCAGGGCAAGAGTGTTCGGTTTTCTGCAATTAGAAAGTTGGCAACCCTAGCTGGAGCTATTATTTCCAGCTTGGTTAGACATACCAATGCTAACTCGAATTGAGCCACTGCACTAAACATAGCAGTGTAGCCACCACAGCACAAGCAACAGGAGGGCTAGCCGCCCCAAGTTCGTACCTACCGTTTCAAAGAGGATCGTATTCATGGTGGCCAGCCCTTCCTGCCACTCCCACCAATGTGGGCACACCTCTCTTTTTGGCATGCTCGATCACAGCTAGCATAGGTAGGCCTATCTGAGCTGGAATTTACATCTCCAGCTATAGTGTAGGCGTACTCATAATGGCTGAGCCGTTACACACATTGAATCTATTTCCCCATGTTAAGTATCCTCACAGTTTCTTGTCAAACTGTCTTAAATGGGCTATCTTGATTATCACTACAAAAGTTTTTTTTTGCTCCTGCTGACAACAGTTCATCTTAATTAATTAGCCTCAGAGTTGGTTGGGCAATTCCCCACCTTTTCATGCTCTCTGTATGTATATATCTCTCCTCATTATATGTTCCATTCTATGCGTACGATGAAGTGGGCTGTAGCCCACAAAAGCTTATGCTCAAATAAATGTGTTAGTCTCTAAGGTGCCACAAGTACTCCTGTTATTTTTGTGGATACAGACTAACGTGGCTGCTACTCGGAAACCTGTCATAATGTGAGAGGTGCTGAAATAATAAGAGAGAGTTTCAACTGCAAACAGGAAGTACCAGCAATCTTGGGGTGAATCTTCAGTGCATGAAAACATGACTAACTGAATGGCCAGCTAAGGTATCCTAAGTTACCAGTGCTAGCTGGAAATCCAGGAGCAGTGATAGATCCAATAGGATCATGAGGCTGTGAATTAGCCTGGTGGAAATCAGGTAAACAAGCTCAATAGATGATGCAGCCATGGTCTCTGTCCAGGTCTCTGAATATTTCCTTCTGGCAACACCCATTACTCCATCTTAAATGGATTGAGTCACAGCCCGCTAGTTGTGTCTTATCTCTGTATGACACAGGGAGATCAATGAGAATGTGATCTGTGCTCGGTGGAGGCAAGAGTTTTTGGTCTCATCAGCCTATGGATAACGCTGCTTCCCCAAACATCTCACCATCTTCTCCAGCAACACCTTTACATACTCACTCACTGAACAAAAGGGGTGAGAAGATAGAACCTAGAGAATGCCACATGGAAGAAAACATGGGGAGATAGAACAATCACCTAGCACTAATCCCTGGAAGCTCTCAGACAGGAAGGGGGGGATGCACTGATAGGAACAACTGGATGACAGATAGAGTAATTAGTGCCTTATACAGGTATACATATGTTCACATTTAGCACTTTCACCTATAAATTGCAAAGCACGTTACAAAGAGGGCAAGTTCTGATTCACACCATTGTGCAGGCTGTAGAAAAGGCACAGACAAGAGGATTGACTTGTTGAAGGTCAGTGACAGAAGTGGGAGTGGAACCCAGCTCTTCCTTCTTCCACACCAGGGGTAAGCAACCTTTCAGAAGTGGTGTGCCGAGTCTTCATTTATTCACTCTAATTTAAGGTTTTGCGTGCCAGGCATATATTTTAACGTTTTTAGAAGGTCTCTTTCTGTAAGTCTATAATATATAACTAAATTATTGTTGTATGTAAAGTAAATAAGGTTTTTTAAATGTTTAAGAAGCTTCATTTAAAATTAAATTAAAATGCAGAGCCCCACGGACCGGTGGCCAGGACCCAGGCAGTGTGAGTGCCACTGAAAATCAGCTCACGTGGCACCTTTGGCACGCATGACATAGATTGCCTACCCCTGTTCCACACTATATCTCTTCACCAGCTCACACTGCACACCAGACCAGTGGGTAAGATTCCACAGATAAACTGGCAGACAATACCTCATAGCCAGTGGCATCCAAAGCTGCTGTTACATCCAGTAAACTCAACCTGTCCATCACTGGAAGGATAACATCAGCCTCTGATACTGCTGGTCTAATCAAAGACTGAAAGATTCAGGTTAGTCAGCAATAAATGGATGTGAATCATTTCTATATAAACCATGTTGAATGCAAATAGAAAACAGAGTTGTGGACACCAGCCAGGAAAGGGCAGTGCATTATCCTCACTGCTTTTGAAAAGCACCTTCAAAATGAAACAATCTTTACTTGCAGGGACACAGGAGGAGCCAACTGTAATTCACTTTGTGATGGGGAATGCGTCAGAGTCCCACGCAAAGTTGCCAGTCAGCCATCTCAGTCAGTGGAAATATGTGTTAGTCGTGATTGGCAAAAAACAAGCCTGTAGGCAGATTTGCATTAAACAGGCACCCAATGATTCAGATGCTTTTTCTAAAATTGCCCATAATCCTAGGTCCATACAAATGTGCTGGGAAGTGATCCTGGGAATTACAGACCAGCTAGCTTTACTTGCAGCTAGGAAAATTGCTTAAAAAGTTAACTAATTATAGAGTTATAGCACACCAAAAGAAACATGATATGAGAAAGACAAAGCAACATACCTGTGGGAAAGGAAAATTGTCTCTCTCCAAGCTACAAGAATTCTTTGAGTGCATCAGCCATGATTGATAAAGAAGAAACTTTTTGAGAGTCCAAATATGCTTTGTAGAAGTCTCTCACAAATGCCTATGAAGGAACTGGCTCCCAGCACCCTAAGAATGGTGGTACAAAATGCAGTGGAAAGCTAACTTGCCCTGGCCTCTGATGTATCATGTCCTTCTCTTGTGCACTGAAGATTCACCCCAAGATTGCTGCTTCTTCCTGTTTACCGTTGAAATTTTCTCTTATTATTCCAGCACTTTCACATTACGGGTATGGCTACACTGCAGCTGGAGATGTAATTTCCAGCTCAAGTAGGCTTACCTGTGCTCGCTCTGACTGATCCAAAAAGATAGAGCTCAAAACCCTAAGTGCCTCCTCATTGTTGGAACTTGCCCCTCTTGATGGTGCATCAGAGCTAGAATCTAACAATAAATATTCCCCTTGATGGAAATGGCTCTTTAGAGGAATAAAGGAGCCATCATCCTTTATATGTCTTGGAGTTGTTTTGGCTCTACAGATGTGCATAATTTGATAATTTGCATAGTTATTAAAGGCACCCTCTTTGGACACACATTATGTTATTCTCTAGCAGGCCCCTCTGGATGACTGAGGAACTGCACCTAATCCTTCTGCTGTAGAGGACCATCAGACCAATTGTGGAACTGAAAGTGGAAGGATTAAAGAGGAAGAGAGGCAGATAGGGTGACCAGATGTCCCGATTTTATAGGGACGGTCCCGATTTTGGGGTCTTTTTCTCATATAGGCTTCTATTACCCCCCACCCCATCCCAATTTTTTGCATTTGCTGTCTGGTCACCCTAGAGGCAGATACATCAGAATGTGGGGATGGGAGGAGAGGGAAGGCCTCAGAGGCATCACACAAACAGAGTAGGTGAAACCAAAACAAACTGCAGCTCCCTGGAAGTCGGGAGTTGCCCACAGCTTTTATATCAATCCTGCTCACTCCTATTAACAATAACAAAGCAGTTCCCATTCAGAGGGAAGCACAGGAGGAGAGGGGCATGGGAAAGTAGAGTGGGAGAAGGAGAACAGACTGGAAGGGAGGAAAGAGAATGAGGAAAGTCAAGGAGAGGGAGCACAGGAAGAGAGGAAAGTGAAGGTGAGGGATAGATTAAAAATAGGGTGGGGTGGCCTTGCTTTGTGGAGCTCTAGGTTTTGCTAATCTTAGATGGTTTTTGTGATCATTATGATCTGATGCATGTCTTCTAATTAAAACTCAGTGCCTAGATTAGTCAAGGCAGGGTGTTTAAGGTTAGGCTCCTTCATCTGCACTTAGCCACCTAAATAAGCATCCAAATTTTCAAAATGTGCTGACACCCAGCAGCTCTCACTTGGAGGCCAGCAGGAGCTGCTGGGTGCTCAGCACTTCTTGAAAATCAGGCCTCTCTTATTTAGGTACTTAAATATGCATTTAGGTGCTTAACTTTAGGCAATCAGGTTTGAAAAATTTGGCCCACGTGGTCTTTTTCCTGCAAAGATGAATGCCATCCTTTAAAAAAAAATGAAATACATTGCTAACAGCCTGGGCTCAAACCTTCCTGCCCTCCCTGAAAAAACTTGGCAGTCCCAGGACACTGTAGAAGCTGTATCTCTATTTCCATTAGTAGTTTCCTTCTCCCCCTTTCTGCCCTTTATTTCATATTCACATTCTATTTCTTTCTCAGTCTGCCTCACTCTCGGCTGCATTTTCATCCTACATGTTCAGGGGAGATCTTCTCTGTTTTTACAACCGTCTCTGCTCCTTTTTTTCAGCCTTTCCTAAGGAAAGCACAAAGCTGGAAACATCTGAATTAAATTTACTTACATCTGATGTTTCCAAGGATTTGACATTAGGCGAGACAAGTTTGCCCATCCCTAAATAGTAACTATATGATTGCCCTCTTTCGAGCAGCAGGATTTTGCCTAGCCTAGGTGCCTGTAGTAGTCAGCTCAGTGAAGGGAAATGAATTTGGGATTCATTCTCACCCACACAATCAAGTGCTGAAAAGGTGAAGGGAGACATCCTTTTGTTACATGATTTAAATTCAAATTAGTTTTGAACACCATATGTAAGAAGCATCCCATTTACAATGCAGAAAAACACCAGAGCCTGATGGCTGACACATCTTGGACAGATAACCTTTAAAGACAAGAATATGGGCGCGGAATTAGTGCGAAATGAAAGTGAGTCTGTGATTTAATATAAAGAGTTAATTACCTGTGTCAGGCCGTAGACCAAACAGCTCAAAAATTGTCTCATTTATTGAAATTAATTGAAGTGAAAAAAGATTTTCTCTAAAACTAGCTAATTTATGGAGTCCTGTAAATGGGAGATAAAGGGTCCAATTCTGCCCTGAGTTACACCAGGGTAGCTGAGGGGATTGGGTCCAAAGGATTAAACAGAGACTTTTGCTGAGCCCATGGAGTATTATTGTTACCTTGTATTTCTTGTGTAAGCTTAAAAGCCTCTCTCTCTCACCAACGGAAGTAGGTCCTCACCCACTTTGTCTTTCTAATATCCTGGGACAGGCAGAGCTACTGCACCACTTTGTCACCCCAGTACAGAAATCCCCAACTCAGACTCATGACATCAAGGCCTTTTGCCATGACATCACAGTACACACTAAACTGGGAGATTTTTAATGTCCTCATGGCAGCTGTGTAAGATAGAAATATTTTACTTCAGCTGTCAGGAGGATTAAATGTGTGTTGTTAAGTACACTCCTAATAATGTAACAGCTCCACCAACCACCATTTTGTCTTTTTCCAGCTGAGCTGCCTTCCTCTTCCTCCTCCTCCCTTTAGTGCTGTCAAGCATGTGTTACGATCACTCCTGCACTATTCCATTAGCTCTAAAATAGTCTAATAAGTGATTCAACATTCTTCTTACTCTTGTGACATCCCAGTATCTCAAACCCAGACCTGCGAGTTCCCAGACAGCCATCACATTCTGGCCCCACCCAATGGCTGCTGAAAGCTGGTGGGCCAAGGAGCTAGTAGGAGTACAACCTCAGACAAGGCACCACCCCCCATGGGCACCAGGTTTGTATAATTTTTGGTGGTGTCCAGGACAGGTCCAAGCAGAGCTGTCCCCTCCATAGGACGGATTGGGGCAACTGCTCTGGGCCCCTGCTTTGGGGGGCCCCCATGCTTTGGGGGACATGGGCTCCAGGGGGCCTGGGCCCAGCAGCAGCGACTGACCAGCCCCAACCCCCCCTGCTCCACCTCACCAGATTCTGGTGTCGTTCGGGGGAGGGGGTCAAAGCTGGAAAGAGCAGGGTGAGGGCTTGAGGAAAGGGGTGGAATAGGAGTGGGGAGGGGGCGGGAAGAGGCAGGGTGGGGTGGAGCGGGGCCGGGTTGCTCGCTGCTGCCTGCACCAAGCCCCCCCACTAACCTCCCAGGCTGCCCTGGACCCCGCATACCCCTGAAGCCCAGGGGCGCTCAAAGCACGGGGCCCAGGGTGATTGCCCTGATCCATCCTATGGATGGGATGGCTCTTAAAATATAAGCCCAAACATTGATGGATTGGGGCCACATTCCTGAATACTGGTGGAGCACAGGCACCACGGGCCCATATAACTCACTGGCTATGCCCGGGAGCTCTGACTGGAGGATCACCCAGCCCCACCAACTAGTCCTGCCATGCTATTTAAGACAGAACTACAGGAAGTTGTCTGAGCAACTAGGTGATTTCCTGCTGCTGCATTGGACCTAGCTTGTGCCGGCACCCAACCGTGTTCCTGATTCCTGCTTCGCTCCTAGCTCACCCCAGCTTTGCTCCTTGTTTTCACCAGGCTCCTATTCCACGATTGATCCTTGCCTCTCCTCTGGTGCTGGCCCTTATGTCTTGCTTCTGACCATCAGTTACCCGTCCTGGCTCTGACATCTTACTCAGGATTGACTCTTGGCTCCAGCATTTAGTATCTGACCCTGGCTCCCAGCCTCATGTTCAGTCCCTGACTCTGGCTTTAGCTCGACCCCTGGCAGGGTCGTCCCTACCCATATGCAAAGTACGCAGCTGCATAGGGCACCAGGAAATTTGGGGCACCAAATTCCTGTTGCCCTATGCAACTACGTGCTGCTCCAGCCCCTGCTCCACCTCTTCCCCATGGCCTCCTCCCCATCCCTGCCTCTTCCCGCTCCTGCTCCACCCAGCCCAGCCCCCACTGCACCCCTTCTTCGCCTAAGCCCCTGCCCTTGCTCTGCCCCAGCTCCATGTCATCCCACCCTGTTCCACCCCAGCCCACTCCCACTCCCCTGAGGACTGCAGCAGGAGTCAGGAGCCCAGCACTCACTAGCCCACTCTACCCCACCAGCAAGTGCTGGGGTGCAGTTCTCCCTGACCCCCAGGCCTGGGAGTCAGGAGAGCTGAGTGGAATGGACTGGGGCTGGGTCACTCCAAATCTGCTTTCCCTCCTCCCTCTCCCCACATAGAGGCTGGGTGGGGGGCTGCGTAGGGCACCAAAATGGCTAGGGACAGCCCTGACCCCAGCTCTGAAATAAGCAGTTGACCTGGAGCTGACCCTCAGCTCTGTTCCCTGATCTGCATTGACCATTGGGACAGACCTCCTACGTCCTGATCCCTAGCAACTGCCTCTATCCCACTGCCCTGTCACTAGATGCTCACCTCTGACTGGGGATGGACAAGCCACAGGAGGTTTGGTCCAGTGTGCCTTAGACCAGGGGTTCTCAACCTTTGTCTTTCTGAGGCACCCAACATGCTATAAAAACTCCACAGCCCACCTGTGCCGCAACAATTGTTTTTCTGCATATAGAACCCAGGGCTGGCACTAGGGGGTAGTAAGCAGGGCAATTGCCTGCGGGCCAATGCCACAGGAGGCCCCAGCAATCTAAGTTGCTCAGGCTTCAGCTTCAGCCCAGGGTGGCGGGAGTGGGGCCTCAGGCTTCATCACCACAGTTTAGGCTTTCTGCCCTGGGCCCTAGTGATTCTAACACCAGCCCTGCTTGGTGGACACCCTGAAACCTGCTTGCAGCCCCTGAGGGGGCCCCTGGTTGAAAACTGCCTCCTTAGACTTAACACCCAAATGTGCAGGAGCTAGATTTTCAAAAGAGCTCATCATCCCATAGCTCCCATTTAGGCACCAAAATAAGTAGCCAGACTTTGAAAACAGCTCAGCTCAGGGGTGCCAGAAGGGGGCAGGAGGTGTCTTGGGGAGAGGGGAAGAGGCCGTGTGGGAATGGGACCTCAGAAAGAAGGGGTGGCGCAGGGGAATGGGACTACCGTTCAGGTGCTGGAAGCTTCTGCTGCCCCTAGCTCAGCACACATTTAGGCACCTGAACAAAGCAGCCAAGCTACAACTGTGAATGCTGAGCGCTTGGGAAAACCTGGCCCAGAGGCTTTATCTTCCACTTATTCGATCCACTTGAGTATGCAAAGCTTTTCCAGAAATCTCATGAGGACTGACTATGTCATGGCCTTTTCTAACCAGAAATCAATGGGATTCTCATGCACCGGCCCCTGTTTCCAAACACCACCCACCATTGCTCATTTGCCAATTCTAGACTCAGGTAACTGCAAGCCCAGTGGTGGAACTGCAGCTAAGCATGGGCCCAATTTAGGCCATTTAGGATATGTCCACACAGCAAGTTGCAGCCTGCATCAGAGAGTCTCAGAGCCTGAGTCTCAGAGCTCAGGCTATGGCATTACAAATAGCACTGTACATGTTGTGCTGAGGCTGGAGCTTGGGGGAATGATATTTTAGTTCAGTCCAGTAACTAATAAATTAATTATCTGAGAATGTCTGGATATGGCCTAAGTGCAGTCCATGTGAATTTCCTAAAGATTGACTGAAAAAATTACCCTAATTCTGCCTCCCATAACTTTACTCAGATGCTCTGATGACATCTTTGCCCTGGTGAGAGTCCTGAAGGACATCACTCTCAACACTGCACTACACTACACCAGACCAACACTACACTCTCAACACTACTCTCTGCTACACCACACCAATCTGCTTGGCCAAATTAATTTTTGAGGTAGTCCACCATGAGTGGTGCTATTCATTGTCCCAAAGCAGAGAGAAGAGAAACACAGTTGGTGTTACAGGCTCTTGGTCTTGGGATCTTGCTGCTTCAGCTGATATATTGTCTAAATCTAAAACTTATTTAAAAACCTGTCTGGATGCGATGGGTTTTAATTAATCTTCTCTTAGTTTTATACCATATAGTACCTTGAAGATTCAAGATCAATCACCGCTGTATTGTAATGCAGAGTTGTGCGACAGAAAGATAAATGAGCTATCAAGTTTAGCATTTTGATAGCTAAGTTTAATTTTAACTAGCTCAGGAACATACTGTAGATCCGTGGATAAAGTTGTGAAATGAAGCATTCATCTCTGGGGTCCAGTCTAGAATCCATCAGAAAGGAATGAGTTTTCTAGCCTCTGCTCAGTCTCCTGGGGATCTAGGTGAGTGATTTCTGAGCACAGATACAGAGCCATTCAGTGGCACACCTACATTTCTTATCCTGCAGGTCTATTAAGCTTCTAAAAGCACACGCAACCCCTTAAAATCCCCAACAAATAGCAAAAATTAAAATTGCACAAGCCTGACTAGTTGATGGGACCATGCTTACATTGTGTTGACTCATGGGCCTACCAACACTCATTTAAGAATTTTTCATCTACACTGCTTTAAGGCCCCAATCCTGCAAGAGTTATGCATGTGCTGAACTTTACACACTGTGAGTAGGCAATAGGACAAATCATGGTACAGAAAGTTAGACATGCTTGTAAGTCTTTGGAGGATTGGGCCCTCGGTGCTTTATAAAAGAGAGCAAACATGGTATCATTATCATAATGGCAAAACAAACATCAAGAGGGGAAGCAAATTGTCCAAGGTTTCAAAATGAGCCAGGAATAGAATCTAGGAATCCTGACTCATCATCTGGGCTAGCCAGTAGACTAAACTCCATACTATCAATAGATATCATGATAACCAATGTAATAGTTCATCAGTTTGAAAATGACCATATTAGGATGAGCAATGTTCAGGACCTTGTTCCTTTCATGACTCATGGTGACTCAAATTCTGGCATGTTTCACCCAGCTCATCCTTGCAATGCTAATTCTGATATTTTCTATTAGTCCATTGTAATTGCTCTTATGCTAATGCATTCCATGTATCCATCACAGCAACTCTACTTCTAATGTGTTCCACCCGGTCTTACTGCAATGACTATTCTAATGCATTGCACCAAGTCCACAAGGAATTTCCATCATGCATCATTTTAAAATCACACTCCTTTCATTAGAGCTGCCTCAATTTGAACAATCTTGTGTGTCCTGCTGGTCTGAATCTTAACTCTGGTCTTTTTCTATTAGATTAGTTAAAAGGCTGAATTGGGGCTAAATATAGAGCCACTCTCCTTCTGTTTATCTAGCCTGAGGTATCTTAGAGCACCCTTGACTATAATTTCTGTGCGCTAGACCAAAGTACTTTCCATCAATAATTTATTCTGATCCACTTGGGAGAGAGTCTTGGGTGAAATTCACATAATCCAGTATATATATTGCCTTTGATGCATCATCCCTGTTTGTTCCATCAGTTCAGAGGTAACATGCAAAGTTCTCCCAGCTATACTGAGATAAACATAGTCTCACTTTCATGACGCTGAAAGTGTGTGGGGTTTGGGTTGGTGGTAATGCTTCCTCAGCAATGATGACTGGATTTCCAGTTACTATACTGACATGATATTGTGAGAATCATTGTCTAGAGATAGAAAAGATTTATTTCATCACATTTAATCCATCTCCTTGACCATCCAGGACTATTTGTTGCTATTGTACTACTAGGGTTTTGTTTGGTCTGTTTTAAAATTTGCCATAAAAAGGGCTTCCACAACTTGGTACTGCAGGTCACTACCGTATACTGGTAGGAACTGTTCAGAGAAAGGCTTTGTATACTGTAAAGGAGGTTCATCATGACTAGACCCTGGAGGCTAGCGAGAGAGATTACCCACAAGCATTTTGATTACTTCAAGATATAATTTCACTCTGGCCATTTTCATACTCTCTTTTATTTGCTTTTTCAGAACATTCAGACAAGCAAATCTTCCTTGTACAAAAGTTCATGGAAAGCAAATTTCCAGCCTGCAGGTGAAACCCATTTAATCACACAACAAACCTCATTTCTGGCAGAAGTCCTTAAAGCTCAGTCATCTGGTCATGGAACAGGAAAAAGACTGTGTCATTTCAGTGACCAGTCATGCAGCTTGAATATTGACTACTCAAAAGAAAACTTACAGCAAAGAGTCTGCACGTGATCCACAGTCTGATCTATGTATGCACCAAGCATTAGTCAGCCACTTTCCAATAGGAAACAAATTTGCAAGAGCTACAATCTGGGCACAGACAACTTGCAAACAGGAAAAAAAATGCTAACCTCACCAAGCAAATTGTTCATTGTGAATTCTTTACCTGCTTCGAAGTATCACACAAAGCCTTGAAAAGGGTGATGGAAAGAATAGCATGGTGACTGTATAATCCCTGGATACAAGTACAGCTCTCACTAGGAACGGCCGTCAGGGAAGAGTTAGAGAATCATGGCTTGTCTATACTTAAAGAGCTGCAGTGGTGCAGCTGCACTGCTGTAGGGTTTCAGTGAAGAGTGGCATAGGTAATCCACCTCCCCAAGAGGTGGTAGCTAGATTGATGGGAGAATTATCCCATCAACCTAGGGCTTGGCTATACTTGTGAGTTACAACACAATGAAGGAGCCCTGGGTGCCCTAGCTCACTCCCCATCCACACTGGCAAGGCACGTAGATCGCTCTGACTCTGCAGCTACAGCGCTGCTGGTACTCCACCTCGATGAGAGGAATAACATTTGCTGCACCTTGGCTACAACGCCCGGGCATCAGTGTGAATGGGGTGTTGCGTTACTGTGGTCTGATTGGCCTCCGGAAACATCCCATAATCCCCTTAAGTCAAGTGGCCACTCTTGTCATGGTTTTGAACTCCTGTAGGAATGTGGAAATGCCCTTTCAAAGCTCCATTTCTGACAGCCAGCATGCAAGCCATTACTGTGGAATGCTGTGTGTGAGAGAGAAAGAGGCGGGGGGAGGCAGAGGTCTGCTGCTATCTGAACTTACAAGACAGCATGCTGACATGCTCTCAGCCCCCCCAAGCCCCAATCTCTCTCCCCCCACATACACACAACACACTCTCTGTCATACTTCACCCCATCCCTCCCATTTTAAAAGCATGTTGCAGTCACTTGCATGCTGGGATAGCTGCCCATAATGCACCACTCCCAGTGCCACTGCAAGTGCCGCAAATGTGGCCACGTCAGTGTGCTTGAAGCTGTCAATGTGGACAGATTGCAGCACTTTCCCTACCATGCTCTGCGCAGGCTGGTTTTACTCAAAGTGCTCTACATCTGCAAGTGTAGCCATACCCTTAGTGGTGTCTAGGCCGGGGCGGGTTAGTTTAACTGTGTCACTCGGGATGTGGATTTTTCACGCCCTTGAGCAATGTAATTATACCAACCTACGTTTCTGGCTTAGGCCAGGCCTTGGAATCTACAGAATTAGCATACAGTCTGTTAATGATTGTGGCCTTTGGCCTATGCTCTTCCAGTGCCTAGTACCCCAGTATTTGGGAAAGCCCAGAGTGGGATTCAAACTGCAGATCAGGCTCATGTTGACTCCTAATGTAGGGCCAATTCCACAAATGAATGTTCATTTTATTACGGTCTCAGAAAGGATTCATACCCCAGAAAAATAATGATCACAAAAAAGCAGCAAAAAAGACTATAGTTCAGTGGTGGAGTGCAAGAGAGGTCTTATGGTTCAAGAAGAGCATGCGTAAGCAATGGAAATTTCACCCTAGAGATCACAATAGGACCACAGGGAAGCTGTTGCAGGTGAGAGGAAAAAATGGAGATGAAAAGGACCAAAGAGGAAGTGTATCCAGAATATCCTAATATCCAAATAGAAAGTCTTATCATCTGCCTTGTTATACCAGTAGCAGAATGGACTTGTAGATAAAGCACTGCACTGATAATCTGGGTTCAGTTTCCACCTCTGGCTCAGACTTTGTGATTGCTCTTAGGGAAGTCAGTTCACCTCATTATGTCTTGATTTCCCCCTCTGTAAGTTCGGGCCAATGACAGAGACCTGCCTCAGAGGGGGTAGTGTAGATACATGCGGGGTCGTGGTCCATGACGGGGACTCTTAGGTGCTATGGTAACACAAATATAATAATTTGCTAATGTTTGCAAGGTGCTCAGATACTATGTTAGTGGAGACCATGTAAGCAGATAGAAAGCAAGAAACCTGTGGGAGAGTCCATAGGTCCGATCCTGCTCTCCCCCTATTCTAAATCAAAAGTTACTGTTGTCAGAGCAGAATCAAGCAAAGCAGGGCTGCTACACTAGCCAGATACATAAAGCGACCCACAAGGGCCAGGTGTACATATGCTGGGCCCAATTCAGCTACCGTTCTTCATGCTGAGTACAGGGCCGGCTCCAGGTTTTTTGCTGCTCTAAGCAAAACAAAAAGCAAAAAAAAAAAATCCCGGAGTGCCACTGCCAAAGCAAAAAAAAAAATAAAAAAAAAAAATGCCACCCCTTGAGAAGTGCCGCCTCAACCACATGCTTGGAACGCTGATGCCTAGAGTCGGCCCTGGCTGTGTAGCACCTTCTGAAGCAAGTATTCCCATTGTGGGGGTGCTGAATCGGGTCATAAGAGGAAGTAACAGAACTGGCTAGGCGGAGAGCACCATTTTTTTACTTTCCTTCTTCCCCATCTCACAGAAGGTTGCTGCCATACTTACCGCTTCTCGCTCTTCAGAGAAGAGTAACCTACTTTATTTATTGCCTCTGCTCCCAGCCCCATCCCTTCAGCTGCAGAGGGCACACCTGGGAGTGCCATGCACCGCCACACAGTTTGCATGTCCTTGGGAGGAGCAGTTAAAGAGCACAAAGATTGCAAAGATACTGGAAGATTTCTCAGAACAGCTTCAATTGATACATTGCAGGGGCTTAAGCAAGTCACTCAGCTTCCTGGGTCTTGATCCAAAATAAAACATGGCAAAATCACTATAACTATTACTGCGAAATGCATGAAAGAATAGATTAGACTCAATGTAAATATGAATAAAGAAGTTGGAAGCAGCTGTGTATTATTAAGTCAGCAAGGTCAGTGGTGCAGCCAAAGACACAAGGAACAGCAGATTGCCATATTCTTAAAAAGGCTGTGATAATCTCTATATTGGATCAAACCAATGGTCCAGCTCATGTCATGTCCCATCTCCACCAGTGGCCAGCATCAGAGGAAGATGTAAAACCCCCATAATGGACAATTATCCATTAATATACCCATAGGGGAAGTTTCTTAATAACCTCTTGCAGTTAGGTTTGGGTTTGTACCCTGAACCATGAGGGCTGATATTTCTTATAAATGTTTTATCTTATCTAATGTAACTGTAGATGTTCTCACTATCTGTAGAAATCACTACTCCTTTTTAGAATTCTGCTAAGCTCTTGATATCTGTGGAAGCGAGTTCCACAGGTTAGCAATATGCTGTATTTTTTAAAGTACTTCTTGTGATTAATTAATATGTCACCTGTTACTCATCTTCTGTCTGAACTATATCCTAATCTTTTCAGTCTCTCCTTATCTGAAAATCCTTCCAGGCATCAAATCATTTTCATTGCTTGCCTCCAAATGCTTTCTGTTTCTGTTATGTCCTTTTAAAGGAGAGAATTCCAGTAGGAGTAGCAGGGGCCAACAACCTAACTACTTTTAAAATAGAGTTTGATAAATGTATTGGGATTATATAATGGGGTTGCCTGGGATAGCAGGGGACTAGACCCAATGACTCAGGAGGTCTCTTCCTGTGCTATCTGCCAATGGAGAAATTAAATAAAGTAGCAGAAGAGGTAAGAGCTTTTCATGGATTATATAATTATGTTAGTGTTAACTTCTATCACATTCTTTAGGAATTTTTGTTATGCATCTTTTTATGGTAAATGCTAATTTTTATTTAGTTGTTTAGTTTTATTTTTTTCCTTTCTGGTTAGTCTACATCTTTGCACCCTGCTTCCATTTTCTATCTTAAAGTATTGTGGCTATCTCCTGCTGTTCTGTGTCTCTCTAGGAGGCACAGCTCTGATCTTCCTGTCTTGATGTATGTTCTCAGGCTGTGTTTCTTGCGTGGCTTGTCATTAAAATGATGACCCCCTGGGGCTACACAGCTGTCGGATTCCTAGCAAAGGAAAGTTTGAAACATTTTCATTTGTTTTTAAATACTGCCATGTAATTTCCCCATTTAACTTTTTTGTTCTGATTGAATTTTTCTGTAGTCATCTAAGAAAGTAGTGGAATTCTGTTCTGAATGCAAACAGAAGATGCTAGCCTGGGACTTGGGATATCCAGGTTCAAGACCCTATTTTTTCTCAGGGCCACACAGAGGTTTATGGGGACCCCAGGCAAAATCTGAAACTGAGGTTCCCACCCTTCAAAAAATATTACCAGGGAGATGAAAGACTTTAAGAAAGGAAGGAGATGATGGGGTGGCTCTGCCCTGCATATGGCTTGGGGTCCACTTCCAAACCTTCTCTCCCTGAGCTCCAGTCTCACTGCCACTGGAAACAGTATCTCTGACCCCACTCCGACCTTTGGGCTGCTGGTCTGATGGGTCGCCTCGCACCTGGCCTGATGATGGGAGTTGGGCCCAGCCTGGGAGGGTGAGTCGCTCTTTGTACTTTCATTGGTGGGTGCCAAACCTGAGTGGCATTGTGACCCCATGCTCCAGGTTGCAATGCCACTCATTCAAAATTTGGCATTGCCACCCCTTAGTCATTCTGGAGGCCTTTCAAATGGGGGACTCTGGACAAACTGTCCCTTCCTTCTCCCCATATGGTTCTGATCTCTCCCTTCTGTGTGACTGTGTCACTGAGGGTTTTCTAGCAGCTATATAGACTATGATACAGCATAGCCAGAGGGCAGCAGGAGAGTGTTAGCAGGGAGCCTTATTCCCTGCAAGAGGAGGAAGGTTTGTTATAGATTAACTAGAGCACCTAAAGCCAATTAGAGCACCTGAAGCCAATTAGAGCATCAGCAGTCAGTCATGTGATAAAACCTCCCTGCTTCAGTCAGACAGTGTGGGAGTTGGAGTTGGAAGGTTTTGTTGGAGCAGAGAACAGTTTTGAAGAGAGACCAAAAGGAAAGTTTGGAGAAGTGCTGCGGTGGGCTGAGAAATAAAAAAAAACTCTAGATAAGGGGCACCTGGCTTATGTAGAAGGAGGGCAAGAAGCCCCTTCACAAGAAGCCCCTTCACAGGAGAGGGAAGTAGCCCAGGGGAAGGAACCGCTAGTTCAAGTGGTTCACCACAAACCTTAGGGCCCCTGGGTTGGGACCTGGAGATGAGGGTGGGCCCAGGTCCCTCCCTCTCCACTCCCCTCCTCAAGGACACTGGTGGGGTAATTAAAATACTGATTCAGAGGCAAGCAATGGCGCCCTGAACCTTCCCCAAAGAAGAGAGAGCGCAAGACCCAGCATAACAGTACTGGCAATTTGCCACAAGACATACACACACTAGTGCGGTGGAAAATCTGGGGTTCTGTTACGAACATTTCATGCAATTCTAGCTGTCATGATATGGGACAAGGCCTGTGTGAAGAACAAGTGTAGCTTTGACAAACAAACATACAAAAAAAATCTTACAAAATAACATGACAAAAAAAATCGTTCCTTCTTATTGCTCCAGATTACTGTATTATTTTCAGCTTTTTTGAGTTTGGAAATATATCCTGAGCTGTTTTGAAAACCTTTCACATTCAGCACAACATCTTATTTTATTTTCTGTGGTTTTGTTGTTGTTTTTTCCTCTCTCTCTCTTTTTTTTTTAAAACCATTCAGCCATTTATTGGATCTTCAGTTTTCTAGTTTCTCCTTTGCTACACTATCTCTTGCTTTTCACAGATAAACACTCTGCACCTGGGAGACAGGCTCCTCTAATTAGTATTAAAACCTGAAGTTTTTCTGCCCTGCTTTGAAGCTTTCTAGGATTCTTTTTTGTGAATAATAATGTCCTCCATTCAACATAGTGGCAAGCTCAATCAAAAGTAACTGTAGCAAATACTCTCCTGCGAGACAGTCTACCCTTCCCCCTCCCTCTGCATTCCTGATAATTAAAGGAAATAGGCAAGTCAGAGGTTGGATGGTGTCCCCTTCCCCCAGAACATCTGCTGCTTGGAAGGGGTTAAATGTATTTAAACCTCCAGGGCAATTCTTACAAGAGCCTATCCCTTTCTCTGATAAAGATGAATGGGACAGGAACAGGATAAACCTAAGAAATCAAGACCCAGCCCACACACATGGAGCTTCTGATTTCACAGGATCACAGAAGTTGGGACTGGTCTACAATGGGAACTTACATTGGCCTAGAAAAATCCACACCCCTGAGTAACATAAGCAGCTCTAACCCCTAGTGTAGACAATGTTAGGCTGACAGAATAATTCTTCTGTCAACCTAGCTACCATCTCTTGGGGAGGTGAATTATTTATGCCAATGGGAGAGCCCCTCCCATCGGCATTGGTAGCATCACACTGGAAAGCGGCAGCGGTGCTGCTATAGCGTTGCAAGTGTAGACAAGCCTTTAGAGGCAGAAAACACCTACAAGGTCAAAGTCCATCAGCAATGGAGGACTGTCCCCTGCACTATTTCGGTGCTTTAACTGAATTTCTCTGCCTTTTTATTTTTGTGCCAGAAAAACCATAGTGTGACAAACACAGATCATTGGAATGGATCAAATCCTGGCACCCTTATTCAGGGAACCAGTCCTGCTAACCTTAGTCACGTCAGCTAGGATTTTCCAAAACATCATTCCCATTGATTTTCACTGGGACTGGTGCTTCCAAGTCACTTGTATGCTTCTGAAAACCTCATCCATTGAATAGTACCTTACTCCATAAATAATATCTTTGAAATCAATGGAATTAGTCATGCTGTAAAATGCTGCTCATCACGATGGAGGCTATGCCTAAACTTCAAGAACAGCTGTGTTTTACATGGAGGTAGCTCACTCAAGACAGCCATCTCAGTGGGAAATCCCACTGGAGACAAGGCACAGGTAGTTTTTACTTCAATGGAGGTGTTTGAGCTCAGCTCTATACCTTCACCCACTCACACACTCACCCACACACACCAGGTGTTTACCTTGAGGTAAAATCTAGTCTTGTCTCCTCTAGGATTTTACATTGAGATAGCTAAAAATCATGCAATTATGACACACTCCGTGAGTTGCAGAATGCGTCCCTCAGTTTTTGCTCAGTTCTTATTCAGCCAAACTCGCACTGGAGGAATCACAGTGCTTTCCCACCACTGAACTGTGATGAGCTCTGGTGTATATCATGGTAGCTCTTTCACACTGCACAGCAACATGCAATACAATGCAACAGTTTAGGGAAGAAACCTTTAACTGAGAGGATTTAGGAGGAAATGTCACCTACTGGATGACTATTCAGTAATCGTGCACTGTGGGGTTTCTTGTACCTTTCTCTGAGGCATCTGGTATTGGCCAAATGACAGAAGACTGGACTGCTGGTCTGAATCCAGTATGATAGTTCCTAAGGCTTTGTCTACACTAGTACTTTTGTTGGTCAAACTTTTATTGGGCAGTGGTGTGAAAACACCCCTCCTGACCAACATAAGTTTCACCAACAAAAGTGCAGGTGTGGATGGTACTATGTCAGCGGAGGAGGCTCTCCCATCGACATAGCTAATGCTGCTCGTTGGGGGTGGTTTAATAATGCTGGCAGGAGATCTCTCTCTAGCCGGGAGAGAGTGGCTACCTGGGAGACCTTACAGAGAACCAGCTGTAGCAGCAAAGCTGTGCCTCTGTAAGGCTGTAATGTAGACATAATCTAAATCCTGTATTCCTAATGCAGAAGTTTCCCATGACATTTAAACTGCAAGAGGAAATTGAGATGTGCAGAATGTAATTACTCACCTTTGTATTTCATTAGGTGCTTCTTGCTACTTTTTTCAGAATAAAGGATTCTGAACGTTATCTAAATGCCCATCAGGCTGATGGGTCAGTTAGTTTACCACGTATATCAGATAAATGAAGACTATTACCCTTTAATTAGTTATTGCACATCTTAGTCCTATAAATCTAGTGAGCTGGCATGCAGGTGGGTGATTTCTGTGCTTGTCAAAGTTAAGAGTTCATAGCATTAACTAGAGCTAGGCATAGTACAGACAGCTCCAATCCAGTGTCCCCCTCCCCACACAGCTCTGCCAATGCCTCTCATTCCGGACCTGCAACCCCCATCCCAGGCTATTCCAGTCCTGGGCTCCCCAGACACTCTGCCAATGCACCTCAATCTGAATCTGCAGCCCCCGACTATTACTCCAGCTCTTTCCTGAGCGGAACCAGCTAATTATGTTGAATTATGCCAGCTTTTAATGTGGTTGTCTAACACAGACACATACCCAAAGGGATCTAGGCTGAGAGTATCAACCCCATTTCATTCTTGATCTAAGATACTGTAAAATATGAACCCCTCACCACATTAGAGCTAATGCATCAATCCTATATGCCAGTGAAGCAAACTTCCTCCTTTTGTGAGCTGCTATTATATATCTAAATCCATTCTATATACATTGTTGTTGATTTTAGTCATGGACAAATTAATAGTTGTATTTGCATTATGCAATGGAGTTTCTATTTGAACGTTTAACACCAGTTGAAATGATTTTACTGCAATTAAGAATGATAAACATTTCCTCCTGTGTCTCATAATCAATATTCATAGAGTCGTTTCAATAGCCAGTCTCCAAAGGGAACTGACCAACAGCCTTTTTGTAAATTGTCTGAAAATGTATTCCATGGAAATTGTAATGTCTCTGGTTTTGGAAATATTGTGGCCCTAGAGGTGGAAACTTCCCTATGTCCTAGCAACCTTAACTCTGACCATAACTATCATACATAATTACACACACATATGGCCTTCAAATCTCTAATTTCTAAAAAGAAAAATTACAGAAATCAATAACTCAGATCACCCCATTTGCGTTACTTTCCCTCAACATTAGAGGGCAACTTATCTCACAGTCACCATGTGCAATCTAACACCATACCTCACTCTTTTACACACTCAAATAAAAAAAAGACATACAGAGTTGCATACCATGTAAATTATGGAAGCTATATCTCTCATCAAAAGACGTCCATCTAACAAATAAATGGGATTTAAATGAAGGCTACACATTGATTGTTGGTGAATTTTGAGAGATGTGGATTGTGGATGGTAGAAGGAAGGTAGCTAAGGTTGATAAAAGAAAATTAAGAGCTGAATATTGAATAATTTAACTGGTTATTTCCTTGCTTTTGATGGTTTAAATCAGTGGAGTCTGTAGTCTAACAATCTTAACTCCAAGTTAATGAACACTTCGTGGGATGCATTATAAAGGCTTCAACAGCAACTCCATTGCTAAGGTTGCATTGAGATTTCCACTTAAAGCAGAACTAAAATCCCTGGGTTTAATTATTGAATTCACTGTCCAAATTTGGCACAATGCTACTTCAAGGGACAATTGGCTTTTCTATTTAACTGTTTCAATATAGGATTTATGAACTTGCACAAAGTAAACATTTGAAAATGCCTGCTATTAACATTTGGACCTGTTTTTCCTCACATTTTGTTGGGTTCCTCCAACTTCAGTCATAAGCATTACACATGCTTCACACTCCACCTAAATTTAATTTTTACAATTTTTACACTTGCGATTTAGAGCGCATTAAAGCAGCCCCGGGTGCCCTAACCCCTGACCTGTCCACACTGGCAAGGCATGTAGAGTGCCCAGACTCCACGGTTGGAGCAGTCCTGGTAATTCACCTCCACGAGAAGCATAATGCTTGCTGTGCCACACCTGGAGCACCGTGGCACCAATGTGGATGCCCTGGTCTATTAATGAGCTCTGATTGGCCTCCAGAAGTGTCTCATAATGCCTGTGCTAGCCACTCTGATCATCACTTTGAACTCTACTTCCCTGTCCTCAGGTGACCAACCATCAAACTCATCCTTTAAATTCTCAGAGAATTTAGAAAAACCCCTACCTGTTTGCTCAGCAAGCCGTGGAGTGCTCTGAGCGAATCTTTCCAGGTAACCATGCCTCCATGCACCAAGGGATTCCCACTATGGAGCAATGGCAAGGTGTTGGACGTCATCAGTGTTTGAGGGGAGGAAGCTGTCCATTCCCAGCTGTGCTCCAGCTGTAGGAATTACGATACCTTCGGGCAGATATCAAAGGACATGATGGAAAGGGGCCGTGACTGGGATGCACTTCAGTGCAGGGTTAAAGTGAAGGAGCTGCGGAATGCCTACTGCAAAGCCTGTGAGGCAAACATCTGCTCCGGTGCTGCCCCCATGACCTGCCATTTCTACCAAGAGCTGGATGCAGTACTTGGGGGCAATCCCACCTCCACTGCGAAGACCACCACGGACACTACAGAGCCCATTTCAACAAGGCAGGAAGAGAAGGAAAACGGGAGAGAGGATGCTGAGGAGGAGGGAGACAGCCTGGTATCGCTAGATGCATGCAGTCAGGGGCTGTTTTCAAGCCAGGAGGAAGGTAGCCAGTTGCAGCAGATGGTACTTGGGGAAGGACAAATACTAGAGGAGGTGCTTGGTAAGCGGCTTTTATTTTGGAAAGGAAGTTGTTCGGTGAGGGCTTTTGTGCCGAGGAGAGTTAGGGCTGCATGCATGCCTAGATGTGGAATAGGTCATTGATGTGCTCTCTCACATCATGGTAGTTGGCCTCAGTGATCTCTTCAAAGGTCTCGTGCAGAAGCTGGGCAATCCACCTGCACAGGTTCCTTGGGAGAGCTACTGTGCTCCTTGTCCCAGTAAGGCTAATATGTCCATGCCGCTGTGTCTTGAGGGACGGAGGGACCATTCCTGCACATGGGCAAGCTGCATATGGGCCAGGACGGAAGCCACATTGAAGTAGAAGACCCTCCCTTGCTTCTCAGGTCACCCTCAGCAGTAAGATATCTTCCAGGATGAACTCCTGTGGAAAATGTGGGGACAGTGTTTAGTATAGGGGCGCTTGGCAGCTGTTGGCTGTCCCCAAGGCACAGAACCCCAGAGAACACTATGGCCGTGAAACAATCCGTCCCCCTTGCCCTTGTGCTTACTCACCATTTTGGGGCTTCCATGGTGTCATAAACAGATAAGAAAAGTTAATAGCACAGAAGTACTTTATATCTCTGACTGTAAAGGGTTAACAAGTTCAGTAAGCCTGGCTGTCACCTGACCAGAGGACCAACCAGGAGACAGGATACTTTCAAATCTGGAGGGAGGGAGTTTTCTGTGTGTGCTGTTAGTTTTTGGTTGTTGTTCACACTGGGGGCTCAGAGGGATCAGATGTGCAACCAGGTTTCTCTCCAATCTTTCCAACACAGGCTCTTATAAGTTCAGACTAGTGAGTACTAGGTAGATAAAGTGAGTTAGGCTTATGGTTGTTTTCTTTATTTGCAAATGTGTATTTGGCTGAAAGGAGTTCAAATTGGTATTTTGCTGAAAAGATTTTAATTTGTATTTGTATACATAGGCTGGGAGGGTGTTCCCGGTGTCTACAGCTGAAAGACCCTGTACCTATTCCATTTTAATTTACAAAGATAATTTTTACTGTTTTTTCTTTCTTTAATTAAAAGCTTTTCTTGTTTAAGAATCTAATTGTTTTTTCATTCTGGTGAGACCCCAAGGGACTGGGTCTGGATCCACCAGGGAATTGGTGGGGAGAAAGGAGGGAAGAGGGAGAGAGAGGCTGATTTCTCTCTGTGTCAGGATTACTTTCTCTCAGGAAAAGTCTGGGAGGGGGAAAGAGAAGGAGGGAGGAAGGTGAATTGTCCTCTCTGTTTTGTGATTCAAGGAGTTTGAATCACAGTGATCTTCCAGGGTAACCCAGGGAGGGGAAGCCTGGGAGAGGCAACGGTGAGGGAAAGGGTTTACTTTCCTTGTGTTAAGATCCAGAGGGTCTGGGTCTTGGGGGTCCCCGGGCAAGGATTTGTGGGGACCAGAGTGTATGAGGCACTGGAATTCCTGGTTGATGGCAGCGCTACAGAATCTAAGCTGGTAATTAAGCTTAGGGGAATTCACGCTGGTACCCCATCTTTTGGATGCTAAGGTTCAAAGTGGGGAATTGTACCATGACACATGGGTTATGTGCACTCCCTTTGGGACAGGCAGTTTCTGCTATTGTGTACACTGTGCTTGTCTTTACGTACAGGTGAATCACTACTCTGTCTGGTGTGAACAATGGTGTGTCTGGTAAGTGTCGCATTTTGGCTTTACAGATGCAACCTTGAGATCCCAGCCATCCTTGTTATCAACGGCCAAAAGACTCCAAACAATCAGGAAGAGGACAAGAAAAAGCAAAGAGGATATGCTGCATGAAGTCATGCAACAGCCCCTTAATGAAAATAAAAAAGTATAGGAGTGGCGGGAGAGTGAAAGGAAGATCCACCAGCAGAATGTGGATCTCTGGCACCAAACATGGAGCGGCCGCTAAGCATCATGGATCACCAAGTGGATTCGATACAGGCACTCGTAGCAATGCAGGCTGAGCACTTCCGCACCCCACTCCCTCATAGCCCATGTCCCAAACCTCTTTCCCTTGTGCCCCCACGTCCCCGTAAGCCCACTTTCCCCAACATCCTGGTTCTTGTCACCACCAGCTGCCTCCAACACCTGTAGCTTCATCACCCAGCCCATGCAAATTACGACCCTTACCCACAGCACTCAGCCCCAATCAACATGCATTTTAGCCAGTCTGAAATGCAGCACTCATTACACGGTGCTCCAGACAGGAAGGCTGAGTATGCTAACAGGACATACATAAATCTGTGATTGTCCTGTTACCCACCCCTTCCCTCATCCCACACAGCACACATGTGTCATGCCCTTTGTTTCCCAAGCAGTTGTGTTTATTTTCGATAAATGAATTTTCTTTCCAATAAATAATTTGTTTGGCTTTGAAAACATTCTTTATTATTGCATTAAGTAAAAGATACTGTAGCCCTTGAAAGCAACAGGCACTGCAAGTCAGTGCATCATACATAGCAAACACAGATTCCTACTAACATTGGAACCACTGCACTTCACTCCTGTGCAGGGCACCAAACATTACTGGTGGCTTTCAGTCTCAGATTGCTCCCTCAAGGCATCTCTAATCCTTGCAGCCCTGTGCTGGGTCCCTCTAATAGCCCTGCTCTCTGGCTGTTCAAATTCAGCCTCCAGGTGTTGAACTTCCAAAGTCCATGCCTGAATGAATCTTTCACCCTTCCCTTCACAAACGTTATGGAGGGTACAGCACGCGGATATAACCATGGGGATGTTGTCATCAGCCAGGTCCAGCTTCCCATACAGACAGTGCCAGCGGCCCTTTAAACAGCCAAAAGCACACTCCACAGTCATTCTGCACTGATTCAGCCTATTGTTGAACTGTTCCTTGCTGCTGGCAAGGCTCCCTGCGTAGGGTTTGATGAGCCACGGCATTAAAGGATAAGCAGGGTCTCCAAGGATCATAATGGGCATTTTGACATCCCCTATGGTGATCTTCTGGTCTGCGAAGAAAGTCTTGGCTTGCAGCTTCCCAAACAGGCCTGGGCTCTGAAAGAGGCATGCATCATGCACCTTTCTGGACCAGCCTGCATTAATGTCAATGAAACGCACACTGTGATCCACAAGCACCTGGAGAACCATAGAGAAATACCCCTTCTGATTAACATACTCAGAGACTAGGTAGGCTGGTACCAGAATTGGAATATGCATCCCATCTATCGCTCCTTCGCAGTTAGAGAAACCCATTTGTGCAAAGCCAGCCACAATGTCATGCACATTCCGCAAAGTCACAGTTCTTCTGAGCAGGATGCGATTAATGGCCCTGCAAACTTGCATCAACATGATTCCAACGGTCGACTTTCCCACTCCAAACTGGTTAGCGACTGATCGGTAGCTCTCTGGAGTTGCCAGCTTCCAGATTGCAATAGCCACCGGCAGGGCAGCTCTCAATCTCGTGTCCTTGCGCCGCAGGGTGGAGGCGAGCTCAGCACACAGTCCCATGAAAGTGGCTTTTCTCATCCAAAAGTTTTGCAGTCACTGCTCATCTTCCCAGATTTGCATGACGATGTGATCCCACCACTCAGTGCTTGTTTCCCCGAGTCCAAAAGCAGCATTCCACAATGGTGAGCATGTCGTATGAGTTATGCAAGGCGACATCATCCTCGGACTCCTCACTGTCAGTCTGTAGCTTAAGGAGTAACTTGACTGCAATTTCATGACATGCTGGTGAGACCCATCAGCATATTCCTCAGCAGTTTGGGCTCCATTCCCACAGACTGAAGGGAAGACAGAGCGTGCAGTACAAAAACCGTTGAAAGATGGCACCAAATTTGGATGGAAGCACAAGGATTGCTAGGATATGAAGCAATGCATCACAGGGCATCAAGACAGGACCCAGAATGCCCCGCACCCACCTGACCCCTTCCCACAAGTCCCGATTTTTGGGTCTTTCCCTTATATAGGCTCCTATTACCCCCTACCCCCGTCCCGGTTTTTCACACTTGCCGTCTGGTCACCCTACCCTAAACTAACACATAAGGGCAAAAAATGAGAGACACAGAAGCACCAGATGTTAGCCACATTTAAAAAAAGGTTTTCTAAGATCTTGTTTACATGGAAGTTTTTACTGGTTATACCATTATAGTTATAGAGCTATAGTTATGCCAGTATAGCTCCCTGTGTGAATGCACTTATTTTGATATGAGTCAGGTGTTTTTTTTTTTCAGTTTAGCTTAATCCTTTCCCAAGAGACATAAGCTAAACCGAATAAAGGCTCTCATACCAGTAAGCCTGTCCACACTGGTTTTATACAAGCATAATTGTATCAATTTAAATTCACACTTCAGTTTATGTCAGAAAAATCTTTCCCTTGTAGACCAGGCCTAAAGAGGGAATAAAATGTCAATCGAGAGGAGAGTCTGGGAGGATAAAATGCCAAATGTATGGGGCAAAGGGATGAAGCACCATTTGAGAGGAGGGCCAGGGTTAAACCACCAGTGGGGAGGAGTGTGTGGAAAGATAAAGTGGCATTCAGGAGAAGGTTCTTGAGGATGACAGTGCTACACCCTTGAGCACTCTGCTCTCTAGCAGTAATAATTAATAACAGGAAATTATTCTTGCCCCATTCTGGTCACCTTATTAAAGGAAAGATATTGTGGAAATGGAGAAGTTACAGCAGGATGGCACCTTGAATGATAGATGGAAGGGATGCAATTTTAACAGAGCTCATTGCATTTCAGAAAACATGTTTCAGAGAGGAATTCAGAGGAAAGTTGCTGCAAGGCTCTAGGGCTCCTTGACAGCATCTCTTCTCTCTGAAGCGCTCATAGCACTCTTTCTGGCTCTTCAACAGCCTACTCTGCAACTGCCAGTATCTGGAGGAAAAACCAAGATGTGGGCCTTCGCCAAATCCCCAGATCAGACCACCACTAACACTGGCAGAAATCCGGGTGCAGATTACAATCTGAATTCCTCATTTCATGTCTCTCTTGACCAAAATCCTGCTGAATGCTTGGTTAATTAAGCACCCCACCCTGCTTATTTTTCTCTTTTTTTCCCTTTTGCAGGCTGGGCTCCGGCAAAGACTAGAAGAAAGAAGTGCTAAAATTCCATGAGCAATGATGCTCTTGGGGTATATCCGATAT
Source organism: Gopherus evgoodei (assembly GCF_007399415.2). Classification (NCBI taxonomy): domain Eukaryota; kingdom Metazoa; phylum Chordata; order Testudines; family Testudinidae; genus Gopherus; species Gopherus evgoodei. The sequence goes on from NC_044322.1 coordinate 208,740,478, forward strand.
GGGCCACAAAACAGACCCCAAGACAGACCCTGAATGCCCTAAAAGATATTAGTGGCTCTTCCAAACCAGAGTTGTGGTTTAGGCCCATCTCTAGCTTCTCATCTGTTCAAAAGCAGGAAATTCCTGAGACTCTGATAAGAAGTGACATTCTTGTGAGATCTCAATTCTGCAGGAACAAGAGGTCCAACCTAGGCTTGGATTAAGCATGCAAATGTTGCAGAGCTGAGCTGAACACAAATTCAGAACTGTCTGGAGTTCACTGCACACACATGGATGTAGATAGGTCCAGCAAGTCTCTGCCAGCCTTTCAGGAGTAAACAATCTCCAAACAAATCCATACTGAAGATAAATCACCCTCAACAAGTTGCTCACACAATTGCTCAAAAACCAAGCCGAGTCCTGCTGGAGAAGAGAGAGCCACAACAACCCTCCAACAAGAACCCTGAACACTTTCAACCCCGCAGTCCTTCTCAGTGTGCACAGCCTAGCTATGTGGAAGTGGATTGTTCATTCATGTAGCCCCAACTCACGGAAGAGAAGTCCTTTTGAACGCAGCTGTAGTAGAGTTTGGAAAGAAACAACGTAAAAAAAAAAAGTCAACCAACAAACCAACCAAAAAAAAAAAACCAAACAAAAAAACCCAGCCCTGTAAAACAATTGAACAAAATATCTTCCCCAGTTAACAAATAACAGGCTTGGCTGGGGAACAGTAATTGTGTGTGTAATGCGTCTCACATCTAGGGTATAATTACATTCTGGAATCCACAGAGTAATAAAAGGCACCAGTCAAGGGAAAGGATGCCTTTTTGCCATGGGTTGACAGGCAAGCAACAAACAAGAGGCACTTTTTCACCTTTTATTCAATAAAATCAGCATATTAAATATGCAGGCAGAGTTCCTCCATTAAGCAATTCACTTTCTTTCCTTTTATTTTTTTTTCTTCTGCTTTTGTTGCCGTCAAGACTAGAAAGGTAGGGGAAAAAAAGATATACAACCCCCCAGCGTTACGTGAGGTGTGTTTGAATGAAGCTGCATTTCAGTCCCCCTGCTCTGCTAGACAAACATGTGCATGCCCTTGCTGCACAGAAATCTGCCTGACTGGGCCTGCGGGAAGGGAATCTGGGGATGGTGGCTCACTCTCCTCTCCAATATAAAGTATTGGTCACAGTTATAAGGACAAAATAAAGTATTTGTTCCCCTGCCACCCAAAACGCAATCAGGACTATGGAGGGAAATAGAAAAGGGGTCAAATCGTAAACCTACATCTGTATGTCCCTTCATCTAAATGTTGGGTCTGGATCTAAACTTGACAGCTGGCTCTTTGGCTCTGTGATGCTCTGAACCTAATCACCAGGACCAAATACTCCCAAACTTTGGGGAAGTTTGGTTCAAGATCTCTATCTAATGTTGCAGCTAGCCTCAGTCTCTTTAATGGGCCAAAAGAAAATCCCGGACCTGTACTTGGTAGGTCAAGCACATCACTATCTTGATGACACCTGGTCTAGTAATGAATGACTTTATGACACTTGGAATCCAGACCGGTGTATGAGTTTGGGTCCAAAGCTTAATTTGAGCATTTGAGTCTGCAGAAAAGTGACTGGAAATACCAAGAACAAGGCCCTGTGTTTCCCACAGCAAGCTGGACCTAAATCCTTAGGCAAGTTATCTGATGTTTGTGGTACTATCGTGCTGCAGACTGGAGATTCTGCACCAGCTTAAAGGCAAATTCAAAAACTGATATTTTGTATTGCATTAAATATGAACATGAATAATGCAATCAGTACAGTGTCGCCATGTTTTTTATTTAGCTGTGAAATTCCATTAATTTTACTCTGCCCGTAGTTTTCAGTAGCCCCTCCCCCCCCTTTTTTTTTTTGCAACAGGTAGCTGCTTTTTAGGTGTCCAGAGAGAAGCTGGAGATTTAGGCAATTGGGTGGCGAACAGCTGTAGCTTTGGGCCTTGGGGTGGATGGTGTGGGAGGCAGTTAGGATTGTGAGATAAATGCATTAAATGTATGCTCCTGCTAAAATACACAGCAATGAAATGGTTAACAATGCAGGCATCTAAATTGTTGGGCCAGATCCTCATGTATTGTGAACTAGTGGAGCTTCATTGGCTTAAATTAACTACACTTGTTATTCCACATGAGGATAAGAGCTGTCACCTTCAGGGTTAACACCCTATCAAGATGAATGGAGCTGTTCACACCTCTGAGTGCTATCATTCCAGGTGGGCTATATGATCAGGACAACAATATTTCATTGGTTATACTCAGTTCACATTTACAGAGTTTTCTTTGCAACCATAGAGAAAAATGTTTGGTTTTTTTTAATTAAAGCTTTGATTCTAGAGCAAAATTTTGTGCTGAGAGACAGGATCTGCAGCCTAGGCCTGCAGTTTCACAGAATGCCTGGGACCTGGGCCATGAGATCAGGCTTTATCACAAGTTTTCCATATCATCTGCTTCTTGCCTCAGCTGGTAATACTGTGAGAAAATAGGTGTCTTGTGATGTTCTGCCATAACTGGGGAAGTGAAGTGAAAGGAAAAAGCACTATTTGAATATTTCTGAACCTCAAAAAACAACTGGGGCTGCACCATCACATTTAAGGCCCCAGGTGTACTAGGAGGCACCACACACCAGAGTTAGATGATGGAAACACAGATGACTGCACTGCACCCATTAAAATGTGGTAGCATACACTCCTTAAAATCTAGAACCAACCTGGGTGCAGAATGGGGCAGGACCATGGCTGCACCCTCGTTTCACCCACTTTTGGTGTCTAGCACCCCTAGTGGTGCTCATTCCCCAGCACTTTGTGCTGATTGTATAAACACAGAACACTGGCTGTTCCTAAACACATGCACAAGGCCAGGGGTGAGGGCCCCTTGCATCCTTTCCCCAGCCGCCTTGTGCCTGCACCTCAGGAACCAGAGTCTGGCCCTTGCTATGGAAATGGTTCAGGTTTTGGGATGAAAGAGCAGGGAGGATCAATGTGTCTGATTCTCTGAGCTACTTCAGCCTCCCCAGGTCCCCCATGTGAACATCGTGAAATGTGTGCACGTGTTTGCTTTAAGTCTCTCACAGGGGCTAATGTGGTGGCAGAAACCACAACAGGAGCCGAGAGCAGCAAAGGGATGGATGAAAGAGAAACACACCACAGATGGAAGAGCTGGGCCGCAATTAAACTGAAACAGACACACACACACACACACACGCGTGCACACACACGCACAGAGCAGACTGAGGCTAATTGAAAAGAGCCCAGGTCTAATCAGCAAGTGCTTCCTGCTTCAAATGGTTTTTGATCCAATTCTCGCTCTTCCCTGCTTGGCTGAAGGTCCACTAATGATCCCACACAACCAGTGGACATTAGACTCTCAAGCTGCAGAGCCTGGCCTTGGAACAAGCAGGAGAGAGTGATTGGGCCACTCTGGCTGTCACTTACTCCCTCCTGGGGTCTGGGGCGGGAGGGATGAAAGAGGAGTTGAATTGGAAAAGTTTCCTGACTCAGCAGCAGTGTGTTAGCAGAGGCGCTGCTGCTGCTAATAGGTTGTGGTAATGGAGAGGCATCTTACAGGCAGGATGGTGGGAGGCTGATCAGCTCCAGCAGAAAGAGTGAGGTCAGTGGTAATGAGCAACAGCGAAGAGGAATGCAAATTGCAGGAGGATTTATGGAGCAGTTTCTGCTCAGTGAGCAGATTCCAGATAAGTGGAGTGTTAATAAGGCAGGCAAGTTTTTCAGCTGTGCCAGCTGTTATGAAGATACTTCTAACTGGTGTTTATTGGAGGTTAGGCATAGGGTGTGACAACACATAAACAAATGCACACATGTTCTGTCACAACACACGCGCACACAGGCTGTTTTACCACACAAATATGCCAACACACACTAGCACCCTGTCATAATGTGTACAGTATATTTGCCACACAGTGGGCTAACACAGAGAAGAAGGAAAGCAGGAGAGATACAAGCATGCTGCAGGGCAGTTGTGACTGGGTAGCAGAGCACAGGGGGAGATGGGAAAGGAATGAGCCCTACTGCACAGGCCCAATCAAATCCATGAATTAACTTGTCTGATTCCCCCATCTCTTCTCTCTTTCCAGATTTTCATGAAATGAACTCAAAATGTGTTACAATGTAGATCAGGATCCTATTTTATAGCTGGAACAACTGAGACACTGAGTGATGATGTGACCCAAATTCACAGAGACTAACATCAGAGCAAGGAATAGCAACTTCACCACATCTGCCTCTGACCGCTCTTTTTGTAATAGCAATAATTATTATTATTTATTGGCACAATCCCAGGAGTCCTTTGTGACGGGTTGGATCACAGAAATCCCTTTGGGACTGTCACTTGATGTGCCTAGACTACCTCTGAGCCCCTTTTCCCTGCCAGCTTGAGACTTCAGTACCTTGCCTTGTTTGAGCCAGACACACTTGCCTGCTGCAAACACAGATCCAAGTCTGAACCACGTCCCCCACAAGCTGCAGGCTTAACTGAAAACAGGTTAAGAAATGCTCCTGTCTCCAGATACCCAGATACTCAGCTCCCACTGGGGTCCAAACCCCAAATAAAGCTGTTTTACCTTGTATACAGCTTATACAGGGTAAACTTATAAACTGTTCGCCCTCTATAACACTGATAGAGAGATATGTACAGCTGTTCCCCCCACCCCCCGCTGCCAGGTATTAATACATACTCTGGGTTAATTAATAAATAAAAAGTGATTTTATTAAAAACAAAAAAAATAGGATTTAAGTGGTTTCAAGTAGTAACAGACAGAACAAAGTGAATTACCAAGCAAAATAAAATAACACACGCAACTCTAAACCTAATACAGTAAGAAGCTGAATACAGATAAAATCTCACCCTCAGAAATGTTTCAATAAGCTTCTTTCACAGACTGGACACCTTCCTAGTCTGGGGCCAACCCTTTCCCTTGGTACAGTCCTTCTTCCAGCTCAGGTGGTAACTAGGGGATTTCTCATGACTACAGCCCCCTTTGTTCTGTTCCACCCCCTTATATATCTTTTGCACAAGGTGGGAATCGGTTTTCCCTCTCTGGGTTTCCACCTCCTCCTTCTCAATGGAAAGACATCAGGTTAAAGATGGATTCCAGTTCAGGTGACATGATCACATGTCACTGTAAGATTTCATTACCCACTTGCCAGCACACAGGTATACAGGAAGCCTTACAAGTAAACAGTCATTTACAACCAATTGTTCTGGTTAATGGGAGCCATCAAGATTCCAAGCCACCATTAATGGCCCACTCTTTGCATAATTACAATAGGACCTCAGAGTTATATTTCATATTTCTAGTTTCAGATACAAGAATGATACATTTATACAAATCCAGTAACTCCTCACTTAGGCCTGGTCCACACTACGCTGTTAAACTGATTTTAACAGCATTAGATAGATTTAACGCTGCACCCGTCCACACTACACTGCTCTTTATATTGATTTAAAGGGCTCTTTAAATCGATTTCTGTACTCCTACAAAATGAGACGAGTAACGCTAAAATTGATATTACTATATCGATTTAGGATTACTGTGGACGCAAATCGACGTTATTGGCCTCATTATTTTACAGTACCTACCCACAGTGCACCGCTCCAGAAATCGACGCTAGCCTCGGACCACGGACGCACACCACCGAATTAATGTGCCTAGTGTGGACGCGCACAATCGACTTTATAATATCTGTTTTATAAAATCGGTTTAAGCTAGTTTGAATTTATCCTGTAGTGTAGACGTAGCCATAATGTCCTCTCGCTTAACATTCACTCAAAGTTACATCACTGCTCAATTAGGGAACATGCTCATTTAAAGTTGTGCAATGCTCCCTTATAATGTCATTTGGCTGCCTGCTCTGTCCACTGCTTGTAAGATTCTGTGGAAGAGCAGCGACTTTACAAGGGAGCATTGCACAAGTTCCGCTTCTCTGCCTCCTCCCACTCCTCCCAGGGCTTCCCTCACCACCAAACAGCTGTTTGGCTGTGGTGCTTAGGACTTTCTGGGAGGGAGGGGGATGAATGGGGAAGTGCCGCGTCTCATCTCCTCCCCTCCCTCCCAGAAAGTCCTAAGCACGAAGCACTGGGAGGGAGGGGGAGGAGCAGGGAAGCTCCGTGTCTCTACTCCTCCCTCCTGGAAAGTCCTAAGCACCACCAAAGGAACCTCGAGAGGTCATCTAGGCCAGTCTCCTGCCCTCATGGCAGGACTAAATATTATCTAGACCATCCCTGATAGGTGTTTGTCTAACCTGCTCTTAAAAATCTCTAATGATGGAGATTCCACCACCTCCCTAGCCAGCTACTGCAGCCCATGTGAGGGCTGAAGTGGGTCGCAGATGTTCCGGTGCTGTGTCTCACAATACAGACTAACCATCTAAGCCCCATCAAACCTGCTGAGAGAGAAGACCGAATCCCTCATGAGAACCTCAGTCCTGAGAAATTAGGCTAGTTTAAAAGTAAGAGGACCGTAGTGGAAAGGATTCAGAGAATAGCCCTTTTCTTGAGGCAACTCTTTGACCTTTGCAGAAAAAAATACAAAAAATCCAGAGTATAAAGGAAAGAGGCTGCCTCCACGTCAGCATTCCGTTTGTCTTCATTCAGACTTCTCTGTAAAGACTGTTAATTATGCTGCTTTTCCCTTGGAAAGATACATTTACTGCTCAGCTGGAACCAGATAACAGGAGCTCCAGTGGAGCTACCACTTGCATGATGGGAAGTCTGAGTGGAGAATGATAGCTGCATGCATGGAGTGGTGAGAAAGGTGCACCCATAGTATGTCCTGGGGGAAGAGCGAACAGAGGGCCAGACTGAAATCAGTGGAATTACACAGGAATAAGTTTGTCCTAGTGTGCAAGGCACAGTTTATTAGATTGATCCAGCTAGTTGGTAGCTAGGCAAGCACAAGTGGCCTGTCTCAGTGCCTGTGGAGCCTATTAGAGTGCCCCTGGGAATCAGTGTCCTAGGCCGACTGGTGTTCTGGAGTCAGTCCCTGGACATATACACTGTGCCTGTTTTGTTTTAGCTTTTGTCAAATATGGCTAAAGTGGACACAGATTAAACCTGCCATGAAAGTTTACAAAGATAGGAAAGAATCCAGCTGAACTCAGTAGCCAGTGTCTCTGTGCAGGGTTTGTAACAGATGTGGATGTAACTGTGCTCAGGGAGAAGGTGGAATCTGCCTGCATGGCAATGATGTCAGTACAAGGGCCAGCTGTGTCCACGTCCAACACACACAGAGACAGAGTACTGGGCAGACACAGGGTACATACACATACAGGGATACCCACCCACAAGCATAGCTGCTGCCATACAGTTACACACAGAAACAGAAGCTGCAAAGACACTGCAGCACCACTCAGGAGTACCGAGAGGCAGCTACATACATGCACTGGACAGAGAGAACATGCTGAACACCCAGAGATGCACAACTGTGTGCTGGCACAGACATTCTGGTAATAAAGACTCACTATGCAGAGTCATACCTCATTATGCAGGTACACAGAGTCACACCCACTTGGTAACACACTCCCCCCTCCATGCACACATACTCATGCCTAGCTAGATGAATGCATAGGCTCCCCATGCTGCTGTGTGCATGCTCGCAGACACTCATGGTCACACAGCCCCAGTAACAGACATAGCCCCATGTATATTCAGTGACAAACTCACAGGTACACGTACCCATCCACATGTCCAGTCACTCATGCATCCACACGTGTTCAACACATTTACTCACATGCATGACTAATAAGAAATCCACAGAAACACCAGTTGCAGACATAAATGCTCAGTAATGCACAGACATACATGAGCAATCAGACACACAAGCACATACCCAGTCACAGACACACAAATCAGAGCACACACATAATTTTGGACTTCACATCAGAGATCCTCAACTGGCATAAGCCAGTGTAACTCCAAGGATCTGGCTTCTTGTCTTCAGGCTTCACTTTTTTCACCATATGCTGTTTAGTATTTGTATGTTTCTGTGAAGCATTTTTGCTCTCCTTTCTGCAGAGAAGAATATACTGATCTATTACATGGTAGCATGTAGCAGGCTGATGTCTTCCCCTCTCTCCCTTCCTTTCCCCACCTGGAGAAATTCAAAATCAGCAGCCAATGCCAGTGCAATGAAAATATTAAAAAGGAAATGATAGGGGGAAAAAAACTTCTGGGCCAAATCCCTCCCTGGTGTAACTCTACCAGTTCCAACAGAGAAACACTGGGGATGCATGTATCCCAAACTGTTGTTTTGATAAACTAACAATTAATTAACAACTCTCTCTCGAGCAGATCTCTCCTTGAGGCTGAGTATGTGAGGAACACACAGATCCACATAAGGGCTCTATCATCACCATTACATGCTGAAGAATAGTGGCTAATTAATTATAATGATGGTAAAGATTAGATCCAAATTCCTCTACACGATGTGTACACAGCCGAACACAGACAAAATAAATCAGAGCACCGTATCCTAATCCACAAGCTTCAGAGAATTAAACAGGTGCATTCTAATCACAGGCTTAATGCAACCACATTCAATATGCACAGGAGTGCACTCAAATGCAGTATATCTTTGAGGGACTCTGAGAAAGGTATCACAGCTCAGATGAAACACATAACTTAGCCCTGACCATCTGTAGTCATTTAAGATCCTTTGGGGTTTTTTGGGTTGTTTGGTTTTTTTTTTTTTGCACAAAATGTAGAGAAATTGGGCTCTGTGTCCCAGGCAAATTCCAGTGGAAGCCATTCCTTTCTGCCTCCCTAAATCCCTCCTTATGTGCTCATGATTTCAGATGGAGATGGCATTCCTCTTCATTTGCTGGACTAAGACATTGTTATGCTGTTAGGCAGCTGCCCACTAGATGCGGCTGCATTTCAGTGATGGGGGGAAATTATTCCAGTTGTAAAGCACTTTCGAATTCTGTGGGGTGAAAGAGGCTTTATTTATTAACTTAACTGTATTAATCATTAGTAAAAATTGGTTTCATAGCATTTGAAGGCACCTGACCTGCTCTCCACTCCACTCAGCTTGGTCTCCAAATTTTAGGTACCAGCCAGAGACCAAGCTTCTCAGAAAAAAAATGCTATATATACAACTTGGGTTAACTTTACCCCTAAAGTCACTTCACTGAAATCAGCAGGCCACATTCATCCCTGGTATGACTGCTGAATCAATGGTAGTACATCAACTTTTTCAGGCATCATATTAAAGGAGAGTTTTGAGGAGGGATTTGAAGGTGGGCAATGAGGTAGCTTTGCAGATGTTTACAGGGAGTGCCCCAAACATGAGGGACTGCATGGGAAAAAACACGAAGGGACTTGTCTGAAAACTTAACAAGCATGGACTGACTGGAAACAAGCAATCAACAGTTCAATAGCAAATGAGGGAGGACAGGTGTTAGTGGGGGGTATGACTGTGAAAGGCATTGAAAATGAATACAGGCATCTTATGTTTGATGTTATAGGACAGGGATTTTCAACCTCTGGTTTGCAGATGCCTGTGGGTCCACAGGCTATGTCTAAGATTTCCAAAGAGGACCGATGTCCATTCAAAAATATTTTTAGGGGTCAGCAAATGAAAAAAGGTTGAAAACCACTGCTTTAGAGAATGAAGAGCCACTAGAGGAATTCAAAGAGAGGGGCAACATCATCAAAGTGAAGGTTGGGGAAATGATTTTTGCAGCAGACTTCTGAATGAGTATAAGCAAGACAAGACTTCATTTGTCAAGGCCAGAGAGATGGATGTTGCAATAATTGAGAACATAAGAACAGTCATACTGGGTCAGACAAATGGTCCATCTAGTCCAGTATCCTGTCTTCTGACAGTGGCCAATGCCAGGTGCCCCAGAGGGAATGAATAGAACAGGCAATCATCAAATGATCCATCCCTTGTTGCCCATTCCCAGCTTCTGACAAACACAGGTTTGGGGCACCATCCCTGCCCATCCTGGCTAATAGCCACTGATGGACCTATCCTCCAGCAACTTAACTAGTTCTTTTTAAAAACCCTGTTATAGTCTTGGTCTTCACAACACCTCCTGGCAAAAAGTTCCACAGGTTGACTGTGTGTTTGTGAAGACATACTTCCTTTTGCTTGCTTTAACAAAACAAGGTGTAAGATGACATGGACTTGGATGTCAAGTATCAGAGGGGTAGCCGTGCTGGTCTGGATCTGTAAAAAGCAACAAAGAGTCCTGTGGTACCTCATAGACTAACAGATGTATAAGCTTTTGTGGGAGAATACCCACTTCGTCAGACACATGTCTGTGGGTATTCACCCACGAAAGCTTATGCTCCAATACTTCTGTTAGTCTATAAGGTGCCACAGGACTCTTTGTCACTTTATAAAGAACATGGACGAGAGTTTTAGCTGTGTTGATGGATAGGCAAGGCTATCATCTTAGCAGTGTTATGCAGAAAGAATTGGCAATATTTAAACATGGCGGTTAAATGCTGCCCACCACCACAGAGGTGTCTACATGTTAATAGGACTGGACCTGAATGCTCCCAAACATGGAGATTGGGGTAGGCTGAAAATTCAAAGCTGGAGTTGAATTTTGGCAATGACCCCTATCCTTATAATGGTCTAGACCATAAATCCCAACCCAGCCGACCAACTTTGGTGGTGCTGAAATCCAGATTTGGAGTTCAAACCCCTCTCTGTGATAACACTGAGAGATAGGAGAACACGGAGACTAGCCAGCTGGGCCTGTGCACAGAGATTATGAAATAGCTTCTTCAGTGATAGTAGTTAGCAGGGCAGAAAGAGGTCAGGGAAACTGGTAGCTGATTGACAGAGTGAAGCTGGCAATAAGAACTGCTCAGGTCGAATACTGATAATCTTACCATCAGGGTTGAGAAAGCAGGAGACCCCATGTAATTCAAAGATCTGAAAGGTCAATAGAATGCCAGCAAACATGCCTCTCGTCCTACTCTTAGTGCCAGAAGGTAACACTGCTCTACAGCCAAAATGCTTCTGAAATAAATGTAGTCCAACTTTACTAATTCTGGGTCACTGAGAACGAAAATGATACTTAAAATTGTTGATTGGCTCTAGTTTTCAAGATATGCTATTGGGTCAGTATATATGACCCTTGACTTGGGAATGGCGGAGGATAAGTGAGTTATAAAGGGAAGGGATCTCAATTTAAACCAGAAATGACTAAAATACATCTTTGACTGGGTCTATGAATAAATCTATGACTGGGTTTGGACAGTACTTGCTTTTTAGGCAAAACAATGAATGATGCAATCTGAAGCTGGTATTGCATCATACATGATATGAATTGCATCATGTTATTCCTAGAAATCATGGATGATGCAATCATAACGAAGCTTACATCACTCTGCTGAACAAATTGCCCTATATCAGCTCTAGAAATCATACAGTGTCGTGCTCTCTTATTTGTCAGTGTTTAATTTTGCAAAGGGACACATTTCTGTTTAGCCAAAGTGAGTAGAGATGCCTCATACTTGTGTGAACAGTGCAGATAACTTCTGCTATGTTTGTGGTGAAGTGACTTTTGCATCACAAAAGCGCAGTATAACCACTATGGTTAAGAAAGCCTATCATCTTTTTTTGGCTGCAAAATTGGAGATCAGGAAAAGAGGTGGGCCCCACATATATGCTGCAACACTTGTGCAACAAATCTTGGCCAGTGGTTGAACAGGAAAAGGAAATCTATGCCTTTTGCAGTGCCAATGATTTGGAGAGAGACAACAGATCATACCAGCAATTGTTACTTCTGCATGGTGCCTCCAGTTGGGAAAGGTGTGTCAAAGAAGAAAAAGTGGGCTGTGCATTATCCAAACATTCCATCAGCTATACGCCCAGTACCCCACGGAGAAGGACTGCTGGTTCCTGATGCACCAGAATCATTCTCACTTGAGTCAGATGAGGAAGAGGAAGAGGATGAAACTTCTGGTCCTGAGCCATCAATGTCACAGAACCCACATTTTCTCCCATCCTCCTCCTCTGAACCACACCTCCTAACACAAGGTGAACTGAATGACCTTGTCAGGGATTTGGAACTACCCAAGAGTAAGGCAGAGCTGTTGGGCTCCAGACTACAGCAGTGGAATCTCCTGGCAGGCTATCAGGGCAAATGGAGCCCATCAATGCTTGCAGACTATTGCTGGACAGTGACAAGAGATGCTCCATTTAATGAATACAAGAGACAAGCCAAGAAGCGCCGAGTAGACACTGAATAGGACTAAACTATGTACATAATAGTTTTTTGCCTTTTGTTTCATAATACATTTTATTTATAGAACCCTTTTGCTGATTTTTAAAGTGTTACATAAATAGGACAGGTGAAATATTATCATGTAAAGCAACCATAAACACAAGAAAAGACCTAGGTTTACGATTTATGATTAAAACTCTACTATCTACACAATATACATAGACATAAAATGTAAAAACTTAAATATCTTAGAAACAGTAGCCAATCAGTTGTTTTAATTGTCATATTTGAATTCAGCATGTCAAAATACATAATAAATACCACATTTTATCTCTGAAGCAGACGACTTCTCAAAAATTGTAGACCAGTGTAATCTCACCTCTTCACCCCAGAGAGCAGAGTGACAATCGGAATGAGCTGAGATGGTTTTATCTTAGTCACTGGTGGACATTTGGACACATGGTAAAACTGCCATACCTGTTTGACACAACTAGCGACTTCCGCTGACAGAACATGGGGAGCCAGGTCAGGAAAAGATGTGGTGGTGGGGAGTGCAAGACAGGACTGAGGTGCATTGCCAGAGCTGTGAGCGTGCGGGGGATCCAGGACTGGAATAGCAGGGGGTGCTGCAGGTCAGCGTGGCAACGCAGTGATCTGACATAACTGAAAAGGGGTGAACGAATTTAGAACCAAAACAACAAGGCGTGGTGCAGATCTGGATTGACGTAGACTGTCAAGAGCCACACACAAGCCCAAGACGACAATAGCAACAGGTACAGTATTGTATTCCAGGATACTGTAGAGTACAATGGCAGTCTGTTCTTCGAAATGAAAGAGCAAGGGCTGACACAGCTCAGAAGTGAGGTACATTGGCAGAGCAATGGGAAGAGGAGAGATGCTGGGGATAGCAAATTTGCTGCAGGATCAGGACTGGGGTGCATTGCCAGAGCGAGGTGCAATTGGAGGGGAACTTTATTCAAGCTCTATCCTGTCTGCCTCAGACCAGCATGCACTGAAGCAGACCAAAATCCATAGCATTAGGGGCCTTTTTTTTTTTTTTTAAACTTAAATACATTTTTTAAATCAACCCCGAAACATTTTTGGAGTGCTTTCTGATCCAAGCGGAGACACATTTTGCTTGTTTCTTGGCAAGGAAAAACACTTAACCAAAGGGAACTCTGAGATATTGGGCCTGGCCAAGCGTGGGGCAGAATCTGCTCTTTCCAATTATCTGCCAGCCTAATCATAAAAACATCACAGTGCACGCTCCATATGTCATTTTTATTGAATTCATTCAAGAGTTTCTCGATTAATCTTTTATTATTCCTTTTCAAATCCCAAGGTGCCCATAAATGGGGGCTGATCATCAAGAGTAATTCTTACACCAAGAGACAACCATCAGAATCATTTCAGATCCCACATCCCTGCCTGCCTAACACGTGCTCCCACACCACGTCCTACGGCAGCTCCTGCTGGGAGCAACTGAGAGACATCTCCCACCAGCTTTCTAGCCCCCTTTCCTGACAATGCCTCTTGCAGGGATAGCTGTCTCTGGAATAGCCATGACCGACCACACAGCCAGTGCTGCTGCTCCATCCCTGTAGTGTTCCCTGCATTGAGTGGCTGAGACTGGAGTAGCAGTGAGCTCTGCCACAGCCAGTTCTCTGTTCCTGTTGGGAGGATCTGTGACTGGAGTATTTGTGAGCTCTCTCCTGTACCATTTCCTACAGTGCCACCTGCCTGGAGAAGCTGAGGCCAGATGGTTTGCTTCTGTGTATTTATTTGGATTAGGCTCATCATATGTTGTCAGAGCATCCATTCCTATTGTACCTCTTCCTGGGGTCAGGCAGTGACTGTTGTGAATAGGATTGGCCCAAGCCAGGGCTCCTCCACTAGTTCTTGCTGGAAGAAATTGGGAGTGAAGATGTGCACTCTCACATTCCTGCACCATTCCTTTCATGGAATCCAGCTGGGAGGGACTGGACCTAGAGGAGCTCTGAGCTTCCCAAGGCAATGGTCTTTCTGGGGCAGTAGGAAACTGATAAAGGGCTTGGTGACACTGGAGAGTTGCAGCGCTGGTGGCGGCTTTACCATGCTTCAACTCACTCACCGTCCACACTTGCAAGGCACATACAGCGCTGTATCTCCCTGGCTACCGCACTGCATGTACTCCATCTCAACCTAGGGAATAATGACTGCAGTGCTGGTGATGCAGCGCTGCTCCGCCAGTGTGGCCACCAAAAGCGCTGTTATTGGCCTCCAGGGGTATTCGGAGGTATCCCAGAATGCCTATTCAGCCACTCTGCTCATCAGTTCAAACTCTACTGCCCTGGCCTCAGGTGACCAAGCATCAGACGCCCTTTAAATGCCCCGGCAATTTTAAAAATCCCCTTCCTGTTTGCTCAGCCAGGTGTAGAGTGCAATCAGTGAAACTTTCCAGGTGACCATGGCTCCACGTGGCAAACGAGCCCCAGCATGGAGCAATGGCGAGTTGCTGGACCTCATCAGTGTTTGGGGGGAGGAAGCTGTGCAGTCCCAGCTGCGCTCCAGCTGTAGGAATTACGATACCTATGGGCAGAAAGGGGCCATGACCAGGACATGCTGCAGTGCAAGGTTAAAGTGAAGGAGCTGCGGAGTGCCTACTGCACAGCCCGCAAGGGAAACTGCAGCTCTGGCGCTGCCCCCACGACCTGTCATTTTTACAAAGAGCTGGACACGATACCTGGGGTGACCCCACTTCCACTCCGAGGACCACAATGGACACTTCAGGGGGGGGGGAGGAGAAGGAGGAGGAGGAAAGCGAGAGTGAGGGTACTGGGTTGGGGGGAGACACCCCGGAGTCCCAGGAGGCATGCAGCCAGGAGCTCTTCTCAAGCCAGGAGGAAGGTAACCAGTAGCAACAGCCAGTACTTGGTGGAGGACAAACAGAGCAGTGGGTTCCCTGTATATGTTCAGGATTGAAATTTTTCGGGAGAGGAGGGAGGGTTAGGGCTGCATGCATGCATGCCTAGATGCGGAACAGCGCATTGATGTGGTCTATCACGTGGCAGTAATCGGCCTAGGTAATCTCTTCAAAAGTTTCAGCCAGAGTGTGGGCAATGCGCTTGCGCAGGTTTCTTGGGAGAGTCATTGTGGTCCTTGTCCCAGTCAGGCTAACGCGTCCATGCCACTGTGCCGCAAGGGGTGGGGGGACCATTGCTGCACACAGGCAAGCTGCATTGGGGCCAGGGCGGAATCCGCATTGCAGTAGAAGACCCTCTTGCTCTTCCCAGGTGACCCACAGCAGCAAGATATCTTCAAGGATAAACTCCTGTGGAAAATGTTTGGATAGTGTTCAGTGTAGGTCCCCCTGCAGCTGTTTGCTTTCACCAATGTACAGAAATTCCAAGGACAGTACAGACCTGAAATAATCAGTCCTACTTACTCACCATTTTGGGGCTCCTGTGGGTTTTGTGCGCTCTCTTTGGGATGGGAAAATTATGCTATTGTGAAGACTGTTACCCTCCTTAACTGAGGGGGAATAACTGCCTGGTATAAACAATGCTGCCTCTGTTAAGTGTTGCATTTTTGCCTTTACAGATGCAACTTTGAGATCTCGGCTGCCCGTGTTATCAACGGCTGAGAGACTACAAAACCTCTGGAAGAAGCTGAGAAAAAGCAAAGAAGACATGCTGCAAGCAGTTATGCAACACTCTGTTACAGAGAATCAAAAAGTGCAGGACTGGAGGGAAAGGGAAAGCAGGATCCGCCAGAGAAATGCAGCGGACAGGAAGAAAAGCACAAACCAGCTGATAAGCATCCTGGAGAGCCAAGCAGACTCTATCCAGGCGCTTGTAGCCATGCAGGCGGAGCACTACTGCACCTGTCCCCCCCGCCACCCTTGTCCCAAAGCTCTTTCCCTTGTCTCTCCATGTCAGCTCCAAACCCCCGTCCCCAGCATGTAGGTTCTTACCACCACCACCACCTGCTGCCTCCAACACCTGTACGTTCACCAACCAGCCCTGAGAACTACAACCTTTACCCTTTGTACTGAACCCCCGTCACCATGCAGTATAGCTATCCTGAAGTGCAGCAGTCATTGCACAGCACTCCAGACAGGACATATGCAAATCTGTGATTGTACAGTTCCCCACCACACCCCCCTGCCCTTTTAGGTTCCCAAAAACTTGTATGTCCGTCAATAAAGTTATTTTCTTTTCAATAAATGAGTTCTTGGCTTTGAAAAGAGTCTTTATTATTGTGTAGCCCTTCTGCCCCTCTGAGTTGGCAACAACAAGGGTTCAGTATCCAGGGGTTCCATTTCAATAACACAATGGAACACCAGCTTGAGCCCCCACCTAGTGACCTTGGACAATTACATACCACCACCCCCCAGGAGCCTCTAGGAGGCAATACTTCCCCACGGAGTGGGAGTGTAGCAAAATCATTTTAATAAAGGAGGGAAACAATGCGGCATCAGTTTGGAGAAACACCAGAAACAGGATTATAACACAAATCATAAGCAAAAAAACCCCACCTCCAAGTACGTTTGGCAGTGTCCTTTCCCCCTTAGGGTCTTAAGTCCAATCACCCCAAAGTCCAACAACCCAAAAGTCTCTGTCTCTGGTCAGTGCCACCCCAGAGTTCAAAAGTTTATCTGCAGAGTCCCCCCCGCCCAGCGTGGGTGGAAATGCGGGAGGAGTGCACAGGGTGTTAAGGGGCACCTTACGTGGGCCAGGTGCCAACTGCTCCGCCTCTCCGTGGAGTTCTGCTGCAGCCTTCACCATGACCGGCTCCACTCCACCAGCAGTGCCACTTCTGCAGCCATCCCCACAAACCGCTCCACTCCGCAGGCTGCTCCAATGTGCTGCAAACTGCTCCACTCTGCCAACCGCTTAGTGATAGATCTTCAGGCTCCCCCAGTAGTTAACACAGCACTCAGTGATCTCAGCTCAGTAAGCTTAGCTCTTTTAGTAATTTCAGCTTGTAGCAGGGGAGCTCCAGTGCTGGTGCACCATTAGACCAACATGAATTCAGCTCAGCAGCCTCTAGATGGACTCCTAATGGATTCAAAATTAGCTCTACTCTTCAACAGTGGAGAGAGGAGGATGTGCAATTGGTGTTTTAGGCCCTTAAAAGGGGCCCATACCATCAGGTGTACACACCAACCCCCAACCTATCTCAATTCACTGGGTTTTGGCACCCACATCCCTTGTCTAGCAAGTGCTACTTAAGTGATGGTGAGACATCTCTGTCATAAAGCAGTCTCACAGTTCCTCATTCACATAATCAGGGTGACAACACTTTATTCCTCCTGCCCCAATAACAAAGAAATTGGGGATCTCAGAGCTGTCAAAATAACCATCCCAGGCTGCCGTGGGCTAAGCTAGTTGGGGTGGGTGTGCCAGTGCAAATACCTGAAATTCCTTTCCACACTCCCCATAATTCACCATCAGATGTCAGGGTAGAGCTTATCCTGACTCTGCTTACAATTGCAGAAAGTCAAAGATACCTTAGCCCAGGAAAGAAACCGGCAATGCAAATCAGCTTAGCAAACACAGATTCCTACTAACATTGTAACCACTGCACTTCACTCCCATGCAAGGCGCCAAACATTACTGTTGGTTTTCAGTCTCAAATTCCTCCCTCAAGGCATCCCTAATCCTTGCAGCCTTGTGCTGGGCCTCTCTAGTAGCCCTGCTCTCTGGCTGTGCAAATTCAGCATCCATGCCTGAGTGAATCTTTCACCCTTCCCTTCAGAAATATTATGGAGGGTACAGCACGTGGATATAACTGCGGGTATGCTGCTTTCCCCCAAGTCCAGCTTCCCATACAGAGATCTCCAGTGCCCCTTTAAATGGCTGAAAGCACACTCCACTGTCATTCGGCACCGGCTCAGATTGTATTTGAACCGTTCCTTGCTGCTGTCAAGGCTCCCTGTGTACGGTTTCATGAGCCATGGCATTAACAGGTAAGTGGGGTCTCCAAGGATCACAATGGGCATTTTGACGTCCCCTACTGTAATCTTCCGGTCTGGGAAAAAAGTCCTGGCCTGCAGCTTCCTGAACAGGCCAGTGTTCTGAAAGATGTGTGCATCATGCACCTTTCCAGGCCAGCCTGTGTTAATGTAAATGAAACGCTCATGGTGATACACAAGCACCTGGAGAATCGTGGAGAAATACCCCTTCCGATTAACATACTCGGATGCTAGGTGAGGTAGTGCCAGAATAGGAATATGCGTCAAATCTATTGCCCCTCCATAGTTAGGGGAACCCATTTGGGCAAAGCCATCCACAATGTCCCGCACGTTTCCCAGAGTCACGGTTCTTCTTAGCAGGATGAGATTAATAGCCCTGCAAACTTGCATCAACACGATTCCAACTGTTGACTTTCCCACTCCAAACTGGTTCCCAACTGATCGGTAGCTCTCTGGAGTTGCCAGCTTCCAGATTGCAATATCCACCTGCTTCTCCACCAGCAGGTCAGTTCTGAATCTTGTGTTCTTACGCCGCAGGGTGGGGGCGAGCTCAGCACACAGTCCCATGAAAGTGGCTTTTCTCATCCGAAAGTTCTGCAGCCACTGCTCGTCATCCCAGACTTCCATGACAATGTGATCCCACCACTCAGTGCTTGTTTCCCAAGCCCAAAAGCGGTGTTCCACGGTGCTGAGCATGTCTGTGAATGCCACAAGCAATTTCGTATCGTACGCATTACGCGACTCACTATCATCGTCGGACTGATCTTAAGGAATCTTTGGATCTTAAGGAATAGCTCAACTGCCAAATGTGATGTGCTTGCGAGACTCATCAGCATACTCCTCAGCAGTTCAGGCTCCATTTCCCACAGAAATTGCGCTGCACAGAAACCGTTGAAAGATGCAAGATGGCCCCAAACGTGGACAGAAAAACAGGGACTGCTGGGATGTGAAGTGATGCATCACGGGGCATTGGGATAGGAAGCAGAATGACCCACACCTTCCACCCCCTTCCCACAACCCACGGCGCCAGAATGGGAAGAGGTGCTCTGTGGGATAGCTGCCCATAATGCACCACTCCCAACGCCACTGCAAATGTGGCCACACTGCAGCGCTGGTAGCTGTCAGTGTGGCCACACTGCAGTGCTTTCTCTACACAGCTGTACGAAGACAGCTTTAATTCTCAGCGCTAGACATCTGCAAGTGTAGCCAAACCCAAAGAAATAGAGTCAGAAGAGCACGTTGTCCCAGTGGGAGATTTTTTCTGCCCCAGTAACCCTTTGGGGATCTTGATCCACGTAATGTCTCCACCTTATTAAAGCTGCAGTTCATTAATTAAATATTTAGTGCATTAAATGGGTTTCTTTTGTATTAAGGAGCTGAGTTCTTGTTCAGGGTGTATATGATGCTGTGTATCCTCCCAAGAAGCTGCAATTTGTCATGCTAATTGCTCACAGTCTTCAAAACCTGTATCATTTCTGCAGCAGCTGAGCAAATCATACACTCTTCTCATCGCGCCCCCAGACATGAGAGGAGCTGGGCTGATCAGACTTCTGGAGGAGCAGTGACAGTTTTTAATGTGAATAGGTGAGTTGGGGAGCTCCCTGCCTTTCCCAGGAATGGAGCCCAACACCACTTGCTGACTGGGATCAGGGTAAGTTAAATGTGAGCAACCTCCAGACTGAATGTCAGAACAAGGGAGGCAGCAGGAGTCACTGTACAGAGCTCTGGACTTCAGGGCTTGGCTACATTCAAAACTCCAAAGCGCTCCTGCGGCAGCGCTTTGAAGTGTGAGTGTGGTCACGGCGCCAGCGCTAGGAGAGAGCTCTCCCAGCACTGCAGGTACTCCACCATCCCATGGGGATTAGCTTGCAGCGCTGTCCAGCGCTGGGTACTGTTTACACTGGCACTTTACAGCGCTGTAACTTGCTGCGCTCAGGGGGATGTTTTTTCACACCCCTGAGTGAGAAAGTTGAAGCGCTGTAAAGCTCCAGTGTAGCCAAAGTGGACTTAGGGATTCTATTCCCTGCTCCACATCTGGCCTCCTGTGCGACCTTGGGCAAGTCACTTCACCGCTCTGTGCCTCTGTTTCCCCCATCTTTAAAATGGGTTTAAGGGGGATCCTTTGTAAAGTGATTTGGGATTCATTGATTGATAACAGTGAAGAATTATTACCATTCCTGATTAGACTGCATGCACACTAACACACTCTGATGCCCATTTTTATTAAATCTGGGCTGAGGTGGACTGTGTTCCCCACCAAAGCAGAGTAGAGATGCCACGTGAAAGTTACAGATGAGCCAAACTGTAAGCTGCCCATCTCCTAAGCTGAACAGAAAGCGGGAAGCACATCATTCCTGTGCTCCTCATACAGAACTGCTCCCTGTTCAATACCAGATCCAGTAAAAAGCTCTCATGTTATGAATACATACACTGCAGACACTATTGTGTAAGTCTCATACAGGCTGGAGGAAATGGGCCAAGATCCCTAGATTTCCAGCTCTAAGAACATAAGGCTCTAACACTCGAGCTGAAGAAGCTCTCCCTAAGCAAGCAACAGTAATAGAACCCTTAGACACTAGAGTCCAGCCCCTGGAGGGCAACATTACTCATTCATGCATCTACATTTTGCACAAGGAGGGAGAGTAGTTAGCAGCAGAGCAGGAGAAAGAGCCTAGGGGCTCATTAGGGGCAGGATAACAGGCAGCTAGGTGTGTGGGTTTTCAGTGGGAAGCATGTGTTCCAAGATTGAGATTAGGCAAATCAATTAGCAAAGGGGAGCTTAACTGAGTAGTGGGGTTTGGCATTCTTACATGGGTGCTGTGAAGATTTCACAGTTCATACATTTATAAATCCTAAGGGCAGAAGGGACCCCTGCGATCATCTAATCCGGGATGGCCAAACTGCAGCTCATGTGCCATATGCAGCTCTTCAACAGTTAAAGTGTGGCTCACAGAACCCCCCATGCTCCTCATTCTCCACCTTCCAGACTGTGTGGGGGGGAGGGGGACTCATGGCTTCTGTCCTGCAGCAGGATGGTGGGGCTAGGGCTAGATTCTGCCCAGCAGGGAGAGGACTCTTGCTAAATCCCCAAGTCCCAGTAGGCACCTCCTACAGGGCTGAAGCGCTTAGCTTCCCCTCCTTGCCTTAATGAGATGCCCCAAGCCCTGGCAGGTGCACCCAGCTCTCAAACTTCTGAAGATTATCATATGTGGCTTGGAGGATCAGTAAATTTGGTCACCTCTGATCTAGTCTGACCTATATAACACTGCCCCAAAGTCCTCCCTCCAAATAATTCCTATAGCAGATCTTGTAGAAAAACATCAAATCTTGATTTAAAAAAGTGTCAGTTATAGAGAATCCACCACGACCCTTGGTAAATTGTTCCCATGGTTAATTTATCCTCATTAAAAACATGCACCTTATTTCCAGTTGGAATTTGCCAAGCTTCAACTTCCAGTCATTGGATAGTGTTATACCTTTCTCTGCTAGACCGAAGAGCCCATTAAATATTTGTTCCTCCTGTAGGTACTTACAGACTGCAGTCAAGTCACCCCCTAACCTTCTTTGTTAAGTGAAATAGATTGAGCTCCTTGAGTCTTTCACTATAAGCCATGTTTTCTAATCCTTTAATCATTCACATGGCTCTTCTCTGAACGCTCTAATTTATCAACATCGTTCTTGAACTGTGGGCACCAGAACTGGACACAGTATTGCAGCAGCAGTGGAATATACAGAGATTAAATAACCTCTCTACTCCTGCTTGAGATTCCCCTCTTCATGTATCCCAGGTTTGCATTAGCTCTTTTCGTTGCAACATCACATTGGGAGCTCACGTCCAGCTGATTCTCCACCACGACCCCCAAACCTTTTTCAGTCACCGTTTCCCAGGCTAGAGCCCCCTCTCTCTCTCTCACACACACACACACACACACACACACACACACACACACACACACACACACACACAAAAGGCATATGGCCTACATTCTTTGTTCCTAGAGATATACATTTATATTTAGCCGTATTAAAGCATATTATTTGCTTGTGTCCAATTTACCAAGCAATCCAGATCGTTCTGTATCAGTTACCTGCCCTCTTCATTATTTACCATTCCCTCAATTTATGTCTCATCTGCAAACTTTATTAGTGATGATCTTATGTTTTCTTCTAGATCATTCATAAAAATGTTAAATAGCTTAAGGCTAAGAACCAGTCCCTGTGGAACTCCACTGGAAACCCACCTGTTCAATGATGATTCCCTCTTTACAGTTATATTTTGAGACTTAGCAGTTAGCTAGTTTTTAAACTGTTGAATTTGTGCCATGTTACATTTTATATTGTTCTAGTTTTTCAATCAAAATGTTGTGCGCCACTAAGTCAAATGCCTAACAGAAGAATAGTTCATCAATACTATTAGCTTTATCCACCAAACTTGTAATCTCATCAATAAAAATATCAAGTTAGTTTGACAGAATCTATTTTTCATAAACCCGTGTTGATTTGCATTAGTTACGTTAACTTCCTTTAATTTTTATTAATCAACTCTCATATCAGCCACTCCATTATCTTACTTGGGATCAATGTCAGGATGACAGGCTTATAATTACCTAGGTCATGCCCTTTACCCTTTTCAAAAATTGGCATAACATTAGCTTTCTTCCAGTCTTCTGGAACTACTCCAGTACTCCAAGACTTATTGAAAAATCAACATTAATGGTCCAGCAAGCTTCTCAGCCAGCTCTTTGAAGCAAGTTATCTGGACCTGCTGATTTAAAAATCTAAACTTTAGTAGCTGCTGTTTAACATTTTCCTGATATGCCAGTGGAATGGAAAGATTGTTATCACCATATGATGAGACCATATAATCTGTTTCTTCCCCAAATATGGAACAGAAATATTTATTGAACACTTCTGCTTTTTCTGCATTATTGATAATTCTACCATTTGGATCTAGTAATGAATCAATATCATTGTCAGGATTCTTTTTGTTCCTAATATATTTCAAAAACTCTTATTGTCCTCCTCTCTGCTGGCCAAAGATTTCTCTTTGTGCCCCTTTGCTTCCCTTATCACTTTTCCGTAATTCCTATCTTCTGATTTTTATTCATTACTATCAACTTCCCTTTCTTCCATTTGTTATTACTTTTTTAAAATTTCATTTCCCCTCTAAACCAGGTTGGGTTGTGGTGGGTGTGGGGAGTTAATGTGTATGGTCCTCCTTCCTTGATTCTGAGAATTTATTTTTTTTGCAGGGGGAGGCATCTATTAAAGTGCTCTTAAATGATTCTCAATTATCATTCACATTTTTGTGATTAAATTCTTCCTCCCAGCTGATTTGGTAATAACTGTTTTCAGCTGTGTGAAACTGGCCCTGTTAAAACACCAAGTGTATATAGTGCTGGTATGGACTTCATTCTGCTTGCACATTATAAAGGTGACCAAGTTGCAATCACTTATACCTAAGTTCCCATTAATTTTTAGTTCTGTGATCAGTTCCTCTTGATCTGTTAGGACAAGGTCTAATAAAGAATTCCCCCGTGTTGGCTGCAACACTTTGAATAAGGAAATTGTCATCTATAATGCTTAGAAATTCCAAGAATGTTTTAGTACTGGCAACATGAAACTTCATCCATATTCAAGTCCCCTATGATCACATAGCCTTTTCTCCTACTCACTATAGATAAGTGCATAAGGAGGTGATCATCCTGTTCTCTAGTGTGATTTGGCAGTCTGTGGAAGACACCAGCTAAGACCATTAGGACATTGATCCATTGGTATTCAAGATCATTTTCTTCTGAGTTTTCAGTGACTTGGAAATAGGTAATGCCATTTTTGACATAGAGTGCCACTCCCCCTCTCCTTTTGCCCTCTCAATCTTTCATAAATAAGTTATCACCATTGATTTTAACATTCATTGTGTGACTCATCCCACCAGGTTTCAGTAATACCAACTAGATCAAATTTGTGCTCATAAATGAGAAATTCCAATTCCCCTTTTCTGTTACTCAGGTGCCTAGCGCTGGTGTGTAGGCTGTTCAAGAATTTCTTCTCTTCATGTCCTTTGGTCCCTTGATTAATTTTGTTCTCAGAATCTCAATTTTGTGCTGACTGACTGCTCCTATCTTCCCTCTTTTTATGCTCTCCTTTTACTATTAGTTTAACACCATCCTGATTACTCTCGCCAGCCTGTCCCTGAGAATAACAGTTTGCCTACTGAGATGGAGGCAATTCAAATGGTGAAAGTGGAGGTGGATTGAGGTATCTGACAAGTGGTTTGTAGATGGATCCACTAGTTGGAATGAGGGTCAGGGCATTTGGGAAGGGACTAAGGAGCTAGTACAGGGAGCTGTTTTGTTGGTATATGGGTAGGCCACTGGCTAAAGAGTTGAACTGGTGCATCAGAGATCCAACTGCTCTCTCCTGTGCATCAGCACCTCTGCCTGACCAGGCAGCTGAGAAAGGGCTTGCAAAGTATTACCTTAAAAGTCAGTGGGGGGTGCCTCTTCACCATACTTATATCATAAATTCCCTTATGCCCCTGTATTTGTTTGGCTAGCTACTGGCTGGTCTGTCCCCAGGCTTAACATTTTTTTTTCCTTTCTCCCTCTGTTACTTCGCAGTTTGTTGTGGCACATCCCAGCAGAACAGGAGGTAGGTTAGGGGGCTGGCAGCTGGCATATGCTTCGTCAACTCTCAAGTGGAGCCAATGGCCTCTCCATTGAGCAGGGAGACTGAGCTAGATTCAGAAGGAGAGAAACATATCGCAAGGTGCGGGCCATTGAGTAGGCCTCTCAACCTCCCCCATCTGGGAGGCTGGATTGGGGTCAACTGCTGGAACAATGCAGAGAAATTAGCTACTTGGTGGGAGGAGATTGTGGTGCTGGTGGGAACAGGGGAGAGAACAGGCTATCACTGAACTCTCCCCATCCCTTGCACGTTTTTATGGGTGGGTAGAAAGGAGGTGTGCAAAAACAGAAAGGTGAGAGAGGTGCAATATTAAAAGCTGCTCAAGGAAGCACTCACTCTCCAATGGGACTGGGCAACCACAGAGCAGAATGCTATTCAGATGGGGAGCAAAAAGTATGTTCTCCAAAGAGAAAGAAAGGTCTGGCTGAATCCTTCTGGGCTCCAGGAGGGGAGTCGATTGGAAAGAAGCACCACACACAACTCAAACAGAGAAAGCACCAGGACACAGGTGCTGACTCTGTAGGTGCTCAGGGGCTGGAGCAACCACGGAAAAAAATAGTGGACGCTCAGTGCCCACCAGCCACAGCTGTTTGGGGATGTTGCCGAACAGGTGATCAGGGGCTCAAGGAGTGGTTTGGGGAAGGGGGTGGAGCAAAGGCAAGCACTGGGGGGAGGGGGCAGAGCAGGGGCAGAACATACCCAGGGAAAAGTAAAAGCCAGTGCCTATGCCAGAGGAGAAAATCCTACAACAGCAACAGCAAGCTATTCTGCACCTTGGCATTGCTTCTTTCATCCTGGACATGTGATGGTAGTTTGTGACATTGGTACAACTGGTACATTTGCTGGCAATCATGGGGGCTTTAGATAGATAAGTGCTAATTGTGATTATGCATAGCTCAGAGTGCATTCAAGAGGTGGGCAAATCTCATGAGCTACAGATGGAGAGAGTAAGGCACTCAGATCTTAAGTAACTTGTCTAAAGTCACATTGCAGGTCAATGGTGGAGCCAGGAATTAAACCCAGGTCTATTAACACCCAGACCCCATCTTCTGTAAGGAAGGATGTGCTAGCAAATGATCCAAGGAGACTCAGCAGCCAATTCTCCTCTCACATGAGTGTGAAACAGGAGCAATTCCATTGAAGTGAATAGAGATTCACTTCCACTGACTGTATCCCAGTGTAAGGAAAAAATCAGGCCCTGAATTCCTATCCCATCCCTAAATTGGTTCTTCCTGGTCAGAGGGTGGCACGCTGGGAGGGCTGTGCACAAGGAAGCTTGTTTTGCTACTACCCACATCAAACTTGTTGTGTGGACAACAAGAGTGTGTCACTCTTCAGGGTTGCCAATCTGGCACAATGGGTGGTGGGTATAATAGGGCATGGGAAGCTAAGCCTCCCTGGCACAGCCACCATTGACCCACTGCTAGACCTCTGAGCCATGGGGGCCCTACCTGTGCTCCACCTCTTCCCTTTCCTGCTCCACCCCTTCCCCAAGGCCCCCACCACCCTCCACTGCCTGGTGAGTTCTTCCTCTCCACACATACCCCGGAGGTCCCAGCCCCGTCCCTCTTCCCCCGCGAGACATCCCCCCGCTCACTGTGTTCCTTCTCACCCCCCCACCCCCACAGACAGGACATAGCAAGTGGCAAGGAGGGATGCAGCATGCAGGGGGGGGGTCTCACGGAGGATGGGGGGAGAAGAGGAGAGGAGTGACAGTGAGTAGGAGGGATCTTGGGAGGGACGGTGGGAATAGGAGGGACACAGTGGGCAGTGGCGGGGGAGGAGAGGAGGGATGAGGTGAGGGGGCTAAGCAGGGACAGGCCCTGGGGTGAGGGTGGAGTGTGGGCAGGGCCATGGGTGGAAGACGCCAGACAGCGAGCTAGGCTCCCACAGGGGAAGCGTCACCCGCCACCCTTGTCTGGTACCTCAAACTAGTACCAAATTCCCATGCAGACGTAAAGAACAGCAACAGTCTCCCATGGGTCTTAAAGCACTTTCCCAACACACATTAAAGCTCGCAGCTCCCTTTAGAGATAAGAACATAAGGACCATGATGTCATAAACAGATAAGAAAGAGTTAATAGAACAAAACTGCTTCATATCTCTTTTGACTGTAAAGGGTTAACAAGTTCAGTAAGCCTGGCTGTCACCTGACCAGAGGACCAATCAGAGGACAAGATACTTTCAAATCTGGAAGGAGGGAAGTTTTTGTGTGTGCTGTTAGTGTTTGGTTGTTGTTCGCTCTGGGGGCTCAGAGGGACCAGACGTGCAACCAGGTTTCTCTCCAATCTCTCCAACACAGGCTCTTATAAGGTCAGACTAGTGAGTACTAGGTAGATAAAGCGAGTTAGGCTTATGGTTGTTTTCTTTATTTGCAAATGTGCCTTTGGCTGAAAGGATTTTAATTTGTACTTGTATCCTGAGGCTGGGAGGGTATTCCCAGTGTCTATAGCTGAAAGACCCTGTAACATATTCCGTCTTAAATTTACAAAGATAATTTTTACTGTTTTTTCCTCTTTAATTAAAAGCTTTTCTTGTTTAAGAACCTGATTGTTTTTTTATTCTGGTGAGACCCCAGGGGACTGGGTCTGGATTCACCAGGGACTTGGTGGGGAGAAAGGAGGAGAGAGAGGCTGATTTCTCTCTGTGTTAGGATTACTTTCTCTCTCAGGAAGAGTCTGGGAGGGGGAAAGAGAAGGAGGGAGGAAGGTGAATTGTCCTCTCTGTTTTGTGATTCAAGGAGTTTGAATCACACAGTGATCTTCCAGGGTAACCCAGGGAGGGGAAGCCTGGGAGAGGCAACGGTGGGGGAAAGGGTTTACTTTCCTTGTGTTAAGATCCAGAGGGTCTGGGTCTTGGGGGTCCGCAGGCAAGGTTTTGGGGGGGACCAGAGTGTACCAGGCACTGGAATTCCTGGTTGGTGGCAGCGCTACAGGTTCTAAGCTGGAATTGAGCTTAGAGGAATTCATGCTGGTACCCCATCTCTTGGACGCTAAGGTTCAGAGTGGGGAATTAGACCATGACAATCATCATCCCTGTTTTACAGATGAGGAGATGGAGACATGGAGAAGGGAAGGGCCTAATACCACAGACCTTTCCCAAGTGAAATTCCTGTTGAAATCATTGTGGGGTTCGCCTAGATAAGGCCAACCTCAACTGGTCTTAAGGGCCTGATCCAAAGCCTATTGAAGTCAATGAAACTACTGCTATTGCCTGTAATGGGACCTGAATCATTAATCTGTGAAAAGTGAAACCATGAGGTAATTTCTCTCTCCCTGTCTTTCAAGGGTTGGGGGAGAGGAACAAAAACAGAAACTGGAAACCAAAAACTAACAACAAAAACCACACACCCACAAATGTTGCTTTCAGTAAGAAACATCAGTTTGACAACTGAGGATTTTTTGTTTTGGAATTTGCACAGAAACTTTCATAGGAAATTTTTAAAAAAAAATTAAATCTGCAAAAAATAAATTGCCACAAAAATTTTCATTTTTGTCAAAAAAATTCCACTTTTTATTGACAAAGTTTTCATTAAAAAATTGCCAGCTCTAGTTAAAGTCACAATAAAGGCTCCACTTTGTGGCAGCATTTGATTGACAAATTATGATTGCTCAGGTGTAATATTTTCCAAACCTGTTGCTGCTGCTTCTGCTGCTACTAAAGCGGTAACAAGTTAGATAAATTGTGGGCTACTATTAAACAAACTCCAGCACTGGTCTGTGAACATTTCTCTCTCAGCCCTTGGGGGAATTTTCCTTTGCTCTGAAGTTTCCTTGCTGTTATACAGGATTGTTTTGACAAACCCCCATCACTGCTTTTTCTCTTGACCTACCCCACCCCCACTTCTGCCTCTTTTTAAATTCACTCTTTTAAACTACATGTTTCTATCAAAAAGGTGAAGACTCAGCCAACATTTCACTTCCCCTGAGAACAACTGGAAAAGTTCTCACCCTGAGTAATGCTGTAGAATTACATCAGCAGAGACTTTGGCCCTGTGGGATTTTTAATCCCTTAAATACAAATTAAGTTACGCAGCAGCTACCTGAATTTAAATGACAGTAACACTGCACGTTCATCACCAGTGCATACATACTGAAATATTTTATAGTGTTTCAACACCAGTAAATTAGCTGGCACGGTACTGACCATGATTTAGCAGCCAGGGTAGATCAGTGCTAAACATGTTTGATATTAGGTCAGCGAACAGTAATTAAATCATAGATCTTGAAAGGCCCAGCCTGATGTAATCAATCCATCTATCATTACAGACAGATAGATGAATAGATGGACACATGATGAGTGTCATATAAGTACCAAGATGATAAAGAAATATCTTTTTATCTAGGTATTGATATGGCATCCATCATCATCATAGAGTTGGAATGCCTCACGCAGACAAGAAGGGAAGAGAGAACCAGCCATTTGCTTGTTTTCCTGAAATATTCCTTTTCAGGGGCTCAGATCCCACTGTATAGAGAGAGATCTAGAGAGATAACAGAGCTGAGTGAAACTAGTGGGGAACATTTCCCAAATCCTGAATCAAAGTTTGTTTTGGACCAACATGTCCAGATCCCTTTGTGTGCCCATTGATCATTGTGACAGGGTTCACTCACCATAGGTGGTACCTCCTTGTGACTGCTCTGGGGAACAGCTCTCACCCAGTGGGTGCCTTTTTACATTGGTTACTCAAGCTGTGACCCTCTCTCTCTTCACAGCTTGGGGTGCTCACTCTTTGTGACTGGGCCCTCCAGCCAGGCCACTTTACAGTCCTCCTCTTCTGGGTAACAAAATCTCTCCGACCCAGCTGTCCACAGCCTGTACCACTCCCAGGGGCTAGTAGAGGAACCCAAGCCCACCCTGTATGCTGGATTCTAGGGCAGGAATCCTATAACAAGTAGCCAAGGTCTGTACTTCTCTGCTATTTCCCTGGGATTCTTCCTATGTAGCCCTCTCAGGCTCTCTTTCCTCACAACTTCTCTGGAATTGACTCTCCTTCCTGGGCTAGAACACAGCCTGGGCATGGTTTGACTTTCCCACTTAAATTTTCTTTTCTCCTCTCCTCTCCTCTCTGACAGTGACTGCAGACTCTCTCCCTCAGGCATCTTCCTGCTGCTGCAAACTTCTAGGTTTATAATCTAGCCTGCTCCTGCCCAGCTGTGCTCCTTATTCAGTTAGGCCTGGCTCTCCCTGCAGGTGCAGCCAGGTACCCTAATTGGCCCTTCAGCCCCACATTAACCCCTTCAGGACTTGTATGGTATATACATCCCATCACAGCCAAAGACAACTAAAATACATCTCCTTCCTGCAGCTTGCTGCCAAGAAAAAGCATCAGATCCAGTGCTATTAAGTGAAATCTGTACATGAATAAAGGACTGAATTAAACTAGGGAAATAGCCGAGCAGCAGTGGTGGCATCCTCTTCTTCCTCACACAGACAGGCTGCACCCCAAGAAGGCCCAGATTCTGATCTCTATTAACTGGTGACACCAATGAAGTCATTTAAAGTTAGTTTGGATTGACCTCTGTGTGACTGAGATCAGAATCCACTTATGTGGATGCTAAAGGGAAATTTAGCGATATAAATTAAGAATGATTGATTATTTAATGTAACTCCCTGAGATGCAGATGAGGCACAACAGCAGCAGGGTATTTTCATCCCATGCATGGGTTGCCTAGTTTCCTGTTTCTCTCAGTACTAATTTCCTCACAGCAGCTGTACTCCTAACGTGCCCTGGCTTGTTAAACTAGGTAAATATGCTGGCCAAAGGCTCCCCAGTCTCCGATTGCCTGATTTTCCCCAACCAAAGGGCCAAATTGTAAGCAGACTTATTCCCAATACAATCATGTTGACTTCATATAGATGGCACACAATGTAAGTAGTACAGAGTTTGGCCCATTGTATGTAAAACAGATATAGCATATTGCTGTGGTCTGCTTCTAGGGAGAGTGAAAGGTCTGATAACTAAGCTCTGCTGTGGTGTCCACACTAGCACTATCTTTTAGCTTCTCTACAAAATCAAAGTGTCTTTTTGCTAAATTCCTTCCTCCCTCCAGTTCTGCTTCTCTTGTTCATTGTAGCGCACTGATGCTCAGAAAGGCAGTTCCCAGTATAAGAATGATGAATTGACACAGAAGAGGGATAGGTTTGTGGAGAAGATCCCCCAGCAGATTGCCAGAGTGCTGAAAAATACAGAAAGCATAATGGGAACCTCCCCATGTCCTTCCCAACTAGGCCCATACATGTACATCAATATAGCACTTATTCATTTCTTTGTGGCAATGACGGATGAGTGGGGATAGGTAAACTGTAGACCAAATTTAAAAAATGCATTTGCAAATGTAGATATAGGATATTTACTGGGACACAGGAACAGCTCTATAAAGGGTTTTAGCTGCATAAAGAAGGATTTAGGCACCTGGGCCTAAAACCTCAAAGGCAGCTAACTTACATTGAAATCAGGCACCTAAATACCTTTGAGGATTGACACTTTAGGCACTTTTGAAAAATCCCAGTTGGCACTTATCTGCATCCTTAGGTACCTAAATATCTTTGAAATCAAACCCCCTGTGCATAATGACAACAGAGCACCACAAATAGGAAGTGTTTACAAAACCCCAGGCCACAGCCCTGGCACAGAGGCAGTCATATGAAACAGACAAGGGCACACAGTCACACTTTTTTCCATTAGCATTTTGCAAAATCCTGGCACAGAGACAACTACCTAAGCAAAGATATAAGCACAAAAACTTTGCTGCTGGTACTGCACCTGCAACGGTTACTTTCTGTGAATGTGATGAGAGAAAATGATTTTAAATCTTTTCCAGCCTGTGCTATTATTTTTCTAGCACTGATGTCTTATGTTAAGCCTTCTTAATTCAAATAGCCTGGAAAAAAATGAATATGCCCTAAAAATTCCCTAATCTTCGCTCTTTAGCTCCTCCTACCTCTACAAATTGCTCCCACCCTCTCCCAAGGACAGTCAAAGGCCCAATGACTTCATTGCACATTCTCCCCCTTTGTTAATGACACTCATAATCAGGGAACAGAAACAACGGCCACTAATGAAGGTTGACAATCCCACCATGGCAATAACAAATAGCAAATAAACAGAGCAAATACGAGTAGTGGACAACCCACAGGCTGCAATTTGTTCATGACCATAAAAAAAACCACACAAAAAAACCTCAATAAGAGTCCACTGCAGAAAGTGTGACCAACTCTAATGCTTTAGAAAAGCAAAAGGTTGACTATAGCAAGATAAAGATACTGAAATTGTTCCCACAAATTTGAGGGGTCCATTTTCAGGCAGATGTCTTGGGCAAAATCAATAATCCAATTTCTGGAAGCTGCAGTACCGCTGGCAATTAGAATCAGGCTTCTGCAGCCACCCCATGCTCAGCTGTGAGATCTCCCTTCATGGATTTCAATCAGAGTGAAACTGAGTGACTTCAATAATTTCATGCAGGGTTACGGGAGGGAGGTGAGGAAGAGTGAGTTCCCAACCATCTAATAGGTCTCTAACAGCTTGATAATTGGCCCATCCCGTGGGTGATTAAGGATGAAAATAACTAATTTCCGCTCATCTTGCAGACTAATCAGATCACCTCACCCCCATGGTTTGCTCTTCTGCTTAAAGGGACAGTCTGTCTTTTTCTATATAGATCATCAAAGGGAAGCAGGGTGTGTAATCAGTTGGTTTAGACTCATAAAATACAGTTTCTAGTTGTGCTGGAATGACTGGACCTGGGGTGCTAACTCCCCTCCTATTCTTTTTTTTCCTAATAACACCTTTGCTGCTGAATTCTGCTGTGTCATTCCAGGTACTATAAGTGCAGCAGGTCAGCTTTGCCTTGTGTACCTGGCACTGTATGCTGCATGCAAACTTCCCCTAAGCTTTGAATCTGGAACTGGGATTCCACCCCAGTCCTTGGCTCTTCATAAGATTCCCAGCAACCTGTTCCTTTAAACGCTTCTTTGGCAAGAGCTATCTGGTCAGGATGCTGACTCCTTTTTGCCCTTCATCCAACTGGGGCCTCCTATGGGGCTGTAATGAGACCAGACATCCTACATAGACTCATAGGAGCGTAGGACTGGAAGGGACTTCGAGAGGTCATCTAGTCCAGTCTTCTGCATTCAAGGCAGGACATACCTAGTACAGAGACAAATATTTTGTCTCCACACAGCTGAGCTGATCCTTCCCTTGGCTAGGCTAGTGGTTACACTGCCTTCCCACACCCAGGGCTGGAGCACTGACATGATCCTTTTGAGATGGTGTTAGGTAATAAAGCAAGTCCTCACTCACCTCTCCAACACCCAAGTTCGTGCAGAGTTGGTATTTGGGCACACAATTCTGTCAGAGACCAGACACCAATGCGTTGATCAACGGGCTCACACTAACCCAAAAGCTTTAGAATAAGTGTGGCCCCTTTATTAGGGGTAAGCATCAATATTTATACACAGAAGTAAACAAAGTGATTAATAAAAGATAATGGTCATGCATAATCAATCAAGATTTTACAGGAAAAGCAAGTTTAACAAGTAAATGCATAGAGATAAAGGCTAATGGCTACTTAATAAAGGGGGTGTCATGAGTAGTTTGCAGGTCAGTGCTTTGTTCGATAAAGGGTTCAGAAAGGATTATGCAGAGACGGCCAGTCTGGGTGTGTTTTGGCTTCAAAGTTCACCAAAAGTTTAGACCCAACATTCCTCCATTTGTAGCTTTGAGATAACTATTAATCAAAAAGCTACACCCTATTTCAAGATCTCAAGGGCCGCTTGGCAATTTCAGCCT
Source organism: Gopherus evgoodei (assembly GCF_007399415.2). Lineage (NCBI taxonomy): Eukaryota > Metazoa > Chordata > Testudines > Testudinidae > Gopherus > Gopherus evgoodei. The sequence continues at coordinate 208,774,128 of NC_044322.1, forward strand.
GGGCCAATTCGAAGAGAGTAAGGCTTTTAGCTGAAGTGGGAAAAGAATAAACTGACTTACATGAGTTTATGAGGGAGGGGACACACTGAATACAGCAACACAGTATTATAAGGACTACTATGGCCCCAACAACACCCACCAAGAGGTTTTTAACCCACCCAAATCCGGGCAGCCAATTCCATAAGGCTCCCCACCAATTATAAGGTGGCTGGCCAGAGGAGTAGTTTTTAGCCATTTCCCTTAGGTGTTTGGTACGTTGAAAAGTGTCAGAGTAGGTGTCATTTACAAAAACACAGCATTCTTCATTTATGAGGGCGCAAGTTCCTCCCTGGGCTGCTAACATCATATCTAAAGCCATTCTGTTTTGCAAAGCTAACTGGCGCAGCTGGGACATTTCCCCGGCCTGATTCTCAAATAGGGTTGCAGTTTCATTGGTCAAAGATTCTAATAGACCCTGTAGACGGATGATAGCACCCTTCAAGCTAGTGTGACCAGCCCACCGCTGCCAGGACAAACCATCACGGAGATTAATATCTCTGTCAGTTTCACGAATGTTACGAACGTGGGGAAAATGAGGGGGAGTGAGGGAGATCCGAGAAGGCGGTGCTAGCCATGCCAAATAACATGACCCTGCCCAATCAGGGGAGAGAAAATAATAAGCCTTGGGCCCGCACACCCAGTATGTTCCATATAATGCGTTTTGGGTATTCCATTTCTCAAAGTAGGAGGTAACCCACCACCCGTTGTACCACTGTTCCCCTGGTAACGCAGAGGGGTCGTTGTGTGAACTGCAGAGGCACAATTTGGTAGTGTTGTCCTCAAAGGGCAGTGTAGTACTGCTTGAGCAGTTGTAGAAGGCAATTGTGTATCCTTTAACAATTAGTTGGACACCCTCGAGATCTGAGCAGGGCTTTTTAAAAACTGACTCTGAAAACCTGCCCCTCCATGAAAAAGTTGAAAAGGTTGGATCGGAGTGAGGGATCCACATATGGGATAAGTGGGATGCGCAAGGCTTGAAGCCAAGATTTTTACTAAAGGCAGTGCCATTAAAATATATGTTGCATTTACTTGTTCCCACAAAAGTTGACCCTTTTTCTTTAACAAAACACAGTGATCCTGTTTGATTGGTTACCCTGAGATATTTGTTAATTGGCACTTCTGTTTTGTCCCATGTAAGATTGGGTTGGACTGGATCTTTTATTCTAGTCGGTGGCATCCAAGTCATATTAGCAGTGGTTAGGGGAATGGGTGTGAAGGGGAGTCCCTGTGCTGCATTTACTGGAAATTGAGTACATACCCAGCAATCACTTCTATTTCCTAAAATACGAGTTTTAACCTCCTGGGAATATCTAATAAAAGCATTATCTTCATAAGCAGAAAATAAACTAAAAAAGCATAAAAAACATACAGTTGTCAGAATAAAGGGTCCTCTCATTTTTTCCGAGTTAATTTAAGTCTAATGTCTGAGAGAGGTAAGCTGGTCCACTGGTCGAAGGCAGTGTCCTCAGTGGTGACAAGAGCTGCTGGTCCGTCACTGTGGTCCACTACGGCTGGCTTGACATGGGAGTGGTGGATCCAAGATTTGCGTCCTTCCAGGAACACTGCAGTCTGGGTTGTCAAAAGAACCTGGTGGGGTCCAGTAAACCTTGGCTGGAGGGTGTCGTCACGAACGAACTTTTTGGCCCAGACGAAGTCCCCTGGTTGGAACGGGTGGATTTGTTCCTCCAGCGGCACGGTCTGGGAAAACTGCGAGGCTTTCCAAAGGGTACGGAGGCGAGCCTGTAGGGAGAGAAACTGACACGCGGTCATATGATCCCCTCCCAATAGTGAAACATCAGCACGTGGTAGCGCCCCGCCTTTGAAAGGGGGGTGTCCATAGAGCAGTTCAAAGGGGGATAATCCCAATGCGCGGGTTGGGCGAGTACGAAGGTGAAACAGGACCAAGGGAAGTACCTGAGGCCACTTTAATCCTGTTTCCTGACAGTATTTAGCCAATGTAAACTTAAGTTCCCTATTCATACGCTCAACTTTCCCGCTAGACTGGGGGTGGTAGGGTGTATGAAAGGAGTGTGAAATGCCCAGTCCTTGTTCTAAACGGCCAAGGACATGACCAGTAAAGTGAGGTCCGCGATCTGAGTCGAGCACAAGAGGGATGCCAAAATGGGGTACAATATCTCTAAGGAGAATCTTCGCCACTGTGGCAGCAGTACAATTAGCAGTAGGAAAAGCTTCGACCCAGGAAGTCAGAGGGCAAACCAAAACAAGGAGGTGCTTTTTCCCAAAAGCCTTTGGCATATCTGCAAAGTCAATTTGAAGATGTTGAAATGGAGCAGCAGGCGGAGGTCTTCCACCCTTAATTTTGTTAAGAGGCGGAGCAGGTCCATTACGCTGACATGTGCTGCATGCTTTCACTATTGATAGGCAATAGGGTTGAATGCCTGGAGCATACCAAAAGCGAGCGATAGTGTCCACGAGGGCGTGCGTGCCGTAGTGACCCCCTTTATCATGGTGCCAGCGAACTGCCACGGGGTATGTGGAGCGAGGGAGGCAGGCTCGGCCATCTGGCATAAGCCAGGTCCCTTTGACCAGAGTGGCCCCGAGGCTTTCCCATGATTTTAGTTCAGCAGCGGGTACTGGTACGGGGTGCGGTGGAGTAAAGGAGGAGGTTGCAATAGCCAATGTGGGCATGGCTAAAGGTAAGGTGGCAGCCTTCTTGGCGGAGGCGTCAGCCAGGGCATTCCCACGGGTAACGGGGCTGCTATCTTTAGTATGGGCCCGGCAGTGAACTACAGCCAGGACAGAGGGTTTTTGGAGGGCGTCCAAAAGCTTGTGGATGAGGGGGAGGTGCTGAATGGGTTTACCGGCAGCTGTCTGGAAACCTCGAAACTTCCAGAGGTGGATATGACAATGCACAACTCCAAAAGCATATTTGCTATCAGTAAAAATGGTAACGGTCTTACCAGCGGCCAACTGGCAAGCTCGGGCCAGGGCATAGAGTTCAGCGGCTTGGGCTCCCCAGTTGCCTGGCAGTGAGGCGGCCTCTTGAATGTCCCATTCAGAGGTGACAGCATAACCAGTGAAACGCTTGCCATCAACATAGAAGGAGCTTCCGTCCGAGAAGAGGATGCAATCGGGATTGCCCAGTGGCACGTCAAACAGGTTGTCCCTTATCTGTAAGATGCTGGAAACTACTTCCACACAGTCGTGCTGATCCTGGAGGACTGGCAGGTCAGGAAGCAAGGTAGCTGGATTAAGGGGTCCACACCTTTCAAAAATTAGGTTAGTGTCTTCTAAGAGTTCGGCCTCTAGCTGTTGCTGACGATGGGCCGAAAAGACTTGGGTTGTGCCCCTACGCAGAAGGGCTGACAAGGCATGAGAGGTCCAAACCGTGGTAAAATGACCCAGGGTTAGGCTTTTTGCCTTTGTGATCAGCAGGGCAGCTGCTGCCAGAGTCCGGGTGCAGGATGGGGTTCCCTGAGCGACAGGGTCGATTTGCTGAGAGTAAAAAGCAAGCGGGAAATGGTGGGGCCCGCTCAGCTGGGTAAGGACACCACTAGCAATTCCGCCCCTCTCATGGACAAAAGGTGAAAGGGTTTGCTGTAATTGGGGGGGCGGAGAGACATGGAGGAGGCCACACTGTCCTTGAGTAACTGAAAGGCTTGAATAGTGTCCGGGGACCACTGCAAAGGGTCAGGAGCAAGGTTAGCAGTGAGTCGGTGGAGCGGTTTGCTTAACTCCCCGCAGGACGGCAACCAGGGGCGACAGAAGCCAATTAATCCTAAGAAACCTCGAAGTTGTTTCTTGGTGTTCGGTAGAGGGCAGTTTTGAATAGTCTTTATGCGGGCTGGGTCCATCTGTCTTCCCTCTGGGGTTAACAGGAAGCCCAGATATCGGACCTTCTGTGAGACCCACTGAATCTTTTTAGGGTCTACCTTGTGGCCTCTGGTGTGTAGGTATAATAAAAGTGCCTTACCATCGATGCGGAGGGCAGCTTCTTCGCGATTACCTAATAGGATGTCATCTACGTATAGGACCAATGTGGATCCCTGCGGACTGGTGAAACCTTCCAAGTCGTGGCAGAGGCACTGGCTGAAAATCGTGGGGCTGTCTCTGTAGCCTTGAGGAAGTCGTTGCCAGACATAACTTTGTCACTCCCAGGTGAAACCAAAGAGATACTGAGAGTCTGGGTGCACAGGAATGCTGAAAAAAGCTGATTTTAAGTCAATAACAGTGAACCACTCAGCATCCCAGGGGATTTGGCTGATGATAGTAGCTGGGTCAGGGACTACTGCATGAAGAGGGACCACATACTGATTAACAACTCGTAGATCCTGTACAAAGCGCCAACGAACAGGGTCTCCGTCCTTTTTAGGAGGCTTTTTGACAGGCAGTATAGGGGTGTTACAGGGAGTGTGCTGAGGGCGGACTAGCTTTTGTGCAATGAATCCCTCGATAATGGGGCGGATGCCCTCCCGGGCTTCCAGCGACAGGGGGTATTGAGGGACTGACGGGGGGGTTAAGGAAGGCTTTACCTGAATCCTTACGGGCTCTGCCGAAAGGAGCAGGCCAACATCAGTGTCAGAAATTCCCCAGAGGGTTGAAGGCAAGTCAGTGAGGTCAGGGGAGAGAGAGAGGGGTGTTTCCCAATTACCCTGAGTAGGGGCCGAATCTCCTAACACTGTCATCAATAATCCTACCCCTTCAGGAGTGCAGGTTAAAGTAGCCTCAAGCTTACAGAGTAAATCCCGGCCCATCAAAGGGATCGGACAAGCTGGGGAAAAAAGAAAACGGTGAGGAAAACATTTATCAGCATAAACAACATTCAAAGGCAAAGTGAGTTCCAGAGACTGTGGGTTGCCCTCCACCCCAGTCGCAGTTTTAACCTCAGAGGATAGCCAGGGAGAGGGGGCATGATTTAAAAGAGAGAAAGTAGCCCCAGTATCAATGAGGAAAGAGACAGGCAGTCCCTGGACTGAAAGGGTTAAACGAGGCTCTTTGCTGGGAGGGGAGAAAGTGAGAAAGGAGCCGGCTAAAGACATTAAGGAAATAAGACCATCACATTGTTTGCCTTCGCCCCCGGGGTACCGTCATTGAGGAGGCTGAGTTTGCTGCAGCTGCTGCTGTTTCCCGTAGTTGATCCAGGCCTGGGGAATTGGCTGAGCTGGTGGTGCAGGGGTGTATTCCTCACTTGTGTAAGCATCTGCGGATGCAACCAGACCCTCTGGGCGTCCCAGGGGCATTCACGTTTAAAGTGACCAGGCTGTCCGCACTGAAAACAATTTCCTGATGGCTGGGGTCGCCAGGACCCTCTTCCTCGGACACCCTGGAATCCCCTGCCACGGCCACGGCCTTTGCCTCGAACACCACCGTGAAAAGCTAAAGCCATCAGCTTATATTCTTCCTTTTTCTCTTTCTTTTTACTACTTTCCCTTTCTTTCTCCCAGGCAAAATCAGCTACGTCCAACACTGAAGTGACTGACTCACCTCCCCAACCAGGGCGAAACTTTAAGAAGTAATCCCTTACAGGGGGCACTGACTGATTCACAAAAAATGAAATAAGAGTAGAGTGGTCTGCTTCTCTCTCAGGATCCATCTGAGTGAACATTCGGGCCCCCTCCAATAGCCTCGACCAGAACTTTCTGGGCGGCTCATCAGATTCCTGCCGAATCTGCATGAACTTAGCCTGATTAGGCGAGCGGCGAGCCATTTCCTTGAGTCTCTCTAACAATCGCTCTCTATCTGTTCGCAGCTGAGTCAGCCTTAGCTGAGTCCAGTCTAGGGGATTCCAGCCAGCGGCCAGATCCCGCCTATCCATCCAAGTAAGATTAACTGCATTGCTATCTCCCCATGTCCTTTCTGCCTTCCACAATCTACTACGTTTCTCTCCGGTCAAAACTCTACTTAACAACTGATCCACATCCGTATAAGTAGGATTATAACTTAAAAACAATCTTTCTAGAAGTTCTATGATCTTTCGGGGATTTTCCCCAAAAGACCCTGACAACTGTCCCCACTCTTTCAAATCCCATTCTAGCCATCCTTTATATTCCACAATACTAGCATGTTGCAATCGTCCATCATTGCCCATATAAGGTTGATCGTGCACCTGTAAAGGCATCTCTCTAACTATACTTTCCTCAGGGGGGGGCATGCACCCTGCCGTACCTGCTTGGACATAAGCCTAGTAACTACTCCTCCCGAGGTTTGCCCCTCCATTTCCTCCTCATCCTTCTGCACAAATTCCAATCTGGTATCCTGCAGATTCCCCTCTGCTACAAGGAGAGAGTCCCCCTGCGGAGGAATAGGGGCAGGTGCAGAGGGGACCAGCTGACGAGTCAAAACACGCCGTGGTCTACACCCTTCATCGAAATAACCTGGAGGGGGTTCACTCTCGGGAGAGTACCTGACTGCCATAATTTTTAAAGATTTCCACAGCTCTGCTGCTGTGTCCCAACAAAACCAGTAACATAACTGTCCCGGATGGTCTTTTTCGATCTGGCTCTTTACTCCTCTTAAGGCAGCCTGTTCGAAAGAGCCATACAAAGGCCACCTCATCTCCGGGTCGGCCAATACCGCGGTATACCCAGTCCAATTCTTTACACATAGTGTGTACAATTTCTTCCTAGACATTCCTGTCTGTACTGGGAGTTTCCCTTCGTTCCATAACTTATTTACAATCCCCAACGGACTCTCAAGAGGCACGCTAGTCCCTTGACCCATGGTGTCTGACAGTAGCCCTCCAACTGGCGTTTACCCTGCTGTCCAATACACGACCCCTCAATATTGAATTGGCTGGGAGAAATCTCCTGTGGAGCCTTGCCAATTCATATATGAGTGGTCTGACCACTGGACAGAGGTACCGCACCAGAAAGAATCCCGGACGAGCCCCCAAATTGTTAGGTAATAAAGCAAGTCCTCACTCACCTCTCCAACACCCAAGTTCGTGCGGAATTGGTATTTGGGCACACAATTCTGTCAGAGACCAGACACCAATGCGTTGATCAACGGGCTCACACTAACCCAAAAGCTTTAGAATAAGTGTGGCCCCTTTATTAGGGGTGAGCATCAATATTTATACACAGAAGTAAACAAAGTGATTAATAAAAGATAATGGTCATGCATAATCAATCAAGATTTTACAGGAAAAGCAAGTTTAACAAGTAAATGCATAGAGATAAAGGCTAATGGCTACTTAATAAAGGGGGTGTCATGAGTAGTTTGCAGGTCAGTGCTTTGTTCGATAAAGGGTTCAGAAAGGATTATGCAGAGACGGCCAGTCTGGGTGTGTTTTGGCTCCAAAGTTCACCAAAAGTTTAGACCCAACAATGGTAGCTACAATTTTCAAACATAGGCCCCTGAAGTTAGGCTCCTGGGTCCATATTTAGGTGCCTAAATAAGTGGCCTAATTTCCAAAGGCCTCAGCCCTTGCTAGGTCTCAGTGACTGACATAATATTCAAGGTGTGTCCAGGAGGGTGAAATCTTTGCTAGAATGACTGATCCATGCTATCAAAATACAAGTTAGATCTTTCTGTAGGTGAGCTGGTTACTGCAGGCTGTTGGTGCCTCGTCACCTCGACAGCTCCCTTGGCAGACCTCATGGAAGAACAAAAGCCCTCAGAAAAGTACAATGCCTTCAGCAAGCGTGCCAGGCTTTGTTTGAAATGAAACAGATCCTGTTTGGTAAGCCTGTGTGGTGCACTGCCCTGGCTTCCCCAGTAAATTCACCCTACGCAGACCTCGGAAATGAGGCTCAGTGCAGACCTATCGCAAGAAGTTAGTGACATAGTTTCCTTCAAGTTGTACCTAACTGGGAACTAAGCCCTCTCCTCTGGAGAAAAAGTACTCTGTGGTACAAACGGAGTATCAATCCGTGAAGTGGGTGGTGGAGTTCCTGTTCTATTATTATCTTGCCAGCATCACTTCCACGGATAATGTCTTTCCTAAATGTCTGCAGACACCTTAATGTGCTCCACACAGAAAAAGTGATTGGGTTTTTTTGTATTTTTTTTTTAACATGGTCTTGATTATCTGGGATGGAGACAACTGGGCTTTTTTGTTAAGTGGCAGGGGAACAGAGACAGAGAGAGTGTGAGTGAGGCCTGATCTACACTACAAACTTAGGTCGAGATAAGCTGCTTTAAATTGATCTAATAATCATGTATGTGTCTACACTACCGAATCTCTTCCGCCAACCTAAGTGGCCTGTAAAGTCAACTTTTGTACTCCACCTCTGCAAGAGGCATAGTGCTTGATCCAACATCCATGGGTCAACATGGGGATAATGTAGACACTGCATTGTGTAATTTGAATGAATTGGCTTCCAGGAGGCGTCCCACAGTGCTCTGCTGTGACCACTCTGGAGAAACTTTCAACTTCACTGCACATCAGCCAGGTACACAGGAAACATCTGTTCCCCTGTTAAAGCCCTGGGAACTTTTGAATGTTCATTTCCTGTTTGATCAGCGTGGAGAGCTCTCCAGCACAGCTGATCATGTAGACTCCAGGACGCAAATGCGTTCCAGCATAGAGTACACAGGAGGGTGGTGGATCTTATTGCTGTATGGGGAGAAGAGACTGTGCAGGCAGTGCTTTGATCTAGAAAAAGAAACGCTAACATCTATGCCAAGATTGCGCAGGGCATGGGGGAGAAGGGCTATACCAGGGAAACACAGCAGTGCTGCGTGAAAATAAAGGAGCTTCGGCACACATACCAGAAGACAAGGGAGGTGAACAGTCGTTCTGGTTCTGCCCCACAGACATGCCGCTGTTATGAGGAGCTGCATGCGATTCTCGGTGGATACCCCACCACTACTCCTAAACACTCTGTGGATACTTCCCAGGAGCCCTGGGTGACCTTAAGCAACAATGAGGAGGACATTGTTGATGAGGAAGAGGAGGAGGAGGAGGAGGAGGAGAAGAATGTGAGACAGGCAAGTGGAGGATCCATTCTCCGTGACAGCCAAGAACTGTTTTTAACCCTTGGGAGCCCATCTCTTCATAGGACCATTGGCGGTGGAGTGTGATGCTGGGGAAGGCACCTCTGGTGAATACACATTTCCAATCAAACTGTAGGGGTTACATTATATTTTTTATGTTTAATATGAACAAAAAAGTAGGTATAGTGGATATTGATGGCCACTCCAGCTACACAGAGGGTATTCTCCAAAAAAGACTGTTTATGTGCATGGGGATGGCCTGGGAATCCTCCATGGAGATCTCTAGGAAGCTTTCATGGAGATATTCTGAAATCCTTTGCAGAAGATTTCTGGGAAGGGATGTCTTATTTTGTCTGTTACAGTAGGACACTTTCCTGCACCACTCCAGTATTAACTCAGCTGGCATCATTGCAACACACAGCATTGCAGCATAAGGACTAAATGAAATTAATAGGCAGCAGGTTTAAAACAAATAAAAGGAAGTTCTTCTTCATGCAGCACACCGTCAACTTGTGGAACTCCTTGCCTGAGGAGGTTGTGAAGGCTAGGACTATAACAGCATTTAAAAGAGAACTGGATAAATTCATGGTGGTTAAGTCCATAAATGGCTATTAGCCAGGATGGGTAAGGAATGGTGTCCCTAGCCTCTGTTTTTCAGAGGATGAAGATGGATGGCAGGAGAGAGATCAGTTGATTTTTGCCTGTTAGGTTCACTCCCTCTGGGACACCTGGCATTGACCACTGTCGGTAGACAGATACTGGACTAGATGGACCTTTGGACCCAGTATGGCCGTTCTTATGTTCTTAAGGACCAGATCTGTACCCAGATGCTTGCAGCATCTGCTCCCTTGCTGCCTCTGTTACCCTCAGGAGAGTGCTATCACATATGATCACCTAGGGGAAACGTGGTAAGTTTTCAGTGCCAGCCATTAAACTGCAAATAATTCAACAAGTAATCCACCCGTTTGGTGAAATCTGGGTCACATAACCACGCTTTCCCAAACATGCCATTATTGTGGCTGGAAGGGATCATCATGTATTGCCAAAAAAGGGGAGGAGGTGGCGGCTTCCTGTTTGTCTCCCTTCCCCCACAACCCAGTGCCCCTTTTTTTTAAAAAACAAACTATTTGGGGGGCTTTACGCTGGTGCCTGTCCTCAAGCAACATCTAGGTTGCTTGGGGAAAAGGGGCTTTTCTCAAGTTCCAAACTGTGATCCCAAGGATCTCTTCACAAAAACAACCACACAAGACCTCTCACCCATGTCTCGTGGCCTTACTCACCATGGCTGGAGCAGCAAACCACAACCGCTGGCTATTGCAAGAGTCGATTACATTGTGGTCTGCAGTGAAGTGTATTGAGGGATTTTTTTTTTATAAAAAAAATTAACCGTGCACCAGAAACAATATATGCACTGTCAGTGCTACCATTGTGCTTTGCATTCCTTGCAGCTGAAACCCTTGTCCATTGGTTCATCCTCCACCCTAGGACAGCGACTTTCCCAGATCAGAAGGCAGAAAAAGAAGACTCACACCTCTGAGAGTGACAAAACAAAGCTCAGAGCATGGAGGACGACACTGTCCGAGAAACTGGACATGGACAGGGAGGACAGGAAAGCATGCAGGGAACAAGAGCATGCCACACAGGAAGAGATGCTGCGGATTCTGAAGGAGGAATCAGACACGTTGAAGCATCTGGTTGAGGTTCAAGAAAGGGAGGTGGATCTCTCTGCAGCCTATGCTGAACTGCTGCCATCATCATCCAGTTCTACATCCTCCTCCCCGAAACATCCTATGGGGCGTAGGGGGTGGGGAGGGGAGTTCAGCATCCCTTGCACTCAACACCAGGGGAGGGTACAAGGACCAGAAGGTGCTCATTCCCACAGCTGTGATTGTTATTGCAGTGAATCTGTAAGCAAGCTTTCCTTGTTTCTCCCTCCACAGTGTTATCTTACCTTTCTTTGCTGTCTCTGTTTGTTTGTGTGCATAATAAAACTGCACGGATTGAGGAGAAAAGGCTCTTTATTCATTCAACACATGATGGTTGGTGGAGGGGTGGAATTTACAGGGGAGAAAATGAATAGAGGGGATAATTTGGTAAGGAACAATACAGATAAGTGTCACATTACTCTGACTCATTGCTGAAACTAGTTTTCAAAGCCTCATGAAGACGTAGAGCCCCTGGATGTGCTCTTCTTATTGCCCTGGTGTCTGGATGGTCAAAATTGGCTGTCTGATGGTCTGCCTCAACACTCTTTTACCTCCCCGGAGGAAACTTTTCTCCGTTTGTTTCACAGATATTACGGAGTACAAAGCAGGCAGCAACAACAATGGGGTATTGCTTTTACTGAGGCCTAACCTAGTAAGCAAACAATGCCAGCAACCTTTTAAACATCCTGTGATGCATGGCCAGAAAGGGTTAAAAATCCTGCAAAATCAATAGCCCTCAAAAAGACATGTAGAGGGATAATGTTCGTGTATTTACATATGTATGAGTAAGGTCAACAATGTGATCAACAGTCCCTATGCTGTATTCTGATAATTCAGAGATCAAAAGAACATCCTATCATTTAAATGAATTGTAAACATGGGATATCTCGATATTCATCTCTCTTTGAAATGTATAGCTAATAATCTGTGAATGGTGGAGGAACAAACAAATGTCTTATGTTAATTCTATAGCTAAGTACCAGTGATGGACCTCCTTCAAAGTCATCCTAATTACCTTTTGTTTCCAATTTGCCAAAGAGAACATAAAATTGTATAAAAGATCCTTGGGTCATGATTCTGTCATCTTGGATCTGCTTGAGATGTCATACAGGGGAAGATTAGGCAAAAAATCACTGTGATCCCAGTCCTAAACTGGAACACCCTGCAATGACAGTTTATAGGGTATAGTCCAATTTCTGAAAGAACTCTTTGCAGCTACCAATCTCACCATCTCTGCTATGAATCTGAACCTCAATGAATGAGCTCATATCTGTATGTATATTAAGTATTGGAGCAGTAGCCGTGTTAGTCTGGATCTGTAAAAGCAGCAAAGAGTCCTGTGGCACCTTATAGACTAACAGACCTATTGGAGCATGAGTTTTCGTGAGTGAATACCCACTTCGTTGGATGCATCCGAATGAAGTGGGTATTCACCCACGAAAGCTCATGCTCCAATAGGTCTGTTAGTCTATAAGGTGCCACAGGACTCTTTGCTGTACATATATTGATATTTTAACCCTACTGTGCATAGAACAGCTTCTTTATTACCTTACTGGTTACTCAGAAGTCCGAGCAACACAGTTCCCTTAAAGTGATCCAGCCTCAGGCCTCCATCCAGGTGCCTAAGTCAAATATGATGAAGATTCCTTAAAATCATATTTCATCCTATATAAGAAACAGTTCTACCAATCCCAAAGGATCGGACACATCTCCCAGGTTATTGAATATTCCAAATCTTACCCAAATACACACTACAGCCAATTCTTATTAACTAAACTAAAATTTATTTTAAAAAACCAGAGAGAGAGAGAAAGAGAGAGAGTGACATTGCACTCTATATGATTTTATGAAAATATGCTAATGAGTGTGGTCTCCTGTTTCGTCTCGGGACCCTTCTCAGTTGGGGCTTCCTTGAGTCTTCTCTGAGTATCCTCCGCTTTACAGGGGCATCCCTCCTTCCTGGGGAAGTCTACATTCACATACTCCTCTAAGTTTCGCTGCTGCCTCTACTGTACTCGGTTGCTGTCTTTGCACCCAAACCCTTATGTTCTCGGGGAGACCATGTAAAAACTACTCTAAGATGAGCGCATCTGTAATCTACCCTGCTGTCTGGGCATCAGGCCTCAGCCATCGAGTGCCCCAGTCCATTAATTTCTGGGCAAACACCCAGGATCTCAAACCCCCTGTTGATTTTGATGCCCGAAACTTCAGGTGGTATTTTTCAGCGGATAGCCCCACCCGATCAAGGACAGCGGCCTTCACTGCATCTCACTTAGGGCCATGTAGGCCACTTGGGCTTCACCACCCAGGTAGGGAGCAAGCTGCAGGGCCCAGATTGCCCTGTCCCAGCCTGCTCCCATGGCTACCCACTCAAATGTGTGCAGAAGGCATTGGGATAATCTGTAGGGCCCATTTTACAAAGTTCCAGGCCCTGCCCCCGAATGAGACTCACCATTCTCTGGAGTTGCTGCTGATAGAAAAGGCCTGCTAAGAATCAAAAGGCCTGTGTCTTGCTCTTGCTCTTTCTGCTTATAGCTAAAGGATGGGCCTAGCTAGAGGATGAGCCTAGGGATTTGAATGATGAACGGGACCAGGGAATCAAGGACGGGGCATGTATTTAATCTTACATTTAACCATGTTAGCCATTTACTAATTGGCCCGCTTGGCACAAAAGTGTATGCAGCTGCTTTCTCATGTATCCTCAAAAAATATTTGATGCCAGGGGTCAAGACATGTACCTTATCTTCCCTTCAAAATGATAAATGTATCCGCAACAGATGTGTCCTGTATCCCCCTCCCCAAAATAATCCATGTATTCTGTGTAACCTGTTATCTATAGGTCAGTAAAGTGACGTAAACTAAGTTGTTTGTTGCTGATTATAAAAGGGGCTCAGGTCGCCCATGTAAGGTGTGTTCTTCTCTGGCATTAGTCGGGAAGAAACACCCGCTCAGCTGAACAAAAATAAAGGTGTGGTACCCGTCTTCTTGTTCTCCGTGCCTCCTTGGTGTAATTAGGTAAGCTCCAGGGGAAACGGGCCCTATTTGGCCAACACTGCTGCTGTACCCTGGCCAGTTCTTTTAAAAGTCCTGCTTTATAAGGCTCTTCTGCTGCTTGGCCTGCCAGGTAAGCAAGGCTTGTGTCTCCAGCTGGTGGGTCTGCTGAAAGGTTTGCATGGCCTTTTGCCCCTCTTCCTGTTGTTTCACCAGCCATTGCAGGGTCTCCTCCATCTCCAGGCTGCCAAACTCTTGCTCTGGTACAGGCTCCCAGACAAGTCCCCACATGTAATAGAGTGCAGCTGGCCCTCCTGGATCCTGCCTCTGCTAGGCTCAGAGAAAGTCACTCAGAAACCCTCTTTTATTTACAAGTTTATGCTCCCACCACACAGCATACACAGCTCTGGGTTCCTTGTGTCTGAATCCAAGAGGGATTCTGCCTGCCTGCACTCCCTCACCCTCCTCCATCCCAGCACACTGCTTCTTTCTTCTCAGCCTCTTATATAGCTCTGGGCTAATTGGGCTGGCAGCTGGCTCTCATTCCCCAAATAGGGCAGGTTTTTTCCAGCCAGCTCTCCTTTATTCACTTAAATGGGGCTGGCATGGCATGGGACTGATTCTACAGTCCTTCTATTCAGCACCTTGTCACAGGTCCCATCAGTCAGTGCTTTTTTCCTGGGCCCGCCATGTCAAGGTGATGCGTGACTGTCACCAGCAACTGTGAATTGCTTTGCTCTATGTCCTCCAGCAGGGCTGCTTGCATGGCACTACATTGTTCTGTGCAGCAGCTCCTGTATTGGCTGTGTCAATACAGCATTGGCCTGCTAAACCCAGGGTTGTGAGTTCAATCCTTGAGGGGGCTATTTAGGGATCTGGGGCAAAAATCAGTACTTGATCCTGCTAGTAAAGGCAGGGGGCTGGACTCAATGACCTTTTGAGGTCCCTTCCAGTTCAAGGAGATAGGTATATCTCCAATTATTATAATACTGTAGGATAACATGCGACGTGTTTGTAATGCTCACAACAACAGTGTACAGCTGAGTGGGCTTACGAAAAAAGGTGAGAAAAAGGCTTGGTTTGTTTGCTGTTGATTTCAGGGAGGGAACAGTAGCATAGCTGGGGGAGAGTGGGGCAGTGACTGCTCCCCCACCAAGCACAAGTGGCGCCTTGTCAATTTCATGGCACCTTTTTACTCAGTTGATGGAGCGATTAAAAAAAAATGGTGCCACCTGCAATGGCGCTTTTATTTTACTCACCTGGCAGCGCTCCAGGTCTTTGGTGGCACTTTGGCAGAAGGACCCTCACTCGCTCCACTGGTCTTCAGCGGCATTTCGGCAGCGGGTCCTTTAGTGCCACCGAAGACACCCAGAGCGAGTGAAGGGCCTGCCGCCGACGACCTGGAGCGTCACCGGGTGAGTAAAAGCACCGCAGCGGTTGGTGCCTTTTTTTTTTTCACTCCCCCTGTTCCCTTCACCTAGCTAAGCCATTGGAAGGGAGGGAGGTAAGTGCATCATGGGAGGCTAAAGCTATGTTTCCATAGCCACCTGCGCCAGTGTTTTGGTCTCATAAGGCATTGCAAGCCCAACCCAAAATTCCACTTGGCTACGTGCACTGTGGGATAGCTACTCACAGTGCAGTGCTCCGTGTGTTGATGCAAGCCCTGCTAGTGAGGATGCACTCTGCCAACACAATGAGGTCAATGGACACTCAAGATAGACTTACTTAAATCGGAGGCTCAATGTCGACTTACATAAAGTCAACTTAACTTTGTAGTTAGTGTAGGCATGGCCTGAGACAGAAAGCACTTAGAAGCCTTAGTATGGTTTCCCCTTGCGGCTGGAGCTGTTAGCCAATATTTGGGGCCTTGCAGGATTGCTTCCATTAGGAGAAGAAATGATGTGGTTATTTCTTTTGCTTCTAGCTATCACTACATACGGGGGAATTTAATTATGCTTTCCATTTAGCACACCCATCTGCTTTCAGGAGGTCTGTAATTGTCTATAGATCAAAGACCCACTTGATGGCAGCCATTAACACCTTCCAACGTAACTGTACAAGGAGTTTGCACTTGGCAGATTGACAGCACAGAAGACAATTTGGCACTGCCAGTCAGAATGCCAGACCTGGCTTAGAGCTAGGTATTAATTATTAATTATTAATTATTATTATTATTATTATTATTATTATGATCTCTCTTGTTCTCTTGCTCTCTTTGTTTTGTTTTTGCATTTAATTACTCATACAATATCTACAAATGATGGGTAGGAATTTCCTCATTTTTCAAATTATTTGTTGTCCTGAGTTTATTTTTACATACTTTGCAAAATGTTTTGTCTGTAGAGCAGTGGCAACCCATCATTATATGCAAGGCAGGCTGGTCATGCCCCATGACTGGCTCTGCCTGCGGGACAATTCTGTCCAGGCCCCATATGCACAAACAAAATGGCGTCCTCTGCATAGTGTGACCTCACATGCACCATACATGCGAGGTCACATTGTGCAGAGGATCCCATTTTATATGCCAGTGTAAAATTGCATGTGTGACTAGATATGTCACAGCATGCCACTGCTGTAGTGGGAAACCACTGTGCATGCTCCTGAGTATCTGTAATCTAAATCCTAGTTTAACAAGACAGGCCATGCTGGAATTGTAATCAAGGAAGAACAAGTCAGCAAGAGTTACTCGTATCCTGCAGTGGGAGAACAGGGACTGAGCTCTGGCAGAAACATGGAACTCTATTACCCTGCACATGTGACAAGATGGATTCTGCTGTTGTTATGCAGTTCTAACATTTAATTTCAGGGCCTTTGATTAGGTTCACACTTAGAATCATAGCATCATAGAAGATTAGGGTTGGAAGGGACCTCAGGAGGTCATCTAGTCCAACCGCCTGCTCAAAGCAGGACCAATCCCCAACTAAATCATCAAGCTTGATCTTAAAAACCTCTAAGTAAGGAGATTCCACCACCTCCCTAGGTAACCCATTCCAGTGTTTCACCACCCTCCTAGTGAAATAATGTTTCCTAATATCCAACCTAGACCTCCCCCACTGCAACTTGAAACCATTGCTCCTTGTTCTGTCATCTGCCACCACTGAGAGCAGCCGAGCTCCATCCCCTGTGGAACCCCCACTTCAGGTAATGGAAGGCTGCTATCAAATCCTGTCCCCACTCTTCTGCAGACAAAACAAGCACAGTTACCTCAGCCTCTCCTCATAAGTCATGTGCCCCAGTCCCTTGATCATTTTCATTGCCCTTTGCGGGACTCATTCCAATTTCTGTACTGGGGGGCCCCAAACTTCCAATACTCCAGATGTGGTCTCACCAGTGCCGAATAGAGAGGAATGATCACGTCCCTTGATATGCTCCTACTAATGCAGCCCAATATGCCATTAGCCTTCTTTGCAACAAGAGCACACTACTGACTCATATCCATCTTCTCATCCACTGTAATCCCCAGGTCCTTTTCCGCAGAACTGCTGCTTAGTCAATCCATGCCCAGTCTGTAGCGGTGCATGGGATTCTTCCATCCTAAGTGCAGTACTCTGCACTTGTCCTTGTTGAACCTCATCAGATTTCTTTTGGCCCAATCCTCCAATTTGTCTAGGTCACTCTGGACCCTATCCCTACCCTCCAGCATATCTACCTCTCTTCCAAGCTGTGTGTCATCTGCAAACTTACTGAGGGTGCAGTCCATCCCATCATCCAGATCTTCTGTCACAAAATAAATTTGACTGTAGGCCTGAAATTCTCTTTTTCACAAACACAAATACAAACAAAACTCTACTTGCACTTATGTTCACACGAGAGAAACACAGAAGGGTGCAGATATCATCATCATTACCATGGCAAATTGCAAAGGTTTGTAGCCGGCTTCCCTATCAAGCACCACCCTGATCAATCCTCAAGAGGGTCTATTATTTGTTCCACTGGTTGCCTAGCAATAGTCAAAACCTGGACACATTTGATATACTGCGGCCCTATAAGATTATTTCTTCTAGCCCCAACTTCCTGATCACTAGTCAAGTGCTCTAAATTTTCAGCCACTGTTTCAAGTCAATGTTGTCTTTCAGTTCACTCTGCATGTTTGTGTTGCTCTGCAACAATGGATTTCTCAATAAGGAGAATGACTGCTACTTACTGGCAAACATGCAAGGACATCTCCCACTGTCTTGAGCTTCAGACTGGGCTCATATGTATTTACTAATACTTTCAGACAGTCCATCAACAAAAATGATGGAACACTAGTCATTTTCAAACCAGTGACTAAGGCTGGGAGCCGCTTTGCCAAGGATCTGGAGTGCATTACAGTACACAAATGCATTTGCAGTGACCCTCTGGGCAATTGTTTCTGAGATTTAAAGGACCATAAGTACAGGGCAGTGGAGCTGTGACAATCTGAATGAAAGAAAAAAGAATTAAACTTCTCATCTGAAATGCACAGGAAAATTCCTCGGAAACAACAGCTCTGAGAGATGAGAACTGTCCCTAATCGTTTCAAGGGCTCCAGTCTCATGACGACAATATAAAGGCCAACATTGTTAACTATTTCACTGCTGATCAATACATAAAAGAAAGTAGAGGTTCAACTGCATTATGGAATCTACTATGATTGGGATTTCTTGCTGGCATCTCAAGTTGGAGGAGCATAATTTTTAGATGATGCTATGCTTGTGGGTAGGCTTTGAGGGACTAACACTATTTTTTGCCTCCAGTTCAACCCGACTACAGTGTTTACATAAATTTGATATAAGACTATAAATTGGCCTCAGAATCACTTAACAGGTTCATTCATGTTTTGACAAACCAGGGCTGAGTTCCAAGCAGTATAAGTAAGTTAACAATAGACAATTTACTCAATGAATATTGCCTCTTTTTTATTTCTGCTTGTGGACTGTCCCTGAGGAAATGGCAATTTCCTCTCATTTACTTGTTTTTGGATTTATTTAAAAAATCCTCTTCCATATATTTTACTTCATGGAGTGACCAGGAATATTGAAATTTCAAGCTGTGTGGCTTACTTGTGATTGGTAGGAATTGTCGCTTGTATTCTTCTTGCTCTTTGGTTGGATGGGGCACACAAGCACTTGCACAGTGAGAACTTGCTTGAGTGAATTTCAGCTAAAGGCCTACACTTGAAACACTTCATCTGCATAGCTTCACTGATGCAATTACACTGCTCTAGCACTTAAGTGAAAATGCCATTAGGAGAGCTTCTCCCATCGGTATAGTTAATTCACCTCTGTGAGAGGCAGTAGCTATGTCAATGAGCAAAGCTCTTCCTCTGACAGAAAGCTGTCTACAGCAGGGGTTAGGTTGATATAACTATGTTGCTCAGGGGCGTGTATTTTTCACACCCCTGAGCGATGTAGTCATACCGATAAAAGTCGGAAGTGTGGACCAGACCTAAGGTTCCAGGAGAAATTCACTCTAGGTAGACACTTTTTAACAGTAAATTCCAACACTTCAAATGTGTACAGAAAGCAAATATAACGGGTATGAACACAGTCCAGATTAATTCATGTTATAAATTGGAAGGAATATTTTAGATCTCTCACACTAATATTGCATTGTCTGACCAGCACTAGGTAGTACTGAGATGGAAAATTAGAGGCATGTTGCATGGCTCAGGTTCCCTACAAACGTATGGCACCGCCCTAGGCCCCACTTCAGCAAACTATTTAAGCATGTGCATTGTGGTGGTGGTAAGGTTAAGAACCACTATTCAGGGTGGCCATTAGGGGGCATATAACAAGGAGGTAAGAGTGTGTAAACAGGAAAAAAAGCAGCCTTACATTCACCCCCCAACCACAGTCTTTGTGATCTCTACGACCCTATTGAGAAAACTCGATAAGCATATGCTAAGTCCAGGGGCGGCTCTAGACATTTTGCCACCCCAAGCACAGCGGCATGCCGCGGGGGGCGCTCTGCCAGTCGCCAGTCCCCTGGCTCCGGTGGACCTCCCGCAGGCGTGCCTGCGGAGGGTCCACTGGTCCCATGGCTCCACCGAAGCCGCGGGACCAGTGGACCCTCCGCAGGCACGCCTGCGGGAGGTCCGCCGGAGCTGCGGGATCAGAGGACCCTCTGCAGGCACGCTGCCAAAGGCTGACTGCCTGCAACCCTCCCGGCGATGGGCAGAGCGCTCCCTGCAGCATGCTGCCCCACGCACGTGCTTGGCGTGCTGAGGTCTGGAGCCGCCCCTGGCTAAGTCCCATTGTAGTCAAAGATACTGAAGCATGTGCCTAAGCTTAGTGTGTGTGTATATGCTTTGCTGAATAGGGATGGATTTCTGAAACAGACCTTAATGACTAATGGATTGCACAGTGTGTGCACCTGCTACACACAGTGCATGCTGCAGGACCCTGTAGGAGTCATCACTCAAGTAAGGTTGTGCCCCTCCTCCTGCAAAGCCCACCGTGCTCACCTGCAGAATTGATCGTCCCCGTGATCCACTTTTGTCACATTTCTAAAACACCCAGCACAAAACTGATATTCTCTTGACATTAGGCTATTCAATATCTGTCACATTTTCCCCCCAAAATTGACTTCCCAGTGACATTATATGATAAGCAGTTATATACTGCGACTTCTAACCAGATGGAGCCCTTCCATCACTCAGGAAGCATGGCATGCACTGGATAAATGCTCTCTGTCATGCAGTCCCTCTGTTCACTGTTTGGCAGCAGGATCTGCTCCCCCCTATCAGGGAGTCAGAGGCCTATAGCATGAGACCTGCCCCACTCCTGTGAGCAACAAGGTCTCCACCTTGGGATTTGTGACAGCCGCTGGTTTTGGGAGGGGTTAGACACTTGGACTCTCTCTCTCTCTCTCTCTCTCTCTCTCTCTCTCTCTCTCTCTCTCTCTCTGACAGTCCAAGGAGCAATGTGCAGCTGGAGTCACACCCTCTATCTCTGAGACAGTCCCCAAGGAATCTCTCTGCTCTCACTCTTTGACACTCCCTAGGAGATAAAACAGCTGGATTAACTTCGTCTTTGTGTAACAATTGGTAAAGGATCACGTTTTCTCTCCCTTTCAGGTAGTCTCCAGGTGAGGGTATTCAGCTGGCCTGACTCCTCTCTTGGACTGTCCCCAAGTGGGGATATGGAGCTGGATTGACTCCCTCTTTCTGTATGACCTTTCCCAGCCAGGGATACATACATAGCTGGATTCACTCCTCTCTCTGATAGTCCCAAGGTCTACATAGCTGGATTCTCTCTGTCTCTCTCTCCCTTTCTGATGCTTCTAGGAGTGGGTGGATAGACACAGAAGTATATTTACAGCCACTGATAAGAAACCTTTGAGGCAGGGGCTCATATACTACACAGACATGCGTGTGGGAGTGGATGGCTGTGTGAAGGAATGCAAAGCTAATTGAAAGGAGCTTGCTTTCATAACAACAAAATAAAAACAGCAAAGAATCCTGTGGCACCTTATAGACTAACAGACGTTTTGGAGCATGAGCTTTCGTGGGTGAATACCCACTTCGTCAGATGCATGTAGTGGAAATTTCCAGGGGCAGGTATATATATGCAGGCAAGCTAGAGATAATGAGGTAGTTCAATCAGGGAGGATGAGGCCCTGTTCTAGCAGTTGAGGTGTGAAAACCAAGAGAGGAGAAACTGGTTTTGTAATTGGCAAGCCATTCACAGTCTTTGTTTAATCCTGAGCTGATGGTATCAAATTTGCAGATGAACTGAAGCTCAGCAGTTTCTCTTTGAAGTCTGGTCCTGAAGTTTTTTTGCTGCAGGATGGCCACCTTAAGGTCTGCTATAGTGTGGCCAGGGAGGTTGAAGTGTTCTCCTACAGATTTTTGTATATTGCCATTCCTAATATCTGATTTGTGTCCGTTTATCCTTTTCCGTAGCGACTGTCCAGTTTGGCCGATGTACATAGCAGAGGGGCATTGCTGGCATATGATGGCGTATATTACATTGGTGGACATGCAGGTGAATGAACCGGTGATGGTGTGGCTGATCTGGTTAGGTCCTGTGATGGTGTCGCTGGTGTAGATATGTGGGCAGAGTTGGCATCGTGGTTTGTTGCATGGACTGGTTCCTGAGTTAGAGTTACTATGGTGCGGTGTGCAGTTACTGGTGAGAATATGTTTCAGGTTGGCAGGTTGCCTGTGGGTGAGGACTGGCCTGCCACCCAAGGCCTGTGAAAGTGTGGGGTCATTGTCCAGGATGGGTTGTAGATCCCTGATGATGCGTTGGAGAGGTTTTAGCTGGGGACTGTGTGTGATGGCCAGTGGAGTCCTGTTGGTTTCTTTCTTGGGTTTGTCTTGAAGTAGGAGGCTTCTGGGTATGAGTCTGTCTCTGTTGATCTGTTTCCTTATTTCCTCGTGCGGGTATTGCAGTTTTGAGACTGCTTGGTGGAGATTTTGTAGGTGTTGGTCTCTGTCTGAGGGGTTAGAGCAGATGCGGTTGTACCTCAGTGCTTGGCTGTAGACAATGGATCGTGTGATGTGCCCGGGATGGAAGCTGGAGGCATGAAGTTAGGCATAGCGGTCGGTAGGTTTTCGGTATAGGGTGGTGGTAATGTGACCATCACTTATTTGCACCGTGGTGTCTAGGAAGTGGACCTCCTGTGTAGATTGGTCCAGGCTGAGGTTGATGGTGGGGTGGAAGCTGTTGAAATCGTGGTGGAATTTTTCCAGAGACTCCTTCCCATGGGTCCAGATGATGAAGATATCATCAATGTAGCGTAGGTAGAGAAGGGGCGTGATTGGACGAGAGCTGAGGAAGTGTTGTTCCAGGTCAGCCATAAAAATATTGGCATATTGTGGGGCTATGTGGGTGCCCATAGCAGTGCTGCTGATCTGGAAATATATATTGTCATCAAATTTGAAATAGTTGTGTGTGAGGATAAAGGCACAGAGCTCAGCAGCCAGTTGTGCTCTGGCATCATCAGGGATACTGTTCCTGACAGCTTGTATTCCATCTGTGTATGGGATGTTCGTGTAGAGAGCCTCTACATCCATAGTGACTAGGATGATGTTTTCTAGAAGGTCACCAATGCATTGTAGTTTCCTCAGGAAATCAGTGGTGTCATGGAGATAACTGGGAGTGCTGGTGGCATAGGGTCTGAGTAGAGAGTCCACATATCCAGACAGTCCTTCAGTGAGAGTGAAAATGCCCGAGATGATGGGGCATCCAGGATTTCCGGGTTTGTGGATCTTGGGTAGTAGATAGAATAACCCTGGTTGGGGCTCTGAAGGTATGTTGATTTGTTCCGGTGTTAGTGTAGGGAGTGTCGTGAGCAGATGCTGCAGTTTCTTAGTGTATTCCTCAGTGGGATCTGAGGGAAGTGGCCTGTAGAATTTGGTGTTGGAGAGTTGTCTGGCAGCCTCCTTTTGGTAGTCAGACCTGTCCATGATGACAACAGCACCTCCTTTATCAGCCTCTTTGATGATAATGTCTGGGTGGCTTCTGAGGCTGTGGATGGCATTGCGTTCTGCACGACTTAGGTTATGAGGCAAGCGATGTTGTTTTTCCACAATTTCTGCCTGTGTACGTCGGCGGAAGCATTCAATGTAGAGGTCCAGACTGTCATTTTGACCCTCAGGAGGAGTCCATGTGGAGTTCTTCTTCTTGTGCTGTTGGTGGGAGGGTACCTTCTCTATCTACGCTACATTGATGACATCTTCATCATCTGGACCCATGGGAAGGAGTCTCTGGAAAAATTCCACCACGATTTCAACAGCTTCCACCCCACCATCAACCTCAGCCTGGACCAATCCACACAGGAGGTCCACTTCCTAGACACCACGGTGCAAATAAGTGATGGTCACATTACCACCACCCTATACCGAAAACCTACCGACCGCTATGCCTACCTTCATGCCTCCAGCTTCCATCCCGGGCACATCACACGATCCATTGTCTACAGCCAAGCACTGAGGTACAACCGCATCTGCTCTAACCCCTCAGACAGAGACCAACACCTACAAAATCTCCACCAAGCATTCTCAAAACTGCAATACCCGCACGAGGAAATAAGGAAACAGATCAACAGAGACAGACGCGTACCCAGAAGCCTCCTACTTCAAGACAAACCCAAGAAAGAAACCAACAGGACTCCACTGGCCATCACACACAGTCCCCAGCTAAAACCTCTCCAACGCATCATCAGGGATCTACAACCCATCCTGGACAATGACCCCACACTTTCACAGGCCTTGGGTGGCAGGCCAGTCCTCGCCCACAGGCAACCTGCCAACCTGAAACATATTCTCACCAGTAACTGCACACCACACCATAGTAACTCTAACTCAGGAACCAGTCCATGCAACAAACCTCGATGCCAACTCTGCCCACATATCTACACCAGCGACACCATCACAGGACCTAGCAGATCAGCCACACCATCACCGGTTCATTCACCTGCATGTCCACCAATGTAATATACGCCATAATATGCCAGCAATGCCCCTTTGCTATGTACATCGGCCAAACTGGACAGTCGCTACGGAAAAGGATAAATGGACACAAATCAGATATTAGGAATGGCAATATACAAAAACCTGTAGGAGAACACTTCAACCTCCCTGGCCACACTATAGCAGACCTTAAGGTGGCCATCCTGCAGCAAAAAAGCTTCAGGACCAGACTTCAAAGAGAAACTGCTGAGCTTCAGTTCATCTGCAAATTTGGCACCATCAGCTCAGGATTAAACAAAGACTGTGAATGGCTTGCCAATTACAAAACCAGTTTCTCCTCCCTTGGTTTTCACACCTCAACTGCTAGAACAGGGCCTCATCCTCCCTGATTGAACTACCTCATTATCTCTAGCTTGCCTGCATATATATACCTGCCCCTGGAAATTTCCACTACATGCATCTGACGAAGTGGGTATTCACCCACGAAAGCTCATGCTCCAAAACGTCTGTTAGTCTATAAGGTGCCACAGGATTCTTTGCTGCTTTTACAGATCCAGAATAACACGGCTACCTCTCTGATACTTAACAAAATAAAAAGACTCCAGAGGATCCCTGTGTAAATACACATTTCAGCAACCATGGCAGGGTACCAGTTTTCATCCCTTTCTTATCTAGGGTGACCATATTTCGCAAAGAGAAAATGGGACAGCTGCTCAGATGAGGCACACACACCCCGCTCACACCCAATTGTCACTGGTCACTCGAACCCTGCTCGAGGCTGTCACCGGTCACTCAAACCCTGCCTCCCCCTCAGGCACTGGAACCCTTCTTTCCCCACCCCTCCAGCCCAGCCTCCCCCCTGCATGGGGCTGGCATCTCCACTCACCCCTTGCACATTCCTCCACACCCCACTTTTTTGACAAAAGTGAGCATTTGTCCCATTTGATCTTGATAACTTGATCGGTTGCTTGATCAGCAAACGGCCAGGACAGGGCTCAAAAAACGGACTGTGCAGGCCAAAATGGGATGTGTGGTCACCCTGCTATGATCTCTCTTGGCCTGCCCATCTCTTCATATCTTAGCCATTACTGCTGAATGCTGTGACCCCCTCCAGCCATGAATATCAGGCCAGTGCTCTCAGGGGGTCTGGAGTGAGTAGTGAAACCAGGCTATCTTAAGGCACTGCAGAATGTTCTGAACCCCAACACTGCACCAAAGATTTCCATAGTGTATTCTATCCTGCAGAATCCCACTTCTCTTTATGAACTACGTGTATTGGGACCACTCACCCAACACAAAAATGCACATGGCTTAGAGTGGAGGGAGGGGTGTATGTGCTCTGGTAGCTGTGTAATAGCACTGAGCAACACTGCCCACATTTTTAGGACAGGAAGTGAAGCAGAATATAATACCCAACTGAAATTTCATGGGGAATTTAGGGAGCTGGGCTGGGATACCAGAGCGAACACTGCTATCTTTATGAAAAGCACAGGAGGACTGTTTTGGTGACACCAGCAGGTCTAGACTTCACTTTCTCTTCCCAACCAAAAGATAGCACTTTAGCAGCCCGGCGTCCCCTAGAGGTATGCCGGGGCACTGGATTGAGTACTGACTCAGAAGGAGAGCTGATTCATATCACCACCCAACAATTCCTGCAGCCCCTCGTTAGAGCGCCCTTCACAGTCACTCTGTATTTTAATAATAATACTCATGGGGGGGAATGCCTAACAACCAGCCCTTCCAGCATTTAAAAATGGAGTTTGCTGGGCTGTAAAAGCAGCCCAACCAGCTAGTCATTAGTCATGCAGCTTAATTCTACCATAAAATACTAGTCAGCCTGTGCAGCCACGTCCCACTCACGCCATATCTTTTTACAAGCACATTAACATGGTTGTTAGGGAGAGGGGACATGTACGGACACAAACACATTCAGCACTCATTTATTCCCTGCACCCCACCGCCTCCAACTTCATCCCTAGTGACTCCAATTCATGCTCGGGAAGCAGCTCCTCCACACCTTGGTTAGGGTGGTTGCCTATTTGTATTGGCCCAGCTGCCCCATAATAATCCCACGGGGAAACTGACACCCATGCATCCGAGTGTCATGGCATTGTTTTCTTCTGCCTCTCGCTGCTCCGCACAGTCACCTCAAGATGCAGAGTTATCAATGCAATGTCATGATGCAAATAATTCTGAGATGGCTTCATGGGCCTGCTAGCTGGGCTGACAAGTTGCCAGGTGGGCCCCTGAGAGCAGTCACCATGACCACATTTTTCATGGCAAAGGGGACTGATGAGGTTTTAACAAGGCCATGTACTGTAGATGTCAGGCCTGATCGCTATATACAAGCTACAGGGAGGGAGCTAGGACTAGGACCGTGCTGCTTCAGCAACACAGGCCTCTGCCATCCGAGCTAGCAGCTGAAGTGAGCAGCAGTGGCAGATGTTTTATGCCCTTTAGAGAGCAACATCTCGCAAACTTAGGCAGGGTCTCTTTGAGGTGTGTCCCACCACCTCAGTAGCAGTGGGAGAAACTCCCCCAATAAGCGCGCTCATAACAACAAAAGCAAGTAGCATGTAATCTTACCTCCAGGAACTGCCTCATCCAGGGCCACACAGAGGATTCAGGGGGCCTGGGGCAAAGTGGGAGAGCCGCGGCACTTGTACTCACCCAGCGGCAGTCTGGGTCTTTGGTGGCATTTCGGCGGGGGTGGGGGGTCCTTCAGTCGCTCCGCATCTTCGGCAGCACTGAAGGGTCCCCTGCCGCCGAAATGCCGCCAAAGACCCAGAGTGCAGCTGGGCCAGGGCTCACAGGGCATTTCAGCAGCAGGAGGTCCTTCAGTCACTCCTTGTCTTCAGCAGCACTGAAGGGTCCCCCACTGTGGAAGACCTGGACCACCACCGGGCCAGGTCTCGTGGGGCCTCTGTGGAGCCTGGGGCAAATCGCCCCACTTGCCCCCCACCCCTCCTGGGCAGCCCTGGCTTCATCAATTGTGCTTGGCATCCCTCCTGCTCAAGGTAGCAGTGGCTGCTTGGGTGAAACAGGAAAAATGCAGCAGTAGATATAGTACAAATGATTTTTTCTAATTCTTTGTTTCCCCCCCCCCCCGCATCAGTGAACTGTCTACTCCTTCCATCTTCTATTCATGTTCTATCTCGCTGTATGCAAACCACAATCCCCCTGTTCTTCCTTCTGCTTTATTTTCCTGAACACTCATTAACTGCTCACAAAGGACCATGCCTGGAGGATTGGAGCTGCAATTATCTTCTGGTTCTGACCCGTGTTCTGCGATCAGAGATTAGCATCAGCGATAATAATGGCACGTCGAATGTAGGCTGCTGAATGTTGGGGACTTGATACATATCCAGCCTGGCAGCACCAGTGGGAGAGGAAGGGAATCCAGGCAGGGTGGAAGGGGCAATATTTTCATGAAGACAGATGCTTCTTTCTCACCACCAGTCAGACTATACCCACTTGGAAATGAATCACAAAGTCATAGACATTAGAGCAGGGGTCGGCAACCTTTCAAGCGGTGTGCTGAGTCTTCATTTATCCACTGTAATTTAAGGTTTCATGTGCCAGTAATACATTTTAATGTTTCTAGAAGGTGTCTTTCTATAAGTCTATAATATATAACTAAACTATTGTTGTATGTAAGTAAATAAGGTTTTAAAAATGTTTAAGAAGCTTCATTTAAAATTAAATTAAAATTCAGAGCCCCCTAGACTAGTGGCCAGGACCCGGGCAGTGTGAGTGCCTCTGAAAATCAGCTCGTGTGCCGCCTTCGGCGTGCATGCCATAGGTTGCCTACTCCTGCATTAGAGAGATAAAAACCTACTAGACAACTGAGTCGATTGCCTGCTCATATAATATGTAGTCTCAATCTTTCCCATTCCCCAGTAAAAAATGTGTGTTGAGTATTAAACTGATATTACTAACAGACATACTTTGAAATTCTAGAGTGTCTTCCATCTGCAACACATTTTTATTCTATCCATAGGTCTAAGGCAGAAGAATGGTCATACTGGGCCAGACCAATGGTCCATCTAGCCCAGTATCTTGTTTTCCAACAGTGGTCAGTGCCAGATGCTTCAGAGGGAATGATCAGAACAGGACCATTATCGAGTGATCCATCCCCTGTCATCCAGTCCCAGCTTCTGGCAGTCAGAGGTTTAGGGACACCCAGAGTATGGGGTTGGGTCCCTGACTCTCTTGGCTAATAGCCATTGATAGACATATCCTCCATGAACTTACTGTGACAGGTTTGGGCCCTTTGGGATGGCACCTGATGTGCTGGGGTTTAACTGAGGCAATATGCCCAAAATCCCTTTTTGGCTTTGTTTATATGACCTCCAAGTGTTACCAAACCTGCAATGTCATTCATAGGTGTTTTTGCAAAGTTCTGGGTTTCTGTTCCCAGGTTGCCAGAAAACATTTTGGTGTGTAGCATTGTGAACATAATGCAGATATCAATATCTTTTAAAGTGTAGGTGTTTTTGCATTTAGCCACCAATGCCATGAGCCAATGGGCCTCAGTTTCCCCTTCCACACAGCAGTCTAGATTGGATATGCTTTCTTTGCTGTGCTATGCTCTAATCCTGTTTACAGGTACTAGCTGAGAAGCAGTATTGTTATAGGACTTTCTTGTTACCACTCCCAGTCTGTACCAAAGATTCTTCCAAAAATCATGCATTACACATTTTTAAAGTATTTACTGCCAGTATCAATTTTTTTGTCTTAACACACAGTGTGTGTAGTAATAGAAATAAAATTACCAGCAAATTCATGACAGAGAGGTGCTTCCATGTATGATTATCATACCACGGTCTCTGTCTAAACAGCTCAGTTTGTTTAACATTCATTGTATTTCTCATCCCCTCAGTAAAGGTGGTTTAGGTATGTCTTTTGGGTTTTGGCAAGGAAGGGGTGTATGGGGACCTTGTATGCTACTGGCCCACCCCCCGTGGAGTTGCATTTCCTCTCCAGGGTTAAGCCCATGCAGAGAACGAACACACACACAAGATTCCTTTGAGTTTCCTGCCACCATCACATTTGCATACCCACTGACAACAGAATGCTTGAAAGAAACCCCTTGGGGTACCCTTGGTCACCCCTCTCTGTTCTCCAGAGGTCAGCTGTATGGCTGCTCCCCTCTGGGAGGTTAATTACAAAGTTCCCTCTTAAAACCTGAGCCACAGGTGAGGTGCCTGGGAATGCAGATGCTGATCCAGCAAATTTCTCATGGGCAAACCCTTCCCTGTAAGTGAGGAGACACTCCCTCGCATTCCTTCTTAACTCCTTTACCCAGCACCCCCAAGGCACATAGCCCTGTATTCCCCAGAGCAGCATCTGCCCCCTGTTCAGCTGTGGGCTCATAGCAAACAGCCAGAACAGACCCTTCACTGGTAAGCATTATGTCTTCCTCCCTCCTTGAATTGGATTTACCTCCAGTTACAGAGCCCATGGAATCCTTAACCACCGCAGCGGTCTCCAGGATTTCACCCCCTTTCTCTGGGCTTTCTTCTAGGACACATTTTCCTATGCATTTTAGAGTGAGTTCTGTTTCTTGCTTAACTGCCACTTCCTGGCAGCCAGAAACCTGGACAAACTCCCTACCATCAGGCAAACTCTCCCATCCCCTGAGGGAATAGCCGCAGGAGAGGAGCTGCTTTTACCCACCCCCACCTTTGGTAGCAAATTGCTTTCCAGGACAGTAGAAGAATTAAAGACACGCTCTCTCATTTCCTCAGCAGTTTCTGTAACTTTGCTCCTTCCCATTGCAGTTTCAGCACAAGATTTCTCCTGGCTGCTGACAGACCCCTGGTGCCAACTTTCTCCGGCGCCAGTGGGTGTCCGCGCTTCCACAAATGGAAAATAATAAACCAGTAACCACTGTGTCTGTTCTCTAGTCACCACGCTTAAAACTCATTTAAAATCACCACTAGTGTTTCAGGGCAATAAGCTGTGCACACTATCCTGCTTGACTATGCCACTGTGACTGGTTTGGACCTTTTGGGGTGTCACCTGATGTGCTGGGATTTAACTGACTCTCCCCTGCTCAGTCAGCCTGGATTTCCTCTTAGCGCTTTGCTGGGTTAGGCTCTCCAGCCTCTTGCAGCACACGCACACAGGTAGGGCCACACCCCGCTGCAGACACAGACTGAAGTCAGTGCTGTGTGAGAAGGTTCCCCCAGCACTCACTGCCCATTCCTTTTGGGAGTACAAACCATGAGGTTTTATGAAATTTGCTCCCTCCCTCAATGTGGAGGCAGATATGCACAACTTCTTGCCCCCCTCCCCAGTTAGAAATTACATAAATTGGGTTATATTATAAACAAGAAATAAATTTAACTACAAAAGGTGAGGGGATGGATCACTCGATAATGGTCCTGTTCTTATCATTCCCTCTGAAGCATCTGGCATTGACAACTGTTGGAAAACAAGTGATTATAAGAGATAGACAGAACAAAGCAGATTATTGAGCAAATAAAACAAAATATGCAAGCTAAGCTCAATATACTTAAGAAACAGTTTACAAAATGTAATTTCTTACCCTAAATATTATTTTAGGCAAGTTACAAAGTTTGTGGTTCAAAGTTCCAGTTATATTTCTTTTCAGATTGGACACCTGTCTCAGTCTGGACTCCTCCCCGCCTTCCATTTGGGTGGCTTTAGCAGTCTTTCTTGGGCAGACAGGCCTTCCTCCCCACCCTTAAAGAGGATTTACATAAGACAGGAATCCTTTGTTTCCCAAACTTGTCCCCCCTTCCCTTCCAGTGGAAAGTTACAAGAAGTCCCAGGTAAAGTTTAGTATCAGGTGACAAGACCACCTGACCCTGTAGTACAGGGGTGGCCAACCTGTGGCTCTGGAGCCACATGCGGCTCTTCAGAAGTTAATATGTGGCTCCTTGCATAAGCACCAACTCCAGGGCTGGAGCTACAGGTGTTAACTTTCCAATGTGCTAAGGGGTGCTCACTGCTCAACCCTGGCTCTGCCACAGGCCGTGTCCCAAAGGTGAAAGTAAGCCGGTCTGGTCTAGTACAGCATACCGGCAAGAGCCAGTATGCCGTGCTGGACCGCATCGGCTTCCACAGCAGGGATTGAAAGGGCTCTGGGCTGCCCGTCGCTGCGGGCAGCACGGAGCCCTTTAAATCCCAGCCACGGCTCCGGCGGCTGGACTGGGGCCGGGATTTAAAGGACTCAGAGCTCCCCGCAGCTGCGGGCAGCCCAGAGCCCTTTGAATTCCGGCCACGGCTCTGGCGGATGGGCAGGGGCCAGGATTTAAAGGGCTCAGTGCTCCCCTCAGTGGCTGGAGCTCTGGGCCCTTTAAATCCCTGCCCCAGCCCTGCAAAGCTTGGGGTTCCCCCTGACGGCCAGAGCCCCAGGCCCTTTAATTTGCCCCTGAGCCCGGGGGGCTCCCAGCCACCTCTTCAGCTGGGAGCCCCTGGTTGATTTAAAGGCCCTGGGTCTCCCAGCCACAGCTGGTGCCCCAGGGCCTTTAAATCTTGAGAAGCCACGCCTCTTCCAGATGAGGCCATGCCTCTTCCGGGTGAGGCCATGCCCCCTCAGGACTCTGGCAGTACCGGTAAGTCCTGTAAGTTATTTTCACCCCTGCCTTGTCCCCATTCCACCCCTTCCCAACCCCTCCCTGGAGCCTGCCGTGCCCTCACTCCTCCCCTTCCCCTCCCCACCAAGCCTCCAGCATGCCACAAAACAGATGATCAGGAGGTGCAGGGAGGGAGGGGGCAGTGCTGATCAGTGGGGCTGCTGGTGGGTGGGAGGTGCTGGGAGTGGTGGGTGGAGCTGATGAGGGGGCTGCTGACGTAATACTGTGGCTCTTTGGCAATGTACATCGGTAAATTTTCAGGCTCAGGTTGGACACCCCTGCTGTAGTATCACAGTATCCATGAGTCAGTGGCAGTATGGAGTGTCTGCAGGAAGGCCAAGTCTTTTCACAGTCCATTGTCCTCACTAATGGGTCATCAGCCCTGTCTGGCTTTTCCTTTATTGTATCTGAAGTGTTAGCAGTGAACATCATCCAAAGTAGCATAGTTGAAATACAGATATATAGTCAATATTTCTAACTTCAGATACAAAAATGATACAGGCATACAAATTGGATAGTCACATTCAGTAAATTATAACCTTTCCAATGATATCACACAAGATTCATCTTGCATAAAGTACATCTCAGTTATGTCATCTCATAAGCATATTTTCATAAAGAATATGGAGCGAAATGTCACACCTCTCATTCTTTATTTATGCCATTTATATGTTTGGCCTTCATGACATCCCATGGAAATGAGTTGCACAGGTTTACTGTGCATTGTGTGAAGAAGTACTGCCTTATGTTTGGTTTAAACCTGCTGACTATTAATTTCATTGGCTTCTCCCTTATTTGTCTCTTAAGCTGATCAGCCTCAGTCTTCTCAATCACTTCTTGAATGGAAGCTTTTCCATACCACTAGTCATATTTGTTGCTCATCTCTGCAACTTTTTTTTTGAGATGGGGCAACCAGAACTTCACACAGTATTCAATGTGTGGATTCATAGTGGCATTGTGATATTTTCTGGTTTATTTTCTATCCCTTTGCTAATGGTTCCTAACATTCTGTTTGCTTTTTTGACTGCTGCTGTACATTGAGTGGATGTATTCAGAGAACTAGCCACAATGACTCCAAGATCTTTCTTGAGTGGTAACATTTCATTTAGGCACCACTATTTGTATGCATAGTTGGGATTATTTTTTCCAGTGTGCATTACTTTGCATTTATCAACATGGAATTTCATCTGCCATTTTGTTACCCAGCCACCCAGTTTAGTGAGATCCCTTTGTAAATCCAAAGCAGATGAGAAGAGTTAACTGTCTTGAGTAATTTTGTGTCTTCTGCAAATTTTGCCACCGCACTGTTCACCCCCACCCCCATAGCACCTAAGCACCAAACAGTAATTAAGATGCCAGAGCAGGCTTCACAGTGGATTTTGCTTTTCTTGTCTCATAGGTTCCTATCAGAATTGTTTCTTGGATTTCATTGTTTTGTTTGTTTGATTTGTATGATTTCTTCTCTTTGCTTATTGCCAGAAGGTTTTGACACACCGGTGAGTCTTGTAACATGCTCAGGCTTTGGCTCAGTGTCATATCTTCTATCCATCAACTCTATTAGAACCGTGTCCACGGCATGCTCTTGACAGAACTCTTGTTGTGAACGATCCAGGATGGCAGAATTTTCTAGACATTGCTGCAGTTTGGTTGTCACCTGTCTCTGCACACTGATTTTGCCTAGTATTGAGGAAGGTTGAGATCCAGAGCCGAGCTTTCCCTCAAGTTTAGGAGAGTTTGAATTCAAGGTTTTAGTGTGCCCTGTTACAGAGATAGGAAAGAGTCAAAAATGTGGACCTAGCTCCTCAACATTTAGAAGAGTTTGGATCTGCAGCTTGGTTCAAGAGGCCTGAACCATTCCTGACCTTATTCAAAGTATCCATACCTCTGCGCTCTATAAAACTAGGCTGGAAATCCCATTAGAACAAACTTTCTCATGGGGAGATTTCAAATGTTTCCTGCTTCTGGCTAAGCTAGCTATACCACAAGAACAAACTCTCCTGGGCTAGCTTAGAGCTTCCTGTTTCTGGGACTCACTGGCCTGAGGCACATTGGTAGAGCAGAGTGAAAGCCTCCTCTACCACCATGTTAGTTATACCCATTTGGTGTATACACAGAGGATGCTGCTCTGCAGAGCTGTCAATCTGTCCTGAAACTGACTTGAAAACAAATTTGAGCGGAGAGAAAATCTGCCTGGAAAAAAAAACAACAATCTCCCAGTGCTTTAGCTCATTATTTAAAGCAATGTTATTTTCTCTCTAACTTTAGTACTGCATGTCCATACTAGGAGATTTCTTTTACAAGCCACCACTGGGAGAAGCAAAACCTGTGATCAGAGTTTTCAGAGGCTGTTTCATTCAGCCATCTCAAGTGGGATGACGATCTAGAGGCAATGGAACAAGTAGCAATGAGAAAGCTGAAAAGCCTTTGAAAAGTGACTCTGATCTCTGCTGGTTCAAATCTCACAAGAGCCATCGCTGCGGGTGCCTGTGTATCTATTCTAACAATACTATTGAGTATGGAAACAAGGAAGAAAAATTCAAAGTAGGATCCATTGGTGTGAGGTGTTGTAATGGACAGTCCTGCTGCACTCCAGTTACTGTGTAATAGTGGACATCTTAGTGAACTTCTATACATGTAAGTTCTGTTCCTCTCATCATGTAGTGCACTCAGCACTCCTCTCTGTGATTGCTTAGTCAAGGTCAGAATTTAGGCGCTGTGCAGCTAAACTTGGAAACCCAGGCTGAGTCAAGAAGCCAGAGAGAATGACTGGGTTTGTCTTTATCCACCAGCCTCCCTAAATAATCCCATTTATATTCCACAGGTCTGCTCCACAAGCATCCTCAGGTCACATCTGTTGTATTTACTGAAAAAAAAATAATGTTTTTGCTAGAGAGGGATGGGGCAAGGGCATGGTAGCCCCATGGTTAAGCCAATGGGGTTGTGCCCAGAGTCAGGGTCACTTAGTCCAATGGCCAGAGTCAAATACAACCCTCCTGGGATGCAGAGTAGTGCAGCCTCATGGCCAGGGTTGATACAACCCCCCTGGGATGCAGGATAGTGCGACCTCATGGCCAGCACCGGGGGCTGTCACCAGGGGGGGCAGCAACCTCAGTAGGGGGCCTTGGCTCTCCCAACTCCACTGGGCCCCTACCCAGGGCCCTAACAGTGGTAGAGTAGTCCACTACTGGGTCAGCAGGGAATCCCACCAAAACACACCGACCTCAGGCTGGTAGAAGGTATCAGTCACCCACCCTCCCTGGGTCATGTCCTACCAGCTTGCCTGCAGCTCCTCAGCGCCAGATGCTCCCTGTGGTTCCACTGGCAGCAAACACCTGGTCTGGGTCTTGGGCTCTTCAGCTTCCGTTGGTAAGTGCTGTAACAGCTCCTGGGCTGGAGCCTCTTCCAGGCATCCTTTCTCCTTAGTAGTCAGCCCAGACTGAGCTAGGCTGTTCCCTTTTATACTGCAGCAGCAGTTGGAGCATGTCCAGCAGGTTTGAGGGGGAGTGGCTTCTGCTCCTAAGAGCGCTGCCTTAACCCTTTCTGTTCCAGTGTGTGGCCCCTCCACCCCGTCACAGGGACTCACACCTGAACTCTGGATTTGAAACCCCACAACAGAAACTTTAAGGAAGTTTTGGCCTGCTCTGTATCTAAATATCAAGCTAGTCCCATCTCAAACTCCATCCCCAAACATCCCTAAACTTTGAGGAAGTACAGGCCAAACTGAACTGTTTTGCTTGTGTCTGTTTCTTGCATTTAATCTTGTTGGACCTGCAATGAACTAGGGGAGCCTGAGGCATTAAGGCTGGCAGATAAATCTGGATTGTATCATCCGGTGTGTCTCGGAGAGGCAGAAAAAACCCTCACTGGATCTCATGTGGAGTTTATTGCATTTACAAGTTAGGGAAAAAATCTTTTGACTTATTAATGAAACACATTTTTTCAGACACTTGATACAGTATTGGATTACTTTAGCTAGTGTATTATAGTGGATAGAGCACCAGCCTAGTACTCATGAGATATGGGCTCTATTCCTGGCTTTGCTATTGACATCTACTTTGGTGAATCATTTCTCTTCAGTGAGCCCATCTGTGTAATAGGATTACCGTAACTTCCCTGGCTCAGAAAGCTGCTTTGAGATCTGCAAAATGGAAGGCACTAAGTGCTGTTATTACTTCCCCAAAATTAAGACAATCTAAAATACTTTAAAAAGTCCGAATCTTAGCTTTTATAACAAGGATTGAGCTGGACTGGGATCTGAGTATATCAGACTAAATAAATCTTATGGACTCTTCTGCAGTCTGTCTGGTCTAGGTTTTTTTTTTTTTTTTACCCCCTTCCTCCTCCAGGTTTGTTTGTTTTCTTAATTTAGTGCTGGTGTAAAATACCAGATTGCCAAGCCTGAAGAGTGATGGGTTCCTTCATGCACAAAATATGTAGATCAGCAGCAATATCAATGCCAGTTTCTCTCCACGCTAACACCTCCACTTCTCCCCCAACTGTGAACTATAACTCAGAACTGACTCTAGGATGGACAAGGTGGTCTCCACAGTCTAGTCAGTTCTTACCTTTCTCCTGAGACTTCCGATAAGGGAGCCATTTGGACCAGTGAGTTTTTTCATGTGGTCCACTAGGAGCTGCACTGAGTCACCAACTCATTTCATATAGGTCACTAACAGCCATAAATAGTAATGACCTTCAGTCATCAATATGGGGTGGATTGGAACCTGTGACCTAAAGGAGAAAGATTCCTTTTACTGTTATCAATATTCACTCATTTAGCCACCCATGTTCTTCACCCCAGGATGGAACAAGGCTCATGACCACAAGCTCTGGGAGGAGTATTAACAATGACACATTAACGGCAGAGTGCTTTTTATTTTGAAGTGACAAAGGATTGAGGGCCAGCTCATTCTCTCACCGGGCAGAGGAATGTGGATTCCTAGATGATGTGCTAGGAAGATGAAAAGGCCACAATCATTCCTAGCAGAGGAGAATAAAGATGAATTTGCCTCCTTCAGAGTACAGTGCCAGCCAGGCCTCTGTACAAAGCTTCAGAGCAAGCCTCTAGATTCTGTGGCAGTGGAAATTCTGTGGCAGTGTCATTTAAATCAGTAGAGGGGCCCCGCTGATATTTATCAAGGGGAAACTGGAAACTATGGCATCTGAAGAGAGTGTAGGTAGGAGTTTTGTAACTCAAGAAGGGGAGGAAGGCAGTTTGAGATTGCAGGATAAGCACTGGATATTTCCATTAAAATTATCAGCTATGAACAGTTAATGTTGATATTTAAATTGAAACCTTTAGATTTCAGAGCAAACGCAATTAAGATGAATGGGTCAGTTCACACTTCTCAGAACTATTGTTTCAGACTGCCTGCAAACTCAGGCAGTTTATGTTTTTTAGGCGTTCCTCACAACTATGAGAGCTAAAAATATAAGCTTGTTTAAATGAAAGTAGAGGTTCTGGAGCACAATTCTCTAACAAACGGTGGATTCTGTGGCCAATCCCACCTCCCTCCATTCTCCCCTTTTTCCTTTCTACCGCAAGTGCTTCTGTGTCTTCGATGTTGCCCACTATGCCTGGAATGCCCTCCCCAATCATGCATGCCACATAACATTTCTTTCCTCCAAATCCTGTCCCCAAACACACCTTTCCCCACATTCTCTCTATCGAAAAAAGACCTTATAATCAATTCCTTTTAAATAACAAAATACAATAAAACTGCTGTTATGAAAACAACTTTTAAAACCCAGGAACTAATTTAATTGGCTTTATACCACCAAAGCAGCCTCATAAACTTACTCTCTGAATTCTTTCCTCCACCCTGCTTGCATGTCACAGCTTCTCCAGCATCCTGTCTTGTCATCATTTTAGACCCTAAGCTCTTCAGGCACCCAAGCTATCAGTGAAATTAGGTCTGCTTGAAAATGGGTCCATGAAAACTGTTTTTCATGAAAATATATAAGCTGTCTGTGGCAATTTAAATTTTTTTGTAAAAAACCAAAACAAAACAGAAAAAACAAAAACCAAAGTTTTCAGTTTGCACCTAAAAACCCAAATATTTCAATTTGGATATGCCACCATGGTTCCTCATCGGAGGTATAGTTTGCTTTCCTCAGACCCCCCTCATGATCTCTGAGCCAGGCTCCCCAGCCAGACTATTTTTCCCATGATTCATCATGGTAGCTCACCAAGTGAGGTCAGGGCCGCCAAGAGGATTCAGGGGGCCTGTGGCAAAGCAATTTCAGGGGCCCTTTCCATAAAAAAAAGTTGCAGAACTACAGAATATTGAACTCTTGTGGGGGCCCCTGTGGGGCCTGGGGCAAATTGCCCCATTTCCCTGCCCCCCCTGGCGGCCCTGAGTGAGGTGAACATGGGGCATCATGGAACATGTAGTCCAACAAGGGAGCACAAACTTATAGAGAACTGGAGTATTAGCACCCAAACTACAACTCCCAGGAGGAACTGTAATGGTAATTCCAAATTAAACTATTTGGGGTTTTGGCCGAAATGTCCATTTTCAGTCAAAATATTTCACGTTTTGATTTTTTGCCTAAAAATTCTTAATGTTCTGTGGAAAAACTCCTATTTTTCAGCCAGCTCTAACTGAAATTCATATCTTTGGTTTCAGTTGGGCCAGAATTTCACCTTGTGTCTTCATTCACTATGTAAAGTGCACTGCATGCCTATGGCCCTATACACCTAATAATTATATAATAATTAGTAGTAGTTAAAGGAATAAGATTAACTCGCAGGAATGTTGCAGTCTTTGAGTTCTTACAAACCTTTTTAATTCTTTGTGGAGCCTCATTCTGGAGAATAGAGAATCAATGACCTGTGACTCCTAGACACTCATCTTTTCTCTTGCTATGATTTATAGCTGGATAATACAGTGGAATTCTGTTTTACTGAGCACTCCTTCTAGGGATCATTTGGGTCTAGAGATCAAAACTCACTTCCCCCCCAAAATAATCTCTATATGTGTGCAGATGTCTATGCCTCAGTGATCAGTGAGGCATCGGATGGAAAGTGATTTTCTTTTATGTTTTCCAAAGATAGGAAAGAATTTCACACCTAATATTTATGAGCCACTTGGCTGCAGGTAAAGAATGTCACAGTTTGTGGGAGTGCCAGTTAGAGTCAGTTATAACCAGAGACCCCCATCTTGGTATTAAAATGCCTAGCAGAAGTGTCTGTGCCCTTGCAAGGTAGAGCTTTTCCTCTTGTGCACATATCTATTTGGAAGGTTCACTGTTTCATGGGACTACAATTCTTTGCCTATAATAATCCCAAAAGAGGGGCATGGTCCTAACTGATCTTTATAATAGAATTCCATTGTGTATTGAGTTCCATTTTGTATGGAGCTATGCCTATTCCAACTGTTACAGACACAGTGGACCACATTAGCTAGCGGCACTTCTGTTTCATGAGCCACATCATAGGAATCACTCTGAAGATAATAATAAAAAAAAAAGATCATACAACTCATCAGATTTGCCTCCTGCTAACCTATCTATTTTAGTAATTTATGTGGCCACCATTACTGTAGTAACTGAGCACCTCACAAGCTTTAAAGAATTTATCATCACCATCCGCCTGTGAGGAAGATAAGTGCTATTATCCCCATTTTACAAAGGGAAACTGAGGCACAGAGCAGCTAAGTGACTTACCCAAGGTGACAAAGCAGATTGCAGCAGAGCAGGGACTTGAATCTAGAGCTCTCAGGTGCTAAGCCAGTTCCCAAGCCACCATATTATACTTCCTGTCTACACCATAGTCAAGCCCCAAGTTGCTATGTCTTTTGTAGGAAAATAGTGGAAAACAGTATTTGT
Source organism: Gopherus evgoodei (assembly GCF_007399415.2). Classification (NCBI taxonomy): domain Eukaryota; kingdom Metazoa; phylum Chordata; order Testudines; family Testudinidae; genus Gopherus; species Gopherus evgoodei. The sequence goes on from NC_044322.1 coordinate 208,813,580, forward strand.
AAACATTCATCTGAATAAGGCCAACCCATCCTCTTTCATGGGATTTATGGGCCCTTTTATTTGCTTCCCATTAACATTCACACCAGGGAAGATTTTCTTGCCAGAATGCTTGTGGGAAGAGAAAGCGTCATGAGAATATGTATTTGTATTCATGTCAGTAGCATTTGTACAGCCCCTTTAAATGCTCTTTGTAGTATCAGCACCCTTGCACCTCCATGTGCCTTTACTCTCATGCACATTTTTTGACAAACTTTGCCATTTTCTCTGTAAGTTTAAAATAGTTTGCTTTAAACTTCCAAGTGTTCACTGCAATTTCATGTTGGCAAATTAAAATTAATGTACAGTGCCAATGCTGCATTCTACTCTGGAGCGGGAGTATACCCTAGAGCATGTTCTTGAGAGCATCCTCACTTCACAGCATATTCCATAATTATGCAAAACTCACCGGGTTTTGTTCCAAGATGGAAATTTAGAGATAGTTCAAAGAGAATCACCAACTTTCTGAGAGATCCTGAGCCTGGTTTATGGCTTTGTGTCCAACCTGTGCTAGTTTTGTTTGAAGATTCAGGCTTCCTTCAAATAGAAGATGAGTCTAAGGCCATTCTATATTGCCACTTATGTCAGCAAAATTTATGTCGCAGGGGGATGTGAAAAACCACAGCCCTGAGCATCATAAGGTTCACCAGCATAAGTGGAGTATGCACAGCACTATGTCTACGGGAGAGCTTCTCCTGCCAACATAGCTATTGCGGCTTGTGGAAGTGGTTTTATTATGTCAACTGGAGAGCTCTCTCCTGCCAACACAGAGTGGCTACACAAGCAGTCCTATAGCGGCACAGCTGCATCAGTACATTTGTGCCACTGTAAGTTTGTTAGGGTAGACGTGACCTTTAAACCTCCCTGAATATGTCTGAAGTGGGGTGCGGAGTCCGAATACAAACCTTAATTTTTCAAATGGCTTCTCTGATAGACCTCAAATGGGTAAACAGCAAGGATCTAACCCCAGAGAACCTATAGCTCCAAAAACTTGGACTGAAGACTACAGTCTTTTTTCCTCTTTAGGTTAGCCTCAGCAAGAGACACACCTACCGCACTTTGCCAATATGTTATGCCTTTTCTCCAGTGGCAGCTGGGCCAGAGCGGGCAGAGTAGATGGGACCTGCCACAGAGCCAGCTGGGGCAAGCTGGATGTGGCCTGGAGTCTCTCCCCAAACCTCTGAATAAGAGTCCAAGGAAAGCAGCAGAGGTTTAGGGCCCCTAACTGGAGCAAGCAGTAACTGTGTCTGGTTTACCAAATGCTGTCCTCTAACTGTATAATAGCCTGAACCTAGATCTAAGCACTTGAAAAGATTCATACAAATCTCTGCACACCATAAATGCTGAATTTTGTGCAGAGCCACTATATTTCCATTGCTCTTATATACAGTACGTACCTGCTTTTGCTGCACTATTTCACTGCATTTCAAAAAGAGCTCTTTGTCAGGAGCCCCTTGAGTTTGTCCATTTGATCCCTCATTATGTTGCGCGCTCTCTCACATCCTGCTGCCTGCAGCATCTTGACTTTGTACCATTCCTTAAAGCAAAATCTCTTGCAAGGTATTCAAGGTGTCTCAGCAGGTAGCCCCTTTTGTACTGATCATTACAGCAAACCAGAGACCTAGCATTTCCTGAGTGGAGCTGTTTGCTCGTTTCTGGCAATCCTTTTGTAATACGTGCTCTGGAGTCCCAGTCATTTTGGCCTCCCAAAAATTGTTCTAAAAATGTTGAATCATAGGACTATGGCCACAACACATTCACCAGTGTAATACAGATTCCCCTCCCCATCCCTGCCAGGCTCAGCTGATGTGTGGTAGTTTCAGAGCAGTACTTTAAAACCTTAGTCAAACTCTAGTATATCCCTTAATATTTGTTCCTAGCATGTAAGTGGTGCCGTATGCTAGTCTTCTCGGTGACCTCAATATCCAGTTCCTGTTCCCTTTCATTGCTTCACTTGTAGGAATAATACCTTCCGTGGTGAAGATAATATCCTGCAGCAGCTCCTCAGTACATGAGATAGTCGTGCTCTCTTCCACCAGCTGCGCCTAGTTCTGCAGCTAGAGATGCCTTGTATAACCCACAGGTCCAGCTAACACAAAAGTCCAAGCAAGAGAGGGTTTTAAAAAAATTTCTGACTAATCCTAATGATTCCTCACAGCTTGTGCTAGAGGGTTAATGCCTTTAGTCTACTCCTCTCAAAGGTATGAAACATCCCCATACAGCTCTCACGGTCTCCAATGTATATACACATAGCTAGCACCTTTTCACACACATACACGCAAATAATTTACACACCTGTGGTCTCTCACACACACATACATTGACGCACTTGCACATAATGTTCTCTCACACATAGACTAGCACACAACTCACATTCCCTCATACAAAATTTAGTTCAATAATAATTTATTGGAATGTTAAGCTATGCATGTAATGACAGTGTAAAAGTAACTCTCAGAGAGAGGAACAGTCTTTTCCAAACAGGTCTTCAGACTGTGTTTGAGGTTTTATCATTTGTGTCCATTTGCCACAGATTCAATGGCATGATGCCATCTTGTCGTCGCAATCACGCTGTTGGTCATTGTATTTTGTTGAAAAGCCTTTCTTAATACTTATAATCTGAGGAAATCTTTTTCTTGCATTTCCTTGTTTTTTGGACACAGAAGTAGAAAGTGTCTCTGTTTCATTCACTGGCAGATCTGATTTTTTTTTTTAATTCAGTTGGAGTCAAAAGGGAACCAAATTCTTATTTTTAATTAATTTTTGGTGAATCAAAAAAAGTTAAAAAAAATAATTTCTGGTCAAACAAATCATTTTGTTTTGGTATTTTTAATCTCTTATAGGCAACACTCCCTGGTTAGACCAGGGCCGGCTCTAGCAATTTCCCTGCCCCAAGCACGGCGGCACGCCACGGGGGGGTGCTCTGCCGCTCGCCAGTCCCCCGGCTCCTGTGGATCTCCCGCAGGCGTGCCTGCGGATGCTTCACCGGAGCCACGGGACTGGTGGACCCTCCGCAGGGACGCCTGCGGAAGGTCCACTGGAGCCATCTGCCGCCCTCCCGGCAACTGGCAGAGAGCCTCCCGTGGCATGCCACCCCAAGCACACGCTTGGCATGCTGTGGCCAGCCCTGGGCTAGACAAAATGTCCTACGTAGTCACATGACTCCCATGATGCACCCATACAGTTCAATCAGAGGGAAATTAGTGCACTGCGCTAGAGGGCATGTAGTTGTCCAGGAAGCCTGGCCCATAGAGGAGAACAGGTGCCGGAACTAGAACTCCTATAAGGCAGTGAGCCATAGGGCAGTAGTTCTCAAACTGGGGCCGCCGCTCATGTAGGGAAAGCCCCTGGTGGGCTAGGCCGGTTTGTTTATCTGCCAGGTCCAGCTGATTGCAGCTCCCACTGGCTGTGGATCACTGCTCCAGGCCAATGGGGGCTGCGGGAAGCGGCATGGGACAAGGGATTTGCTGGCCGCCGCTTCCCGCAGCCCCCGTTGGCGTGGAGCAGCGAACTGCGGCTAGTGGGAGCCGTGATCACCGGACCTGCAGACGGGGCAGGTAAACAAACCATCTTGGCCCAGCCCGCCAGGGGCTTTCCCCACACAAGCGGCGGCCCCAGTTTGAGAACCACTGCCATAGGGAAATGCAGGTATTTTGTTTTTAAACTAATTCAGAACAACATTCCATTTTCCATCACAAAATCATTCCAATGGAAAATTCCTGACTGGCTCTAATATGTTGTGTTGGAGGTATTTTTGCAGATATGTAGCTGCAGAGTTTCTACTGTGTTTTGTGACACTTGTGGTGTTAAAGTTGGGCCACACACTTCACTCTCATTTGGCATAGGAGACCTGCACACAGCTCAAATACACCTATCCACATACATGAGCCTGCATTTAGCTCAGTCACAAACACAGATCAATAGTAGTGTGACCAGATGTCCCAATTTTATAGGGACAGTCCCAATATTTGGGGCTTTTTCTTATATAGGCACCTATTACCCCCCACCACATGTCCCGATTTTTCACACTTGCTATCTGGTCAAACTAGTCCAGGGAGAGGTCTCACACATCTCCCATACACATGTAGACCTGCATGACTCACAAAACCACATGCACAGAGACCTCACTTAGCTCACTCATACCTCTCCCTCCTATATGTCCACAGAGAACTGCACGCAACTCACAGATACAGACAAAAATGGGCTGAGCTCAAGTACACCTGACTCTGGCAGGCATATTCTTTCTCTCTGTCCCCGGTAGGGCAGAGCTTTGATTTTGAGCCACCTAGGATAGACTCCAAGCCAAGAGTGAGATGGACACATTCACACTTTCCTGTGTGACAGGGATAAAAAAAATCCCAGCTGTAAATTTATTGACTCTCCCTCAAGAAGCTCTGGAGCAGTAAATTCCGTTTTCATGGTACCTGCTAATTAGGCATTTATTTAACTGTTGGTGTTTTTAATGACTCTCTGCTGTTGTTTGAAGTTGTCTATTATTTGTAATAAGCCCCCCCCCCGTGTCACATTTTTGTCTCATTATTCCCAACAAATAGTGTATTTCCTGGGCTTCCTCCCTCCCCTTCCATTCCCCAGCACCATCTCTCAGACTAGGGTTCCCAGAGTTTCAAAGACCAGCTGTTACCATTTTGTTGATGGAGCGCTTTTGAGAAACTTCTGTTGTGGGCTCTGGCCCAGCAGGAGCTGCTGAATAAAATATCAGCCTTCAAAAGGGAATCAAGGCAGAGAACAAAAGCATTAGGGAGAAGGAGATGAGAGGCCAATACTGCAGCGCCCCTCCCACCCAGCAGTTTGAAAGAGGAACCACTATGAGCCAGCGACCTGCAAACACAAAGGACAGCTGCTGTGACCAGTTATTCAAATGGTATTTGCCTTGGGCAGGCAGGGGTTTCTATTATTTCAATCCTATCAGTCCTCTGAATACAAATATTAACTGCTTCCAATTATGAGCCTATTTCCTTACCTTCTTATGCTTCTACATAGTGTGATAGATTTCTATTACCAATCTGCCTGAGGCATCAAGTGATCAGGGTGAAGCCACGGGATCTTTTGGGGAGGAGATGAGAGAACACATCAAGCATCTAAACTTTAAAGTTTTATTAATAAAATACTAAAACTACAGCAGAGTGTGCTGGGAATGCTCCCACGGCACTCGGGGGAAGAAAGAAAGCGTTAGCGCCCCAAGCCCTAACCCACTTTCATACTCACACACATGCTACCCAAGACTGGCCAGGTCTGGGTGTAACATCAGAAGAAGGGGGCGGGGGGAGGGAGGAAGGACGAATGACAGTGCTGTCCTGGGCCCAGGCCGTCCAGGTCTACTGTTGCTCTCCAAATTGCTCCAGCTCTCAGGAAGGTTTTAAGTCCTGGCTCCTTGGAGGTGCGAGAGTGCTCCGTTAGGAGACCTCTGCTCCTAGTGCCCTTTGTGCCAGTTCAAACCAGCTTTCCGTGGCTGCTTTAGCTTTCCCAAAACACCTCAGCTCCCAGGACACAAGGCTCAGCCCCTCCGCTTGTCGTCTCGTCTGTGTTTTCAACCTCCGCGGCCCTGGACTTTGTTTTCTTCTTTGCTGGCCTTGCTGTCTTGCAAGTCTATACGGTTGGATTTTTTTTTCCCTCACGGCTGCTCGGGCACATTCAAGCCCCCGTCTTTCTCAGTTGTCAGCCAAGTTTTGGCTGTGAGCAGTGTCCTTAGGCGGCTGGGGCCAGCGTCTTATCTTCTGTCTGAACTAGCTGAAATGTTGAGATAACCCATTCTTTGCTCTCTTATTTTTCTCCACCCTCGGCCTCTCGTACCTGCAAAGGAAACTTCCACTCCCCACTCACACACCTTTGACCCTCTCCAAAATGCTTTGTGATGCTTGCAACAGCATTAGCAATATACAATGCTGATCTGCCTTCCCAGGGCACTCCTTGAGGGAGGGGGCCTTGGGGTGTGACAATAAAGCTGGGCAGAAAACTACATCCCACCCTAGGAAAACATTCCAGAATTTGAAAAATGTTCTTGGCCCATATAAAGGACAGTCAAAATCTCAAAAATGTTTGTTCAGACACACCAGAAAAAAATTGCAGTTTGGGTCAGTCAAAAATTCATTTTTAAACTTTTTTAAAAATATATTTTTACTAAATTTAGCTCATATCTCAAAATAACATCATTGTGAACCAGTAAACTGGCTTTTTTTTGTTTCAAACATGTCAAAACAGGGCATTTCAAGAATTTCAAATCTTTTTTTCCAAAATTGCTTTGAATTGAGAAATTCAGCAAAACCCCACCCTTTCTCACAAACACTTTTGGTTTCTACAAATTGCCCTTTTTTCAGTGGAAAAACAGTTTCACTGAACAATTCCCAACAGCTCGACTGCTGCCTTGCTCTTCTGCAGGGTACATAGAGGAGCACTAAAGGAGCTTCAGACAATCTTTTCAATTTCAAAGGGAAAAGGAACTATTAGGAACTATCAGTCTAGCTGCCCTTAGCCACTACAGGATTGTTTCTCACTGGATACATTTGCTAGTGCTTTGTCCAGTCTAGTTTGTAAAAGACCCAAATAAAGGGGCTCCAACCACCTCCCAGGGACCTGATCCACAGGATAAGAGATATGTCAATGTCAGACCCCACATTTCTTCTTCATGTTAAGTGTGTGTGTTCTAGACTCATCTTCAGTTGTGTAAGCTTGTTTGCCAAGCTAAATCTCATCTTGCGATATTCTGTCCATGTTTCTAATCTCTCTAGGTCCCTTTGGGTTATTTATCTAATCTCTCTTGCAGATCCTCCCTGTTTAATGTCATGTGCACATACACTGTTCCCCGCTCTTTCAGATTCTCTCTCTCTCCCTCCTTTTGCAGAGCCAATAAGGAGGCCTAGACTGAGAAAATACCAGCCCAAAGAGCTGTAGTTCCCTCCACTCCATCTGGTAGGAAAGATTGTACTACTGCCTGGAGAGCTCATCGCCCAGGCAGGAAGGAATGAGGCAGTCATTAACAGTGTCTCTTATTACAAGTGCGGATCCTATATTTACTGGACCCCCAAAAGGGGATCTTATAATGCTGCAGCCCCTCCCAAGAGAATATAGCTCTTGCTTCCTCTTTCTTCTCTCCCTGGTGCTTGCTGTCATCAATATTTGAAGCCTATTCTCCCTTTTCTCACACAGGGTTGGGCCTATGTTCTTTTTCTTCATGCCTGGTGCCACTACTCCTCACTGTGCCGCATACAGAGAGGGAGCTGTCCTTGAGAAATCAATGGCACTGCTACAAGCTGGCAAGAAGCATGAACTCCAGTATAGAGGGGCTAATAAGGTAAATAAAACAAAATCCCAGTAAAGGAATGACAACAAAACTAACCCTATAATGCGGGGGCGGTGGGACTTTACTGTGAAAAGGAAAAGTAGGATCTGAGTAAGGAAGGAGTTAAGGTTTAGTAATAAACATTGATTGATAAACAAATTCCCCACCTTCCTATACTCTTAAACTCCAGATCCCTCCAGGTACCTTCCGAACATGGATAGCCTGACGCTGTGTGGCCCATGACATAGTGTTGCATCACTGTAGCAGTGGCCAGCTTAAAATAAAATACCTTTCTTGTTATTCCCCCTTGGATGCAGGATTCTCTCTTGACTTCAACTGGCGCACTGGTCCGTAATCTTCCTAGGGCCTTGCCTGGCTCTCAGCAGCTAGTGCCAGATCACATCTGTCTCTGTGGGTGGTGGAGATGCCTGATTTGTGCAGCAGAGCTCAGAGCAGTGCAAAAACTCCCTGCATTGTGCGCTCACCCTCTTCCAAAATCTAATTCTCTGTGCAAAGTCAGGCTGTCCCCGCCCCAGCTCACTTGTTGGTGGGATGATGTGCAGCTTGGCATGTCATTGGTCCAGTGGACTGCTTGTCCAAATCACCCTGCAAAAACCTCTTTACTGACCCCAGCAGGAATATCTAGGGGTTCTCAAACTGGGGGTCACAAGGTAGTTACATGGGGGTCAAAAGCTGTCAGGTTTGTGGGGCTGACAGCCCTGAGCCCCCATTATCTTAAATTATGCCCATGCCCGTATTTAACTTCTAATGGGGGGGTCACACTCAGAGGCTTGCTATGTGAAAGGGGTCACCAATACAAAAAAGTTTGAAAGCTGCTCTAGTTCCTGATCTAAACAGACGACTCCAGGGCAGTCAAGATAGATAGAACACTCATAGTCCTGTTCTTTCATTAGCACTAGAGATTCTCAATTTAAAAAAGTTAAAATATACAGTTCTTATAAGCCCCCACAAGTCAAATTCATTGCTGGTATAATACCAAAGACTTGGCTGGAATTACACCATGGATGTATCTTTTAAACTTAGTTTGGTTTCAGGACAGCACTGAACAGCTCATCACTGTGTTAGTGTAGATACTTGTGAGAACAGAAGTAATTCATGCAACTATTTAAGCCTTTAAAATCCTACAGATTAACACTCAAAATGGCACAAAATGCTACCTTTTGAGATACCAAAACTATATCCCTGAGATGAAATAGATTCTGCTAACAGCATCATAGCTATCAGATAATTAATTCTAATAATTGACCATGGAGCTTTTGCAAAGCCATTGAATAAATATGAATAAGGCACCATGACTAGTGGTTACAGCAGGTGACTGGGAGTCAAGAGTCTTCAGTTCCATCCAGTGACAAAGCTGGGGCTTGCTATGCAACCATGGATAAGCCATTTCACCTCTGTATCTCAGTTTCCTCATTTGTAAATTGGGGATAAGATGACTCTGAGATTGTGAGGCTTAATCCATTAATGTTTGTTAAGTGTTTTGCCCTTCCTTAGCTGCATATTCCTGTACCAAAAATTAATGTATAGTTTAAGTATATTTTCCCCGTATATAAAAAGGCAACAGCTCCTAATACAACTTCATTAGACAAGTTTTCACCTGCCCCCAAACGGATATTTTGCATCACAGCTACTGCCTGACTGATCATTTCTTACAGCTTGTTACCAACCAGCTGATGTTGACTAGATGACCAGATGCCCTTTTCAACATCTTACTAGGGCTATTCTCAAACAACTTATTGGAGATTTCAGCAATTACATTAGAATGCAGCCAGGCATCCCTATAGGAAGTTGAATCTCATACTGGAAAGCACCAAAAGGTCCTCAGGCAGTCAGATAAGTGACTGAACATTGTGGCTATAAGTGTGAAGGGTAGCTAAGTTGTGTTACAGTGCCCCATGCTGCAGTCAGAGCATGACTGTGTGACTGCTAACCAGATACCACCCTGTGGCTTTAGACAATTAGCTAGTTTGTGCCTCCTCCTACCCCCCCTAAAATAATGGCTAATGCTCAGAGCAGGGAAGATGATTTCACCCACTGACTAGAAAGGGAGCATGGGCCTGGAGGAGCTAGCTGAAGCTATGGTAGGTGTCACCCTGCACGGTAGCAGTATGATCTGAAATGTAAGATAGCAGCAGCCAACACTATATACTAGAGTCACTTCTCACATCAGGATTATAATTTAGTCTGTCCAGCTATGAAGTGGCTGTTCCATATTAATGGCACTGAGGTGACAGTTAAGTGCACAATGAGCTATTCAGCCCCAGTGCAAGTATAGACATTTGTGTCCCTAGTGCTTCTATTTGCACTATAACCCATCAGCAGCTCAAAGCTGCTCTCTTTACTGTATAAGGTATACCTATACCCTCATGGTGTAACAAAGTGAAAAGCCCATAGGTACACAGTTAAAAAAAAATGGATTATCTCCATAGGAGGAGAGGTCCTTAACCTGCTGCATATGATCCATTTACATGGTGCAGCATGAGCACCACATGTACTTCAGAGCTTGTGAAGTAACAGCTGTTTATTAACTAGACTCTATTGGATTATTGCACTGTGCTGTCAGATAATGAGACACACAGGGAACAAAGGTGCTGGTATTGCCCTTTCTCCTGGGCTGGCCAGTCGCAAAGAGGGTCTCTGCTTTGCTCCAACTTAAAAGTTCAGCTACTCAGTGACTGCCATTGCTAAAACACCATCCAGCCAGCGTTAATAGACTTGGGCTACTGAAAGACTGTATGCTCTTTGTTCTTTACTGAGGGGTAGGTTGAGACAGAGCAGATCACGGTAATGCAGAGTAGAGGCAGGAATAGAGCCTGAAACTCCTAGCACACACATCCTTTAGACAGATAACTAAGAGCAAACAGAGCACAGCAGAAGAGCTAGGAAACTGTACCCAATCTTTTAGTTGGGGAAAAAAAGCCTGCTTTCTTTTTAACTGCAACTGTACACTGGCTTGTGTCTCCCTTTAATAGGTCTCCAGTGTCTCCTCAGCTAGAGTTTGCAGGGCCTGAGGTTATCCAGGCTGTGTATTCCTGTACTAGTTTAATTCTTCTGCTAGAGCAATGACAGGTGTCTTAGCTCAAGTCATTAGCTCTTTCCAAGTCCATGGTGTTTATTAGCATAAGTTTGCCCATGTGTAGCTATAGCACCTCTCTTTGTTGAGAATTTAAATGCAGACAAGGAACAGAAAGCCTTAACTCTGAACTATGAGCAGTCTGTCACCTACATGCAGAGCTACATTTAGACTTTTAAGCAGCTTCAGCTGTTTGTCTTAAGCAACAATAGCACCAGTGCCTGGGGATTTTGGCATATACAGAGGCAACATAGAGGTCAGAGGCTGTATAAGGTCTTAGCCCAATAGGGAACTGGAAGAGGCAAGCAGTAAAGTGGCCTGAAGGCTGTGATTCAAGTCTCTAGGACCTCCCCTTTCACTCTGAAAATGAACCACAAGAGCTAGCTTTAAATATGATTGTCACACTTTGAGTCAGACTAGAAGTCAATAATTGCAGTAGCATTTCAGTCTAAAACCCCTCTAGTACTATTGGAGTAAAGTTAACTCCTCAATAGCATTAGCATCATTAGACTGAAGGCTAATCTCGGAGGTCACCTTTATTAGCTACATAAATGCTCAAGCCAGTCAAGGATAAAATGAAGATCTGCCTGATCAGCTGCAGACAGCATCTCATTTTGCTGCGATGATGGGTGGATCTTTGGTCATTACTATTCCTTAGTCTCTCTCCTACTCTGAACTTACAGCCCTGGGGAGAAAAGTGCTTTACTTCTATTCAGAAAGTCAGGCAACACCATCAACAGGTCATAGCAAGCTGACTAGACTAGCCACAGTGACAGATATGGTGAACATAGGCACACTTATCTTGAGGTGGTCCAGATGAAAACTTACAAAATATGTACAGCCCTTTGCATCAATATAGCCTGTGTATTTCACCAGGGGATTGAAATGCAAAAGTCCGGCTATGCTGTTGCCCTATGGTGGCCAGTTTTTGGAGACATGATAAGAGGGAGGAACTTGTTTTACTCGTGTTCAGGAGGCTGACCAAAGAATTTAGGCTTATTAAGTCTAACTTTATATAGCTTCAGCATCTTTCTCTTGATTCAAGAAGTGGACAGGACTTTTGGGCCTAGGTCCCTCCCACTAGGCTTGCACTTAGTAGGGACCCATAGGACTGATTGATTATTCTTATACCCAGTGACCTATACAAAGCTATGTTTAGTATAGTATATTTATTTAGTGAATAAACATCTGTAATAAGTGCACAATGTGGTAACTTGTAACTGCTGGAAAGACACTGCTTTTGCTAGAAGGGCTCTGAGCAAAGTACAGACAGCAGCCTTTAGGTAAGCTGGCATGCTAAGGCTCAGAGATGTACAGCCTTAAACCCCCTGCTCTGAGAACTGAAGGCTAAACCCCCTCCATGAGAAGAGGAGGCTGGTGGTTAAAGGTGCAGTTACCCCAAAGCTGGCAATAATTAAGAACTCCAAGCTTCCACCACCCCACTGTATAATTATTCAGTGCATGCTCCACTTCCTCCATGTGCAGACCCAGGCTGCTTCTCTCACTTTGATATAGGACCATGGAAGTTCTCCAGGCCTGAGCTGGCACAGCCTTGTTCTGACAAGTCCTGGGACAGTATGACTGACTTTTCCCGCATGGACATCTGGGTGAAGAGGGGGCTGTTTGTCCTTTCAGTTAGGGTGTAGAAAGCTCAGTATTTACTTGAGCAATCCAAGATGTCCAACAGCAACTTAGTCCAAGTCAAGTATGCCCAACTGTTGGGGGTGAGGGAGAAAAGAGATAGAAAACCTTGAGTATGAGGCAAGATGAGAACTCTTTGAAAAAGAGTGAGACTTCTTGTTCCAGGTAAGACACATGAAGTATGTCAAACTACCACTCCTTGGGCAGTTCTATTCTGCCTGCCACAGAGGGAAACATGTTTATTTTGCTCTATATCCATGCAGGTTTGAAAGCTCCCTGGAGTATGCAGGTCTTAAGGCTAGGAAGTGCTGACAGCATAGCATGCTGCACCCTAACCAAACCCATGAAGAGGTGTATGCACTAGTACAGAGTCCACAATTCAGTGGAAAGAGACCAGCACTTCTGCATGAAGTTACAGGTGTCCCTTACAACAGGGCCAAACATGAAGGACTATCTTTCTTCCCCCAGTAAGAACCAGATCCAAGCCACACTTCCTTCATATACTTTTATTCAGGAGTTATATTCTTTTGTTTAAGAGTTTGCCTTTGACAATACTTTACTCCAATGAAAACCAGAGCAATAGTACTAGCTCCTGCTACAGCCACTGTCACTCGCTCCCATTCCTGGGACAGGAGATCTCCAGTCCATTGGGAGCCTGTGAAAAGGAGAGGATGGCCAAGTAATAGTTTGGGCAAAGGTGATCTCTATGAATAATCCACCACCAAAAGGGTTAGTTTATCCACCAAATGGTAACTAGGATCCTGCTCTATTTCCATTGCTGGAAGTGCCTGGGCATAGTATTGCAGTTAGTTTAATCTGTACCTATAGCCACTAGAATCTAGAAGGTGGAAGAGGTAAATTATAAAACAGAAGGGTGCTAACGTAACAGTGTAGAGATCAGCTTGCAAGCTTCTTAGCTACTGCACTGCTCTCAACTCCCCCAAAGCTGAGTTTAATCTGTACCTATAGCCACTAGAATCTAGAAGGTGGAAGAGTAAATTATAAAACAGAAGGGTGCTAACGTAACAGTGTAGAGATCAGCTTGCAAGCTTCTTAGCTATTGCACTGCTCTCAACTCCCCCAAAGCTGAGTTTTAACAGACAGAGTCCCAGTTCGCTAGTCCTACCCAAAGAAGGACTTTGGATCCTCAGATTTAAGGCCATTAGCTCCTCCCCTATGGCACAAAGGGAGGGGATTCAACCCTTGCTCTCATAGTGAAGCACCTCACCACCTTGCATCTAGTCCCATTTCTCCTGTGGTGTAAGTGATTTAGTTGTGTTGGTCCTGCTTTGAGTGGGGGGGTTGGACTAGATGACCTCCTGAGGTCTCTTCCAACCCTAATCTATGACATTGCAGGTAGTCTGAGCATTAGCAGAAAGGAATGGAAAGTTGTGTTACTCAGCAGGCCAATACTCCATTGGTGAACCCCAAACCTAGACTGGTTGTTCCATGAAGACACATCAGGGTGTGTCATATTGACACTCAGGCTTTTGTTTTACTCTAGGAGTCATAAAACACTTCTAAACAGTATAATCCAGGTCCTAGTGTTCCCTTACAGCACTTGTCTTCCAAGCTAGATGTTTAGCAGGTTCATTACAAATTTAGAGCCTGCAGTAAGCATGAGAGGTCTAGTGATTGGGTCCCCAAAGGGAAAGAGCATCACCATTTTAGTGCCACAATTTCCACACATCTGGACATCCTCAACTCATCCCCAAAGTCATGCACCAATTCTAGGCATGTGTAGCACTACAGTAGAACCACTGAAGCAGCTGGGACAACCAGCACCCCCATTTACTATCTTTCTGTCCAAGAGTCTGATCTGCTTCAGTGTTCTGGAAGTCCACAGGTCCTTCTGTGGTTACCAAGTTCCTTGGAGCATTTTCTGAAGCCTGCTTATCAGGAGTTCTTCTTTCTGTTTGGAGATGAGGAGATGTTCGTATCCGAGAGAGTGTGATGGTTTTCACCCTTGTTAGTAAGGTCCTGTACACCCCCATCCTACTCTAGGTCTCAGGCCTTGCCTCTCCCATCCTGTTTCTCACCTTATGCAGGTTTTCCATGCTGCCCATATCTAGGGCATGGCTTTCCATGTTTGTTCAGACCATGACTCAGTCATCCTCAAAACCCATCATTGCAATACCAAGAATGAGCCTCCAAGTATTTCTCACTGCCAACTAGCTCCTCTTGTTTTTTGTTTTAGTATCTCCAGGGCAGGGAGCTTTTTAGAGTGCAATGCCAACACTTTTGGCATTAAGTGACCTGTGTCAGATTTAGCCTTAACCTCTCCTGAAGCTCCTCACTTTGGAGGGAGATCAGTTATACTCCTGAGACAGTACCCATGGATACCCCTTCCTTCCAAGGAAGTGACCTTGGCATTTCTCCTTGGACCCAGAACAGTCTCTCTCTCTCTAGGGGAAGTTAAAAAGCCATGTTGCTCAACTAAGTTATTTCCAGCCCACAATGACATTGGGAAATAAAGGCACAAGACCTTTGAAGCCCTCTATCCTCAGAGATGGTTGTGCAAGCATTGGTGCATCTGGACCTATCCTGAAGTCAGGCATATAGCTCTTACCTCATTAGTCACACCTCAACTGCTAGAACAGGGCCTCATCCTCCCTGATTGAACTGACCTCGTTATATATATGCTAGCAAGCAAGCTAGAGATACCTGCCCCTGGAAATTTCCACTACATGCATCTGAGGAAGTGGGTATTCACCCACGAAAGCTCATGCTCCAAAACGTCTGTTAGTCTATAAGGTGCCAGAGGATTCTTTGCAGCTCTTACCTCGTGTCTCAGGGCAGCAAGCTATGCAGGATTCCATTGCAGATGGAACACAGGCTGAAGCACTGCAGTGAAAGTAGACCTGCAAGAGAAGATGCAGAGGGAGACTGAAGAAAACCTCCTGCTGAATTTTTAGCTAGTACCCATAAATTAATGCTCTGCAGAGTCTCCCCTAATTGCCCCTGGGAGACCAGAACCTACTGAAGGGGTGAGGAAGTAAAGACTGTTCTAAATATTTAACATGAGAGGGGTTAGAACAGCAAGGTATCTGGATCCAAATAGTTCAGTGTCTGGAGTGAAGGAGACTGGCTGCTAAAACTAGGAGTCTCAACTTGCTGCTAATTAGGACATCTGGATAGGCAGAAGCCACCACAACCACCTTGAATCTCTTTTCAGAGCTTGGTAGACCCTTGCAATGCTGGGAAGGAGGTGCAGGACCCAAGACTAATGCTGAAAGACCAATGAAGAAGCCTTCTTAAATTAATTCTGTAGTGTTATCAGGGAGGGGTAATAGATTAAACATGATTCTACCATGTTTTAACTTCAATATGGGGGGGTGGGGAGAGAAGAGGTCTTTCTAAGCATGACCAACAAGCCTTACACAAGCTCTGAAACAAGGCACTTTGAACTATATGGTGCTTACCAGTCCACTGAGTGCCTTCTGGGAGGCAAAATCCATAAAGGTAAAAGTGCTGATGAAGTGCTGGTAAAGCGCTGGTAATGTGATGGAAATTGCAGCCCTGAAGCAGCTCCCACAGGGATAAGCTCTGTTTGGTAGTTGTCACCTGTGTATGGATACCTGAGAAAGAAGCTGCAGTGAGACAGGAGCCCACTAGTAGCCTTCCACAGCCCCATACATTTCTTGAACCAGTCCACCAGAATGGGCCACTGTGGCTGCTGCATGGGATTAGTGCTTGGGGTGGCCCAGCATTGGTGCAGAACAAAACTAGGCTTGGGTTTGTTCTTTGCAGGATTCGGACCTCCATGTAGACTGGATCCCGTAGAAGTTTCACCACAGGTTAGTCACTGTTGACATAGTCTCTACTATACTGTTGGTCTGTAGGGCAAGAGAGTTAGTCTGTTAAGTGAGAGCGAGAGCATCAGGACAGAGAATTCTGTCTCATTTGGATCCACTGTGATAACTCGTGATTCTATAAACACTCAGATATGGGGAGCTTTGCACAGGAATTGCTATTTCAGATCAGACCAGTGCTCAAACTAATCCAGAATCCTGTCTGACAGTAAGTAGCACTAGATGCCTCAGCAGTGGCTAGCTATGGAATATTTTTCCATAAGGGCAAGAACGCCAGTAAACTGAGGAAGAGATGACCTTTTACAGTCAGTAAAGAGAAAGCACCTGCTATTGCAACTCACAGAAGAATTTGCAAGCACTTGGACATCAGGTGATCACAAAACCATGCTAGTTCTTTGGATCTTCAGATCCTGGGAAAATTGGTAGTAACATTACCTAGGACCTGCATCTCCCTGCACCGTGTACTTAGTGTTGTCACTTCAGGACTCTAAGACTTGAGACAGCAGCAGCTCCCTTTAGGGTCACTACCCATCTCCTATAGGATTGAGAGCTTGGTTTTCCTGCCCCCACCTCCAAGCTGGTTGTTGGCAATAAGTTCTCTAGAAAAGGAGTACCCAGGCATGTTGGGCCCCCAAGCATTTTAGCCTCCAAGGTTGAGGTCACCATTACCTGTGGCAATCCTCAGCTCCAGAGTGAGGGGGCCATACTGAGTGGCTGGAGGAGGAGGTGGCAAAGTGAAGACTTCCACATTGAGTGGGAGGACGTCCCCAGTGGAGTAGCTGCAGCTGACATGGAGCCTGGTGCGCACAGGAAAAGTCAAGTGAGTGTTTCATTCCCCTTAGCAGCCAGCTAGTCCCATGCTGCACTAGCCACACTGCACATCTCCCTGCCCCATGAGGGAGTCACCTGACCATCAGGCTCACACTAGACCACCACTTAATCATATAAGAAAAAGGTTCACAAGCAATTTCAGGAGTCTCCTCTAAGTTAGAAGAGTTACAGCTACAAGTGAGATCAAATGCATCAGGAAGAGATATGGGAAGGTTTGTAAGTTCTAGTCCCTCCTCCCTGCCATAGTTTTAGTCATCCTGTCAGGTGAGGCAGGCTACTTGATCATCCCAAGCCCATCCCAGCAGCCAGTCAGCTGTGCACACCTAGGGTGTTGGTCCTGTTCCTCCCACTTCCTCTATAGTCTGCCTAAGGGGGACTCTACCCAAAGGTTTGATGCAATGCCAAGCATTATTTACACCAGTCTAGTTATATTGGTATTCGCTCCATAGGGACTTATTCCTGTCCCAAAGTAGCTTCTGTTAAGCTGATCACTTGGGAAGGGTTTAAGCTGAATTGTCAAGATAGTGTCCATATGGGTTTTCCCCTAAACCCTGTATCCAGGGGATTAGTAGTAGCCCTCTGCAGAGGATTGCAGATGGGAATGTTGTGGCTAGGAAGTCCCTTCCTAAACATGCAGGCTGAGAGATCCACTCCACCTGCAGATTTCTACTAATATTGTTCTGAAGGGCAGAGTCCTGTCAGGTTAGCAGTGCTCTGTACATCAGGGGGGCAGAAGAATCTACAACATCCTTCCCATACAGGCCTCCCCAGAGCTTAACAGGCAGAAGTATCTGAAGGTGCTGTCCCAGTGCTCCAGCTTCTCACATCCCTGTCTGCCACAAGCTGATTTTCATACACACCCAGGCCTCCATCTCCCTGTTCAGAAGGGGATTAGCATTAGTCATTGCAAAGACTTGAGGGGTATTGTCCCATTTGGGACGAACTTGGAATTGTTGAGTATCCAGCTCTCCCTTTTGGCTCTTGCCTAAAGCAGAGATGCAAGTTAGTTGTGAGAGCAACCTGAGCCAGAGCCAGAGATAAGGGGTGATTTGCTCCCCTAGATGCTCAGTTATGAGGGAAAGCAGAGCCATTTCCTTTCATTCTCAGAAGTGGCTACTTCTCATTCACCCGTAGACTCTTTCCTAGGTGTCCACCTTTCACTCTTTTCTAACTGAATTTCAAATAGCCATACAAGCTCTTGATGAAAGAAACTACTTTATCCCACTCAGATCCTGGCATGAGGCAGCAAAGACCACCACCCAGAGAGAAGTCATGGTGGTCAGGGAAGACTCTCCCCCTTTCCTGCTGCCTTCTTACCTGGAAAGTGGTTCCAGAAGCAGAGAGTGGGAATCTGTACAGGACAAAGGTATTACTCTTGGCCACAGGGATACAGCTGCTGCCATGCCCACTGGCCAGATACAGAGAGTCCAGGATCAGTGGTGGCAAAGTCACATCTCTAGAGACTGCTATGGAGAACTGGCCATCAGTTGTACAATGTGTATCACTGAAAGTGAAGCAGCAGAAAGGCTTGGTTAGACCCCCATATAGCAAATGCTGCCATCTTGTCCCTCAGCAAGCCTCTCTGCAAACAGATTCTCTCTGTAGCATCAAGCAGAGCCAACCTTAGCTTTCCCAAAACAGATGGTGCCCAAAAACATAGAGGGAGCAAGTCTTTGCTCTTGAAATATTGATCCCTTTCCGATGAGGCAGGATGCAAGCTGGTCAACAATGACCTCTATTTCTGCAGTTGGTGTTGGGAGAATAAGTATGATGGTCCCCACACAGCCCTTCAAAGCAGGGATTGTGTTCTCTTATACAGTTGTATACCTCCCTCAATGGGCTACCAGTTTTAACTGAGGCCTGTGGAAGATATGCACCAAACTCACTCACTTTGGATTTTTGTATTGGTGTATCTTGCTAGTCACGTGACACCTACAGGCATGCCTAGTGCACAGTGGTGTGATGGCAGGTTTACTTGGGGAGGAGAGGAACAGTTTTGCTGATCCACCCAAAGTTACCAACGCCAGCTCCACAGCTATCATTTCTAGCCCTTCAAGGTTTCGTTAGTGAGGAGATTAATCATTCCCATGAGGGGATAGAGCCAGCCAGGAGTTTTAGACAAGGAAGTCTCACTCAGTTTAGGATCTGACATTTATAAGCCTGACCCTGGCTGTGTAGAGGTAGTACAGGCAGTCCTTACCCACATGCAAAACTATGCAGCTGCATAGGGCATCAAGAAATTTGTGGCACCAAATTGCCTCAAATTTCCTGGTGCCCTGTGCAGCTGCATGCTGCTCCAGCTGAACTGGTCAGAAAAGGTGCCCCTGCTCCACCTCTTCCCCTTAGCTATGTCCTGGGGGACTGCAGCAGGGGGTTGGACCTGCCACCTGGTGAGTGCAGGGCATGAAGTGGAGCAACTTGGCCCCAGCCCACTATGCTGGCTCCCAGCTGTGTGAGCTTTTGTGCTGGGGTAGTTCCCCCCACCCCAAATCTGCTCCCCTGGCTCCCAGAGTGGAATGGGCTGGGTCACTCCATTTCCTGCTGCCTGGCAGGCCTGACTCAACACTCACAGGGCAGTGGGAAGTGGAGTGACCCAGCCCCAACTTGTTCTACTCTACCAGCTTGTGCTGGGGATGGTTTCCCCCTGATGCTTGCTCCTGCCCACCACAGACCTTAGGAACAGCTCCCCTGCAGAGACTTAAGGATGCCCCTCCGTGGAGACCTTGGGGAGCCTCATGTCCTCCCCCACAGGGAGGTTACATAGGGCACCACAATGTCTAAGGACTCCTCTGGGCTGCAAGCTCCCTAGCATTAGCATCCCTTGATGTTAGGCCACTCAGACAGACCCTCCAAAGTTAGTTGGGAAAGTTCACCAGCAGCAACAGTTACAAAAGTCAGCAAAGCATGGATTATGGTCTGAGACTTTAGGTGTGGAGGAAGGACAGCTCTATACCCTCTGATGGTGTTTGCATACAAGAGACCTAACATTTCCATCCAGAATCAGTTCATTTTCTGAAACATGGGATGTTCTTCCACATCAGTTTAGAAACTTGCTGAGAACCACCAAGTTTACAATGGTTGCTTTTAGGGTTGTGGAATTCACAATTGGACTTTGATATCGTAATGCTAAACTTCATGGCCTCAAACATTCAGAAGCCTAGAAAAAGCCCACATCATAGAAACAGATTCACAAGGCCAAGCTAGGTGCTTCAGCTCTCTCTATGAGGAGAGCTAGGCACCCAAGAATGCAATCAACAAGCAACATGCTAGGCAGGAAGCTGCCCAAGCTAACCCATGGGAGTATGAATTTGCTAAGCCCTGCTCACTTCTCAGGAGTGAGTCACTAAGCAGGGCCGGTGCTTCCATTTAGGTGACCTAGGCAATTGCCTAGGGCACCAGGATTATTGAGGGGTGGCATTTTGTTGGGGGGGGGGGCGGCAGGCAGCTCCGGTGGACCTGCTAGACCTCCCGTGTATTCTAGGGATATGAAACACTGCAGCCACTTGACTCTAAAGAGCACCCAACACCATCTGACATGGTGAACTGGCATACTAAAGGTGCATAGTTTTGCCTCCCCATCCCAGAACAGCTTGTACAATTGCAGGCTGGGACATCAGAACCTAGAATTGTACCTGGCAAGAGGACTGGGCATCTCAGTTCTTCTTCATGGAAAGATACTTTCCCAGTGTCATCTAGTCCTTCAATCCTGATAGTCATGAGGAAATTTCCATCCACTCTTCCTGCAGAATGGCTACCAAACTAAGATTATTAGAGCTTTTCCACCCCCTGTCCTATCTCAAAGAGGAAAGTGTGGGCATTCGCCCCCTCCCCGCCACCCCAATCACAAACTGCCTACCAGTTTAAGAAATATGGTTTGTTAACCAACCATAGCAAAGCCCAATCTCAGCAGAGTGGCTTTCAGACCAAGGATGTCTAGAACCAAGAACATATTCTAGACAGTGCTTAGCAATCCAGAAGCATGTTCCATTTCTCAGTGAGACCTAACAGGTAGAACTTCTGAATGCTGGCTCCTAAAATTGCAATTACTTCACATACAATATGACCACTATGGCAATTACATATTGACAATTACTTTGATGGTCTAAACATCAGTTGTTGGTTAGTGGCGATTGACAAGACATAGTATTGGTTTTTCCACCCTCATCACCATCCCTCTGAGCACCCAAATGGAGGAGCACACAAACTTTCAACACAGCTGCTCAGAGTTGTGGTATACAACCTTCTATTTTTTTTTTTTTAGACAGAGGAGCCTTCTTTCCTGCTGCAGGAGTATCTGAGAGCCACTTTAAATGTTGGGTCCAGTTCTCACCTAGCTCCTGTCACAGACATTATGGAATTCATCTAATTTTCCACAGATGGAAAAGGACAAGCAGGATCTGCTTAATTCAGAGTCACTGCTCCCTCCCATAGATTTCAGGTGGGAGTCAAGTCTCATCTATACTGTGGAATTTAAGTCAAGAGTGACTGTTGCTCTGTTTCTGATTCTGCATGTTTGCTAATGGCATTTGTTTGTATTTTGAGATACCCCTTAATAGGAAGGAAACTCATCCAGATGGAGAGTTTTAAGCTTATTAAGAAAAACATTACCAACTTTTACAAGTGAGGCGTAAAATTCTAGTCATAGCAACTTCACATTTGTTTCCAATGATCTCTAGGGAGAGTGGACAATAGCATGGTAGAGAGCACCTTAAAGGGGAGAAGGAAGTTAGTAGGTCTTTGAGAAACTTAACTTGAAGAGTTCTCTTAGTTAATCACTGTCTTCTGGTGTCTTCCCTTCTCTAGCTGGGAAGGTTTGCGTTTGGGTTTAAGCCTGCATTTGGGATTGTTGAAGTGATTGCAGCCACATTCTTCTTCCTCATCCCACAACCCTTACTCCTTCCCACCCCCCACAACAAGACTAAACCCTGTTCTCAATATCCAGAAGATAGGATCTCCTGGTAACTGTTGTGCATCCCTTTGCTATTCCCTAGGGATGGAAGCAGCCCTACCTTCTTGATGAAGAAACACCCAGCCTAGGGAGCAGTGACAATCATGGAACCATCCTGTTTCCGAGAGATGAGGACACCATATGTAGAGTTGGACAGAGGATGAGACTGTCCTTCCAAATCTAGGAAGGAAGGCTAGAGTCAGCAGGCAATACAGAATCGTATGGGACAAATATATCCCAACAGCTGAGTTACCCATGACTGCTCAGTGAATAGACAGGAAGGACAGATTTACATACATGTTGGACTCAATTCTTGAGCAATATGGAAGAGAGAAAGTGGTACTGCCCCTCACAGAAGGCTGCCTCAGTAAGTAGCCTACAGAGCAAATTCTTCAATACTAATTAAGTAAAGAAAGGGTTCAGTACCTTTCTGCATTCTAGCCCATGCAAGCTCATAAGATATAGAATAGCTACAGTTCTAGTCCAAGAATACCAGACTCCATCCATTTGTGATCAAACAGGAAACCTTTGGAGAGAGCCAGGGCTTAATGATTAAGCACAGAGCAAGAGTCTGGAGCTTCTTAAGGCTTATGCTAGCTTGGATACACTGCCCCTCCACACACCCCAATTGTTACCTTAGGCAAGTCACTTTACTTATCAGCTCTTCAGTGCATACATCTCCAACATGATGCTAATACCCTTTGAAATAGTGGAGTACAGTTCAGGTTTGTGGAAGCAGCTAGCACAGAAGCACTATGTGTGAAGTGGTAGGTAGCTTGGCTTATGCTCTTCTAGCCGAGAGCCTCAACAGTATTAAAACAAAACGAGCCCAATGGAACCTTAAAAAGTAACAGATTTATTTGGATATAAGCTTTCACAGGCAAAAACCCACTTCATCAGATGCATCAGTATTAGTCACTATGACACCTGCAAGGTGGGGATGGAGTACAACCCCTTAAAGGCAACAGCAATAGGCCAAGATACTCACCCACAGTGCACAGGTGCAAGACTGTGTTGAATTCTCTTTGCAGCAGGTCTCCACTGGACTCACAGGGCAGCAAGTGTAAAATGCTAGCTACCCTTTTGACTTTATGGGCCACAGTCTCCACTGTTATAAATCAGCTCATTTGAGCTTAACAGAATTATACCAATTTACATCATCAGCTCAGGAGCTGACCTGCTTTCCTGTTGGTTATTTTCACACCCACTTTGCATAGTTACAAACTCTTCTACAAGGGGCAGATGCCTTGGGGACCCAATGGGCTACGCTAAAGGCAGAAAGTAAGCATAAAGCTCCCTCAATTTTACACATATTCACCCAGCTTTGTCTTCTAGCCAGATAAGAGGCAGCCTCATTCTATGTAATTCACTTACCCAGAAGGGAAATCATCTCTGGATGGTTTGTAGGAAGGGTTAACTGCAAGCTCTTCCAGCCACAGTCTAGTAGGCTATGGTCCCCCACTAATACTGCATCTTTAAAGACACTGGGAGCCCCTTAGGCTAAAGAAAGGGAGCTACAGAACAACCAAACTAGACTTCCCCAAGAAGTCCCTAGCTGTTTTATTATTCCTATCCTGCTATGTAGCCAGCAGCTCCTAAAGCACTTGCTCCTTAGGGAGCACTCTTATACTCTTCACTGAGCTGCAACCGGACAGAACAAAGATGCATTTCCAGCTCCAGATGAGACTGCTACACCCTCCTGAGGAGGGCAGCCCCAAATCAATTCACACCCTGCACTCGCTCTCCTGTTTAAATTCTGATAGCACCTGCTCCACATTTAGCCCCTTTTATTTGTTCTGAAATGACTTTTTGAAATGCAGCCATATTTGCTGAAGAAAAATAAACAGATTTCAAAATGGAAATGGAGGAGGCAGTATCTGAAAAACCTATCCAGTTTCTTAACTGGGAGAACCTAATGGTAAATGAGAGGCCCAACAAACTATATGAATGCTAGGGGAAGGTAAAGGCTTGAATAACAGAATAGGTAAGGATTTCTGCAGGACTGAGCAATAGAACATGCTACTTGGCAAATAATGCAAATGTTTCCTAGATCCTTAGATGCACACATATACAGCATGTTCCTGTTTCTATGTATCTTGTATGTTTTGTAATAATGTCACAGAAATGATCTATTGTGATTCATATATATGTGCACAAGGGTGATAAGAGGCATTTGCTGTGGAAACCTGGGACCCAGTCTTGCCACTATATATCCACACAGATGAACTCCTGCATCTGCTCAAGGCCCCCTTGACTTTACAGGCACAAGTATGTAATGCACAGCACTGGCATGGGGAAGCCTCTCCACCCCTCAGCTAAGCTCTGGCGTGGTGGGGAGGGGATGCGATTAACAGCTTGTTCACACTCCGAACCTGTAGGGTCCACAGCAGCCCTTGGGGCAGGAGTGTAGAATCCTCTTCGCCCCCCCACCCCCAGGGCTGCTCTGTCTCCTGGACACCCTCCTCTGTTGAGCCATTTCTCTGGTCAGGTTCGCTGATGCCCCTGCAGTCAGATTCTCCGGGCCCTGGTGCAAAATGCATCCTTAGAGTTTAACCCCTTCCTGCCCACACTGTAGCCAGAGGACTGGAGGCAGCTGAGTTATGTCAGTGGCGAGCAGCAGCCTGGAGGTGTTAGCTGCCTTTCCACACTGTGAGAATAGGAAGGGACAAGCTGCTTCCAGCCACACAGGAGAGGTGGGGGATGGCAAGAGATGAGCTCTGCAAAGACACAGGCCAGGTCATCTCTTCACTCCTCACCTCCCCTGTGGCTGGAAGCAGCTCCAGTCCCTTCCCTCCCGCACAGTGCCAAAAGGCTACTGCTGACCACATTCTGGTGTGAGCCCTGGCAGAAATATGAGGAGGGGAACATATGACCCTGCATGATCCCCAACATGTTGCCTCGGGAAGATGCGGTGCCAGGCACCAGGAGAGGTGGGTCCATCCTGGGGGCCCAGCCAGGCATGGAGGATGGAGAGTGCTGGGCAGGGAGGGTGGAGTTGTTCAGTCACACCCCCTCCCCTGTGTGAGAGAGGTGTACAGAAGAGTGTATGTGTCACCTCTCCCCATATGTGTGTGTGTGTGTGTGTGGGAGGCATAGGGTGTCTGCGTCACTCCTCCTCATGGGAACTCCAAAGCCTTAAAGATAAGGTAAATAAAAAGAATACAACTACGCAGTATTTCTTTTTAACAGGGGCTCAATGAACTTGATGTTAATTTGAACGTTTGTACAATTGACTGCTGTTGAACTCGCTTGAATACAAGTTATATTATCAGATGTCCTTTATTCAGCATAGGGAAATATGGTCACCCTACCTAGGGTTGTACACTGAGAGCAGATCAATCAGATGCAAGGACTGGGCGTACAGAATGACACTTGTTTAGTATGTAGCTGTTTAACTACTATGAAATTATGTTTTCTATAGCACACTGTAAATTTCCAAGGCATTTGTCTGCAGTGACAGCTGCCATTTTGTAAGGCAGAGTGGTGCAGCATGTCAGGGAGGAGACACACACTCTGCTCTCTCTCATTGAGAATTTACTTTTGTGCTTTTTTGTTTTGCTGTTTTCCTTAAGGGAAGCTAAAAGTCATTCAAACTGCAAGTGCATGGCTACTCTATGTGTATGGAAAAGCCTGACAAAAACGATCAGTATAGTTCCACTGTCCAAGCTGAGTGGTGTGCAGAAAGTAAACAAACAACATACAGAAATGGTGAAAAGTAAATTAGCTTTTTTAAAAGTTCTGTTGGTTTTAGTAATTTAATCACATGGTGATTTTTTTTATCCCAATGGCACCTCTTTGTTCTTAAATTAAAACCAACACCTCAACAGTTTAATAATGTAGTTTTTTTGCATATTGAATGGGATTTTCAAAGGGGCTCAATATTGATTTAACTTTGCTTCCGTTCAAGTTGGTCAGAGTTTTACCATTTGTTTCAACTAGCACAAAATTAGGCCAGTACTAAATGCTACTACAAATTCCACAGAGGATGTTTTTCTTTGTGCATGTTTGTGTATGTGTTAACACAAAAGCACTTGAACCAAAATTTTGGATTAAAATATTCCTGAATTTTGAGAAACTTTGGATCCAACACCAATTTCTGTGGCTCAGGACCAGATTTATATTTCAATGGAAAAAAAAATACATGAAAAAAAAATCAAAGGGTAGGGAAGAATGTGCAACCAGAAATGTGGAAAGAGGCTCCTAAGAGATGCAGCGATAGTAGCAGTCTGGTCCAAGAAAGTCTAGTTAAGGATATGGGATGAAATTAAACAAAGGACCACTTAAGCTGAATATCAAGTAAACTGTCCTACCAGTGAGCTCTTTGAGACAGTCTTCCAAAGGCAGTGATGAGGACACCATGACATGGTTCATATCACTGCACACAAAATTGCTGTTTGTGCTCCACAGTCCCAGTACCACTCCAGCACTCACACACACAACTGTGTAGTTTACAGAAACCCCGAGGCTGCTCTAAACTATGCCAGCTACCAAAGGTCCATCAGTAACCACACTGTTCATTAATGGATTCAGCCTTGCAACCTGCATGCAAGGTAGGAGAGTGGTATATTCTCCTTATTTTCCCCGTAAGAAAAATAAGGCACAGAACGAGGAAGTGATTTGCCCAAGTTTACACTGTAAGTGCAGCAAAGCCTGGATTAGAATTCAGATCCTCTTCCTCCTTGTGTCCTGGGTTTTGCCAGCAAGTCCACAGACCTTTTTCCCCTGTCACTACAGGGAGCAGGCCATTGACGTACAGCAGTCAAGACTGCAGACATGCTTCTCCACAGCCTGGCACTATGGGACCAACTGGCAGATACTCCTTTCCTGCATTTGAAGCAGCGGAATGTAAACTGGCCTGAAGCTTTGTGCTTCCTGTATTCTGAGGACATGCTCAATCCCCTTAGGGCAATGCACTTCAACTGTGCCTCATCTGCTGCTGGGCCAGGGCTTCATGCCCTTACAGCTCTCCACAGGCCAGGCTTGCCCTCTGCACAGGCAGTGTTCTTAGGGGGCTCTTTCTGTTCACTTTAAGTCCCCTTTATGGTGGCAGAGCAGCTTACAGGGGCCGTAAGGTAGCTAAGTATCAGGCCCCTTATGTAAATCATTTATACCTGTGTGTTGTGAATGTAAAACCCTGCCATTCTCACTACACAGGACACAAAGCAATGGAGAATCAAGCCCAAGAGACTGATAAGCTGTTTCATGTGGTGACCATATGTCTTTGCAGCAGAGATGGAGCAGGAGCCAGGCAGCTACTCCAGAGCGTCTTTGGCAATGTTTTTCTATGGCACAGGCTGCGACTCAGAATGGGAAACCTGGGCAGGGATGGGAGGGAAGGTGGAAAGCCATCTTGTTTGTGCTCTCCATGTCCCAGGCAGGGCCCCAGGAATGAAAGCGGAATTGTTTTGAGGTGAGCTAGCTGCAGCTTAGAGAAAGCACTGAGTGCATAGCTGTTCACACATGTCACAGATGACTCCAAAGAACTTCAAATAGGCTGTGAGGAAGCAAGGTAGGGCTGGGGGAAGCAGGCTGGGGAGGAATTTGCTGATTTTTTTTTGAAAGAACTGCCTGTGTTTGCTCTCCACTGTGAGGGAGAGCAGCACATGCCCTGTCTCTCTCGGATCAGGTAAAATTCATCAGCCACCTCCTCTCTTCCATCTGTGGATATGTGTGGGCTCCACAGCGAGTCCTGCTGAATGCTCACTCGGTAGCACATCTACAGATGGTGGAAACAGAGGGAATTGGGAACAGCTCTGACTTTAAGGATAGCCTGTGTTTGGGGCACCCAGCATCAGCTTCTATATTTATACACTTTGAGTCTCATCCTCCTCAGTCTTGAACCATTTTACATCAGTGCAAATAAGGTGTAAAACCCCACTGCTCTCACCTGGCAGCATTCTACACCCGTTTTGCACGGGTGTAAGAGAGTCCATTAGGCACAAGACAAGGGAATCAAGCCCCTTACATCTGACTCTGTTGTGCTTTCATAGCTTTACACCAGTGTAACTCTACAGAGTTCTGCGGTGTTACTCCAGATTTTATGTGAGTGGGAAGGAGATCAGAAACAGGCTCATTAGACCCATGTACATTAAATGCCTCCTTCTGGTCTCATTTATACCAGTGTCAACCCGGAGTTACTCTACAGATTTCAGTGGAGTTACTCTGAACTGATCCACTGTGGGCCAGATCCTCAGGCCCATTCCTTCCTTTTTGCAATGCTCTGGCAGCACAAGGGGACGGGGGAGCTGTCTGATACAGCTAGCCGGGGATTCCTTTTGTACGGGGGAATATGTGGGTGGTATAAACCTAGACTAGCCAACTCTATTCCACTCACTCCTACTGTCTGCAGTGTAGGGGGAATCCCAGTAGAGTTTGGATGACACGTCCAGCTCACCTTGCACTTTGGCAGTTGAATACCAGCAGAATGGCCTCTAGGGAGCCATCACCAGAAGCTGGTAATTTACAGCAGCCCCGAGGCTGCTCTTAGTCACACCAGGGCCAAACAACCTAGCTGTCCACAGGATTAGAGGGAAAGGAGTGAAAAGGTGACATAACACCACCTTTTTCCCCCACCATTATTTGAGTTCTGCCCCAAGCATCTATGTAACTGAGGGGTGTATTTGGCCTCTGCATCTGCAGTCACACACATTTGTACCTAAATACTCTGGGAGGTTGGTTGCTCATCTTTTCCTGCTTCCTCCTCCCAATGGCATCTCTGGTTTCCCTCTTACTGAGACAGGAGGATATTAATTTTTTGCTCTGCTAGTCAGAAGATTAGAAGTATTAAGATGTATGCAGCATAACAATGTTTATTTAGAGTTTTTTTGTTGTTGTTGTTTTTAAATCTGGAGGCTAAAGAGAACTTAATTTAATTGGTAGGAGATAAAATGGAACTGCATTCACAAACAGGTTATCTTCCTGCAGTCAACTCGTCTCGCTGGCTCTGTCAATCACCTGATTTTAATTGTTCCAGGGTTTCTAGTTTTAATTGGCCCTTCCCTTCCCTTCCTTCTCCATTACCCTGCTCTTGTATAATATATTCCATTCACAGGTAGCTGTGGTCTGCCAGGGCTAAAGGAGCCTCTGATTGCAAAATCACACAAAAAGCAATGCTAGAAAAGTCCAGGACTGAGTAGTTGCATGGACTGTTTTAACATTTACCTAGGGAGATGGCGGATTCTCCATGACTGGAAGTGTATACATGAAGACTGGATGTTGCTCTAAAGATATGAACCAACTCAAACAGTTATGAGCTTGATATAGGAATCACTGGGTGAGGTTCTCTGGGCTGTGTTATGCTGGAGGTCAGACTAGATGATCAGAACGATCCCTGCTGACATTAACATGTAAGACTCTTACAAACATAGTAGCATAGACCAGATACAGACCACGGACCTGTCAAGCAAAATTCACCCAGGACTAAGCCTGGTCAAAGCTGGCAAAAATGCCTTAAAAGTCTCTGGGCCTAACTGAGGTCACAGTGGGCCTATGATGTAATGTACACATTGGGCCTGATCCTCCACTGCCTTGCATCTTGTCTGTCACTTACATCAGTGCAAAATGAATGTAAAATGTGACCATGTCCAAATGGTGGTATTTTAAATCCACTGCGCATATGAGTTAATTACACACTAGGTGCAAGGCAGTGAAGAATCGGGCAGCTGTTACATTAAGAAAATGGGTGCTGATGTATCTGCATTGACTGAGTTACAGTGGTACAAACCCCTTATGGAGGTAGGCTGCACTGGTGCAAAGAGGGTTTATACTGGTATAGTTCAGTTTGGCATTATGGATAAAGTGAAGGAGTGAGTGAGGCAGAAGGCCTTAACAAGTGAATCTCAATTAGGCTGAAACTCCAAATACTTAGCTGAAGCTAAAATGATTACCTCGTATGGTAGAGTTCCCCAGACTGTGGGTTGCACTCCCCTAAGAGGGTGCAGGGGAATGTTCAGGGGGCCCAGCAGGCAGGGCCGGCCTTAGGATTTATGGTGCCCTAGGCGAGATTATTAAACTGGTGCCCCTGTGCCTGATCTGCTCTTAGCAACACAAACATAAGCTTACAGTATTGGAAAACTTGCCACATTCACGTTATTAAAACCAGTTTAACTTAATTAAGCACACTGTAAAGCTGATGGACTAGCACTAAAGAAGCAGCACTATAGAAAAAATTCTGATATGACAGAATGATGCAATTTTTTTTTAATTTATCAAAATTTTATTGGAAATTTATATGAAGAGGTATTGAAACAAAGATTTGTTTTTAATTAAAAGCAATCTTTCTGGCTTTTTTGGCTGCAAAATCAGTAATAATGTCATCGTATGACAAAGACAAAGTCATGTCTTGTTTGATTGCAAGAACAGCAAGACCAGTTAAGCGTTCCTGACTCATTGTAGAGCGGAGATAGTTTTTAATGAGCTTTAGTTTTGAGAAACTCCGTTCTCCTGATGCTACTGTTAAAGGAATTGTCAGTAGAATACGAGTGGCAATGTACACATTAGGATATATGTCAACAAGTTTGCGGGTATGAATAAACTGTACAATGTCCATCACCGATTTTGCATGTGGCAACATTGATGACAGTGTACTCAATTCTTCGTACAGTTCAAGTCCATTTAAATCAAAACTATCACCGTGCTTCAGGAGGCTCTCTAGGTTCTTGCACTTTGTCATTAGTTGCTCTTGTTTTCCTATTTCATTGAATTTAGTTATGTCATACAAAAATCCAAACTGTTCATGGTGTACTTGCAAGGTATTAAACCTTTCATCAACAGCACATACTGCTTTATCCATCACAACATTAAAAAATTCAACCTCAAATTTCTTTTCTGGATCGTCTATGGGCATGATCTGCTGTACAGATTCTTCACAAAGAAGTGTCCCTGGCCTTTTTAACTCATATTAACTATGTATTTACTTTATGAAAGTTGGAGAAAACATTGTGAAAACGTGAAACATTGGCTGCCCAACTTCTGGGCTGGCAAAAGTTATACTGACTCACAGGGAAAAAAAAAAGCAGGAGAATCTTAGTACAACATATGGTCACTCTATCCCAGGGGTCGGGTCGGCAACCTTTCAGAAGCGGTGTGCCAAGTTCACTGTAATTTAAGGTTTCTCGTGCCAGTAATACATTTTAATGTTTGTTGAAGGTTTCTCTCTATGTCTATATTATATAAATAAACTATTGTTATTATCTGAGGTCTTGGCCACCGGTCCTGCTCAGGCCACTGCCAGCTGAGTAAATGAAACCCCAAACCGGCAGCGGGCTGGTGGCTGGAACCCTAGACCTGCTGGTCTGGGGTTCTGACCACCAACTCCTGCCAGCCAGGATCCCAGCCGCCAACCCCCCCTCAGCACACTACCAGCCTGGGATTCTGCTCACCCAGGCTGGCAGGAGGCAGAGTGGGGCTGGCGGCTGAGCTCCTGATTGGCAAGGGGCCGGCAGCCGGAACCCCGGAGTAGCAGTAGGCTGAGTGCTGATGGCACCCCAGACTGGCAGCAGACTGAGCCACTCAACCCCCCATCGGACCTGCTCAGCCCGCCACCAGCCCACTCAGCCTGCTGCCGGCTGAGTGAATGGAACCCCAGGCTGACAGCAGGTTGAGTGGTTCAGCTGGCCTGCTCAGCCCACTGCCAGCCTGGGGTTCCTTGGGGGTCCCTAGGCCAGCAGCAGGTGCTGAGTGGGGCCGATGGCTGGTATCCCAGCTGGCAATAGGGCAGCAGCCGGAATGCCAGAGCAGTGATGGGCTGAGCCGCTCAGCCTGCTGCTGCATACCATCAAAAATCAGCTCACCTGCTACCTTTGACATGTGTGCCGTAGGTTGCCGACCCCTGCTTTATACACTAGTAAGGAGATGAGCATATTACAGTTGTTGGAGGGTTTTTATCAGGAGTAACAGGCTATAGGAAAGTCAGTCAACATTTTTTGTTTCTCTGATGAAAACTGGCCCACTCCCTGCCTCAAACCAAACCTGTCACTAATAATTGTCAACAACTTAATTTTCTGTTTTTGGCTAAGATATTGATTTTTTTTAAAAAAATATTGAAATTGGATTCAGGATTGTTAGCAAGAATTTTTGGCAAACAAAGTTGTTAAATGACAATCTAAATGGCAACACAATACTGCTTTCATGCTTAGCTCACCCTCAGCCCACTGGTCCAACAGCTGCAGTAGAGGAGGAGATAGGTGGAAAACTGCAGGACCCCAAAATCCACCTCTTGGGGTGCAGAGTGGCAACAGCAGCAGCAAACCCTCAGGTCCAATCACACGCCAATGGGCACCACCACCAGCCTTATCGACCATGGTGAAGTTAGCACAGCATCTGATATCAGGGACAGGGCACCCATGGAGCCACAGCAGCTCATCCTGCCCTGTGCAGCTCTCCTCGGATGAGATGGATCGCTGGCAGCTGCCAGCCTGGGGGAGAGGCGCTCCCCAGCTAGGGTGGCCAGATCCAGATGTCCTGATTTTATAGAGCCAGTCCCGATATTTGGGGCTTTGTCTTATATAGGCACCAATTACCCCCACCTAGAGTGACCAGACAGAAAGTGTGTAAAATCAGGACAGGGATGGGTGGGGGTGGGGGGGTAAAAGGAGCCTATATAAGAAGAAGACCCCAAAATTGGGACTGTCCCCAAAATAGGGATATCTGCTCACCCTACCCCAATCCTGACTTTTCACACATCTGGCTAACCCCAGCCAAACCCTGTGTGACATTCCAATCCTGGCTGCCTGCCCAGGAAGTGAGTTACTTTCACTTTCATTTCTCAGCAAGCAGCCAGCCAGCCTCTCTTCCCCTCCCAGCACTTCACCCAACCCAGCCCTGACGGAGGGGAGGGAGGAGAGAGAGAGAGGGGTGCTCCTGGGGAGGAGGGAGAAAGGAGGGGGTGCTCCGTGGGGAGGGGGGGAGAAGAATGGATGTTATGGGAGACAACAAAGGATACTGGTTCCAGAGCCACAGCGCCTGCCTCACCTGACCTCAGCCGGGGGGAAAGAGTCACACTCACAGGTGAGCTCCTTTCCCAACCCCAACCCCCTCCCCTTCCCAGAGACCCCAGCAGCCAATCCCATTCCTCAGACTGTGCTGCATTCGGCTCTCTCTAGGACCCAGCAGCCCTGCTTCTACACTGTCTGGGCTGCCTGCAGAGTGGTGCCCCCAGGCAGTGTGAGGCCCTACCCGGCTGCCTATTCTGCCTATGCCTAAGGACGGCCCTGCCAGCAGGGCCTGGGCCAGCCCCCAATGGGGGGTGGGGAGGGAGCGCCATCCAGCCCCACTCTGCGCATAGGTCTGCCCCAGCCCTGCCCTCACCCTCGGCCCCCAGTTGTGGCTCCACGCCTGGCCCTGGCCCCAGACTCACCCCCAGCTGCAGCCCCAGCCTTGGCCCCCTTCCCCCTGTCCTCCTCTCCCCTTTCCTTCCTGGAAGCTGTGGCCATGCTCCCGGCCCTGGCTTGGGGCAGGGGGGAGAGGGAGGAAGACAAGGGTAAGGAAGGATGCAACCTGGAAAAGTTTGGGGACTGCTGTGTTATGGGCTAAGTACCTGTGTCTCCCATCCCTCCTTTAATGAGGGACCTCCTACCACAGCTTCTCCAATCTGTCGCTGTCATTCTCTTCCCCCACCCACTCTTCTCTGCCCTGTCACAGAGAGAAGAGGGGTTCACAGGACAATCCCCATTGCTGCACAGGAAGAGCTAAGGAAAAAGTCGATATTGAAATGTGATCTGTGACTGGGAGAGGTGTGAAAGCTGAAAAAATCCAATGTGTTTGTGCATGTCGGACATGATAGATAGTCTGAACTAGTCAAAACAGATACCAAGATCTCAGCTGTCATCTGCTTCTGAGCACCCCTCAGCCTTCGAGCTAGCTTGCTCTGTAGCCCTTCCCCAGCTTGGTCAGAGACATATGCTGAGCTATCTGCTTTGTGTTCCACCTGACTCAGGCCTGGTCTACACTTAAAACTCAGGTTGACATAACTACAGGGCTCAGGGCTGTGAAAAATTCACACCCCGATGTAGCTATGCCAACCTAACCCCTGCTATAGATGCCACTTTGTCAACAGAAGAATGCTTTCATCAACCTAGTCACCATCACTTTGGGAGGTGGTATTCCTACAGTGACATTAAAAAAAAACCTTCTGTCACTGCAGGCTTGGTCTATACTACAGGGTTCTGTGGGCAGAGCTGCAGCTCTGCCGCTGTAGTCCCCATAGTATAGGCATAGCCTTGTTTACTACTAGCCATGTAGCTGGAACCTGCTTTCCCAATAAAACTCTTCTTCCACCTCTTTTTCTCTTCTCTTCCCCATTTACACCAGTGTAACTGTGATCAGAGAATCTGGCCCTGGACAGTTTGCTTAGGTCACAGATGTGACGCAAATACTCGAGTCAAGTGGGAAATGAAAGGGAACAACTCATCTGCCCCTCTGTTTACCACCCTTAAGCCCTGGGGTTCTGCCTTGCCTGTAGAGCAACAGGAGTGGCTCTCTCAAGAAGGTCTAGCTGTCCATCCCATCAGTGATGGGGTGGTTCTCCATGTTGGTGGGGTGGCAACACAAAGGGAGTGTGGTGGCAAGATGGAAGCAGAATGAAAGCATATATCACTTTGCATTCTGTAGCAGGCTTCACCCAAGGGGTAAGTAACACTGTAAAGGTGGAAAAACTGAGACCCAGAGAGCAGCAAGGTCTTGTCTGGGTTCACACAGTGAATAGACCACAGGGCTCTGTTCTGACCATTAGACAACACTACCTGTGCTCAGCTGCCTGGGAGGTAGGTGTGGGGATACAGCTTTAAAAGGTATGGACCATATCCTTAACTGGTGTAAACTGGTATATCTCCACTGACTTCAGTGACACAAGTTTAGACCAGCCAAGGATCTGACCCAATATGTGGAGTCTGATTGAAAACTGGAATAATGAGTTAAGACACTTGCTCATACAAGCACCATCATTCCTTTCTCGTGGGAGGATCAAACAGCCCTGTGGCAAGGGGATGGAATTAGCTCAGAGAAGGGAGTCCTCTTTGTCCTCTCCTGGCTAGAAGGGTCACTGAGGGACAGGACTGAGGTGATTTTGCAGAGCTGTGAGTAGTGCTGGGCTGAGTAAACAGTGAGTGTGAACATGGCTGACATAGTCCTGGGACAGGGGGAAATCCAGCTAGAGAAAGGGAGAAATTTAGCCATAGAAGCAGGTGGAGATGAAGGAGAGGAGTAAGGTGGAACAATAGTTATTTTGCTGGTGCCGTGAGGATTGTGGAGGGGAATGGCCATCCCAATCTATATGTCCCATTCTTCTCACACTTGCAGGGTAAGAGCAGTGAAGTGAGGCCCCAGGGGGACACTCGGAATGAAATGCCCCTGCACCTGCCTAGTCCCATTGGGTGAGGGGATACCTATGAGGAGCACACCAAGCTGTAGAAACACCGACACCAAATAAGCTCAAAGAAGGTGCTTTACAACAACCACAGGGCCCCCTCACATTGCCCTTTATTCCCTACTATTCACAGTCACTCAGCCCATCTGCGGTGATCGATGCCTCTCTCCAGGCTGGCAACCATTACATTTGGCCCTGCAGAACAAACATCTGTTCTCTTTTCAAAGCTCTGTGTGATGGATCCCAGAGTACCCAGGGCTGTGATTTGCCTGCCTCTAGCGCAGGGGTTCTCAAACTGAGGGTTAGGACCCCTCAGAGGGTTGCGAGGTTATTACATGGGTAGTCACGAGCTGTCAACCTCCAACCCAAACCTTGCTTTGCCTCTAGCATTTATAACGGTGTTAAATATATTTAAAAGTGTTCTGAATTTATAAGAGGGGGAATCACATTCAGAGGTTTGCTATGTGAAAGGGGTCACCAGTACAAAACTTTGAGAACCATTGCACTAGCGAGAGGCAGCCTTGCTTGTGGTGGTTTGGTGTTAACTCCCTACCACCACCATCCTGGTAACCACTCAAGCACTCTGGGCTATGCCAGCCCTGTCTTCACCTTGGAGCTTAACAAGAGGTGCACCCCAGTCCCCGCACTCCTTTGAAACGTTCCTCTGTGATATCCAGCCCTTGACACTGGCTACTCACAGAAATTCTAGATCCCCTACCCCCAAAGGAGCAATGTGCTCCACTTTAACCTTAAACCACCCCTCCTATAAACACAGCACTTGGGAACACTTATAACAACAAAAAAGAAAGGGTTTGTTAAAGAAAGAATAAAGATTTAACTAGAAACAAGAGAGGGTGGCAGAAACAAATGTCTACAATACAAACAAAATCTTAACATGCAAACCTGAGTCTGCACTTGGTAATAGTTACTTTTCCTATCTAGATGTAAGCAGAGTCAGGATAAGCTCTACACTGACATCTGGTGGAAAGAAGTTCAGAGAGTGTATTTGCATAGGCACGCCCGCCCTATCCCAGACTCCCAAGCTGTGGGATTGCTTGGTGACAAATTGCTCACCCTCAGTTGGGTGGTACTGGCTAGACATGGGACATGGGTTCCAAAACCTAGAGAATTGAGAGAGGCTGGGGGCAGGTATTTGTGCTTGGTGGTGCAGTCTCCTTGTGGAGCCAGAAGCACCAGTTGCACCTCCTCCTCTCTCCACTGTGGAATGTCAGAGTTGATTTTTTTTATTCCCTCAAGAATTTAAATACAGGTTACTGCGCTGAAGTCACTTTGGGCTAATGGTGCACTAGCACTGGGGCTCCACTACTATGAGCTGGAATTACTAAGAGCTGAAATCACTGAGCTGAGAGCACTGAGTATGGTGCTAACTAGAGGGGAGCCCAAAGCTATACTGTGGAACAGAGCTGCTGGCGGAGTGGAGCAGTTTGTGGGGATGGCTGGAGCGGATCATGGGACAGCTAGTGGCTGACAGAGCGGAGTAGCTGTGGGACAGGTGGAGCAGCCCACAGAGCGAGCGGAGCCGAGCAGTTTGCAGAGAGAACCGGAGCAGCTCATGGAGCAGAGCAGCTGGTGGAGCGGAGCAGTTTCTGAGGACGGCTGGAGGAGCAGCGTACAGCAGCTGGTAAAGCGGAGCAGTTCGTGGAGAAGGCGGAAGCAGAACCCACGGAGAGGCAGGGCAGTTGGCCCAGGACCACGTAAGGTGCCCCTTTCTATCCAGGCTGGGGGGAGGGACCTCTACAGATAAACTCTCAAACTCTGGGGTGGCATTGACCAGAGACTTTTGGGTTGTTGGACTTTGGGGTGATTGGACTTAAAACCCTAACGGGAAAAAGGACAGTGCCAAAAGTACTTGGAGGTGGGTTTTTGTTTATGGTTTGTGTTATAACCCTGTTTGTGGTGTTTCTCCAATGGGATGCCGCATTAATTCCTTCCTTTATTAAAAAGATTTTGCTACACTCAGACTCCGTGCTTGCAAGAGGGGAAGTATTGCCTCCTAGAGGCGCCCAGGGGGGTGTGGTATGTGAGTGTCCCAGGTCACTGGGTGGGGGCTCGAGCCGGTTATGCATTGTGTTACTGAAACGGAACCCCTGGATACTGAACCCGGCCCTTGTTGCTGCCAACTCAGAGGGGCAGAAGGGTTACATAATAAAGTAGGTTTCTCACCCCCACTCCCATCCCCAAGTTCTGTCCACTGGAGAGCTGCCTGGCAACATAGGAAGCAGGATCCAATGAAAACACTTAGCTTTTCAAGATGTCTCTGCAGTGAAAGGATACAGAACAACTCCCATTCCTCTGTGTTATAGTGAAACAGTACTTTGTTTCTATTCCTAGACAGGGTTAAACGCTGTCTTGTTGTAATGTTCCTTTTTATCTTCAAGAGGTTTCGATTGTTTGCTATTGTCTCCAATGGTTTTCCCTTGAAAGTCTTGGGATGGAGCAAGGCTAGACAACTGAGCCTTGCACTGCATCACTGGTTCAGCAGGGCGAGAGTGACAACTCCCTCCTGCCTGAATGGGCCATCACTGAGACATATTATCCCCTGGTGACTAATTTTTACTCCAAGTCCATAAAGCATACTTTCAATAGAAATACATTATTCCTGAAATATTACCCGTACATACATCTCACAACGATTATAAATCTTGATAAGTTATGAGCTTTCTGTAGATACCTTACACATCACTCTTTATGGATAAATATCCTGCAAGACTTGTGTTTGGTGTAGTGAGTTTGTCAGGTCTGAGGGGATAGTTATCTTAAAAGAACAGGGGGACCCTTTGCCTCTCAGCCTCTGTCTCCACTCTGTCCCCTATTTACAGAAAATGTTTACCCAAAGGTTAACGAAGTGCATGTAACCATATAAATACATATGCACTCACCTCAGATTACTTTATAGCACAGTTAATCTGTAGAACCCTGCACGGAAACTAAAATGTGGATCCACATCCATCAGAATGAACCCATGATCCGACCTGTGATCCACTAGCCAGGGCCGTCCTTACGCATACACAGCATATATGGGTGCATAGGGCAACCAAAAATTTTGGGCACCACCAGGACAGCAGATAAGGGCGGGTTGGCTCCCGCACACCAAGTGCATGCTGCAGTATCCTGAGGCAGGGGCTGTATTCACAGAGCTGAATGAGCCGACGCGGCGCATTCTGCGTGAGGGAGAGGATACGGGGTTCTCTGCAGGGAACTGTGATTCTCTGCCGCCCTGAGGACGGCCAGGCATTTCAGTGTCCTTTGCTGCCTCATCCCTCCCCACCCAGGGCTGCAATCCCAGGCTGCCGCAGCATCTGCTGCGTACGAAGCTCGATGTGTGTCAGCAGTGGGGGCGGTGGGGTTTTCTGAGGGTCTGAGGGCGGGGCTAGTGGCTATGCCCCAAGTCAGACATAAGGGCACTAGTTTAATAATAGTGCATAGGGTCACATAAATCCTAAGGACGGCCCTTCCACTAGTCCACTAGCTGACTTTTACCTATATCTGCACCTGCAGCAGCAAGCTGTCTCACAAGGCCTAATGATGGGGGGGGGGAAGGGAAGGGAGCAAGTGAGGGG
This sequence comes from Gopherus evgoodei, assembly GCF_007399415.2. Classification (NCBI taxonomy): domain Eukaryota; kingdom Metazoa; phylum Chordata; order Testudines; family Testudinidae; genus Gopherus; species Gopherus evgoodei. The sequence continues at coordinate 208,852,183 of NC_044322.1, forward strand.
GCAGGGTCTTGCAGCGAAGAGGCAGCCTGAGGGTGAGGATTAGGGTAAGGGGCAGCGCAGGGGTGGTGTCTTGAAGAGAAGGGGGGACTGGGAGAAAGGCCGTTGCATCATCGTCTGCTCCCAGGGTTCGTGAGCGACGGCACATGCCAGCATCAGTGCATGTTGCATCACAGCGGAGCAGAGAGGTGGGGCACTGGGGCCCCACGCACTCCAAACCCCATGGCCAGGGATGGGCCCTGCTGCCCAGGAGCTAGCAGGCCAGGCTTGGGACTGGGCACATGGCCAATGCTGCAGGGCCTGGCCATAGTGGGGATGCTGGCGCTGGCCGAGGCGCCCGAGCTGCAAAACAGGATGCAGCATGTCGAGGGCGCACTGGACAGCCTCAGCTATGGCCTGCTGCTCAGCCTCAGCCACTGGCTGCTGCGACTGCCCCAAGCACACTGAACCCCCTGGGCTGTGCAAGCCGGACGCCGTGGGCCAGACACCACCAGTGAGTAGAGCCCTACGCGGTTGTATCTGCATCTGATTCACTATCTGCAAAAGTGGTCCACGGATATGAAGCAGATCTCTGCGGATTTGCATGGCTCTATTAATCTGCCAGAGCAGTAAAACCAATGGAGTTTTACACAGGTCATCTATAGCAGGCACACACAAATGCACATCAAGAGAGCAGCTGGAGAGGGTCAGAAGTGCATATTATTGGTTCGGGGCTGGGGGGTGCGCTATCTGTAGGTAGCTTGCATTTCAATCTCCTGGAAGAGGAATGTATGGAAGGAAGCTATGTTGTCGATATGAGCTAGCAGTCAGTGTTCTTTCATTACTAATGCCATCACCCCCAAGGGATGGTGGCCCACTTCCAGGTCAGAATGGGTAGGTTCATATAAGACCTGGGGGAAAAAATCAAAAGGCTTATCAACTTTTCTGATACTTTGGATAGATCTCTTCAGCCTGCTGGAGGGAAGTGCTTGAAATCCCTACTATCATCTGAGTCAGGGGACTCAGACTGAGACTGTGGGGCAGGGGTTCTCAACCTATTTCATTCCAATCCCCCTCACGCCCCCACAACATGCTGTAAAAAGTCCATAGCCCACCTGTGCCACAACAACTGGTTTTCTGCATATAAAGCCCAGGGCTGGCATTAGGGGGTAGCAAGCAGGGCAATTGCCTGGGGCTCCATGCAACAGGGGGGCCCATGAAGCTCACTTGATCAGGCTTTGGCTTCAGCTGAGGTACTGGGGTTTGGGGTTTCACCCCTGTGGGGCTCCAGCCCTGGGCCTCAGCAAGTCTGATACTGGCCCTGCTCGACAGCCCCTCTGAAAATGGTTTGTGTCCCCCAGGGCGCTGTGGATCCCTGGTTGGGAACTATTGCTGTAGGGAGTAACCGCACACCAGCTGCTAGCGGAGGGTCCTGCTGATACGTTGTAGGCCTTAGCTATTTCTCATATTTAGCAATTGCCTGCTCCCAAGTACCAGTGTGAAGCTCAATGGTGCAGGGCTTATAGAGATAAGCACACTCCCCACTGATGAAAAAACCCTACCTAGGTGAGGAAGGAGGGCAAAGTTAGCTTGTAGTGTCACCTGTTTACACACATGTGCATCTATTCCCCGGGCACAGCGTAAGCTGTAACTCTAAAGATCCTAGGGGCACTTTTCACAACAAGAGGGGCGTGATAGGGAACCTGAACAGGATATCAAATTGGGCTCATATCCTGTTTGCTTTCTCTTAGTGATGTGAAACAACATTTGAAAATGTATTTTTGGCTTGTTTGTTGTTGTTGACATTAGAAATTCAGGTCTCTGCCCTGGAAGACTTGATGGTGACTGGAGAACTGGTATCATAAGGGTCACAAAAGTGAAGGTTGAACTGAGAGGGCCAGAGGATTTTAGTTAGACTGTTAAAACTCTTTGGGTGAGATCCTCAACCCCAGGTAAAAATGCCAGCACAATGTAAAGGGGCTCTAAGAGCAGGGGCTCTGGGCGTGTGGCAGCATCCCTGGTTTGAAGTACAGGGCCCATCATAGACAGGGTTTGCAGTTTTGTTCAATGCTTTTCAGCACCTCTACTAGAAAACTGGTTCCAGTGCCCCTGTCCAAAAGCTCCAGTTCTGGCTGGTAGAGAATTTCCCCGGCACAGGAACTGAGGAAGGCGGCCACAAAGCTGCTTCCCAAGGACTCCCTCTCAAGCCCTGAAGGTGTATCAGGGATGGGTGGGGCATGTCAAGGGCTGGGCTGCACAACACAGGCCTGTGGAGATTTTGGGCAGTGCTGCAGCCCACCAGGCATCCCTGAGAAGCTGCCATAATTTAGGTAACATCTCGCACCCCCAACCATCTAAATTATGCTGGGGCCACTCCAGCCTCCAGGGTAGCTCACAGTCAGGAGGACACAAAAGTGGTTTAAAGGTACCTTAACCCCCCTGTATTCTGCCTGTAGCTAGAGCAAAGCTAATTTGGGTACGTCTGCATGCACTGCAATCACACCTCTCGCTCAGCTGCGGTGTGGACAGACCCTTAGAGGCTCAGCACAACAATCTCACCCTTTGATTTTCACTTGGCCTGTCCACACATGTGTAATTGCAATGACAGGTTTCCTTTACCCAAAATGTAAATCATTCTTCAGGATTGCACACCGACCCTTCCAGTAAGGTGTCAGAGCTTTCAGTGAACATCACTGAAACTAACAAAACCAGGGGAGACTAAATTTGACACCCCTGATATTACTAAAAGCTTATCTACACTAGAAAGTTGTATGCCTTTAACTGTGCTAGTACGGTTACAGCTATTCAACTCCATGCTATGGGCTCAATTATATCTGTATAAAGGTGCTTGTGTGGGTATAACTACTCCTGATATCAATATCAAGCACCTTCATACTAGTATAATGGCGTCCACTCTAGGGCTTTTACCAGTGTAACAATTTATCTCTAAAAATCACCCCCTTAAATAAATAAAGTAAATAAATTAAATTGGTACAAAAATGGTGCATAGATCAGAATGCAAGACAAAGGGGAGGGAGTGTCATCTTAAAAAAAAAGAGTCCTTTCAGATCTTCTTTATAGATCATAGAAAGAGTTAATGTTTGTATAGTGTTTTGAGCATATAAAGCGTTATCAAATGCCAAGTGTTATGATTATTAGAAGGGCACATAAATTTAAAAAGCCTTTGAGTAACCCCATATTCTGAACCAATTCCAGTCTGGGTAGTTGGATTCTGGCCACCTAAAATTCCCCTTCCAGTTTCAGTTAGCTAATGGTGAGCTTGGTTCTTGACTGCCTTGTACCTTGTGTCATCATTTAGCTATACACCTGTGCAAAGACCTACCACTCTGATTTAGGAGCATTTTCCACCTCTTTTGTATGGGGCAAATAAGTATACCAAGTGCATGTCAGGTAATGAATTGGGACCTCTGATTTTTTGCCCCATCCCAAGATAAGGTGCAGGACCAATCATGGAAAAACAGTGTCAGGGGAGGCAAAGGACCGGATTCTGTTCTCAGGTTTGGTGTAAGACAGGAATAACTCGATGGAAGCCAATGTTGGAACACTAATGTAAATGAAATCAGAATCTGTCTGTGTGGTTGCCTGGTAAATTTCCTTCCTCTTTCAGGGAAATTGCTTCCTCCTTCTATTTGCATAAGCGCTTCGCTCATTAAAATATGACAAAAGAAAAGGGGGTGGAGGGGGAATGGTGACTGATAGAATAAGAAGCTTAAGCTTGGAAAGCAGGAAGGTCACATCAAGCCTGGGACGATAAGAGCTGAGGTCATCGAAGATCAGGGCGCTTGGTGCCAAGGTCACTCAGAGAAAGAAAATAGGATTGACACTCATCTCTTGTTCTTCTAGATACATATTACTTTCTCTCCTTTCCAGTTCTCCTTCCTTCCACTGCTCATTCCCACTCCTCCCCACACATACACTGTCTCATAAAGAAAGAATAGGCTCAACTGCATGGGTCAATTTTCCTCTCGCTCAGACTGATGCAACTCCACAGGGTTAATGCTGATCTACAACAGTGTAAGTGAGGAAAATCAAGCCCCGAATCTCATGCTCACAACAGGCAAACCCTCAGCTGGTGCCATAGCCTCCATCAGATCTGCCCTCAAAATAGCTTTCGTGGAGGAATGGGAAAGCCTGTGAAATGTGGAATAGCAGCTCCACAATCATTTTTGTTAAGATTAGCACTGCTTTCAGGGCAGACATGACAAGTACACCCAGGAGGGAAGGAAAAGAACAGAAGCTTCTGTCTCAGATGCTGCAAGCAGGACACACAGACAGCTCGCTCTCTCAGTCTCTGAATCCTGACTCACTCAATGGGCTTAGGAGAACATCTGGCTCTCTCATTCTGGTTCCTTCCCACTGGTGTGCTCTCATTCCCGGAGAGATGCTGCTCACGCTGCTTCCGCCTGTGGTGCCAAGTATAGCTTATAACGGAGCTGAGTCAATTTTAAGGCTGGCCAGGCTTGGAACTGAACAGAGAGAAAGAAAAAAAGTTGGGCTAGTATAGAGAAGTGGGGTGAAAGGATACACCAAGGAAGAGGCATCAGGAATCTAAAACATTAGCTCAGATGATATGGTGATGGGCACCTTCTGAGAACAAAAATAAAGGATTGCAGAGGTTACTTAGGGCCATAGGTGCAATTGTAAGTAGGTGCAAGACATTTCCCTACTTTAAGGTATGTGTGATTGGGGAACCACAATTAACCCCCCCTCCCAACTTTGAGCCTGTGGAGGAGGGCAGTCCCAGGCCCCAGAGTAGCAGCTGAGCCCTACCTCATCCCTTCACTGCCTCTGTGGCTAACAGCTGATAACAGAAGTAAGAGCTCTGCTCATCAGTTGACATGGAGAGGTACTAGCATTAGGCTCTGCCAGGCAGGGGAGCCAGAAGGAAGAGTTCAACATCCCCCTCTTGTCATCATAGCTAGCTGGAGGCAAGGAAGGCCCAAAAGAAGACTATCCTAGAATAGTCATCAAGGGGTTAACTGAGTTATCCAGAAATATAATGGCATGATGACACGCTTCACCCCCTCCCTTCCATCCTGTTTAGTCAGGGGGTACTTTTTCCCCTGCCCTGTTGTAACTCATGTTGGGGTTGAATGAAGCAGCAAGCTCTCAGCCTACAGTGCTGTGAATAGGCTCCTTTGTGTTGCACAGAGCAGTTCCTTTATAGACCAACAACCAGCCAGTTCCCTTTCCTGTGTGTATGCAGGGCCGGTGCAACCATTTAGGTGACCTAGGCGGTCGCCTAGGGTGCTAGGATTTGAGGGGCGGCATTTTCTTCGGCAGCGACTGCAGGGGCTGGATCTTCGGCCACCCCAGTCACCACTGGCATTTAGGCGGAGAGAGCTGGGGCAGGGGAGCGTGGGCGTGGGGAGACTGCCTGCAGCAAGGGGGGGGAGCATGCAGGGGAATTCCATGTCCTAGCTCACCCCTGCCCTGCCTCCTCCCCGAGCACGCCGTGGCTGCTTCACTTCTCCCACCTCCCAGGCTTGCAGCGCCTAAGCATGGCATGCTCGGGGTGCTCGTGCTCATGCATGGAGCAGTGGTGAGCTGGGGAGGGGGGATGCCTCAGGGCGGAGAGCTGCCGCAGGGGGGGCGCCTCAGGGTGGAGGGGGGGAGCTGCCATGGGGGGGGAGGGCGCCTCAGGATGGGGGCTCGGGGACGGGGGAGGGAGCAAGGTGGAAGTTTCACCTAGGGCGCGAAACATCCTTGCACTGGCCCTGTGTGTAAGCAGGTGAGAAGTTACTGTTGGGAGGATAGCGACAGACCCAGCTGTTAGACTGGACCCAAAGGGGAGACAAAACATGACTGGGGGGGACAGTGTGCTCAGACAGGGAACACACAAGAGTAGGCAGGGCAGGGGGACACAAGCACTAAAAGAGACGTAGTGCTGGGAAGAACAGGGTCATGCACATAGACTTGAGACATGTTGCAATGGCCCCTACTGGTCTTGGGTGGTTCTGCAGCACCCATCCTCAGTTTCCCTCCTCGCCAGAGTTCCTCAATACACAGCCAAGCTCTGAGTCCTCTCTTAGCACCCCCTTCTCAGGCACTAGTTTATTAACATACAACATCTCACTGGGGACAGAGCACCTCCTCTATAAGGTCTGGCTGCTTTAGAGTTTTAAAACACCTTCTTTCTCCTCTCACTCTCCCAGCAGGCACATCATCCCTTTTCTGAGGTCTGTCTTCAATCATCTCCAGCTAAACACTGAATATCAGCCCCTTTACATTCATCTAGTCTGATCCTCCCCTCTCCCAGCTCAAGGGGTTACCCAGCCCCTGTAATCTCTAGATGTTCATGCTATTCCTTGAACACTCACCAGACTGCATCACTCAGGCACTCAACCCCAATACTCTGGCTAATTACCCTACTGCTCTTAGCTCTAACTGGCATTAGGAGTGCTCAGCTCTGTATTCATATTCCTCCCTAATTCCCTTCCCGCAGTTGGGGTCACTTATTATAATGAAACCTCACTACCACTTTCAGCTAGGGTCACTAATTATCACTGGGTTGCTAGGCCATGAGCAAGGCTGAGCTCAGCTTGCCTTAAAGGGTCAGGCAGACTGTGACACTACACTTGATTTTTTAGTTGTTTTCACATATGTTAATTAACAAGATTGACACATCTAATGTAGACAGGACACAATTGTCATTAGTCATGTTAATGTGACTAGAAGCCAACATTTCTGTCCAGCAGCAAGCATTTGTGTAGTGTCTACATTAGAACATGCAGTTGGCTGAGTTATCATGTGTTAATTAGCCCATGTTAAAGTACAACTACATTTTCAAGTATGGATAATCTCTGAGGACCCCAGACACACTTGCTTTTTGTGGTATGAATGTAGGATATGGTGCTGGTGGGGCAATTTTGGGAGATAGGAACTGTGTTCATCTGGGGAGCCAGATGTTCTCCCTAACTTTTGAGTCAATTCCTCCACTGCTTAAGACCCAGCAGCCTTGGTGGTTGTGATCTGATATCCTCTGGGGGGATGTGGCTAGGTGGAATGATCAGCCTCTTGTCTTTAAACAAATTAGTGCCAAATCAGCTAGGACCAAACCTTATGTAGGTCCTCACTCAACCTTCACTGCTAATTTAGAGTATGTCTACAGTGACATTGCTGTAGCTATGCCAGTCTAATCCCATAGTATAGACACAGCCTACAACAATAGAAGGGGGGTTTCCATTGGTGTAGGAACACCACATCCCCGAGCACTGGTAGCTAGATTGGTGGAAGTTGCATCTATGCTGATGGAAAAATTTTTCTGTTGACATAGCTGCACCTCCATCAGGAGTTAGGTCAGCACAGTTTCAGCACCATGAGTGTAGATTTTTCACACGCCTGACCAACATAGTTAAGTTGACCTAACTTTTAAGCAGAGACCAGGCCTTACATATGCAACCTAAACCAATATATTCCATCAAGAACTACCATACCCCATCCCAAAACAGAAGCAGTGAAGCTGAGTCCTCCAAGTTCCCTAGAGAGCCAATCGAAGAGAGGCTGCAGGGAGCACTAATCAGGGCCCAGCAGGCTCAAACAAAAGGAGCTGCTGTCCCATGCAGGAGTTGATTGCTGCTGGGCGGCAGAGGAGCACCAGTGGTGTTCATGGCTGGTGGGACTAGGGCAGAGGTGAAAATAAATTAAAAGATGTACCCATATTCCTGAGCAGGGGCGTGGCCTCAACGAGAAGAGGTGGGGCATTTAAATCAAGATTTAAAGGTCCCAGGGCTCTGGCTGTGGCTGGGAGTCCTGGGGTCTCTAAATCACCTCCAGAGCCGGGGCGGCAGCTTATATGGGCTCGAGGTGCTCAAGCACCAGGAATATTTAAGGCTGGGGGCTGTGCTCCACCAATAGTTGGAGCCGAGTTTCTCCCCTGCCCCCGCCTCGGCGCTTCCCTGCCTGAAAGAAAACAGCCAGTGACTCTCTCCCTTGTTTGTGCCGCTTCTGCCTAAGGCTATAGAGATCAGGAGCAGGCAGCCTCTTGGAGCACCGGGGGAGGGGAAGAGGGAGAGAGGAGGGGGAAGGAGGCACACACGTGCTTGGGAGCTCTCTCCCACCCACCCCCCGCACCCAGGGGCAGCAGCAGGGGTGGGGAGGCCACACAGGAAGGCAACCCCCCACCCCAGTACCCACCATAGGGGAGGTGAGTGGGCTTTCTGGACCTGAGAGAGTCCCTAGGAGCATGTGCAGTGACTGTGGTGCAGAGTGAGTGTGCTGCGGGGGGGCATGTGGGAGGAAGGGTCCCTCCCCTGGAGCTTGCTGCTGCCAGTAAGGAGGGGGGAGAGTCCTCTCTGGCCCTAGCCCTGGGGCAACCTGTCTGCATCCCAAGTTCCTTATCCCCAGCCCTGCCCCACCCCAGAGCCTGTGCCCCCAGCACCCCAACCCTGAGCACCCTGTTGCACTGTGAACCCCTTGCCCCCAGCCCAATCGCAGAGCCCTCACTTGAGAGGAAAAACGTGCAACTTAAATTTGGTGGTCAGTTTGGAGTACCATTGTGTTTAGCACAATACTTGATTATTTTACACCCTTTAAAGTATACAGGTGTTACAAAGTGGGAATGTTCTTAATGTTTTCTCTGAATACTGTGTGGGTGCCTCAGTTTCCCCTATGCATTTCTCAAGGATCTAGATGGTGGGATAAGGGTGTGTGATTGTTGTAGAGTCCTAGAGTGCCAGTGTGATGCTGTCTGCACAGAGAATGGTCGAAACCCTGTCTCCCGGCAACTGATGGCCTGGGTTGCTCTCCTGCAAGATGCCAACTGAAGGTGTTGGAGAACAAAGAGATCAGGTGGCCTCCTAATGCCTGGAAAAGAGACAAAGGCCAGAGGAGAGAGTGTCAGTGCCTGTGCGGACTTCTGGGAAGCGCATGGTATGGAAGGGGAGGCTGGGATGCTTTGGAACTACTCCATTCAAAGCCAGTCAGGACTCTGGGGGAGCCTCCTCTCTCTGAGCATACTGTCTCCAGGGCAAGAAGCTTACACCTTCCTGGGTCTGACCTCGGAGCATTCAGCATGCCCTTCCACACTGGGTGCTTTCTGCATCGAGTCTGCCCAGGCAGATCCTGGGGCAACCAGAGGTCCCTGCACCCCAACTCTGCAGTCAGTCGGGACTCTCAGCCAGCCCGTAAAACAGAAGCTTCATTAGACAATAGGATCACAGTCTAAAACAAAGCTTGTAGATACAGAAAACAGGACACCTCAGTCAGGTCCATCTTGGAGGGTGGGGAGCCTAGACCCAAGTTCTGGGCCTCTCCCCATTTCCACAGCCAGCTCCAAACTGACACTCCCTCCTCTAGCCTTTGTGTCTCTTCTGGATCTCTTCTGATCTCTTTGTCCCCAGCACCTTCAGTTGGCACCTTGCAGGGGAAACTGAGGCACCCATACAGTATTCAGAGAAAACATTAAGAACATTGCCACTTTGTCACAACAGGTGCAACAAAATATAATATCATATATTGAAACAGGCAAGTGCTGCTTCTGACTTTCCACTTTTAATTGACCCTTGTAATCTTGTGGTGCCGACGCGTTGTAGCTTTATTTTATATCGGCTTACAGGGTGAGAGCGGGCCGGGCAGGGGGCGGGCACCACCAAAAATTATACAAACCTGCCGCCTATGCCCAGAGCTAGCTAGTAGAGGTAGCTGGGAGCCCTGGGGCTCAGAGGCAATTTAAAGGGCATGGGGCTCTGGCTGCCGCTACCGCAGCAGAACTCCATTCCCTTTAAATTGCCAACGGAGCCCTGACACTGCTACCTCGGGGCTCCAGCAGCTGGACTCGGGCGGCGATTTAAAGGGCCCGGGGCTCTGGCCGCTGCGGGGAGCCCTGGGTCATTTAAATCACTGCCCAAACCCCGCTGCCTGAGCCCTGGGATAGCAGCAGCCAGGCTCCGGCGGTGATTTAAAGGGCCCTGTTCAAAGACTGTGGGAGTGTTTAAGGGACTGAGCCCAAGAGGGGTGCAGCAAGAGATGTTCCAACTGTGAGGTACTGGGGTAGGCCTCTATTGGATTATGTACCCTGGAAGGGTTTTGTTTCGCTCGTGTTGCACATACAGACTGTGTGATTCTGCCTGAGGGTTGAGTCACCAGAGAGATTCTGTAACCAGAGAGAGTGCAGGCACATGCACTTGGCTAAGGGCATTCGTCAGAGAAGAGTGAGCCCCACCCTGTTACAGCAACTCAAAGTTAAGAGCACACGTCCTATTGAAAGCCAATGGGAGTTGTGCTCCTAAACCATGTAGGTGCTCTTGCAAAGCTTCATTCTTCACACGCTGCCTCCCATGTTTTTTTGCATGAGGTTGCCAGCATGCTCGGTTCACAGCGGCAGCCACCAAGTAGTACTTTGCAGCAGCACTGTTGCTGTTTCTGCATGCAGAGCACTCCAAAGGTTTGCAAGTATTTCATGACGTATTAAAGCCCCGAGCCTGGAAGCCCAGATGAGGTGTAGCAAATGAATTGACTGTTCTACAAGACGCTGCCAATTGTGACAGAGACAGTGTCTAAATCTGCAGGAGAAATGTTTGATTTGGAAGAAATCTTATTTGTCATGTAGTCAATAGTACACTGAAAGACTGAGTGTCATCCAGCAAGATCCCATAGGTATTTGATTTGGCATGTGTAACACAGACCGGGGGAAAATCGCCAGCTTGAATTTTCAGAATCCTAATCAGGATTTATGTTTTGCTGGAGGACACAATAGCTCCTGTTTGTGTGAGGTTTTTCCAAAGCTGGGTGTCAAGTGATTCTACATCAGCTGTCTACTGAACAGAAGCAAATGCAGAGATGTGATACTGTCAAAGGTTTCAGGCTAATTTTGCCAGAAATGCCACTAAACCTTTTTACAACCTGGTAGGTGGAAACTTCCACTCGGCTAGCCCCCTGCTAATCAATGGACACTGCATACAAAGATTTAATTATATAGCCAAGAGGAAACATCATTGGGAACTGAGGCTGCCAGCCACCAGCAGCAGAGGAAAAGAACAAAGGAGATGCATAGTATGTTAGGGGATAAGGGAAGCATGCAGAGGAGAAGGGACTGGACTGCAAGTTCAGGGGGGAGAGGGACAGGACATGAAAAATGGACATAGACAGTGAGACACAGCCTCTGCCCCCTCCTCTTTCTACAAGGATTCCCTTGGTGTGGGGAGTCCCCAGTAGAGATAGCGCTGGCATGGCTGGCTCCTACTCCACAGGGCCCTGTGCAGGGTGAGGGGAGTAGCAACAAGGAGGGGAAGAGGAGTATCTGGAGGGCACCACACTCTGGCTACCCTCAGCTGACTGCTCTGACTTGCAAGGGGGCTGAGTGGAGAACTAGAGAGAGGGGAACCATCACAGGCTCCCCTTTATCCATTGCCTGAAAAGAAAGGAGGTGTTGTACCAACCACCAGGGATGCCACAATAGAAAGAACTACCATGGCCTGAGAAAGCTTAAAAATATCCCTCTGGTTCCTTTCAGTTCCCTGGAGAATTGTCTCTCCATTTGTGCTTTGCTTTGTTGTTGACGAAGTGGAAGCCACAGGGAGTCCCACGAAGTGGAAGCCACAGGGAGTCCCAGGCACTAAGGGTTTGGCTACACTTGCAGGTGTGCAGCACTGGGAGTTAAAGCTGTCTTTGTACAGCTGTGTAGGGAAAGCACTGCAGTGTGGCCACACTGAAAGCTACCAGCGCTGCAGTGTGGCCACATTTGCAGCGGTGTTGGTGGTGGTGCATTGTGGCAGCTATCCCACAGATCACCTCTTCCCTTTCTGGCACCGTGGGTTGTGGGAAGGGGGCGGAGGGTGCGGGTCATTCTGCTTCCTGTCCCAACGTCCCGTGATGCATCGCTTCACATCCCAGCAATCCCTGTTTTTCCGTCCATGTTTGGCGCCATCTTGATTCTCTCAACGGTTTCTGTGCAGCGCGATTTCTGTGGGAAATGGAGCCCGAGCTGCTGAGGAGTATGCTGATGAGTATTGCCAGCACATCACGTTTGGCAGTTGAGCTATTCCTTAAGATCCAAAGTGACAGTGAGGAGTTCGACAATGATAGCGAGTCGCGTAATGTGTACGACACGAAATTGCTTGTGGCATTCATGGACATGCTCAGCACCGTGGAGCACTGCTTTTGGGCTCGGGAAACAAGCACTGAGTGGTGGTATCACATCATCATGGAAGTCTGGGATGACGAGCAGTGGCTGCAGAACTTTTGGATGAGAAAAGCCACTTTCATGGGACTGTGTGCTGAGCTCGCCCTTACTCTGCGGCGTAAGGACAAGAGATTGAGAGCTGCCCTGCTGGTGGAGAAGCGGGTGGCTATTGCAATCTGGAAGCTGGCAACTCCAGACAGCTACCAATCAGTTGGGAACCAGTTTTGAGTGGGAAAGTCGACCGTGGAATCGTGTTGATGCAAGTTTGCAGGGCCATTAATCGCATCCTGCTAAGAAGAACCGTGACTCTGGGGAACGTGCAGGACATTGTGGATGGCTTTGCCCAAATGGGTTTCCCTAACTGTGGAGGGGCTATAGGTGGGACACATATTCCTATTCTGGCACTACCTCACCTAGCACCCGAGTACGTTAATCGGAAGGGGTATTTCTCCATGGTTCTCCAGGCGCTTGTGGATCACCATGGGGGTTTCATTGACATTAACACAGGCTGGCCCGGAAATGTGCATGATGCACGCATCTTTCAGAACACTGGCCTGTTGAGGAAGCTGCAGGCAGGGACTTTTTTCCCAGACCAGAAGATCACAGTAGGGGATGTCGAAATGCCCATTGTGATCCTTGGAGACCTCACTTACCTGTTAATGCCATGGCTCATGAAACCATACACAGGGAGCCTTGACAGCAGCAAGGAACGGTTCAACTACAGGCTGAGCCGGTGCCGAATGACTGTGGAGTGTGCTTTTGGCCGTTTAAAGGAGTGCTGGCGATCTCTGTATGGGAAGCTGGACTTGAGCAGCATACCTGCTGCTATATCAGAGTGCTGCACCTTTCATAATATTTGTGGAGGGAAGGGTGAAAGATTCACTCAGGCATGGACCTCTGAGGTTCAACGCCTGGATACTGAATTTGCACAGCCAGAGAGCAGGACTACTAGAGAGGCCCAGCACAGGGCTGCAAGGATCAGGGATGCCTTGAGGGAGGAATTTGAGGCTGAAAACCAACAGTAATGTTTGGTGCCTTGCACGGGAGTGAAGTGCAGTGGTTACAATGTTAGTAGGAATCTGTGTTTGCTAAGCTGATTTGCAGTGCCTGTTTCTTTCCTGGGCTAAGGTATCTTTGACTTTCTGCAATAATGAAGACTCTTTTCAAAGCCAAGAATTCACTTATTGAAATAAAATAACTTTATTGACAGACACACAACATTTTGGGAACCTAAAAGGGCGGGGGGGGGGAAACTGTACAGTCACAGGTTTTAATATGTCCTGTCTGGAGTGCTGTGCAATGACTGCTGCACTTCAGGATAGCTATACTGCATGGTGACGGGGGTTCAGTACAGAGGGTAAAGGTCGTAGTTCTCAGGGCTAGTTGGTGAACGTGCAGGTGTTGGAGGCAGCTGGTGGTGGTGGTAAGAACCTAGATGCTGGGGACGGGGGTTTGGAGCTGACATGGGGAGACAAGGGAAAGAGCTTTGGGACAAGGGCGACACGGGGGACAGGCACAGTAATGCTCTGCCTGCATGGCTACAAGCGCCTGGATAGAGTCTGCTTGCCGCTTCAGGATCCTTATCAGTTGCTTTGTGCTTTTCTTCCTGTCCACTGCATTTCTCTGGCGGATCCTGCTTTCCCTTTCCCTCCAGTCCTGCACTTTTTGATTCTCTGTGACAGAGTGCTGCATAACTGCTTGCAGCATGTCTTCTTTGCTTTTTCGCTGCTTCTTCCGGAGGTTTTGTAGTCTCTCAGCCGTTGATAACACGGGCAGCCGAGATCTCAAAGTTGCATCTGTAAAGGCAAAAATGCAACACTTAACAGAGGCAGCATTGTTTATACCAGACAGTTATTCCCCCGCAGTTAAGGAGGGTAACAGTCTTCACAATAGCATAATTTTCCCATCCCAAAGAGAGCGCACATAAGCTACGGGAGCCCCGAAATGGTGAGTAAGGGGGACTAATTGTTTCAGGGCTGTACTGTCCTCAGGGTTTCTGTGCGTTGGGGAAAGCAAACAGCTGCAGGGGGCATCTACACTGAACACTATCCCAGCATTTTCCACAGGAGTTTATCCTGGAAGATATCTCGCTGCCGCGGGTCACCTGGGAAGAGCGGGAGGGTCTTCTACAGCAATGCGGATTCCGCCCTGGCCCTATGCAGCTTGCCTGTGTGCAGCAATGGTCCCCCCACCCCTCGCGGCACAGTGGCGTGGACAGGTGAGCCTGACTGGGACAAGGACCACAGTGGCTCTCCCAAGAAACCTGTGCAAGTGCATTGCCCATGCTCTGGCTGAAACTTTTGAAGAGATTATCGAGGCCGATTACCGTGACGTGATAGACCACATCAATAGCCTATTCCACATCTAGGCATGTCTGCATGCAGCCCTAACCCTCCCTCCTCTCCCGAAACATTTCCATCCTGAAAATAAAAGCTACTTACCCGGAACCCACTCCTCTGTTTGTCTTTCACCAAGTACCGGCTGCTGCGACTGGCTACCTTCCTCCTGGCTTGAGAAGAGCTCCTGGCTGCATGCCTCCTGGGACTCTGGGGTATCTCCCCCCACCCCAGTACCCTCACTCTCGCTTTCCTCCTCTTCCTCCTCCCCGCCCTGCTCTGAAGTGTCCATCGTGGTCCTCAGAGTGGAGGTGGGGTCACCCCCAAGTATCGTGTCCAGCTCTTTGTAAAAACGACAGGTCGTGGGGGCAGTGCCGGAGCAGCGGTTTCCCTCATGGGCTTTGCAATAGGCACTCCGCAGCTCCTTCACTTTACCCCTGCACTGCAGCGTATCCCGGTCATGGCCCCTTTCCAGCATGGCCCTTGATATCTGCCCATAGGTATCGTCATTCCTACAGCTGGAGCGCAGCTGGGACTGCACAGCTTCCTCCCCCCAAACACTGATGAGGTCCAGCAACTCGCCATTGCTCCATGCTGGGGCTCATTTGCCACGTGGAGCCATGGTCACCTGGAAAGATTCACTGATTGCACTTCACACCTGGCTGAGCAAACAGGAAGGGGATTTTTAAAATTCCTGGGGCATTTAAAGGGCATGTCTGATGCTTGGTCACCTGAGACCAGGGCAGTAGATTTCGAACTGATGAGCAGAGTGGCTGAACAGGCATTCTGGGATACCTCCGGATACCTCTGGAGGCCAATAACAGTGCTTTTGGTGGCCACACTGGCGGAGCAGCATTGCATCAGCAGCGCTATAGTCATTATTCCCCAGGTCGAGGTGGAGTACAACCAGCGCTGTAGCCAGGGAGATACAGCACTGTATGTGCCTTGTAAGTGTGGACGGTGAGTGAGTTGCAGTGCTGTAAAGCCACCACCAGAGCTGCAACTCTCCAATGTAGCCAAACCCTAATTGTTCTAATAAAATACTTCCTTTTGGATACAGAGAGCTCCAGTGGTAAAAGACAATATAGATCTCAAAATGTACTTGCAACTGATAACAATAGAAAGGTCAAGTTCTTCTCTGCATACTTGATATTTACTTTGGTACTCATGGATGGTTTTCTCACTCCAAGAAAAAGATGTATAACTAGCATAATGGATAGGCAAGTATCCCAGGGCATAGGATGGTTTTGTGACTACAGAACAGGATTAGGCCATGGGAGACTTGAGCTGTATGCTTGGCTCAGTCACTGACTCACTGTGTGACCCCAAAAAAGGCCAAAAGAGTAACTGGGTTCAAAAAAGAATTAAATTCATGGAGGCTAGATCCATCAATGGCTATTAGCCAAGCTGCTCAGGTACGCAACCCCATGCTCTGGGTGTCCCTAAACCTCTGACTGCTAGAAGCTGGGACTGGATGACAGGTGATGGATGATTAAATAATTGTCCTGTTCTGTTCATTCCCTCTGAAGCACCTGGCATTGGCCCCTGTCGGAAGACAGGATACCAGGCTAGATAGACCATTGGTCTGCCTTAGTATAGCCGTTTTTATGGCCTTGTGACCTTTGATGCATAGTGACTTGCCCAGCTTCCCAGCCCCTGAAATAGGGGAGTCAGACTGGTTTCCAGCTGTTCATTTGATAGTGTTCACTTGAGGCCTATGGACCATGGCATGAGCTGGCACGTGGTTTACCAGCATCAGACCCCCAAATTGTGAGCCATGTTTGAAATGTCAGCCTTAATTTATGAACGTTTGTTAAGCATTGGGATGAAAGGGACTTAATGTGTTCTCACATGTACTCAACACTGATATTAGTCACATGGCTATTTTATCAACATGCAATGTCCCCCTGAGGGGATGTTGTCTATCTTTTGGGGTGAGTGATATCTACATGGTGTTGGCACCTAACAAATAATCCAAATATTTAAATACATTACTGTGTTGTGCTATTACTGAGCTGATGGGGCCTGATTATCCTGCAGTTTTGTTTCATGCACGCAACTCCCATCGGTTTCAAAGAGTTTGGAGTTCAAAACAGCTGCCGATTCAAGCTGGTGACATTTATGGCTATGAAATAAGACTTTATCTCATGGAGCTAGTGTAGCGCAGAGCCGGAATAGCCGATGGGGTGGAGATGGGGGGCCCTTCCATGGATATGTTCACTCTAATCATTTTTATCTATCTATCTAGTCACTTAGCTTCCTGAGCATGAAATTGACATACTAATTTGAAAAGAAAGGAGAAAAGCCTAGGATGTGACTTAATGTTGTTTAAACACTAGCAAATATGGGTCAATTTAAACAAGAAGGCATTCAAACATCTTATTGAAGCACTTTCCAAAATTCCTTCCTTGCCTGAGGGAGAGAGATGCACAAAGTGTGCCTCATTGTACTTCTACTTTCAAAGCCTTTTTGTCAGTGAGATAAGGAGGAAGCATTTTCATGGGGTAAGAGAGGGGGCTCTGGATTTGTTAACAGGATTTGTATCTTGTTCACTTACAGTGATAGGGTTTGGTAAATTCCAAGCAGATGGAAGTAGACAGTACTATGAATAGGAACAGCTTCTGCAGTTATGCTTATTACTGTACTCACTCACGGGCCGCCAACAACAGATCTCCTGAATCCTGCTTCAGGGCTTTCACTGATCTCTAGCTCTGGTCAGCAAGAACGTACCCTCCCTTCTCATAGTACAATCCTGTATGATTCAGGCCATGGCTACACTAGAGAGTTGCAGCGCTGGTGAGGGGGTTACAGTGCTGCAACTTAGGATGTGGCCACACTTGCAAAGCACGGCCAGCACTGCAACTCCCTGGTTGCAGCGCTGGCTGTACACCCGGTCGAGCCTCAGGTGTAGGGATTCCAGCGCTGGTGATCCAGCGCTGGTCAGCAAGTGTGGACACCCACCAGCGCTTTTATTGACCTCCGGGGTATAAGGAGGTATCCCAGCATATCTTAGAAGCCTCTCTGGTAATCATGCACACTCCACTGCCCTGGGCTCAGCTAACCCCACCTTTAAATGCCCCGGGAATTTTAAAAATCCCCTTCCTGTTTGCTCAGCCAGGTGTGGAGTGCAATCAATCATTCAATCAATCAGCGACCATGCCTCCACGCCCCAGACGAGCCCCAGCATGGAACAGTTCCGAGCTGCAGGACCTCATCAGTGTTTGGGGTGAGGAAGCTGTGCAGGCACAGCTGCACTCCAGCCGGAGAAATTATGATACCTATGGGCAGATATCACAGTCCTTGCTGAGAAGGGGCCATGAACGGGACGCGTTGCAATGCAGGGTCAAAATAAAAGAGCTGCGCAGTGCTTACTGCAAAGCCCGTGAGGGAAATCGCTGCTCAGGAGCTGCCCCCACAATCTGCCATTTTTACAAGGAGCTGGATGCCATACTTGGGTGTGACCCCACTGCCAATCCTAGGAGCACGATGGAGAGTTCAGAGCAGGGAGAAGTGGGGGAGGTTGTAGAGGAAGCCGAGAGTCAGGCTACTGGGGTGGACGGAGACACCCCGGAGTCCCAGGAGGCATGCAGCCAGGAGCTCTTCTCAAGCCAGGAGGAGGCTAGCCAGTCGCAGCAGCTGGAAGTTGCTGGTGAGGAAGAAGCTGAGGAGCGTGCTCGGGGTAAGCAGATTTTTATGTTTTGGGAGAGGACGGTTTGGGTTATGGCTGCCTGCAGGCATGCCTAAACGTGGAATAGCCCATTGATTTGCTCTATCACGTCTCTGTAATCTGCCTCGGTAATCTCTTGAAAAGTTGCAGCCGGAGCGTGGGCAATGTGCTTTCACAAGTTTATAGGGAGAGCCACCGTGGTCCTTGTCCCGGTCAGGCTAACTCGTCCGATCCACTGTGCAGCGAGGGGTGGGGGTACCATGGCTGCACACAGGCAAGATGCATAGGGGCCAGGGCGGAATCCACATTGCTGTAGAAGACCCTCCCTCTCTTCCCAGGTAACGCGCAGCAGTGATATATCTGGCAGTAGGAAACCCGGTTGGGAATTTAGGGATACTTGAGTGCAGGGTGCAAGGTTCGCGGTCCCCACCCAGCCCCGCCGTGCGTTCCGGTCTCCCCACCCCCTTCCAGCACGTAGCCAGCCCCGCGGTGCGCTCCGGTCTCCCCTCCTCCCCTTTCCAGCAGGCAGCCAGCCCCGCGGTGCGCTCTGGTCTCCCCACTCCCTTCCAGCAGGCAGCCAGCCCCGCGGTGCACTCCAGTTTCCCCCCCCCCTTTCCAGCAGGCAGCCAGCCCCGTGGTGCGCTCCGGTCTCCACCCCCCCTTTCCAGCAGGCATCCAGCCCCGGGGTGCGTTTCCCCCCCCCACCAGCAGGCCGGCATTTACGCAGACTGCCCCCCCCGCCAGCAGCTCGCCACCTTCCTGTTCACTACTGTCCCCTGTGCAGGACACCAGCTACCTCCTGTACCCAGTGCAGATAAACCCCAGTGACCCATCGGTCAATTCCCCCTCCCAGGTGCAGTCGGGGCAGAAACACTCACCCCATTGCTCGCCATGCCTTCGCTTCCCTGGCCTCTCTGTGTTATGTTAGATATGTGGGAAGGATGCTACAAAAAGTCTAAAAACTCCTTCACTGTGTGATAATAAACAATGTAGCCTCTGTGTATTACATGTTTCTATCTATGTTTTTTTTAGTGACCTTGACTAATGCAGCTGGATCACCGGCCTCACGTCGCTTGCAGAACTTGAGAAAAAATCTGTGAAAATCAAAAGAAGAATTGATCAAAGCAGTTATGATTCACTACAACAGAGAAAGTAGGAAGACGCAGGAATGGAGAGAGAAAATATATGAGTGGAGGCAAACAGAAAGCAGGAGAAAGGAATTGGCTACCAAAAAACCCTCAAAACACATGATAAGCCTCCTGGCTCGCCAAACTGACTTTTTCGAGTCTCTCGTAGCCATGCAGGCAGATCTGTACCGTGGTAACCCACAGCCCTCCCAAAGCTCTCTTTCTTGTTCCCCAGTATTTGCACAAAACACCTTTCTCCAGCAGCCAGTTTCTTATTACCCCCAGCTGCCCCCAACACCTGTACGATCACCTACCAGCCCTGATAACTACAATCCTTACCCTGTGCACTCCACCCCCATTACTCTGCAGCATAGTAATCCTGAAGTGCAGCAGACATTGAACAGTAATCCAAACAGGACATATTCAAACCTCTGAATGTACAGTCCACCACCCTAACCCCCCTGCCCTTTTATGTACTGTACTTTGAATAAAGGATTTTATGGCTTTTACAATACGTTTTATTATTGCAGGAAGTGGTAAATATTGTACCCCAAGGTAGAAAGGAGCACAGCAAAAACACCAAACATTACTGTTGGCTCTCAGCATCAACTTGCTCCCTTAAGGCATCCCTAATCCTTGAAGCCCTTTCCTGGGCCTCTCTAGTAGCCCTGCTCTCTGGCTGTGCAAATTCATCCTCTAGGCGTCGAACCTCGGAGGTCCATTCCTCACTGAATCTTTCACCCTTCCCTTCACAAATATTATGGAGGGTACAGCACGCGGATATAATAGCGGAGATGCTGCTTTCCCCCAAATCTAGCTTCCCATAAAGACACCTCCAGCGGGCTTTCAAACGGCCAAAAGCACACTCCACAGTCATTCTGCACCGGCTCAGCCTGTAGTTGAACCGGTCCTTGCTCCTGTCAAGCTTCCCTGTATACGATTTCATGAGCCATGGCATTAAGGGGTAAGCGGGGTCTCCAAGGATCACAGTGGGCATTTCGACGTCCCCTACAGTGATCTTGTGGTCTGGGAAAAAAGTCCCGGCCCTCAGCTTCCTGAACAGGGCACTGTTCCGAACGATGCGTGCATCATGCACCTTTCCAGGCCATCCTGAGTAAATGTCAGTGAAATGCCCACGGTGATCCACAGGCGCTTGCAGAACCATGGAGAAATACCCCTTGCGATTAACGTACTCTGATGCCAGGTGGGGTGGTGACAGAATAGGAATATGCGTCCCATCTATTGCCCCTCCACAGTTAGGGAAACCCATTTGTGCAAAGCCATCCACAATGTCCTGCACGTTCCCCAGAGTCACAGTTCTTCTTAGCAGGGTGCGATTAATGGCTTTGCAAACTTGCATCAGCACCATTCCAACGGTGGACTTTCCCACTCCAAACTGGTTCGCCACTGATCGGTAGCTGTCTGGAGTTGCCAGCTTCCAGATTGCAATAGGCACCTGCTTCTCCACCAGCAGGGCAGCTCTCAATCTCGTGTCCCTGCGCCACAGGATAGGGGCGAGCTCAGCACACAGTCCCATGAAAGTGGCTTTTCTCATCCGAAAGTTCTGCAGCCACTGCTCGTCATCCCATGCTTGCAGGACGATGTGATCCCAACACTGAGTGCTGGTTTCCCAAGCCCAAAGGCGCCATTCAACGGTGCTAAGCACGTCTGTTACTGCCACAAGCAATTGAGTGTCTTGAGCGTCAGACGTTTCAATATCATTGTCTGACTCCTCACTGTCACTTTGCAGCTGAAGGAATAGCTCCACTGCCATGCGTGATGTGCTGGCAACATTCATCAGCAAGGTCCTCAGCAGCTCAGGCTCCATTTGTAACAAAAATCTCATAAATCGCGCTGCAGACTCACAATCCTGCCAAACTGCTTGGAATGTGTAGCAAAGCACCATGGGGCGTTGGAACAGGAAGCGGAAAGACCCGCACACTTCCTTCCCCTTCCCACAAGCCACAGCGCCAAAATGGGACGAGGTGCTCTGTGGGATAGCTGCCCACAATGCACCACTCCCAACAGCGCTGCAAGTGCTGCAAATGTGGCCACACTGCAGAGCTGATAGCTGTCAGTGTGGCCACATTGCAGCGCTGGCCCTACACAGCTGTACGAACACAGCTGTAACTACCAGCGCTGCAAAACTGTAAGTGTAGACATGGCCTCAGGGAGGGAGGTTTGTGCCTCTCCCTGGTTCTTTTGACACTGGCCACTTTCAGAGACAGGATGCAGAGCCTTTTATGCTTGTGTGATGGATTTTTCCTCAGACATTCTCTAGGGAAATGAATTTTACATTCACACATGCAAATACCTATGTAGAGCGAATTGTAAATTCTCTTTCTCTGAGTATTCACACCAGAAACCTGACTGCTTTATGAGAAGGAAGAAGAAACAACTCCTCATTGTTTAGTTGTGATTGGTCATACAAGCACCATGGCTCAACTTTCTATAGCAAGTGTGGCAAACCTGGGACAAATGGCTACAAAGGGAGGGGCAGTAATTAGTCTCAGGGGGTTAAAAGGCCTCTCCCAATTCACTGAGGAGAGATGGCCATGGGGAAATAAGGTTCAGCTGGAACAGGGGTTACCAGGGAATTAATTAGGTTCAGCTGGCTTCAACTGCTGGAGACCTTTTTAAACCCTTCCTGGCATGGAAGTGGGAGGGAAGAGTGGGAGAAGCTGTTAGCAAGCTAGGCACAGCAAGGCTCTGAACCTTTACAACAAGGAAGGTTGTGCCCTGTCCCCAGAAGGGGAGTAACCAAGCATGAAGGATTGACTGAGGGAAGGTTTAGCCAGATCCTGTGCTACCTAGAAGGGTTTGCTTTGCCCAAGCCTGTGCCTCCAAGGCTAAAAAGGACTGAGCCTGCTGAGGAGAAGATGGTACTTTGCCACATGAGCCATAGAACAAATGCATTTTGAGAATGTTTGGAATTTTCCCAGATCAGTCCCTTCAATCTATTTGCTCAGACAGAAAGGCAAATGAAATTAGGCCAGGAGATTATTGCTTGTGAATGATTTGCTCTGCTCAGAACTAAGCAAGGATTGCAGGATTTGGCCACAGGGCAGCTGCCTTTAGCAGAGTTGTCAGCTCAGTAGTCCTTTCATGACTGTTTAGCCCAGGCCAGGACATGACTATGGGTATACTGCCCAGTCTGTATGGGAACTAAGGAGAACCGTGGTCCATGGGGTTATTTCATGCCCAGCAGCCTCCATAAAGCTTCCCCAGTCCTGTCTCTTTTATCCCATGTGAAGCACAACATTTCCATGGGGGTTCACTGCACCTGTCCTGCCTAGGTGCCTCTGGGCCAGAGTTGCAGTCTGATGGTTTGATTCAGGCACTGGATGTCTCACCCTTGTGCAAAACTGCTGGGAGCCCTAACTTTCCCAGCCACATTCTAGTCCTGATTCTCTGAATGCGGGGCCAGAGGGGAGCTGTTCTCTCTTGATGGCCATACATTACAACTATTGTTAGTCAGTCACTGCAAAGTGCTCTTGGAGTTGCAGCAGATGTCTTATTACACTGAGAGAAGTAGGACACCTGGTTTGTTACCACATAATTAGGTTCTCCATGTGATTGACTATTTGTGCTGCAGATAAAAGTGAACCACCAGAGTGAATGCCAACAGAAGATAGGCTGGCATGGCAGCAGCAGGCATCCTGACAAGCACCCACAGGTCTGTAGCTCATCTGGGTTTCTGACAGCAGAAATGGAATTGTGGGGAGGGGAATCAAACTCCATGTGTTGTATATATGCAGTATACTACACCTAGGCCTTTTAAAACCCCTTATGCCCCCTCTGCCTGACACGGAGAAGGGCTATCTCTGTATGTCTTCTGCAGGGAAACACTTCTGCTGCAGTTTAGGCCCTGTTCGGTGAGTTGTTGGGAAATGGCTTCCCCATCCTCCCATCCCACTGCCTGCATTTGGGGAAGGTGGGGGAAAATGAAGTTTTTGCTCATGGCTGAGCATTTCCCAGCCTTTAAGTTTGCTGGTTTGCCTGCTAATTCTGAGTTTGCTGTATTCTGGGGCAGTTCAGCCGACCTGAAAGCACAGGCTAGATTTTTCCCTTGAATGCCTTGTCCAGCTCAAGCACAAATCCACACTAAGTGTCTGAAGCCTCCAATCAGTCAGTGAATTGCACTGAATGCCCTTAGGGAAAAAGCCTCTTTGATGAGGTTTCCATGTTAGCAACCAATCTAAATCCATTAGCTTTCCCTTCTGGAGTTACAATGGACAATGAAAATGAATTTGATGGCCTCAATCTCTTCCTCATTTCTCAGCATCACAATAACCAGACTCAGCTAAACACAATCCTGCATGATTGGCTGACTCTGCTCAGACTGAGAGAATACTGGGAACTGGTGTAACTAGAAGGACCAAGGGTAGGGTTGCCAACTTCCTAATAACACAAAACTGAACACCCTTGCTCTGTCTCTTCTCCGAGGCCCTGCCCCTGCTCACTCTCCTCCACCCTCACTCATTCATTTTCACCAGGCAGGGCGATTGGGGTATGGGATAGGGTGAGGGCTCTGGATGGGGGTGTGGGCTCTGGTGTCGACTGGGGGTTTGGAGTGTGGGAGGGGGTTCAGAGCTGGGGCAGAGGGTTGGGGTGCAGGAGGGGTACAAGCTCTGGGAGGGAGTTTGGGGTGTGGAAGAGGGCTCAGGGCTGGGGTTAGGGTGCAGGAGGGGGAGGGGGTTGTGGGCTCCAGGCAACACATGGGAACTGTGGAGCCGGCACTTGGGGTGGGGGTAGTACACAGAGCACCCGTGGCTGCTTTTAAGCCTAGGAGCTGAGGGACATGTCGCTGCTTCCGGGAACCATGTGGAGACAGGTAGGGAACCTGCCAGTCCCACCAACTGGAGTTTTATAGACCTGCCACCAGACATCTGGCAACCCTAACCAAGGGTCAGTACTGAGGTGCATTGACAGAGCTCTACCAATGTGTGTTAACAGGAAGGGTGAGAGACTATGAGAACTGAAGGTAAGAGAGGGGCATTGAAAGACCTGTGTGTGGGAAGCCCAGGACTGAAAAGTAGGGGGCTTCAGGGCAGGAATGAGGAACACTGGCAAAGAGGTGTAGTATAAGTCTGCTCAACATCTACCTGCAGTAGGAAGGAACTCAAATATGTAACTGCACAACTACAAACTGGTATGTAATCTATCATTTATTTCAGCTTTTGTACTGGATGACTGAAGGATAGCTAATGTGACACTGATTTTTTTTTTAAAAGGGTCTAGAGCCAATCCTGGTAATTATAGTCCAGTAAGTCTGTCATAAATATAAAGGGAAAGGTTACAACCTTTATGTATGCAGCAACATAAAATCCCTCCTGGCCAGAGGTACAGAATCACTCACCTGTAAGGGGTTAATCAGTTCAATTAACCTAGTTGGCACCTGACCAGAAGGACCAACGGGAAAAGAAGATGCTTTCAAATCGCATGTGGTGGGGGAGGTTTTGTTTGTGCTTTCTTTGTTGATTCCCTCTTGGGACAAAGAGACCAAGCAGATAAACCAGTTCCTAAAAGGATACCAGAGTAATACATCTAAAATTACAGAAATTGTAAGTAAAGGCAAGGAAATGAGTTAGATTATCTTTTGTGTTAGCTTGTGAATTTTCCCTATGCGAAGAGGTAGTGTTGTTCCTATTTTTTAACACTGTGAAGTTGAGCCCAGAGGGGAGTCCTCTGTGTTTTAAATCTTTTATTACCCTGTAAAGTTACCTTCCATCCGGATTTTGCAGGTGTGATCCTTTTACTTTTTTTTCTATATAATAAAGTCATCTTTTAAGAACCTGACTGGTTTTTAGTGTCCTAAAAACCAAAGGGGTTGGTCTGTGCTCACTTTGTTAACCTATTGGTTAGTATATTATTCTCAAGGCTCCCAAGAAAAGGGGGTGAAAGGTCTGGGGGGGGGGATATTTTGGAGGTCCTTTTCCTGAATTTTTATCTAAACCACTTGTTGGTGGCAGAAATACCGTCTAAGGACAAGGAAAGGATTTGTGCCTTCGGGAAGTTTTTAACCTAAGCTGGTACTGAGAAGCTTAGGGGGTCTTTCATGTGGGTCCCCACATCTGTACCCCAGAGTTCAGAGTAGGGAGGGAACCCTGACATGGTGGTAGAGTGATGGGATCATTTTGAACCAGATGCACAGACCACAGGATTTTAAAAGGACACTTTTTCCTTTTATCTGCTTGAAAACCAGGGAGGTTTCCCCCCGCCCTCTTTTTTTTTTTTTTCTAGCTCTCGGGTTGGGCTAGGCTAAGCGCAGGAAGGCTAGGATGACAGAAAGTGAGGTCCGGACAAAACTGGAAATAAACCAGACTGGAAGCTGAGGAAAGACAGAAGGAACATGAAAGACAAATGAAATTCAAACAAATGGAGATTGATGTGCAAGTGACCAGAGAAAAATCTCCTAGGGAGGAAAGGGAAAGAGAAGCAGCATAAACTGGAGGAGAAGGAAAGAGAGGTAGCATGCTCAGAAGGGGAAGGAAAGAGGAAGCATGAACTGGAGGTGATGGAGTGGAAATGATGGAACCCTTCAGCAGCTGGTTCCACTTCCCCAAAAATCCACAAATGGGAATGACTATGTCCACGATATGATGAATCCAGTGATATTGCCGAATAGTTCATCACCTGTGAGAGACTCTGCACTCTCCATGCAATCCATGAAGATCAAAAGATGACCACATTGATAACAAAATTATTATTATCCCATTCCCATGCTGCTGGGGAAAGACTTGGCCAACCATGTGAAGCTAGCCAAAAGGGTGAGAAGTGTCACCCGCAGCAAGACTTCACATCTAGCTCTGTTCCTGAGCCTTCTACCAGGGCCCAGTCTGTGTTAACAGAGACCCAGACTGAGGTGGTGGAACTGGACCCCATGTCAACATCTGTGACAGCCATGGTGAATCCAGTCATAGAGACCCAGCAGAGTCTGTCCCAAAACTGGAACTGGTGGTGCAACCAGAACCATTACCAGCACTTAATCCAGCACTTGCAACCCCATTTGCAACTCCAACACCAGAGGGCACCACCAAGCCTGCACTGGCAGCAGCAGCTAAACCTGTGCAAGAAATACAACATAGCATACCAGCGGAGAGCGGTTCACAGTTAATGAAAACAGCCCCATCACCTACATTGGTTCCAGAGGAACCAAGCCCAAGTCCACAATCCAGTGAGGAACTGATGTCTCCAGCATCGAGGGAACAGTACAAGGCAAAGCAGATAAAAGCATCCAGTGAGCTTGGGCAGTGGGCCAGAGTGACCCACCGCCTCTCAGCTCTTCTAATCAATCCCAGTTTGTTGTAGAAAGAGGACTTGTATACAAGTCAATTCTTTCTGGTGGGCACCAGGAGGACTGGCATCCTCAAAGACAGTTGGTAGATCCAACTAAGTAACAGGTAAAGCTCTTAAGCTTAGCCCACGATCATCTTAGTGGTCATCCTGGAGTGAACAGCACCAAAGACTGTTCGGAGAAGTCCTTTCACTGGGAAGGAATGGGTAAGGATGTTTTCTACCTATGTCCAGTCTTGTGAGGTGTGCCAAAAAGTGGGAAAATCCCAAGACCAGGTCAAAGCCCCTCTCCCCATAATTGAGGTTTCATTTCAGCAAGTAGCTGTGAATATTCTGGGTCCTTTCCCAAAAAAATACACCCAGAGGAAAGCAGTACATACTGACTTTCATGGATTTTCGCCACCCAATAGCCAGAAACTGTAGCTCTAAGCAACACTAGGGCTAAAAATGGGTGCCAGGCATTAACAGACATTTTTGCCAGGGTAGATTGGCCCTCTGACATCCTTATGGATTTTGGAACTAATTTCCTGTCAGAAACCATGAAAAGCCTTTGGAAAGCTTATGGGGTGAGCCACTTAGTTGCCACCCCTTACCACCATCAAACAAATGGCCTGGTGGAGAGGTTTAATGGGACTTTGGGAGCCATGATACATAAATTCGTAAATGACCATTCCAATGACTGGGACCTAGTGTTGCAGTAGTTGCTTTTTGCCTACAGGGCTGTACCACATCCCAGTTTAGGATTTTCACCATTTAAACTTGTGTATGGCTGCGAGGTAAAGGGACCATTACAGTTGGTGAAGCAGCAAGGGAAGGGTTTTATGCCTTCTCCAGGAACCAATATTCTGGACTTTGTAAACTGCCAACAAAATACCCTCCAAGACTCTTTAGCCCTAGCTAGAAAAAAACCTAAAAGATGCTCAGGAAAAGCAAAAGGCCTGCTATAAAAAACATGCCAGAGAGTGTTCCTTCAAAGTAGGGGACCAGGTCATGGTCTTGAAGGCGCTCCAGGCCCATAGGATGGAAGTGTTGAGGAAAGGGCACTTTACGATCCAACAGCGCTTGGGAGCTGTTTAACTATCTCATAGCATCCCCAACCTAAAGCCTAAAGTGTACCATGTTAATTCTCTAAAGCCCTTTTATTCCAAAGGTTCTTTGGTTTGCAGCGCAGGGAGGAGATGACGCTGAGTGGCCTGGGTGTCTACTATGAAGGAAAAAGTAACGGTGGCATGGAAAAGGTGAATCTCTCCATGACCCTTGGATGTATGCAGCAACAGCAGATTAAGGAGCTGTGCACTAGTTTCGCACCAATGTTCTCAGCCATCCCAGGACGGACCGAACAGGCATACCACTCCATAGATGAGCATTACCTGCGTCAAATTAAAGCCCAACCTTACCAAGTGGCTCCTCAAGCCAAAACTGCTATAGAACGATAGATCCAGGACATGCTACAGATGCGGGTAATCTGCCCCTCTAACAGTGCATGAGCATCTCCAGTGGTTCTAGTTCCCAAACCAGATAGGGGAAATACACTTTTGCATGGACTACCATAAGCTAAATGCTGTAACTCATCCTGACAACTATCCAATGCCATGCACAGATGAGCAATTGGAGAAACTGGGACATGCCCAGTTCATCTCTACCTTAGACTTAACGAAGGGGTACTGGCAAGTACCACTGGATGAATCTGCCAAGGAAAGGTCAGACTTCATCATCCATAAGGGTCTGTATAAATGTAACGTGCTCCCTTTCAGGCTGCGAAATGCACCTGCCACCTTCCAGAAACTTGTAAATAGTCTCCTAGTGGGATTGTGAGAATCTGCAGTCACCTACCTTAACGATGTGGCCATATTTTCTAATTCATGGGCAAAACACCTGGAGCATCTACAAAAAGCCTTCAGGCACATAAAGGAGGTAGGACTAATTGTTAAAGCTAAAGAGTGTCAAATAGGCCTAAACAAGGTAATGTACCTTGGACACCAGGTTGGTCAAGAAACTATTAACCCCCACAGGTCAAAGTAAATGCTATCCAAAAGTGTCCTGTCCCAAAGTCAAAGAAACGGGTCCAATCCTGCTTAGGCTTGGCCAGCTATTACAGGTGATTTGTACCGCACTACAGCCAAATCGCTGCCCCACCTGATCAAAAAAACAGCCAAATGCAGTTTAGTGAACTAAAAAGTGTCAGAAGGTCTTTAACCAGCTAAAAGCGACACTCATGTCTGACCCTGTGCTAACAGTAGGTTAGGTAAAGGTCTATCAGGGATGGTCTAGACAGTATTTGGTCCTGCCATGAGGGCAGGGGACTGGACTCAACCGCTCAAGGTCCCTTCCAGTCCTAGAGTCTATGAATCTAAGGGCCCCAGACTTTGACAGACCTTTCCTAGTAACCACAGATGTGTCCGAGCATGGTGTGGAAGCAGTTTTAATGCAGGAAGGACTGGGTCAAAAATTCCATCCTGTTGTTTCTCAGCAAAAAACTGTCTGAGAGGGAAAGCCACTGGTCAATGACCAAAGAGGAATGTTACGCTATTGTGTATGCTCTGGAAAAGCTATGCCCATACGTTTGGGGGTGGCGTTTCCACCTGCAAACCGACCATGCTGTGCTGAAGTGGTTTCATATTGTCAAGAAAAATAACAAAAAACTTCTTCAGTGGAGTTTAGCTCTCCAAGATTTTAATTTTAAAGTACAACACATTTCAAAAGCTTCTAACAAAGTGGCTAAGGCACTCTCCCATAAGTTTCCCAGAATCAACTGGTTAAAATCGTCCTTAAAATGTGGAAAATAGTTAGTTTTTTATATAATCAGTAGTATGTCTAAAGGTGCATGTGTCTTATTAACTCTGTTTTCTCCTAGAGCTCCAGGAAGAAATCACAGCCAATGTAGAATAGACTGTCCGTCACCTTCTGTGATTTGGGGTGTATGTCATAAATATAAAAGGGAGGGTAACAACCTTTATGTATGCAGGTTTCAGAGTGGTAGCCATATTAATGTGTATCAGCAAAAAGAACGAGGAGTACTTGTGGCACCTTAGAGACTAACAAATTTATTTGAGCATAAGCTTTCGTGGGCTAAAACTCACTTCATCAGATGCATGCAGTGGAAAATACAGTAAGTAGATATATATACATGCACACAGAACATGAAAAAATGGGTGGTGTCATACCAACTATAATGACACTAATCAGTTAAGGTGGGCTATTATCAGGACGAGGAAAAAACCTTTTGTAGTGATAATCAGGATGGCCCATTTCCAACAGTTGATAAGAAGGTGTGAGTAACTCTAGGGGAAAAAATTAGCATGGGGAAATAGTTTTACTTTGTGTAATGACCCATCCACTCCTAGTCTTTATTCAAGCCTAATTTAATGATGTCCAGTTTGAAAATTAATTCCAATTCAGCACTTTCTCACTGGAGTCTGGTTTTGAAGGTTTTTTTTGTTGGAGTATTGGGTCTTAATACTGTAATTGAGTGTCCAGGGAGGTTGAAGTGTTCTCCGACTGGTTTTTGAATATTATAATTCTTGACGTCTGATTTGTGTCCATTTATTCTTTTGCTTAGAGACTGTCCAGTTTGGCCAATGTACATGGCAGAGGAACATTGCTAGCACATGATGGCTTATATCACACTGGAGATGTGCAGATGAACAAGCCTCTGATGGTGTGGCTGATGTGATTAGGTCCTATGATGTCCCTTGAATAGATATGTGGACAGAGTTGGCAATGGACTTTGTTGCAAGGATAGGTTCCTGGGTTAGCATGTTTTGTGTGTGTGTGTGTGTGTGTGTGTGTGTGTGTGTGTGTGTGTGTGTGTGTGTGTGTGTGTGTGTGTGGTGGTTGCTAGTGAGTATTTGCTTCAGGTTGGGGGGCTGTCTGTAAGCAAGGACTGGCCTGGCTCCCAAGATCTGTGAGAGTGAGGGATCATCCTTCAGGATAGGTTGTAGATCCTTGATAATGCACTGGAGAGGTTTTTAGTTTGGGGCTGAAGGTCAGGGCCGGCCTTAGGATTTCTGGTGCCCTAGGCGAGATTATTAAACTGGTGCCCCTGTGCCTGATCTGCTCTTAGCAACACAAACATAAGCTTACACTATTGGAAAACTTGCCATGTTCATGTTATTAAAACCAGTTTAACTTAATTAAGCACACTGTAATGCTGATGGACTAGCACTAAAGAAGCAGCACTATAGAAAAAATTCTGATATGACAGAATGATGCAAATAATATATATTTTTTAATTTATCAAAATTTTATTGGAAATTTATATGAAGAGGTATTGAAACAAAGAGATTGCTTTTAATTAAAAGCAATCATTCTGGCTTTTTTGGCTGCAAAATCAGTAATGATGTCATCGTATGACAAAACAAAGTCGTGTCTTGTTTGATTGCAAGAATAGCAAGACCAGTCAAGTGTTCCTGAGTCATTGTAGAGCAGAGAGAGTTTTTAATGAGCTTTAGTTTTGAGAAACTCCGCTCTCCTGATGCTACTGTTACATGAATTGTCAGTAGAATATGAGTGGCAATGTACACATTAGGATATATGTCAACAAGTTTGTGGGTATGAATAAACTGTACAATGTCCATCACTGATTTTGCATGTGGCAACATTGGTGACAGTGTACTCAATTCTTCGTACAGTTCAAGTCCATTTAAATCAAAACTATCACCGTGCTTCAGGAGGCTCTCTAGGTTCTTGCACTTTGTCATTAGTTGCTCTTGTTTTCCTATTTCGTTGAATTTAGTTATGTCATACAAAAATCCAAACTGTTCATGGTGTACTTGCAAGGTATTAAACCTTTCATCAACAGCAGATCCTGCTTTATCCATCACAACATTAAAAAATTCAACCTCAAATTTCTTTTCTGGATCGTCTATGGGCATGATCTGCTGTGCAGATTCTTCACAAAGAAGTGTCCCTGGCCTTTTTAACTCATATTAACTATGTATTTACTTTACTTTATGAAAGTTGGAGAAAACATTGTGAAAACGTAAAACATTGGCTGCCCAACTTCTGGGCTGGCAAATGTTATACTGACTCACAGGGAAAAAAAAAGGAGGAGAATCTTAGTACAACATATGGTCACTCTATACCAGGGGTCGGCAACCTTTCAGAAGCGGTGTGCCAAGTTCACTATAATTTAAGGTTTCTTGTGCCAGTAATATATTTTAATGTTTGTAGACGGTTTCTCTCTGTCTATATTATATAAATAAACTATTGTTATTATCTGAGGTCTTGGCCACTGGTCCTGCTCAGGCCACTGCCAGCTGAGTAAATGAAACCCCAAACCGGCAGCGGGCTGGTGGCTGGAACCTAGACAAGGATCCCAGGCCCTGCTCAGCCCGCTGCTGGTCTGGGGTTCTGACCACCAACTCCTGCCAGCCGGGATCCCGGCCGCCAACCCTCCCTCAGCCTGCTACCAGCCTGGGATTCTGCTCACCCAGGCTGGCAGGAGGCAGAGTGGGGCTGGCGGCTGAGCTCCTGACTGGCAAGGGGCCGGCAGCTGGAACCCCGGAGTAGCAGTAGGCTGAGTGCTGCTGGCACCCCAGACTGGCAGCAGACTGAGCCACTCAACCCCCCACCGGCCCTGCTCAGCCAGCCACCAGCCCACTCAGCCCGCTGCCGGCTCAGTGAATGGAACCTCAGGCTGACAGCAGGTTGAGTGGTTCAGCTGGCCTGCTCAGCCCACTGCCAGCCTGGGGTTCCTTGGGGGTCCCCAGGCCAGGCGCAGGTGCTGAGTGGGGCCAATGGTTGGTATCCCAGCTGGCAATAGGGCAGCAGCCGGAACCCCAGAGCAGTGATGGGCTGAGCCGCTCAGCTTGCTGCTGCATACCATGAAAAGTCAGCTCACCTGCCACCTTTGACACGTGTGCCGTAGGTTGCCGACCCCTGCTTTATACACTAGTAAGGAGATGAGCATATTACAGTTGTTGGAGGGCTCTTATCGGGAGTAACAGGTTATAGGAAAGTCAGTTAACATTTTTTGTTTCTCTGATGAAAACTGGCCCACTCCTTGCCTCAAACCAAACCTGTCACTAATAATTGTCAACAACTTAATTTTCTGGTTTTGGCTAAGATATTGACTTTTTTAAAAAAAAAAATATTGAAATTGGATTCAGGATTGTTAGCAAGAATTTTTGGCAAACAAAGTTGTTAAATGACAATCTAAATGGCAACACAGTACTGCTTTCATGCTTGGCTCACCCCCCAGCCTGCTGGTCCAACAGCTGCAGTAGAGGAGGAGATAGGTGGAAAACTGCAGGACCCCAAAATCCACCTCTTGGGGTGCAGAGTGGCAACAGCAGCAGCAAACCCTTAGGTCCAATCACACGCCAATGGGCACCACCACCAGCCTTACGGACCATAGTGAAGTTAGCACAGCATCTGATCTCAGGGACGAGGCACTCATGGAGCCACAGCAGCTCATCCTGCCCTGTGCAGCTCCTCCCAGATGAGATGGATCGCTGGCAGCTGCCAGCTCAGGGGAGAGGCGCTCCCCAGCTAGGGTGGCCAGATCCAGATGTCCTGATTTTATAGGGCCAGTCCCGATATTTGGGGCTTTGTCTTATATAGGCACCAATTACCCCCACCTAGAGTGACCAGAGAGAAAGTGTGTAAAATCAGGACAGGGATTGGAGGACGGGGGGAGTAAAAGGAGCCTATATAAGAAAGACCCCAAAATTGGGACTGTCCCTATAAAATAGGGATATCTGCTCACTGTACCCCAATCCCCTATCCTGATTTTTCACACATCTGGCTAACCCCAGCCAAGCCCTGTGTGACATTCCAATCCTGGCTGCCTGCCCAGGAAGTGAGTTACTTTCACTTTTATTCCTCAGCAGGCAGCCAGCCAGCCCTCCCCCCACCTATGCCCCAGCACCTCACCCAACCCAATCCTGACGGAGGGGAGTGAGGAGAGAGAGAGGGCTGCTCCTGGGGAAGAGGGAGAAAGGAGGGGGTGCTCCATGGGGCGGCGGGGAGAAGAATGGATGTTATGGGGGACAACAAAGGATACTGGTTCCAGAGCCACAGAGCCTGCCTCACCTGACCTCAGCCGGGGGGAAAGAGTCACACTCACAGGTGAGCTCCTTTCCCAACCCTACCCCCTCCCCTTCCCAGAGACCCCAGCAGCCAATCCCATTCCTCAGACTGTGCTGCATTCGGCTCTCTCTAGGACCCAGCAGCCCTGCTTCTACACTGTCTGGGCTGCCTGCAGAGTGGTGCCCCCAGGCAGAGCGAGGCCCTACCCGGCTGCCTATTCTGCCTATGCCTAAGGACGGCCCTGCTGAAGGTGACAGCTAGTGGCGTTCTGTTATTTTCTTCTTTGGGTCTGTCCTGGAGTAGGTGACTTCTGGGTACCCTTCTGGCTCTGTCAATCTGTTTCTTCACTTCATCAAGTGGGTACTGTAGTTTTAAGAATGCTTGATAGAGATCTTGTAGGTGTTCGTCTGTCTGAGGGATTGGAGCAATAAGGTTGTATCCTAGAGCTTGGCTGTAGACAGTGGATCGTGTGATGTGGTATGCAGCAACATAAAATCCCGCGTGGCCAGAGGTACAAAATCACTTACCTGTAAGCGGTTAATCAGTTCAATTAACCTAGTTGGCACCTGACCAGAAGAACTAATGCGGGGGGGGGAGGACCTTTCAAATCTGGACGGGGGGAGGTTTTGTTCGTTCTCTTTGTTGGTTCCCCTTTGGGACAAAGAGACCAAGCAGGTAAACCAGCTCTTAAAAAAATAACTGAATAATACATCTAAAATTACAGAAATTGTAAGTAAAGGCAAGGAAATGCATTAAATTATCTTTTGTTTTAGTTTATGAACTTTATGCTAAGAGGTAGTTTTATTCCTTTTTTTTGCAACTGTGCAGTTGAGTCTAAAGGGGAGTCCTCTGTGTTTTTAATCTTTTATTACCCTGTAAAATTACCTTCCATCCTGATTTATTATAAAGTCTTCTTTTAAGAACCTGATTCATTTTTAGTATCCTAAAAACCAAAGAGTCTTTCATGTTGGTCCCCACGTCTGTACCCCAGAGTTCAGAGTGGGGACAGAACCCTAACAAAGCCCAACTTCCATACCAGGCAAATTGGCTGAAACTATAGTAAAGAACAGGAATATCAGACATAGAGGTGAACATAATATGTTGGGGAAGAGTTCACACAGTTAATGTAAAGGGAAATCAGCCTCACTTATCAGAACTCTTTGATGGGGACAAGGGTGATCCAGTGGATCTAGCATACCTGGACTTTCTGAAAGCCTGTGATCAGGTCCCACATCAAGGGCGCTTAGGCAAAGTAAGCATTAATTAGTTAAAAGACAGGAAATAAACAGGTAAGAATAAGTGGCCATTTTTGACAGTGGTAAACGGTGGGGTCCCCAAAGACCTGTACTGGGACCAGTGCTATTCAACATATTCATAAATGATCTGGAAAATGGGGTAAACTATGAGTTGGCAAAGGTATGCAGATGACACAAAATAACTCAGGATAGTTAAATCCAAAATTGACTGCAAAGAGCTACAAAATGATTTAGCTAAACTGGGTGACTGGGAAACAAAATGGCAGACAAAATTCAATGTTAATAAATGCTAAGTAATGCACAATAGAAAACATAATTCCAACTGTACATACAAAATGATGGGGTCTAAATTAGCTGTTACCACTTGAGAAAGATTTTGGAGTCATCATGGATAGTTCTCTGAAATCATCTGCTCAATATGCAGCGACAGTTAACAAAGCTGACAATGTTAGGAACCGTTAGAAAAGGGATAAAAAAGACATACAATATCCTTAATGTCACTATACAAATCATGGTATGCTCACACCTTGAATACCATCTGCAATTCCAGTCACCCCATCTCGAAAAAGAACTGGAAAAGGTACAGAGAAGGGCACCACAAATGTTTACAGGTATAGAACATTTTCCACATGAGGTTTGGCCGATGTACATAGCAGAGGGGCATTACTGGCATATGATGGCATATATTACATTGGTGAACGTGCAGCTGAATGAACCGGTGATGGTGTGGCTGATCTGGTTAGGTCCTGTGTTGGTGTCACTGGTGTAAATATGTGGGCAGAGTTGGCATCGAGGTTTGTTGCATGGACTGGTTCCTGAGTTTGAGTTACTACGGTGTGGTGTGTGGCTGCTGGTGAGAATATGCTTAAGGTTGGCAGGTTGTCTGTGGGTGAGGACTGGCCTGCCACCCAAGGCCTGTGAAAGTGTGGGATCATTGTCCAGGATAGGTTGTAGATCACTGATGATGCATTGGAGAGGTTTTAGCTGAGGACTGTATGTGATGGCCAGTGGAGTTCTGTTGGTTTCTTTCTTGGGCTTGTCTTGCAGCAGGAGGCTTCTGGGTACATGTCTGGCTCTGTTGATTTGTTTCCTTATTTCCTCGTGTGAGTATCATAGTTTTGAGAGTGCCTGGTGAAAATCTTGTAGGTGTTGGCGTCTGTCTGAGGGGCTGGAGCAAATTCGGTTATACCTCAGTGCTTGGCTGTAGATGATGGATCGTGTGATGTCTCTGGGATGGAAGCTGGAGGCATGAAGGTAGGCATAGCGGTCGGTGGATTTTCGGTATAGGGTGGTGTTAACGTGACCGTCACTTATTTGTACTATGGTGTCTGGGAAGTGGACCTCCCATGTAGATTGGTCCTGGCTGAGGTTGATGGTGGGGTGGAAGCTGTTGAAATCGTAGTGGAATTCTTCCAGAGTCTCCTTCCCATGGGTCCAGATGATGATGTCATCAATGTAGAGCAGGTAGAGAAGGAGTGTGAGTGGACGAGAGCTGAGGAAGCGTTGTTCCAGGTAAGCCATAAAAATGTTGGCATATTGTGGGGCAATGGGGGTGTCCATAGTGGTGCCAGTGGTCTGGAGGTATATATTGTCCTCAAATTTGAAATAATTGTGCGTGAGGATAAAGTCACGGAGCTCAGCAACCAGTTGTTGTGCTGCGGCATCATCAGGGATACTGTTCCAGACAACTTGTATTCCATCTGTGTGTGGGATGTTTGTGTAGAGAGCCTCCACATCCATGGTGGCTAGGATGGTGCTTTCTGGAAGGTCACCAATGCATTGTAGCTTCCTCAGGAAATCAGTGGTGTCACAGAGATAGCTGGGAGTGCTGGTGGCGTAGGGTCTGAGTAGAGACTCCACATATCCGGACAGTCCTTCAGCGAGAGTGCCAATTCCAGAGATGATGGGGGCGTCCAGGATTTTCAGGTTTGTGGATCTTGGGTAGTAGCTAGTATAACTCCGGTGGGGCTCTAATGGTATGTTGATTTGTTCCTGTGTTAGTGTAGGAAGTGTCCTGAGTAGATGATGCAGTTTCTTAGTATATTCCTCAGTGGGATCTGAGGAAAGTGGCCTGTAGAATTTGGTATTGGAGAGTTGTCTGGCAGCCTCCTTTTTGGTAGTAAGACCTGTTCACGATGACAACAGCACCTCCCTTATCAGCCTCTTTGGTTATAATATCAGGGCTGTTTCTGAGGCTGTGGATGGCAATGCATTCTGCATGATTTAGGTTATGAGGCAAATGACGTAGTTTTTCCACAATTTCTGCCTGTTCACGTAGGCAGAAGCATTCTATGTATAGGTCCAGACTGTCGTTTTGACCGTAAGGAGGGGTCTATGTGGAGTTATTCTTCTTGTGCTGTTGGTGGGAGGGTATCTGTGTATCAGTATACTGTTCAGTGTTATCTTGAAAGAATTCTTTGAGTCGGAGATGGCAAAAGTAGGCTTCCAGTTCACCACAGAACTGTATCTTTGTGGGGATGGCAGGGCAGAAAGAGATTCCCCGAGATAGGACAGACTCTTTTGCCAGATTGTGTGTGTAGCTGGATAGATTGATATTGCTGGGTGAGTCGGGGTACTACTGTTGTGGCCCCATGTGGCAGGTAGGATTTTAGACAGCTTATTGTCCTTTTTCCTTTGTAGAGAGGGGAAGTGCATAGATCTCCTTTCTTATTTTAGTAAAGTCTGTCTGTGTGGAAGGTTGGTTATTTGTGAAAGTTTCCAGGTTGGAGAGCTCTTTTTTTGATGTTTTCCTGTTTGCTGTATAGGATGCTGATCAGGTGGTTCCTCAGTTTCTTTGATAGAGTATGGCATAATCTCTCACTGTAGTCTGTGCAGTATGTAGATAGCAATGGATTTTTCACCTTCAGTCCATTTGGTATGATGTCCATCCGTTTGCATTTGGAAAGGAAGATGATATCTGTCTGTACTTGTGCAAGTTTCTTAATGAGGTTGATGGATTTCCACTCAATATGGCTAAATGCAGTGCCTTAGGAAGTGGTGTTTACCCCTTCACACAACATAACGATTGATGGTCACCCAATGAAAAAAGGTTTAAAACTCGAGGAAGTATTTCTTCACACAATGCGGAGTCAACTTGTAGAACTCGTTACCAGGGGATGTCGTGAAGGCCAAAACTATAACTGGACTCAAATGAATTAAATAAGTTCATGGAGGGCAGGTCCATCAATAGCTGTTAGTCAAGATAGTCAGAGATAAAACCCCAGGCTCTGGGCATCCCTACATTTTTGACTGCCAGAAGCTGGGACTGGACAACAGCAGATGG
The DNA here is from genome assembly GCF_007399415.2 of Gopherus evgoodei. NCBI lineage: Eukaryota > Metazoa > Chordata > Testudines > Testudinidae > Gopherus > Gopherus evgoodei. The sequence continues at coordinate 208,890,298 of NC_044322.1, forward strand.
ATCACTCAATAAATTTCCCTGTTATGTTCATTAACTCTGAAGCATCTGGCCCTGGCCACTGTCAAAAGACAGGACACTGGATTAGATGGACCTTTGGTCTGGCCCAATATGGCCATTCTTATTAGTATACAAATATTTATGCAGATCTATAAATCTTCATAAGAGATTTAAATATTCTTCAAATTCCTCTTCTATAAAAATAAAACTGTTTTTAAAAATTCTTGTCCCCCTTGCACCTCTTACCACTGCCCACTTGCCTCCCATCCCAGCCCTGGCCTCCTGCCCCTTAACAGTGCAACCTTGCCATTTGGCCGGAGAGCAGCTTGCCCGGAGAGCTTAGTGGTTTCTTCAAGGAGTACAGCAGAGAGGCTAGGGCTAATTCCAGGTGACCTGAATAGAGTGACCAGACCGCAAATGTGAAAAATGGGGACGGGATGGGGGGGGGGTAATAGGAACCTATAGAAGAAAAAGACCCACAAATTGGGACTGTCCCTATAAAATCAGGACATCTGGTCACCCTAGATCTGAAATGCAAAGAGGCAATTTCACGGAGCAGAACAAGGCTGGGGTAATTGCAGGGTTTGTTCTCCCGATGAAAGCTGTTCTGATGCTGGCTGGGGCTCTCTCTCCCTGGACCAGTCCCAGGGCTCCAAAGAGCACCATGCGTAGCTGCAGCTGTTGACCCAGTTGCCTGCATCTTGCAAAGTCTGCAATACAGAGTGCTGGCTCTTAGAAGCTTCTGACACTTTTTGCCTGGCTCTTCCTAGCCCAATAATTGCATGTGTGGTTGGTTGGTTTGTTTTTAAATGTTTTGCAGTGATTATTTTTGGTGAAGACGGGAGGGGCAGGATTGACAGCCCTGAGGATTCATAGAACAGGACCGGACCCTGGAACGGTGTCCGGAAAACCTGCTGGGTGGTTGGCAAAGTTAGTTTATTTCAAATTGTGTCCTGCATTGTCCCTGCCCTATCAGGGCAAGGATGTGAATACGATACCTCCTGCTTTGGCAATCTCTAGGGGAGCGCAGTATGGAATGGTGATCTCTCTCTCCTTCAGTGACTACTCCAAGCGTTCCATCCCACTCTCTTCCTCCTGCCCTAAGCAGAGAGAGATCCCATGCTGAGGCCTCTGCATGAAACTATCAACAGCAGCTGCTAATGGGCAGTCTAATGGCCATTTAATGGGACTGGTAAAGCTAATAGATTTGTAAAGATAACACTTATTATAAAGGCCAAAGTGGAACTGCTGCAGAGCCAGCAGGGCCTGGCCTCTTGGAGGATGCTTGCAGAATCATCACCTGCAGCCAGGCAGGAGGTGAACCGGTTTTCCTAACCCACTGAACGTTTGGCATAATGAGGCTTTACCTGCAGTTAGTATCTTTCTTCCAGAGGATCCCAAAGCTATTAATAAACAATTCTGCTGAAATTCTGCTGCCTCTGGGGCAGAGTACACCAGCCAAGCAGAACATAAACCCACTAGATGTCAAGGGGAGAGAAGCCAAAGATGTCAGGGTAACCGACTCTCTTGTGGTGTCATGGAATTGTAACTATCACCACAGTGCAGACAGGAGTTGACTTTTTTTTTTTAAAGGTCTTCTCCAAAGACCCTCACACAGTAAACTGCCCTGCAGTTTATCTACCAGATAGGATGAAGGGCTGAACTGATTGTGCCAGAATTTGAACCTTATCTGTAACCAAATGTTTTACAAGACAGATATATCCCACAGTCGGGCAAATAGACTGTATTTTTATTGTCTTCCCCTGGCACCCTCCCTTCTCTCCCAAACAGACATTTGGGAGATAGCAGCTTTCTGTCTATGGCTTCAATAAAGGCACTCATCACCTTGGCATCTGGGTCATTCACCACAGTATCTGAGCTGCCATTGGGTAGCCTCAACATAAAACCATCTTGAAATGTGAGAGGCTTCTGCCAGCCAGCATGATGGAGGTATATGGCTACAATCTTCATTGCAGTCACCAGGGAGCATGCTTAACCTTGATGGGTCTGTCCCACACCCTGGAAGCCTAACTTGGGATCAAGATAATGAAGGAGCCATGAATTTACATTGAGTATGGAAGACACAAACACTGTGAGATGCAGCATCCCAGCATTGCACCAGGATTGTTTTGTTCAGGATAAGTTACACAGGATTTGTGCATATGATTGTCTCTCCCTATAGTGGCTGAACCTAGCAATTCTAACGGCCAGCTACTTACTCATGCCGTTAGTTCACATGAACAAAACCTTCGTTTTCAGGGCAGAAAGGCTTAGGTGTGACCTCTGTTGCTGACTAGAGTGCATGTATGCCACAGCATGGTACAAGGATAAAGATCAGCATGTACAGAGTGTGTTGGTCTTGGTCAGTTTGAGAGGGAAATTATTGCCGTTTGGCAGGTATGAAAGGGTGACAAAATGCTTATGGGGACCCCCTGCCAGTTTGAGGACTTGATGCAAGCAGCTCCCACAGAGAGCAGCGCAGAAGCAGACTGGAACTGAAATGGCCTGTCTTGCCTGTACTGGAGGGATGCACATTGGCTGGCGGTGTTGGACCAGAAGCCTCACTGACAAGCAGGGTGACCAGCTGCAGAAGCCAGAGATCCTGGGCATGGCTAGGACTGCCCAGACCTGTGAGCTGAGCCCAAGAGGAGGAAGAGTGGGAGTTATAGGGGAGAGCAGGCTGCAGGGTGTTGGGTTGCAGCATCAGTAGGGGACACAGCTCTTGAGCTGCTCTCTGCCACAAATTATCTATGTGAGAACTAACTGTCTGGCAGGCCATCCCTGAACTGGGAGACTGAGACAGTGAGGCTTGTGACCACAGATTCACTGCAGCTGAAAAGGAAGAGATGTCAGCTTCTTGACAAGGGAACCAGCCTTTTGCATCAAGCTGCAACTCTGCCACCCAGATAAGGCCTGACTTTGGAAAATAAAACTACTCCCATTTAGTTTGTGCAGATATAGGCCAGATTCTCAAAGGTATTTACATTCCTAACTTCCATTGCTATGCCAGTCTTGGGCTCCCCACACAGCTCTGCCAATGCACCTCAATCGTGCCCTGCATCATGTCAATGCTGCTACAATCTTCCATGTTAAACTTGTTAATTAACACATTTTAACTAATGTGTTGTTAAATGGGATTTAGCACACCATGCAGACAAGTATGTTTAAATACTTAAGCTGGTCATGGCTAACCCTAATATGCCTTGACAAGCTAACATATTTTCAAGCATGGCTGTCTTTGTGCACACCAAGGGCAAAATTGCATTTACCATCACAATTATTCAGGTGTGTTCTAAGGGCAGCTCTACATTTAAGCACTGCTGCTGTAGCACTATAATGAAAATGCTCTAAGATGACAGGAGAGAGCTTCTCCTGTAGGCTTAGCTACTGCCTCTAACGGAGGTGGATTAACTATGTTGGTGGGAGAGAATCTCTCGCCGACATAGTGTTGTCTACACCCCAGCGCTGAGGTCGGTATGACTATGTCGCTCAGGGAATGGATCATTTACAACCCTGAGCAATGTAGTTATAACAGTAATTCTGTAGTGTAGACCAGGGCTAATACGGTACATTTTCCCAGTGTAGACAAGGCATTTGCAACTGGGCCAAACATCTACTAGAGTTAGGTTGTCAAACTCATTTCTCATGTGTTTAGATCCACATGGAAATCCATCTCTCAGCAGATGAATGCACTAACTCACCCACTGTGCAACTAAGCCTCCTCTCCACAGCTCAGAAAAAGGTTAGGGCGAAGCATAAACTGAGCTAGAAATTTGAGAGGTGGATTATATCAACAATTATGGTCTTGAGCATAATTCAATTATAAATTAAATTGGGGAAAAACATAATAATAAAAGGGTGATTTGTGTGTTGATTAAAGTGAAAACATGCAGTCATTAGCCTGTGTTTAAATCTTATTAGCTGCGAGCTGAGCTGTGTGTTGCCATTAACCTGGTGTGTGCCTACTGGGAGCATGCACTTCTTTGGCTGTTTTAAGTGTCTGGATAGGTCATGGACAGGTGCTTTCTCTCTGGGACCCCAACAGTGAGGGTGAGGAAAGGGGATGGTATGCATTTGCTGGTAATAATAATCCCCACCAATTCAAGGCACTTTACACACTAGATGTCATGCCCTGCCTTGGGAAGTATGTTTAGTGTGAGATCCCCAAGTGTGATGAGGAAACTGAGGCACGGTGAGATTAAGTGAAGAATTCTATTCCAAGGTCAGACCAGTGGCACCCAACTTTTACAGCCTCAAGGGTGAATCTTTCATTGCAAAGAGGCCAAGGATCCACAGTCAGTATTTTGGGGAAGATTATCTGCCCTCTTCTGTTGCCTTGGTGCTGCTCAAGTGTCAAGTGGGGGGAAAAAACCCATCTGCAAATCCTCTCTTGGGAATTCTCTGCCATGAGAGCCAACAGCCAGTATATTTGGCTCCTATGTCTCCTCACAGCTCTTGCTGGAGGGACATCTTGGGATGAGAGGGAGGGTGTGTATGTGGGGGATGGGAGAGACAAATAGCTGGTACAGACCACACTCCAGCTCTCCCCAGGTGCAGTATGGGGCAGAGGGGACCACTGCCAGATGGTGCAGGTCAGAGCAGCCCCCAGCTGGGCAGAGAATCAGGGGCTGTGACTGCTGTTTCTCAGCATCTCCCTTTCCTCAACCCCTAGGCTGGCTGTGGGGAAGGGGAGTCACCCTTTGTTAGTGATTCTCTAGGCTCAGGCAAAGCCATTCAGCTTCCAGTGCTGCTCTCCTGGGGCTCCCACAGCCCCACCAGGAATCAGGCCCTGGGGCAGGCAGCCAGACCTGCTCTTGCCTCCTTCCCCTGCGATGCAGCTGGGAGCCAGCAGGGGAGCTGCTGAGGGCCTGCAGCAGAGGAGGGACAGCAGCAGCTCAGAGCAACCAGCTCTCATCAGAGCTACTTCTGAGGCATCAGCAGGGGCAGCTCTAGGGATTTTGCTGCCCCAAGCACGGCAGGCAGGCTGCCTTACATGGCTTGCCTGTGGAGGATCCGCTGGTCCCGTGGCTTTGGCAGACCTCCCGCAGGCGTCCGCCCAAGACGTGGGACCAGCGGACCCTCCGCAGGCAAGCCACGTAAGGCAGCCTGCCTGCAGCCCTTGCGTCACCAGCAGAGTGCCCCCAGCGGCTTGCTGTCCCAAGCATGTGCTTGGCATGCTGGGGCCTGGAGCCGCCCCTGGGCATCAGGTGAGGGGGTTCCCCACATACCTGCCCCCTCATAGCAACAGGCTGGACTGAAACATTCCATTTAATCGGGATCAGAGAGAACATTTCTGATTCATAATCAAACACCACATTTTCCTTCTCCACAGATAGACACCCCCAGGGGTGAAAGTAGGCCAGTATGGCGTACCGGTAAGAAGCTGGTACCAGCCTGTACGCAGCTGATGTTAAAGCATAGCTGTAACAGTGCTTTAAAATTGTTTCCCAGGGTGGGACAAAAGGGGCCACCAACGAGGGGAGGTAAAGGGGACAGCTTTCTGGGGCCGGTGATTGATTTTAAAAGGGCCTGGGGCTCCCAACCAGAGCCCCAGGCCCTTTTAAATCACTGCTGGAGCCCTGGGCAGCCTGGATGGGCTGGCTGGGGGAGGCTGACCCCAGCCCTGCTCCTTCTGCCTAAGGCCCCACCCCTTCTGGGGGCCTGGAGCTGGGCCCCTGTACCAATAAGAATTTAATATTACTTTCACTCCTGGACATCCCAGTCCCAAAAGGAGTCTGTGGCGGAAACTGGATTTGAACACCTGGCTCCTGGGCCTTTGTCCAAGAACACACTAACAGATGTGAGCTAGGTTGCACCTTGCTGACCTGTGTTGTGGGTGGTGCAGCTCAGGGAGAGCTCAGGAAGACCTAATGCATCCCAGAGCTCCCCTGCACACAGGGATAATGTGCCCATTACACTACCCTTTAAGAGAATGCAACAGGTTCTTCCCTGTGCATCTGGACAGCATCACGGCCCTACCTCCTCTCTGTGCATTTTGAGGAAGCTTATGCCCCAGGAGGCATAACAAGAGAGCATTTCCGGCTTTCATGAGGGGCTCTGTGTGCCGTTGCCTCCCATACGCTTTGCACTTATGTAGGAGCCAGACACAATCTGTTCCAATATAATGAGAGAATAATTGCCTTTCCCCTGCTCACGTCCACACTGTTTTCCTCTTTTGTTTTACACACTAACCCCCTCCGCTCCCAGCAGAATATACCCCTGTGCAAGAGCATCAGATCAAATTTTTAGATCAAATTATCTTTCTGTTCTATAAAGCCATCTTTAATTATTTCCTGTAACTGCAGTTTTGAATTGCTGGTGAATTCAACCAACAAGCAATTTTCATACATCTATCAAGGAAGATTCGAGTACATGCAAATATTAGGGGTTTGAGAGGTGGGTTTTTTTTATTTAGAAATTATTTAACTGTATTTAGAAATTAAATGCAGCCCTTTAGAGCTTGGCATCCTGCCAACAGCAGGTAGCTGTTGTGAAATGTGGGTGCCATTTTTTGAGTGTCCAAAAAAAAAAGAAACATCGGTCTCATGTTACAGACTTGAAAGTCAGGGAATATTTCAATAGGAACATTTTGTTTGGCTCAAAGGGTATGTCTTTGTCCCCTTGCCCCCCAAAAAGTGTGGTGTTCTGACACAGAGCCAGAAAGGGTTATACAGCTGGCAGGCTAATTGACCCAGATCCAACCTTTAGAGACATATTAGTAGATAGTGTTTGTGTGTTTACATGTATATATTGTTAGAGGTTATCAACATAACCAAGCAGTTCCCTTCTATTGCTGTATTCTGTTAATTCAGAGATCAAAAGAAGATGCTAACATTTCAATGAACTGTAAATGTGGTGATATCACTGTCTTAATTTCTCTTCGAAGTTTTTGGTAAATCACCTGCAAATGGTGGAAGATAGGCAACTGCCTTATGTTGATCCATGTAGTTAATTACCGATGATGTTTAGGAAATGAGAGATTATTTCGAAGACACTATCCTTAACTCAAGGACTGCATGCTGTCAAGTGGCTGCATGGGAATTGTATAAAGGGCTTCTGGGACCTGATCCTTTCATCTCAAATCTGCTTAAAATTCATCAGGGGAAGCTTGAGCTACAAGACTGAGGTCTCCAGTTCCATTCTGGATCACCCTGATATTGTCCATTGAACTGAATCGATGGACTAATTCTGAAAGAACTCTTCGCAACTCTAAAGCTCATCATCTGTATTGTGAGACTGACCTAAGAACTCTAGTCTTGTCTGTATAATGATACATTAGCCAATACTCTCTCCCTTTTCTATTTTAATACATTTTAATTTAGTTAATAAGAATTAGCTGTAAGTGTGTTTTTGGGTAAGATCTGGAACATTCAATAACCTGGAGGGTAATGAGGGATTGGTAGAACTTTTTATGTGATGAAAAAGATTTTCAGTAATCCTCATCCTATTTGACTTGACTGTTTGGGTAGGAACCCAAAGTCTGGGTGGCTTTAAGAGAAATGTTTCTGGCTTCCGGGTAACCAGTAAGGTATTATAGAAGCTGTTTTATTGCTAACCTGGGTGAATCCTGAATATTAGAATATTTGGGGGGTTGTCTGCCCCATTCTTCGCAGTTTGCCCTAATTGAGCAATCTCAGCATGGTCCCCCAGGATCCCAATCACATTTCTTATCTTGGGTTAGCCAATACGAGTTAAAACAATTGATGGGCCTTTAATGTTTTAACCCAAGTTAGCTAACATGTTAACAACACACCTTTTATTTGCAGTGAGGACATACCCTCATAGAAATGTAGGGCTGGAGGGGACCTCGAAGTCATCAAGTGCAGCCCCTTTCATTGTGGCAGGACCAAGTAAACATAGACCATGACTGCTGTTTTGTCCAACCAGTTCTGAAAACTTTCAAAGATGGGGATCAAATACCTCCAGTAATGGAAATTCCACAACCCCCTTTTAGAAGCCTTTTCCAGAGTTCAACTACCCTTATAGTTAAAGTTTTTTTCGTAATATCTAATCTAAATCATGCACGTTACAGATTAAGCCCATTACTCCTTGTCCTATCTTCAGTGGACATGGAGAACAATTGCCCTCTTAATAACAGCCCTTAACATATTTGAAGACTCTTACCAGTTTTTTTCTCAGTCTTTTCTCAAGACTAAACATGACCAATTTTTTAACCTTTCCTCACAGGTCAGGTTTTCTAAACCTTTTATCATTTTTGTTGCTCCCTGGACATGCTCCAATTTGTCCACTTTGTTCCTAAAATGTGGTACCCACAATTGGACACGGTACTCCAGCTGAGGCCTCACCGGTGCTGAATAGAGGGGAACAATTACCTCCTGTGTCTGCTATACAACACTGGTGTTATTAGTACCCAGAATATTAGCCTCTTTTCTCAGCTACGTCACATTGTTGACTTATACGCAATTTGTAAGTGCCATAACAGGTTTCTAAAGAGACAGGCACTGCCTTATTCAAACAGAAAGGGGACCTTGGGCAAAAAGGAAACAAAAATAAACAAGACCATGGCATAAAGTGCCAACACACATTCTACCTTATTCTGAGCCTGATCTTCAAATCTCTAATTGGGCAAGGGCCTATCTATCCGAAAGGGGCCTCTATCTCTCTCAACACCACCATGTAATAGTTCCATTCAAGCTGGACTCTATGGCAGATGGAAACTAGCTCTAAACTTGTGGCAGTGAAGGGTAGGACATTCACATGGGCAGACCCTGAGCTATAGACTTCATTAATGATCTGGAGGATGGCGTGGACTGCACCCTCAGCAAGTTTGCAGATGACACTAAACTCAGAGGAGTGGTAGATATGCTGGAGGGTAGGAATAGGATACAGAGGGACCTAGACAAATTAGAGGATTGGGCCAAAAGAAATCTGATGAGATTTAACAAGGACAAGTGCAGAGTCCTGCCCTTAGGACAGAAGAATCCCATGCACTGCTACAGAGTAGGGACGTAATGGCTAGGCAACAGTTCTGAAGAAACGGACCTAGGGGTTACAGTGGATGAGAAGCTGGATATGAGTCAACAGTGTGCCCTTGTTGCCAAGAAGACTAATGGCATTTTGGGCTGTATAAGTAGGGGCATTGCCAGCAGATCGAGGGACATGATCATTCCCCTCTATTCGGCATTGGTGAGGCCTCATCTGGAGTACTGTGTCCAGGTTTGGGCCCACACTACAAGAAGGATGTGGAAAAATTGGAAAGAGTCCATCAGAGGGCAACAAAAATGATTAGGGGGCTGGAGCACATGACTTATGAGGAGAGGCTGAGGGAAATGGGATTGTTTAGTCTGCAGAAGAAAAGAAGGAGGGGGGATTTGATAGCTGCTTTCAACTAGCTGAAAGGGGGTTCCAAAGAGAATGGATCTGGACTGTTCTCAGTGGTACCTGATGTCAGAACAAGGAGTAACTATCTCAAGCTGCAGTGAGGGAGGTTTAGGTTGATATTAGGAAAAGCTTTTTCACTAGGAGAGTGGTGAAGCACTGGAATGGGTTACCCAGGGAGGTGGTGGAATCTCCTTTCTTAGAGGTATTTAAGGTCAGGCCTGACGAAGCCCTGGCTGGGATGATTTAGTTGGGGATTGGTCCTGCTTTGAGCAGGGGGTTGGACTAGATGACCTCCTGAGGTCCCTTCCAACCCTGATATTTTCTGATTCTATGATTCCATGAATGCTGGAGATCAGCATGAAACCAAACCTAAACAACTTCAGAGTGAGATGTACCTTCTGGCAAGTCATCTTCTAACAACTGAATTGCAATACAGCCCCAGCACCATAGAAGTAAACCCCTCAGATCTGAGTCTCTGTAAAACAGCAGTTTTCTCATGAGGAGGTAGGATGGAGCCTATGTTAACACACATGTTACGGTAATAGATAGAACATAGTAGGATCTAGGGGGATTATTAGAGAGACAGTTTAGTGCCATTCCTGGAAGGAACTGCTGTACTGATTGATGGAATAGTTTTACATTAGGCTGTAAGCTCTACGTAGAAAACCTTATCTTCCTCAGTATTTGTACAGCTTCTAGCACAAGGGAACACTGATCTGAGCCTTTTCTATCTATACAGGTGTTTATATGACTCCAGTCACCAGCAGTAATGAATGTACCTCCGCAACACTCCTGTAAAGTTGAATAGTGTTATTACCCCCATTTTACAGAGGCGGGGACAGAGGCAGAAAAGCTGAGAGTCCAGATATACTGCGTTCAGGGGGTATGACTACAGCTCATGTACATATACTTTCATCTGCTAGCTTGGGTATTGGAACAGTGAAGCCATGACAGCACGGGCTCCAATGTAGGCTGTGCAAGCCTGCCCAGAACCCTGAGTAGATGCTCAGGCAACTCACCCTTGTCAAAGCCGGTGCCATCGTGGCTTCACTGCTCTAGCTTAGATACTGGCTAGATTGAAGCTAGCTTGGGTATGTCTGTTTGAGCTGCAATTCCTCTGTGACTGCAGTCTTGACGTACCCTACGTGGCTTGCCCAAGGTTACATAGGATGTCTGTGCCAGAACTAGGAATTACGTCCTAATCTGCTACCTTAATACTATCTTTCCTCTCCTTTTGGCAGCACTGCAGCATTAAATAGTAATAATTAATAAATGTGCGTAGACACTAAGGAGATCACCACCTTAATACAGATAATAGGAATATCCAGCATTGGCACAATGCAGAATCAAAAGCGGCTTATAATGGCTACAGCACAAGCTATCTTAGAATGTAAAAGTAATTAAAATTTCCTGCCTATGTTTCCTTTGCTTAACGTACTTCCAAAAAAGGTTCATCTGCTTGCAAATGTCTGACCCTAGGAGTCCAGCTTCAAGGCAATGAGAAGGTGTTTGCTTGGCAGAATGACAGCGACAGAACAGCATCTCATCTGGATCCAAAATGGTAAAGAAAGGGAAATACTCATTATTCCGGAGGGTCAAAGACATATTCAATCCATTTTAACTCTAACAGCTCTCCCTGTGGCCTCTTAGAACCCACTGAATTGGAGCAAAGTAGCACGAGCAGCAGAGTATCATCTTCAAAGGTGCAGTGAAAATATACAGGCTGACAAGACAGTTCAGTTCAAGAGGTTTGGTGGAGGCTCACCCTGTTCTTTTAATAATACTCCTCCGTATCACCTTTTGTCTGAGGATCTCACATCACTTTATAGACATTTATTAATAAATCTCCATGTTGCTCATGTGAGGTGGGTGTTATTATCATCCTCATTTCATAAATAGGGAAACTGATGCACAAAGCAAGAACATGGTCTGTTTGAGATCACACTGTGCATCAGTGGAAGAACTGGGCATAGAAACCAGATTTCTTGCCTCTTTGAGGTCTCTCAGCTCATTTTTCCTCTGTTTCACGTGTTGTGAAGAAGGTGAGCCCAGCACTGAGCCAAAGTGTAACCAGGCTGAGACAGGCAGACTCCAAGACCCCTTACATAGAATAGTTGTGAGCATGCATGTGCAAAGCTCGTTATATGGTCTAGAGCTCAACTAGCAACTTCACTGACGCCCTCACTCTTTAAGGCATACCATGAGCTGTGAGGGAATTTCCTCTCCCTGTCACTTTAGCATTGCACGGTGGGGCAGATGCATTATAGTGCCCTTGCAACTTTCTTTAAAGCATCCACAAGTGCCAGCGCCTGTGGTGCAGAGAGGTGTCAGATACAGTTGGTATGCACCCCTACACCATGCATACTAGCACCTCTCTGCAGCGACTGTTTTGTTCTCCAGAATGTAGCTTCCATTTTTTAATAAAAGATAAGACTCTTGTAGATTTTCTTCACAACCGTAACTGCTAAAGTGAATCAAATGCAATGGATGCAGAGACCCTAGAAGAACAGCTCTGAGGTAGTGAATTGCCCCATTCATTGTGGTGAGGTGTTAAACATCTCAAGCCCTCCCCCCAATTATTTAAATGTCACTGTTAGCTGTTTCATCCCCCACGGAAGAAAGGATGGAATGACAGATCTGCACGACTTATTATGAGTGATATCTCATTCTGGTGGTGCAAGGGTTTGATGTCAGAGAGAGACCACCACTTATTTCCACCCCCACCCCCCAATCAAGAAATAGCCAAACCCAAGAACCCTAACAGAGCCAATGGGTATATTCAAGCCCCAACAGTTCTCTCATCCACAGAGATCTTCTGGAGTCTTGTGTCTCTTCTGCACTCACACAGTTGTACAGGAGATGACTGGGGACTCTGTGCTAAAAAATATTTGAATGTACTGGCTAACGAATGTGTTCTCTCTACCGATCCCAAACAGAATTCTTCCACTGTGCTTCATAGCTTCTACTCTGTTAACAACTAATAGGGAGGCTTTTTTACCTCAAGTGGCAGAAGCCTGTGCTTTTGGAACAAGAGGATCTGAGTTCTAGCCCTGCTGTTGCTATGAAGTTCCAAATGACCATGGGTGCACAGTGTAGTAACAATCATGAATTACCATGGCCATGGATTTGTTGCCTTACTTTATTAAACTTCAGCTGCCCTGTGAGGTAATTAAGTTAACTGAACACTTGGACAGCCAAATGCAGAAGGAGTTGGAGAGGGACAACTTATCACTATTTTCTCCCATCAATCATCTGAGGATCTCAAAGCACATTTCAAGCATTCACTAATTCTCCCTATGTCCCTTTGGGTCAGTATCACTATAATCATGCTGCAGTGATGTACATAGGAATTGATTCTGATCTCAATAATGGTGTAATACCTGATTATACCAATGTGAATGAGAGCAGAATCGGGACCACAGAGGTGAAGTGACTTGCCCATGGTCACACAGTGACTAAGTGGCAGAGCTGGTAATTGAACCCAAGAGTCCTCACCCTTAATATTCTGCTCTTACTACTAGAGATAGCCTGCTTAACTGTAGTTTTGTATTATCAATACTATAAGAGGCAGTATGGCCTAATGCTTAGAGGAGGGGACTGGGTATCAGGGCTGTATTTCTATTTCTCTCATTGACTTATTGGATGACCTTAGGCAAACTAAGGCTCAGAGGGGGGAATTATTTGCCTATCTATAAAGTGGGTATAATGACGCTTCCCCATCTTTTCATCTGAGGATCTTTATGAAGTATTTTGTAATACTGTTAATTTTCCAGCCTTACCGGTGTCTCTCAGAGCTGCATTGTGCTCTCACTGCTAGGTTGCACACTCAGTAAGTGAGGCCTGCACTGTGCTCCCAGTGAATTTCCACTTGCCAGTTTCTTAGAGGGAGCTCATCAAATTCTCTCCATGGCTATGTCAGGTGCCCAGAGAAAGACAGCATAGTCTCTGGGCCATTCTGGACTGGAGTTCTTGCTATGGGTGGTGTGTTAATGCTGCACATACCAATTCACAAGGGTATGGTTGGAAAATGAATCATGTAAGGAAGAATAAAATAGAAAATAGATTTTTGTTTTCATGCAAAATGCCTGGGACTGCAGCAAATGCTGAAGGAGGAGAGAACCTGCAATTTCAAGCAAAATCTAACCCCTGTGTTGAGGGCCTTTTAAGACTTCATGTGGATTTGAATGCAGCGTAAATTCTAGAGAGAGCAGTGGGGAGGGAGAGAGGAGGAGGAAAGAAGTGGGAAAGTCAGTGTGAAAGATGGGGGTGGGGGGAACAAATGTGAAGGGAGAGAATATTAAGAAAGAGAAACTAACATGAAGGAGAGGGAATCTGAAAGGAGAAAGAGACAAAAGGACAGTAAGAAAGGGAAGAATAAGAAAAGATAAAGGAAAGGAGGAGAAAATACCATCCTAGAGAAAGGGGACAAAAGAAAAGGAAGGGGAAGATTTTTTTCGAGCATGTGAAGGGTTCACAATATCATGGCCAAAATTGTGAAAGTGGCGTGTGATTTTTGGGGAGTCAGCTTAATATTGGATAAGGTTGGGTTCCAAATAACAGTCACTCAACATGAGTGGTCCCTCCTGAAATTGTGGCTGTATTGGCCGTCTTTGCAATGGAACAGCGTTCTTGTGTCCAAGAGCACCACCATGTGGCAAGCAGTAAAAGATGCTGCGGTGACCACAAAGCTGCCTTTTGGTGCAGTAGGTTCAGCAGAATGGAAATCTACACAGAACAGTTCTTCACGTAGCATCCTTCCTACGTTGCTCCTGAACCTTACTGCCACGAGAGGTAAAAGAATACATACGGTCTGCATGGCTAAACGAGAGCAACGGTCTCATACACACAACAGGGGAAGATGGCCCCACCCAAAGTGGCAGGGGACAGAGTGAGTGGGACGGTGAGGAGGTAGAAGGGCAGGAAAGAGGGAGGGGAAGGTGAGGGGGGTCAGCATGGTAGTGAGGGGGAAAAGGGAGGAGTAGGAATGGGGGAGGGAAGATGAAAGGGGTAGGAGGGAGTTGGTGGTGGATATTCAGTCAATGTATTCAGAGAGGTAGAATGAACCTTGAGAGACAGTTCAGAGAGCCATAAAGACAGTTCCAAACTGGACTCCTAGATGACGATTTCCCACTTGCTGGCATCAATCAGTCATCTGTCTGCAACATTCCTGACTCCCTGAGGTTTGTCTTGCATGGCTTTTTAAGAATACAATAGAGAGAATTGGGAGCAGGTCAGGAAGTGATTACCATGTGAATACAGATTTCAGCAAAGGGAAGAATAAGGGGAGAGTGATTTGTGTGTGTGCTTCAGATTTGGGGATAGGAGTCTGACAGAGGATGCCCATGTGAGTGGAAAAGAAATGATTAAGACCTTAAATTTGCTCCATAGGTCCAGACTCCTGACCTTAGACAACTGGTGGGCATTATCACCAGCTGTGGTTCCTTTATTTTAGCAGTCCCCTTATTTCTCAGTTTTCATTCATAGATCTCAAAGCACTTTAAAAAGATGGGTGAGTGTCATCTCTATTTTACAGATGGGGAAACGAAGGCACAAGGAGACAAGTGATTTGCCTGAGGCCACACAATAGGTCATTGGCAGAGGCAAGAACATAACCCAGATCTCTTGGATTGCAGACTGGTGCCCTGTATACGGAGCCACATTGCCTCTGTGAGAGGAGGAAGAAGTTTGAACTCTTCTTTCTGGGTGAATTCTGCGGTATGCTGAGTAGCAGGAAGTCACAGTGTAGCCAGGAGCTGAGCGAGGCCACGCAGACAGACAAGTGTCGCATGGAGGAATGCAAGTGAGCTGAGGGAGATGTGAAGGTGTGTGTCGTTTATACAGAAGTGAGGGACCAAGGTGAAGCTATCAATGCAAGACACCAGGGTGAGAAGCTAGAAGCAAGAATATGCTAATGACAGAGACATATAAAGGGAGGAGGAAGAGGAATGTGCAAATTCTCTGTCAAACTGCACTGAATAAATAGCAGCCAAAAAATGCATGATTCTAACCAGGAGCCGAGAGAGCTAGAGAAGTCTGGAGTGGTCAGTAGCACTGTGCTACAGTGAGGCTGAAGAGAAGGAACATTAGTAAAAGTAAGGGGTAGGTCACTAATCAAAGGAGAAAAGTGAGTAGATAGACAGCTTTTTACTGACACATACTTGTTCATTACAAAATCAAGACTTTGATTTCTGTTGGGCGGTATTTCAAGTTCTGCCTATGATTGCCAGAAAATCGCATTACCTCATTAAAATACGACTTTAACTTCAGCCCTCTGTGAACTTTGAGGGTAGCAGAAATCCCAACCTCATCCTGCGTCTGTATTTTTCAAATGGCTCTACTTTATACAGGTCTGAACCAAAACCTTGGCTATGAACACTCCTCAGACTTTGATTAGGAGGGCTCAAAATCCAGATGGAAATGCTGCCACTTGAGTCCATCTGTAATACCAATGAGTACCATAATGGTGGTAACGGGGTAGTTTCCAAAGCACCATAGTATGCATCAAGTCAGTGGTTTGAGCATTGGCCTGATAAACCCAGAGTTGTGAGTTCAATCCTTGAGGGGGCCATTTAGGGATCTGTGGCAAAAATCTGTCTGGGGATTAGTCCTGCTTTGAGCAGGGGGTGGACTAGATGACTTCCTGAGGTCCCTTCCAACCCTGATATTCTATGTCCCATTAACCAGAATGCCCTTCCAGTTCACAGCTGCTTCAGAGCAGTGCTCAGGTCTGAGCTGGGGGAGCAAGCAAGCACAGAAAATTTCAGCATGTGCTTGCACAAGGAGGTCCTTTCTCCAATGGGCTTCAGAACCTGTTTAAAATGTAGAAATAAACCAACTAGCTATTTCCTCTCATTGGAATGCATTAAAACAAGCTGGAAAATAGAGTCCAAATTTCCCATCACACATTTTGCTGCCTCTTCCCGTCATGTCTGTTCCATGAAGTACCAGTAACTCTCCCCTCCCTCCTCTTCTGTCGTTAAGATTAATTAACTATTAAAAGAGGGAGGCAGAGGAAGCCTGGTTTGGGTTTTGCCACCCAAAGACCAACAGCAGGACTGATTTTGACTGCAGTCCTGTTTTATCTGGATGACTAAAGTATAGATTCAGATAAAAGGTTCTGGGTTTGTTCATGCTGTATCAAAGTCTAATGGAATAGAGTAAGCAAGAAAAATCCAGTACATATTTGTGAATGTTAGAGGGAGCTCACATGAGGAAATGGAGAAAAGAGAAAAAGAGAGTGAGTGGGAGTGGGGGACTATTGCAAGCATTGTGAATTTGCTGGAGAAGCCAAAACCTGATTGCTGCTTACTCCTGTTAAAACCCAGTACCCATCTCTGATTCGTAGTAGTAAAAATCATGTCTACTGCACCACATGCTTTACATGTGTTTCACACATGCAGAGCAAACCCGAGTCTTGTTCTGAAGAGCTGGCAGGAGAGTTGGGCAGAGAACAGTCATTCTGTTTCATGGAGGATTTTGAAATTTGGTTTCTGCTCCAATTCAGAACAAACCCCCAAACATTTCAAAATTCTCTGCTGAATGGAATTACTGTGTTCTGCCCTGCTCTACCTGGAACCCCAGTTCCAGGGCATTACACCTGCCCCAGAGCAGCGGACCCTAGGATCGCTAGCTCCCAGGCAGTCTTCCCCAGTGCCAGGGAGCCCAAGAACCCAGGCTGCTGAGGAGCAATGAGCCTGGGAACCAAGGCTTCCAGGTTCTTAAGTCCCCGCTCCCCATCAACCCATCAGGGAGGCTGTTGAGGAGCCGTGCAGGTGAGCTGCCAGAAGACCAGGCAAATTTGGAATCCTGCCTTGCAACTGGGGTTCCACTGGAAATCTGCCTAGCTCCCTGAGGAAGGTAACTTACTCACAGATGGTGATCATCTACACTGGGAATAAATATTTCATAACATGCTCTTCAGTCAAGCAGAGAATGGTATAACATAGTCCAATGGCTGGAAAGTGAAGCTAGACAAATTCATATGGAGATAAGGCATACATTTTTTAACAGCGAGGGTAATTAACCATTGGAACAATTTACCAAGGGATGTGGAGGATTCTCTTTCACTGGCAAGTTTTAAATCACGATCTGCTCTAGGCATTATTCTGAGGAAGTTCTATGGCCTGTGTCATACAGCAGGTCAGCCTGGTTGATCGCAATGCTCCCTTCTGGCCTTGGAATATATGACTGTATAAATGCAAAGGTTATGTAAAGCCACCTACTCCTCTGCTCCTGAGCTGTGCTGATTCTCCCCTTATGTAGCTTCCTTCCTACTCTTCCACATTCCATCTCTCTCCCACACTCTTTGCCTCTCTTTCACACTTAGCATTTCTTCTCTCCTTCTTTCACTAACACACTCTCCCAAGTATGTTGGCCACACATGGTGCATGTATCTGTTTCTCAGTGTCCTGAATGGTGATATTCTTTATCGTAACAAGCAGATTTTTCATAGATTCATAAACTCTAGGACTGGAAGGGACCTCGAGAGGTCATCGAGTCCAGTCCCCTGCCCTCATGGCAGGACCAAATACTGTCTAGACCATCCCTAATAGACATTTATCTAACTTACTCTTAAATATCTCCAGAGATGGAGATTCCACAACCTCCCCAGGCAATTTATTCCAATGTTTAACCACCCTGACAGTTAGGAACTTTTTCCTAATGTCCATCCTAAACCTCCCTTGCTGCAGTTTAAGCCTATTGCTTCTTGTTCTATTCTTAGAGGCTAAGATGAACAAGTTTTCTCCCTCCTCCTTATGACACCCTTTCAGATACCTGAAAACTGCTATCATGACCCCTCTCAGTCTTCTCTTTTCCAACCTAAACAAACCCAATTCTTTCAGCCTTCCTTCATAGGTCATGTTCTCTAGACCTTTAATGATTCTTGTTGCTCTTCTCTGGACCTTCTCCAATTTCTCCACATCTTTCTTGAAATGCAGTGCCCAGAACTGGACACAATACTCCGGTTGAGGTCTGACCAGTGCAGAGTAGAGTGGAAGAATGACTTCTCATGTCTTGCTCACAACACACTTGTTCATACATCCCAGAATCATGCTTGCTTTTTTTGCAACAGCATCACATATTTAGCTTGTGGTCGACTATAACCCCTAGATCCTTTTCTGCTGTACTCTTTCCTAGACAGTCTCTTCCCATTCTGTATGTGTGAAACTGATTGTTCCTTTCTAAGTGGAGTACTTTGCATTTGTCTTTATTAAACTTCATCCTGTTTACCTCAGACCATTTCTCCAGTTTGCCTAGATCATTTTGAATTATGACCCTATCCTCCAAAGCAGTTGCAATCCCTCCCATTTTGGTATCATCTGCAAACTTAATAAGCATACTTTCTATGCCAATGTCTATGTCATTGATGAAAATATTGAACAGAGCCGGTCCCAAAACAGACCCCTGCAGAACCCCACTTGTTATACCTTTCCAGCAGGATTGGGAACCATTAATAACTACGCTCTGAGTACGGTTATCCAGCCAGTTATGCACCCACCTTATAGTAGCCCCATCTAAGTTGTATTTGCCTAGTTTTTTGATTAGAATATCATGCGAGACCATGTCAAATGCCTTACTAAAGTCTAGGTATACCACATCCACCACTTCTCCCTTATCCACAAGACTCATTATCCTATCAAAGAAAGCTATCAGATTTTTTTGACATGAGTTGTTCTTTACAAATCCATGCTGGCTATTCCCTATCATCTTACTACCTTTCAAGTGTTTGCAGATGATTTTCTTAATTACTTGCTCCATTATCTTCCCTGGCACAGAAGTTAAACTATCTGGTCTATAGTTTGCTGGGTTGTTTTTATTTCCCTTTTTATAGATGGGCACTCTATTTGCCCTTTTCCAGTCTTCTGGAATCTCTCCTGTCTCCCTTGATTTTCCAAAGATAATAACTAGAGGCTCAGATACCTCCTCTATTAGCTCCTTGAGTATTCTAGGATGCATTTCATTAGGCCCTGGTGACTTGCAGGCATCTAACTTTTCTAAGTGATTTTTGGGGATACTTTTTGTAACACATGGCTAACTGTCTCTAACCATATGGTATTGTATGTACTGTTAGACACTGTCCTAGATTCACATTTCCCCGAGGTTTGGGTGAGTTCGGACCTGGGATTTGGCAATTCTATCCTGGGAGGATTATGGGTTTATACTGTATGGGGGGGTGGGAGTGGCTGTCTTGTTCCTTTTGCACATGTGCTTGTGAATTTCAAATTGCTGTCTCCCCCTCAACCCTGTTCTCTCACTGCACACTCTCGAACTCTTCCTGCCTCCTCACCATGCTCCTCTTTAAAGTCTCTTGTGCTCTGATCCATAGGATTTCTCTTTGGAAGCTCTGGGCCTCCCTGCCCCAGTCTGGTTTGCTGCGGTCTTCCTTCTCATGCAGACATTGCCAATGAGACCATTGGCCTAGAGCAACTGAATTGTAGTCCAGTTTTTATCCCTGACTCCCTTCTCTGTCCTCTCTTTCCCCTTTCATTCAGTGGGACACTTGCCATCCCCACAGTGGGCATGAGGGGGCTAAATGAGACCAGGATTTTAAAGCAAGTGCAAAGAAGAAATTATCATTAATTCCTTAGACTGGAAGAGGTGCCATTTCAAAGCACCATGTGTTCAATGTCTGACACTGCACCTGAGAAAAGCCAGGGAATAATAATCAGAGAAGGGCCCAGGTCACAATGTTAGGAGCATGGTTTCAGAGGAGAGCTTGTCATATGGCTTGGGATATCAGGAGGCAGGGTTTTGGCCTACTCCAATGTGCTTTAGTGAGTAGACCATGAGAGTGAATCAGGAGACCTGAGTGCTGTCACTGACCTGCTGGGTGACCTGGCGCAAGTGACTTCACTTTCTGTGCTTCACTTTCTCTATCTGTAAAATAAGGATAATGATACTGACTTCATTTGTAAACTGCGCTCCGAGTTGCTGGGCGGCCGGCTGAGGCAGGAGCAGATGCAGTCTGGAGTAGGGGCTGGCTCACATAGAAACAGGCATGGACTAGAGCAGGAGCAGTCTGTTGAAACTACAGTACTAGCAATGGGAGTGGGCCCAGTCAAGCTGTGACACTGAGCAGACTGATGGCTTCTCTTGGGAGCCTGTATAATAGGATCACCTGGGTGGGTCTTTGCCTGTGGATTGCCTGAAGCCTGGTTAAATGGCCTGGTGCCTATCACAAGACCTGCAGGTAATTGCCTCTGATGACTCACCATGCTCTGTGGCTCAGGGATGGCTCAGTGGCTTAAGCAGGTTCAGTCTCAGAGCTTATATATCATTTTTCTCACAGAGAATTTGTGCCACTTGTGAGCCTGAGTACCTCTAAGTAGTAGGATGAATAATAGCGAACATAGTAATAATGGAATACAGGCAAAATTAATTTAAATCTATTTGCAAACACCAACACCGCCCTTCAGAGATTCACAATTCCCCCCACTGAGATGGACCTGTTCATCCAATACTCCATCTCCAGGGGGCTGACCTGAGCCATTGAACTGCCTCGGGTTGGGTTCAGACTCCCTCTGGGACTTAGGCACAATGGAAATGCTTAAAAAGCGCTTTAAATCATTCCCAGGGCTCTATCAGATGTCTCCGCAGAGACCATGGGAACAGGAGGAAAAACTCCTCCTGTGGTTCCTTAAGATAGCTAAGTCCAAAGCAGACTGCAAAGTGTTACTAAGGGATCTCACAAAACTGGATAAATGGGCAAGAAAATGGCAAATGAAATACAGTGTTGATAAATGCAAAGTAATGCACATTGGAAAACATAATCCCAACAATACATACAAAATGATGGGTCTAAATTAGCTGTTATCACCAAGGAAGAGATTTTGGAGTCAGTGGATAGTTCTCTGAAAACATTCATTCAATCTGCAGCAGCAGTTAAAAAGCTAACAGAATGTTGGAACCCACTAGGAAAGGGATAGATAATAAAACAGAAAATATCATAATGCCACTGGTACACCCACATCTTGAATACTGCATGCAGATATGGTCACCCTATCTCAAAAAAGATATATTGCAAATGGAAAAGGTACAGAGAAGGGCAACAAAAATGATTAAGGGTATGGAACAACTTCCATATGGGGAGAGATTAAAAAGACTGGGACTGTTCAGCTTGGAAAAGAAGCAATTAAAAAGGGATATGATAGAGGTTTATAAAATCATGAATGATGAGGAGAAAGTGAATAGGGAAGTGATATTTACCACTTCACATAACACAAGAACCAGGAGTCACCCAATGAAATTAATAGGCAGCAGGTTTAAAACAAATAAAAGGAAATACTTCTTCACATAATGCACGGTTAACCTCTGGAACTGGTTTCCAGGAGATATTATGAAGGCCAAAGGTACAATTGGGCTCAAAAAAGAAGTAGATAAGTTCATGGAGTATAGATCCATCAATGGCTATTAGCCAAGGTGGTCAGAGATGCAACCTCATGCTCTGAGTGTCCCTAAGTCTCTGACTGCCAGACATGCCTGGATGACAGAGGATGGATCACTTGATAAATTGTCCTGTTCTGTTCATTCCCTTTAAAGTATCTGGCACTGGCCACTGTTGGATGCTGGGCTAGATGGATCATTGGTCTGACCAGTGTGGCTGCTCTTATGAGATTTGGGTGCTCTGACAATGATCCTTTGATACCAGTATGGGAAGAAATATAATTCACTGAAACAATGCCAATGTCATCTATTTTCAATTTCTGTTTCACAAATAACTTCGTACCGCTGTGAGCCTCAGTCCTTTTGCTTACTGTCTCCTGAAGAACTGTGGCAGAGCTAGTGTAGGAGGAAGGCATCACCTCACAGTTAACCTCTCCCCCCAGCCTTGCCGAAACGCTGTTGCATATGGAATAATTTTATTCAATGGGCCAGAGGTGGGTTGGAAACTTGTGCTGATTTATCTAAGTCAGTTTAGAAACTCTTTATATCCCTTTACCCTATATCAATTTTGTTTACAGAAGACATTCTTATACCAATATAGGATTGGCTACACAAGGGGCTGGTGTGAATTTAACCAAACAGTTTCTCAACTGATTTACTTCAATTGAGACAAGTTTTTCATGTAGGCCAGGCCTTAGAAAAACATTCCCTGGTTTTAATTAGAAAAAATGAATTCAACTACATGAGCAGATGAGCTTGAATCTAAGCTGGGAAGGTCAGACCAGTTCTATAGACACGCCGTGTGCAACGCCACAAGATGGAAGATTGACATCAAAGAATAACACTCACTAGCTGAAAAATACCCTGAGGGCAGGATACTGTTGCTTAGCAACCCTTTTATGGGTTGGATGTCAGATACACTCACAACCCAAGAAAGCAGGACACATACAGCAGATTTTGCATTGGGTTTCAATGAGAAGTTCACTAACTTCCCTTTCTCCCTCCGTGCACCACCTCCTTCTTCTGTGCTTTTGTTTACAAGATTAAGGAATTCAAGAACAATTTGCCTGATATTCCCTTCCCAAAAGAAGGCTGATCATCCTTGGTAGGAAATGGTGTTGGGAGATAGTGGACTTGGTTCCCTGCTATGGAGCCATTTACAGCTGTACAAAGTGGAGGCAGTACACTTCCACTGGTGTAAATGAGTGCAGCATGTGGACTTGGTGGCATTTTATACATACTTTGTACAGGCTTGAATGACCACATTGGCCAAAGCAGTAGAGAAAGACTCAGTGACTGAGTATAGCAGTCATAGGCAAAGCTAGCCAGAGAAGGGAATTTCTTTTCTGAGAATAGTTTCAAATTTTTGAAAAAAATTTCCTCCCAAAGGTCAAAAATTCAAAAGTTTGGGCAGGAAGTAACGTGAAAAATTCCATTTCAGAACAGAAATGGAATTTTTCAACTTGCTCCCTGGGCAGCTGGCTCTCCAACTTGGCAGGCAGTTGCCTCCCTAGGCCACCTGACTCCTGGGGCAGCTGGCTTCCCGGCGTGCACAATTCACTGAAAAGGTGGCTGCCCAAGGAGTAGGGAAGGCAAGAAACCATGCAGGGAGGCAGGCTGGTCAGGCAGCCTGCTTGCTTGCCTGGTTTCCATCTAAGCTTTTGACAGAATTGCATGGTCTTGTGGAACATTTAAGTTCTGACAACTTTTGGGCCAGTTCTAGTCAGGAGACTATTTTTTCACAGTGTTCTGCCAGTTTAACCAGTACAAGAATCGAATCCTGTGTTTCCAGTACAGTCTATTGATTACCCCACCCGAGGAATTCCTACATTATAATTCAGCTCTAACTCTCTCTGTGAACTGGGCAAGTCATTTTCAAAAGTGACCATTGATTTTGAGTGACTCAGTATATGGACATGCAGCTTGAGACACACGAGTCCTCCAAATAATAAATTCTCCCAAATCACTGGCCCCTTTTGAAAATTCAGCCATCACCACTTTTTGTCTCAGTTTCCCCATCAGCAGATGACAAATAATACTCTGGCCCTATGTCACAGAGGAGTTGTGAAGACTAGGGACTGTTCCTGGAGTCCTGCTGAAGGGCTAAAAGTATAATTTTATTGTTATTAGGTTCACATACCTAGTCGATGTCCTTCCCCCTAGGGAATCATCTGATAACTTACCTGACCTGTAAAGCTTTGTGTCAAGTTTGATTTGCAGGAAGGATTTTTTCCTCATTTTTACTGTCCAATCACCAGTTTGCCCATCCCTGGTGGGCATATAGCTGTCAGAGCTACTGTCCTCAGCTGACTTCATCAGGAGCATTTCAAATTATGGCAGCAAGTTCATTCCTAAGCAGTTCTTTGGGTAACAGATGCCATCACTTCAGTAGCACTGAATAATGGGTAGAAAGACAAAGGCAGAAGCACAGATGGAACTGGCATGCTGGCTCCTGCCCTTCACTTCAGCAGCAACTCAGACCTCCAGTGATGGAGGGGAGACAGGAACTGATAAGCCACAGAGGTTTGTATTTTTTAATGTGCTATGGCTATTGTTGTGCATTTAATCACTGTTTGATTGCCACTGTTATTATCATTATTATAGGTCTGGGATTGGCAACCTTTGGCATGCAGTCAATCAGGGAAAGCTGCTGGTGGGCCATGACAGTTTGTTTACCTGCAGCATCCACCATAGGCACCGACTCTGTGGGTGCTCCGGAGCTGGAGCATCCACAGGAAAAAATTAGTGGGTGCTTTGGTGACGTAGCAAGCTTCAGGAGGGAGGGAGGAGGATCAGGAACATGGCACGCTCAGGGGAGGAGGCAGGGCTGGGGCAGAGATTTGGAGAAAGAGTTGGAATAGGGGCAGGATGGGGCGGAGGTGGGGTGGGAACTCTAGGGAAGGAACTGGAATGGGGGCTAGGCATGGGCAGGAGGGGGCAGGGCAGGGATGGCGGTGGGGCAGGGCTGGGGACAGAGGGGGATCGAGCACCCACCAGCGGGAGCAGAAGTTGGCACCTATGGCATCTGCAGGTTCGGCTGATCACAGCTTCCAGTGGCCGTGATCCACCATTCCAGGCCAATGGGGGCTGCAGGGAACGGCGTGGGCCAAGGGATGTGCTGGCCACTGCTTCCTGTCACCTCCATTGACCTGGAACAGCGAACTACAGCCAGTGGGAGCTGCAACTGGCTGAACCTGCAGATGCTGCAGGTAAACAAACCTTCCCGGCCTGCCAGTGGATTTTCCTGATGGGCCAAAGGTTGATGATCCCTGTTATAGGCCATGAAGATAGGGATACCTATAGTTGAGGTTATTACAGCACTTTGCATTACAAGACCTATAACTTTGCCAAGCTTTCATTCTGGGGGGCTGAAATTTTCCATGCTGGAGGGTTGGGGGGTGGTGTCTGTCTCAGTCTGATTGTTTTGGAATGTTTCAGCTAAAATGGTCCAGCCATTTCTGAGGATGAGATTAGGCGAAAATATGTTGTTTTGCCATGTTAAAAAAATTGTTATGACCAATTAGTTGAGAAGTCCTAGTGCCTCCAGGCTTTGAAGCAGGGACTGGAAATTTGGGTGGGGGCAGGGAAAGAGAGCATCACCCTGGTGTCAGTAATACACCTTTTGCTTTTCCAGTAAAAATTCACCCCAATTTGGCCAAGTGATGACCTCTGATAGTCTCAGTTTGCACATGCTCATTAGAGAGTTGATAGAAGTTAGCTGCGAAATTCTCCAAGATTCCATTTGGACTAAGCACACTACATTCCAGAGCTGCAGGGGCTGAAGTGAACGTTTCCCTACAGTTGCTTCTCCTGACAACCGAGGGCCATTGTGGCACTGGAACTGAGAACAGGGAGACTGCCAGTTCTGTGCTTAGTTCCAGTGTTGACATGTGGTGCTCTAGCCGTAAGAAAGAGAAGGGGTAAACAACTTCAGTTGCAGTGAGGCAAGGAGCGAACTGGGATGAGAGGACATAGCATCAAGGGGATGAGCGGGAACTGACAGGGGCAAGTGGAGAGTTTGAGACTGGGGCAATACCAGGATTGTGGGGGGACAGGTGCAGAAAGGTCTGTAACCACTCCCCTGAGAACACGGCAGGGAGCTCAGAATTCCAGGGTCTCAGCATTCCTCTGCTGTGAGCAAACGGCTGTAAAACCCACAGGAAGGAGCCCTGTGTAAAGATACCATGTGGCTGTGTAATTAAAGACTGTATCATAATGCATACACACAAGAGGGGCAAAGTAGGGTTGCCCAGGAAACCTTAATTGTGGCATTTCCTAAGTCATAAGTGCTAAATGTGATATTTTTATATAATTATTATTTAATGTTAAGGTTGCAACATTGATGATCTTACAGTAGTGCCTAGAAGCCCAGACATTATGCAAATGCACCCTCAGATACAGACCCTGCCCCCCCAAAGCATACAGTTTAAACAGATGAAGGAAGTATTATCCTCAGTTGCCCATCTGCAAAATGGGGCTATGTCTATACTACCATTTATATTGGTATAACTTATGTTGCTCAGGGGTGTAAATAAGCCTGAGCGATGTAAGTTACGCTGACCTAAGCATCGGTGCGGACAGTGCTATGTTGGTGGGAGAGCTTCTCCTGCTGACATATCTGCCACCGCTCATGGGGGATGGATTAATTAAATCAATGGGAGAGCATTCTCCCATCTGCTTAGAACAGCTCCGGTAGAGAGTTTACAGCGGTGCAGCTGTAAGCCCTCCAGTGGAGCCATAGTCTGAGACATTAAACGATTTACTGAGGTCTTTCAAGAAGTCTTTGGAAGAACTGGGTACCGACCTTAGATTGCCTGAATCTCAGTCAGTGCTTTCCTTAGTGCAGTTTGCATGAATCTCGGATCAATACTTTTTTCAGTGCCATTCAGACCATCCTTCCCAGCTGAGCTGGTAGTCTCAGTCTGGGTTACATTACAGAAAGCACCAGTTGGGTCTCCCTGCCACGACTGCCAACAGTGAGGCAAGGACTGAATGGGCCAGGGAGACTGAACTCTTCTCTCGTCCCTCAAGGTGGTCCCTTTGGGGCAGGATTGTAGCGCACCGGTAGTGCAATGCGCAGGAATCTTGTGCCTGTTTTGCAGATAACCAATGTACAACTTCAGTCTCTCAAATGATGTTGTTTTTTAAATAAGGAAGAAAATTTGGTTCTGGTAGAGGAAAGAAAAAACCCATATAGCAAGAGATCAAGCTGTGGAGGGAGTGAAGAGATAGCAATAGGGAGGAAAATGCAAATGATAGACCGAGAGTGTGCATACAGGTGCATTATTTATGAGGACATGTTCCACTGAAATGCATTCCTGTCCGAGAGGGGAGAATGGGAAGAGGAGATAGCAACTGGCTACTTTTAGTGTGAATCCTCGTGTTCCCTTGTGTTGTTACCATCCAGATTTGAAGTGCCAGATATGCTTTCCACAAACCAACCAAAGATCAGGGCATCAGCCAACTGCCATTTGTACAGAGCATTTTGCTTCCGGATATGGGTCAAGACTAGCAACGTAAACAAAAAACCCTACATTCACACCAAAGACCCTCAAACAGAATCAATCATGTTAGTCCACCCATTCAGCAGAGAAACAGCTATGGAGAGGGGCAGCAAGAGTAACTCTGAAACATTAGTAAGGGAGAAGAAAACTATTAGATAAAGTGGGTGTATTATTGAGTACAGAACCCAAAACCTCCTGCAGATCCCACTTCTTCCCTTATACCTTAGGGGGAGGTGGGGATCCACTGAAGCTTCTGCCAGGACAGGGAGAGGCAAGGTTTCTGGAAGCTAGGAAGTGCCAGCCCAAGCCTGGCTATACAACCTTAATTCATCCCTCTTGTGTGTATTCATTATGATACAAATCTTTAATTGCATGGTCACCCACTACTTTTTCCACAGGTTCCCCCTGCCTCATTCAGTGCACAGAATGGTCCTGCTTTAGGGTGAAGTTTATAATTTTTTAAAAAGCAGTTACATTTGTCTAGCAAGATGTTTGTTTATAAACTCATGCTGCCTATTGCTTATGGTTCCATTCTCTCTGAGCTAGATGTTGATTTTTCCAAATATTTCTTCCATTATTTTATTATGGAGAGACATTAAACTTAAAGGATAGTGACGGTCAGGACCACTCTTCTTTCCTTTGCAGAAGATTAGTACCATGTTTGCTTTTCTTAAGCATCCCCCTATTGCCTCAGTTCTGCCTGGTTTTTCAGAATTAATTGTGAGTGGCACTTTGAGGCTTTATGACTTTTCTTTCATGTCCTAATATGCATGTCATGCAGATCAGCTGATCTGTACACTTCATACACCCCAGACCTGCCATTTAAGTTATTCTTTGGCGTCTTTTTCACTTTCTCTGTTCAAACTTCTTTATATTTCTTGTTCAACACTTACCAAAAAAATTCTGAATCTCAGCCATTTTTGAGTTATCCCTAATTTCATTCCCATCCTCATTTAAAAATAAACCTAATTTTTCTCTACTACTGCTTTTTGTCCTGATATAGGTCATTCTCATTCCCCTTAACCTCCCAATTACATTCTGAGTCCAGTAGTATCTCATCCATATTATCTATTTGACATTCATTGAGTTTCTTGGTATTGAGTGGCATTAGCTCAAATGCCTTGCTGAAATCAAGCATAGTAAACCCCCTGCATTTACTTTGCCTCCTGTCTAGGGCCCCCAATTCGGAAAGATAACTTACCTGCATGAATAGTCCCATTGAAGTCAATGAGACTACTCACATGCTTAATGTTAGGCACCTTGCTGAACTGGGGCATAGAAGCCCAAATGCTGCCACTTATGGAGAAACCCACAGGAATGGACAAGGAGGAAAACTCAGATTCATATCACAGAGTTTACCCCAGATTCCTTGCTCAGGGAAAGCAAGGTGTATCCCTCAAACCACCCCCTCCCTCATGGAAGAAGTTGAGGGGTCAGCCCCCACGCAGTACAGATCCCCCAGGCTTTTCATGGATACAAGAGGATGAGCAGGAGACCAGGCTGATGGGTGCAAAGGCCCTATGCCTCCTACCACCAGCCTTCTGACTTCATGTCAGCAGGGGTCCTGTGGCATTCTCCTAGCAGCAAATGCACCATAAAGAGGATAGGGGACCAGTTTCAGAGCATGGATGGGCTCTGCCTCAAGTTTTCATTATCATCCACTGCTTAAGCATGATGTACTATGCTTAAGCAGTGGATGATATTGAAAAATTGCCCTCCAGGAGGATTAATTGTGTGATTCAGAGCACAGAAAACTGAGCAAAAATAGTGATTGAAAGAGTCACCAGCACTCTGGTGTCCTCTCTCCTCTGCTCACTTTCTCATTTGGACACTCGCTCCGATTTCTCACTGTCTCTGGATGTTTTGATAAGGCCCTTTCTGGCTTTTTTTCACCCCCGAGCGAGTGTAATTTGATTCTGCTTCCCTTCCCTCCCTCCCTGCATTGATGGCTGGCTTCTATCTGTTCAAATCAATCTCCCTGTTTATTTTCTATCCAATTCTATACACATCCTCCCTTCAGCCAAATGGATTTTTTTTTAAAATCTACCTTGCATTTTTAAGTTCTCTTGATAAGGCTAGCCTTTGGGCTTTGTGGACCATGTTTTTAATACACTCCTGTCTTTTCCAGACCCCAGCTCCAGTTAGAGGGCAACCTTATACTCTCTTGATATCGGGGTTTGCTGAAAATGTAACATCCTAATTAGAAATGGGTCAAAACCAATAGTGTGGGGCCTCATTCTCCAACAGCAGGCTGCGAGTAACTCTCATTGACATCAATGGGAGTTACTCACCTTCTGTGGTGGAAGAATCAAGCCATTGTGTCTGAAAAAAAATCTGAACTTTGCAATTGGCTTCGTCTCTGCAACAGAGTGAGCCAAAACCCTTAATACAAGCATTCCCTGAACAGTTGGGAAGGTCAGATCTGGATCTGCGCTTTGCCACGTGGGCCCGTCTTAGTTCTCATTAGTGATGAGCAAAGCTCAATAGGTTTGGAGGTTAATTTGGGTTTGGTAAATCCCACGGAAGCACTGATGATTCTGTCAAGTCAAGCCATGTGTGATGTTGGCAGTGAGCCCCATAGCAAAGCAAACCTCAATCCCTGGTTTCACTCCATTTTCAAACCCATGCCTTCACCCCTTTTCTCTGGTGAGTAGCCTTCAGTTCAAAGTTCTATCACTCTTTATCATTTCCTCCAAGGTTTGTAAAAAGCAGCTGTCCTCCACCAAGTCTGAAAATGTTTTTGATGGGATATTTCCCTGCCAGTTGGGTTTCTTCTAATACATTTCTCAGTAATTGAAAAGAAATTGAATTATGGGTGATTTTAATGTTAGTATCCTTTCCACTGGTACCTGCCTGATCACTAGATCTGTTCAGTTTATTAGGTGGTACATATCACATCTCACCATCACATGCCTTTTGCTTCTTGCACCTCATGTGCCACCTTTTGGGTTCTTGTTGTCAGCACAAGGGTTTTGTCACATTTATGGAACAACAGAGGCTGTATCTTTTGCTAACATAACAGCAATACATTCCTATGGAGGTTAACCAAAGGTTGCACAACCTAGTGGCTAAAGTATTTGCTTCAAGGTGCAGTTAAATTTCACACTGTGACATCTGTAAAAATGGTCTTGGGGAGTTCTATCTTTGTGTCTGAGTCCATAACAAATTCACTCAGTTAAAACAAACTTTTTTTAGTGTAAACTGCCAACACTGCTAACACAGCTGGGATCTGAGAGTCAAGCTGGGTGCATTCTGACTTGCTGGGGATAAAGATTCTGCAGTTGGTCCTTAGTTCACAATTTTTCTGATGCAGCATAAGGTTGAAAAGAACCCAAGCTCACTCTTCCATAGCTGTTCTGGGCTCTATAGAAGTGAATTAGCATAACAGATCACTTGTGTCACTAGTGTGAACAGACACAACTCTGACTACACCCAGGGAGCAGAAGTAGTGAATAAGAAGGGGGTATATTGCATAGTCATTTTCCTAGCCATAACAGAACTCACTAGTTAGAAGGAAGAGGTCAGACTGAAAAACATATAAAAGCAGTGGTACCCTCTAAAGCTCTGACTATGTATCTTGTTCTGTCCACTTCAGATGCCCAGATGAGACATTTAACAACAGCCTGTTTGCTCTGCTGGGATCCACAGGCTTGGTTCCCCTTCAGTGGAGCTGCCCCACTAAGTCCCTTAGGTTCTGTTGCCCCTCCGTTGGGTTTGGACATCCCCCTGGCCTCTTGAGGCATGGCTTCCCTTTGGTGGAGTTCAGATGCCACCCACAGCAGATAGGATTGTTCCTCTCCTTCCTTGCATGTGTTGTTCATTAATGAAGTCATTAACAAGGCTCATATATAAAACATTATCATGAGGCTTTAGGCTCAACACCCTGTTGAACTGAATGGGGGCAGTTCATAACTCTCCCAGAGTTATAGCTTCATGCTTAAGCAGCCATCACCCCACCAGTGACATTGGGTTCATATTTTGCAGGTTACCTTTACAGTCCTACTAGCCGGAGACTTAATTAAAAAAAAATAGTAACAGCTTTGATTCTGGAGTACAAAACAGCAATGCATTACTTTTTTCTGGTA
Source organism: Gopherus evgoodei (assembly GCF_007399415.2). Classification (NCBI taxonomy): domain Eukaryota; kingdom Metazoa; phylum Chordata; order Testudines; family Testudinidae; genus Gopherus; species Gopherus evgoodei. Next base: position 208,921,610 of record NC_044322.1, read on the forward strand.
GATAAGTTTTTGACCTAATTTGACTCTTGTTTGAAGATACCATTCCTGTTTCCATTAGCTACTGAGATCATTTGGAATTCAGATCTGTATCTATGCTTGCATTCCCAATCCCTTCAGCCCTCTGAGTTTGGGGTCTTTGGATCTGAGTCTATATACAATCTTAAAAAATGTCCTATCTGTGTTAGAGGTCAGGTTAAATGTTATATTTAGATCAGTAGTCCCCAAACTTTTCGTATGGTGGGCACCAGGCGAAGGACCACGGCAGCGGTGGAGCACCCATTGAAATGCCGTTGAATTTCTGCAGCATATTGGCAGCGACACCTCTTGATGACGTTGCTTGTCGGCGGCAAGTGGCGTCATTGAGAGGCGTCGCTGCCTAATTTCTGCAGCTTTTCGGTGGCGACCCCTCTCGATGACACCACTTGCCACCGACAAGTGACCTCATCAAGAGGCGTCGCTGCCGAATTTCTGCAGCTTTTCGGCGGTGGCACCTCTCAATGATGTCACTTGTCGCCACCAAAACGCCGCAGAAATTCGGGGGCATTTCGGCGGATGCTCCACCTCCGGCCAGGATGTGGGCACATTTAGATGCCCCCGCGGGCGCCATGGCACCCGCAGGCACCACGTTGGGGACCCCTGACTTAGATGATTATTGATGTAGAAGGATCTAAAAGGAAGCACTTTACAAACATTAATTTATTAATCCTCACAACTCCCTGTGAAGCTGCCCAGTATCATTAACACCATTTGACAGAGGGAGCAACTGAAGCAAAGAGAGAGAGGGGAGATTATTTGGCCTGGATGACACAGCAAGTCGGCTTCAGAACTTGAAAAAGAACCCAGGTGTCCTCACAACCAGTCACGCTGCTCCAGCCATTAGATCCTGCCTTTTGGATCACTTAACTGCAGAGCTCTCTTCTAATGAGGTTGTTTTTGATGTGGTTTTCTTCTTAACGTAGATTGCATTTAATTCATCTTTGGTATTGGAAGTCAGTAGATTTGCATCAGGGATGAATTTGGCCTAAAATATTTTTGAATCAGCTTCTTGCTCTAACATTATAGAACCTCATTTTCTCCTGTCCTGCGTGGGTTTGTTGTTGTTCTTTTCCTTCTGTACTGTTGATCATTTCCTCCTACGTTGGTATTCTAGTTATGTGTTTTATCCCAGCAGGTCTGTGTAATGCCAGCTAAATCATTGTTTTCATGCATGAGAATCTCTTCCTGCTTAGTTATTTCCCAGACTTCTTCTGTTGAGACATCTAGGAAATACTTCTTGCTCACTTTTTCTATCACACCTAACATTGCTTCTCTTGTTAATTGCATTATCCCTTTTCTCTTTCTTGCAAAAGCCTTCGGGGACCTAATCAGATAAATGATTTCACACTCCCTCTTCCTGTTTAGATGGCTCCCCTGGAACTCAAGTGAAGGCTGGCCCATGCAGGCAGTGAAAGGGCTGATGTGCAAACCTCACCTTCCCTGCTGGTTTGAACTTCTTTCTTCACCAGCCTGATCTACCAGCAGATTGTGTGGATAAATCACCAGTGCTGTGTTCCTCAGCTTCAGGTCTCATTCCAGCTCAGTTCTATGGCTTTCCAACATCTCCCCACTTGCTGGCCATTCTGTTGAATCTAATATGGATAAGAGTGAACAAGTTGTCCCTGGCTGCTTTCATGATCCACTCCAGCTCCTTTTTCCAGTGCCGCAGGTTCCTGAACCCGGGCAATAACAGATAGCCTGACCATCTGGTGGAACATTCCATCAACTCCTCACAGCATTGTGTCTCCCACCAACAAGAGCTGTGGTTTCCTCTTCTCTTGCTTACCCATCAGTCTGAGGTCCCATAACACTCGCCCTCATGTTTCTCCTCTGGTTCATTCATTCTCCCTACACCCTGATCTGTATTCTCCCTATAACTTTTAAGTTACTAACTAATCAGGGTCTAGACTCAGGTTTTCTGTCTGCTCACTACGACCTTGCTTCTGCTCCTAGTGAAGGCAATGAAAAAACTCGGTAGGATCCAAGAACAGACCAAGAGCCAAATCCTGCTACCTGCCCACAAAGGGGATCCTCTAAGCATAGCTCTTCCCCTGGCCACACTGTACGTATGCTCCTCATCCAAAGTACCATTCTGCCCCCAGACTCCCTGGGTGAAGAGCTACATGTGAATTGCAGAAGACTCTGCATTTTTCGTGTCCCCTACATCCAAGGGGAGTAGTGGGGGCAAAAGACATATCTGGCTTTAAGATTAAGCTTAATAAGATTATGGAAGGGATGGTATGATGGGAGAGCCTAATTTTGGCAATTGATCTTTGATTATCAGCAGATAAGTATACCCAGTGGTTGGTGATGGGATGTTGGATGGGATGGGATCTGAGTTACTGCAGAGAATTCTTTTCTGAGTGCTGGCCGGTGAGTCTTGCCCACATGCTCAGGGTTTAGCTGATCGCCATATTTAGGGTCGAGAGGGAATTTTCCTCCAGGGCAGACTGGCAGAGGCCCTGGAGGTTTTTCGCCTTCCCCTGCAGCGTGGGGCATGAGTCACTTGCTGGTGGATTTTCTGCAGCTTGAGGTCTTCAAACCACAATTTGAAGACTTCAATAACTCAGGCATAGGTTAGGGGTTTGTTATAGAAGTGGATGGGTAGGGTTCTGTGGTCTGCGTTGTGCAGGGGGTCGGACTAGATGATCACATTGGTCCCTTCTGACCCTAGAATCTATGAATCCCAGCTACCAGCAGTGAAGTGGCTGAAAAATTAGTGCAATCTGTGGTCACCATGATCACTGGCACCCGAAACCATTACGATAGCCATCTGTCCCAACCCTATCATCTCTACCATCCCCGTTCACCACTCCACAATAGTTCTCAGCCCCTGCCCTGCAGTGACCCACTTCCCTGTTTCCTTCAATCACCCCATCTAGCATCCAATGCAGCCAAAGAGGAAGCATGTACCCTGTATGACGGTGGCAATTGAAATGTTTAATAGCAGTAAAATAATTTAGTCCCTTCCACAAGTCATTTGTAGTAATGGTCAATATTTTTAGCTTCAGTGACAGATTTATTACTACCCATTATTTTTATTAGCGAGTGTAATCATATCCCCATGTTACAGAAGTCCTATGGGCATCCATGACATTAAATAATAAATAACCCACACAAAAAACTTGTAAGGTGAAGTTAAGGTTGCAGGCACATAGCAGTGATTTGAGTGCATATTGCCACTCAAGAACATTAGAGTTAAAAGAAAACTTATGGATTGCACTTAGACAGGGCATCTGAACTACCTTACATCTGCTTCCATAGTGATACCAGCCTGCCACTTTCCCTTCTTTTCATGTCGAGATTCTTAAATGTGCACCATAGAACACCAGATTTGGCATTTTCCCACTCCATCAGTACATAACTCCAATGTTAAATGTGCTGCTGTGTTAACCCACTGACCCTTTTTCTTTTTGGGTAAGATTTAATGATCTGGGTGTATTAGGTTTACCTATAAGGCCATGTTAGCACTGTGTCTCATGACACTTGGATAACAGGCTGCATTATGGAATTGGAGCGTTGTATCCTGTAAGATGCTAAGCACCTTCTATGAGAAGCTGAGTGCACTCAGCCCCCTGGCAAGATTGTACCCACTTGAACCATGGAGAATGATTGCCTTCAGTATGCTATTTGTCTAAGTAAGAACCTCTGAAGTCCTTTAACTTATGTGTATTTACATTCATACGTGTAAACACAACCAACATATTATTAGGATTGAGGCATTCTAGTTTGTTTGAAACCATGACCACAAAAACCTTATGGATGGGTAAATTAGTATGCATTTCTGATTCTTTCACGCTTCACCGCAGGGGCAGAGTTAAGGTAGTTTGGGTGACTTATTTGAGAAGTTCAATCTACACTCTACATTTAATGAAAAATAATAAGCACACAACCCACTAACACGTGCCTGCAACTACAGCAGAGCACAAATTGAATTCCATCCACAGAGTTGTAGTTCAGGAGCCTGATGCCAGGCTCCCTAGTTGGACTACTTCTTCCACAATAAACCTGCATTCCTATGAGTCCCATGATGCACCACTGCAGCTTGGTCAGCCGGGAGACCATAGTTCATCACTGGAGAAGTGGCCCTCCCATGGATCCTGGCTCATGATGGAGAATGGGGACCTGAAGCTTAACCTCCTATGAGGCAGGACACCATAAAAGAAAGTGAAGTTTAAGGTTGAACTAATTCAAAAGAAAAACAAGTTTGTTCAACTGTCCAAACTAACTACCCCTTTTTTCATCCTTTATTATGCATTCTATTAAAAATGCATTAAAAGAGCATTAAGGCTGTAACATGAAATACTGGAGTAAAAATATGCCAGAGTTAAGATTGTATTGTAATGTGTATGCAGAAGGGGGCACAGTTAAGGCTGCACAGACTTTAATTACGTGGCCATATACATATACTATTATTTCCACAGTATCACAGTCTGATCCAGAAAGGATGAAAAAGAGGACAAAAACCCAATTTATTTAATTTTGCAAGTCAGTTTTAATCACTATGGGACTCAGTTTCCTGTCATTAAACATACCTATCTATCTCATGAGGAGTTGGGAGTTATGAAGCCTAATTCATTAATGTGTCTAGGCTGGGATTTTTTAAAAAAAGCTAAGGAAGTTAGGAACTCAAATTAAAAATCCCATTCATAAAGGACTTTGCAATTCTTGCATGAAAGAAGCTATGAGCAGCACCAAGGATCACTAGCTACACAGGCAGAAATTTTCATCATTATCTCAATTTGTGACAGCAAAGCTCTATACAAGAGGGCAGCGCATTAGGCATTAACTGACGGATAAAAGATTTCCTAAAACAGTAGCTTCCTTCAATAAGTCACTGAAAATTGCTGAGCTGATGAGGAAATTCATATCTCCTTAATGCTGTCTGCATTAGATGTTTAGCCCAGTGGTATAGTCTGATTTTTGTGTGTGGCATTAGAAACAGGATTTGTGGTAAAGAGCATTGGGTGGTGGTGTGTTTTTGTTCAGAAGCATTGTGCAAAACACTAGAACAGGTTCCAGAAGAAGACTGTGTCATTCCACAGATGGGGCAAAGATGGTGTTTCATCTGTTCCTCTCAGCATCTCTTTTCAGGACTAATGAGGCACATGAAGACAGCAGGAGTTAGGAGGAAGGAGAGAAGAGAAATGCTATAAGAGAGCGTTTGAGCTGAGGACATTTGAATTTCATAAGATGGGTTAACCCCGCAGGGCTGAGAGAAGCAAAACAACCTATTCTGAATAAACATGATATGGAAATTGCACACACATAGAAGTGAGCATGAATTTATCTAGGAAGCTGCAGCATGAGTTGGTGTGAGATGCCATCAGGAAAACCTTCCCGAGCTGGGTAAGGAGAATAGTGATTGTATCAGTAGAGGATCAAACCCAGGATTTGCAGCTCCAGAAGACAGACATTTCCACTACCAGAGCTGGAAGACAGCACCTGCAGCTGTCAAAAGGTAGTGTTATATTCACTGGGGCCAGCCACTACAGTGAAACTTGATCACACAGACTAAGACAGTGTATTGTAAGTGTAGTGGTCCATGCTATCGGTGATGATGCAGGAACCATACTTGATGCACTTGTAAACAGGGTGCTGTAAGTAAGACTCAGTGTTATAACAGGCCATGATAGTACGGGAACACTTGGGATGAATTACAGCTATACCTAACAGCAGAGCTAGGAAGTCACATTGTCTGAAAGCTGGGCTCATGGACAAAAGGCATTAAAATGTGCTATAGTCCTGGAATGAAGGGAAATATCACTGTTTGGTGGGGGGAGCACCCTGTTGTAGATGACTGTCTTAGACACGATCTCAGGGTAGACTATGCTGTAAATCTTGAGTGAAATCTATTCTGTTGAAACTGCCAGTGAGGTGTATTAGGTGGAATAGACTCCCAAGGGAAGCAGAAGCAGTCCCATCACTTGGGACCCAAGGGTGCATATAGCACTGGAGAACTAGAGGAAATTTAGTAGGACTTCTCAACCTGTTAATCCTAAACTCTGGGGTGTTATTTTTCTGGACAAATGATTCCCCTCCTTCCCATATTAATCTGGTTCAAAAGATTTTAACCCTCAGATGCTTGTTCTGTACAGCCATGTGCACCGTTCACTTTATTATGAACACAATTCTTTCAGGCATGTCTTCCTACAACCTTCGCAGTCCTCAGAGTTACCATGCATGGTTTCAGCCTGCGAGAGCTCAGTGGCCTGGAGGATGGTCTCCTTATGCATCATGCAACGGTATTGATTTTCAGGTGTGTGCTTTTACTAGTGTGTCTGCAAGCCTATACTGCACTTGCAAGCTGCTGGATCATACTTTGGCTTTGGGAAGCCGAGAAGCAAAGGCAGCTCTAGATAATAAACACTAGGGAGAAAAACTATATGTTGGAAAAAAATTCAAGGGGAGGAAAAAGCCAGAAGAATCTGCTCAGCCTTCTCGAATATCCATCTCTACCATTTATGTCACAGTGATGCATGTTTATGCTAAAAATCCATCTCATCACCATAGACCTTGCCTATTACAAGAAAGCCATTTGCCCCATGGAAAAATCCTGTAATGTGCTGATTTGCTTTGTGGTATATGTACTCTCTTGGTTCTTTTGTGCTGTATCCACTGTGAATACTTGATAAACAATGGGGAATTATTTGCTTTTAAACAGCCCATTTGCCACTGGCATATACAACATTTGTATTGAATTTTTTTAACCTTCTGAATTTATATCTATGGATATCAGCTGTGCTTAGATACAATGATGGGTACTTATCAAAGCTCATCAATAGCATGTGCTATAATCCATTTATGGTTTACTGCCTGACCTTTGACCAAAATATAAATTATTTTCATAAATGTCTGACAAAGTCCTCCCCCCACCCCACCTTTGACTTAAGAGCTTTAGAATGTTATAAATTAAAGGGGTTCTGAATGGATTACAACTCTAATACACTGGGTTGTAAATTTCTGGCACTTCCCAAGCTCAGTAGGGGCAGGTTTACCCACTACCTGAATGGGACATCATCAGCAAAGAGCAGGGTGTGGCTAATTTCAGGATACAGTAGCCTTCCCTAAGTGCTGCCTCAGTGTGGTATAAGTGACTGCAGTGTCTGAGGGGACAGGTGGAACTGAATCCCACATGGCTGTCATTGCGTGAGTTGGGGGGTTAGAACTCTGTGAGTCATTCCATTCTGATTCCTTAACTTTCCAGTTTAGTTTCAACTAGATTGAGAATCCTTTCCTGCCTTTTGAACTGCTGTGTTGATGATTCTGTCCCTGGCTCTGCTAATAAGTCACTTAAAGCCAAATTTAGCTTCTGATTTTCCATTCCTAGCTACTGGCTAGGTGGCTCAAGCTAAGCACCTAGAAACTGAGATATCCAAAAGCAGAGGCCACTGTGGAAACTCCAGGATATGTCTACACTGCAATTAGACACCTGCAGCTGGCCCATGCTGGCTGACTCGGGCTTGTGGGGCTTGGACTGTGGGGCTGTTGAACTACAGTGTAGACATCTGGGCTTGGGCTGCAGCCTGAGCCCTGGGACCCTCCCAAGCTCCAGCCCAAGCTCAGAAGTCTACATTACAATTAAACAGCACTTCAAGCCCGAGTCAGCTGGCATGGGCAAGCCACAGGTGTCTAACTGCAGTGTAGATATATCCACTTTGGCCTTAACCGCTGTCTTGGCTTATAGGAATAATACTTACCTCAAAAGGATGTGGTAAGGCCTAGTTAATGTTTGAGATACTCGGATATGAAGCAGATATCTGTCTGTAAACTATAATTGTTATTCTTGCCATCTCAGCTCCACGAATGCTCTATTTTAATCAACTTAGTCATTTCCTGGATTTGGGAGCAAACATGTGCAAACAGAGTGCCAGGAGATGCTTCCCCTCACACAGCCTTTTAGCAAGAGGAATGCTGACACCTCTTAAATAGCCAGCCAAAATAAAAATCTCCTACGACACAAAGCAATATATTTTTCCTTTTTGGATGATAACAGTGCAAAGGCCTTGTTGGATTGATTAGATGTACAGAGGACTTTGAGGCTATCCTAGGGGGATTCATAGGCAGAAGAACTGTAAAGCTAGAGCTATAGATTTAATTACTGTTTATTGATGTGGTTATGTTGAGTGTATTGATGTGTTTTATTGCTAAGCAGTGCATTCTGCCCATGTCCCTTCCCCTTGTTAACAGCAGACTTCAAAGCACTATCCAACAGAGACATGTGGCACAGTGGTTTCACTTTGCCTGCCCACTGCACAAAAGGAACGATTTGAACATCACCCAAAGCTGAATTCTCTGACTCAATGGTATATCATTTTTAAAAAAGTCTCTTTTTTTTTCTGCAAGTAAACACATTGGGTCAAACTCTGAAGAGATTGACATGATATTGCATGTTACTTCCATTAGTAAACAGATATAATTTGCAGGCCAAGTGAGTTGCCTAGCTGGGAAAGCAACTACTGGGTAAAGATATTTAAGATGAAATGATGACTTCACTTGGTCTAATGCTTTCCAGTTAGTTGCTTTCTCTTCTGCACCATCTATTTTCCAACCCTGGTCTTGTAAATTATTCTAGATTACTGCCATGTAACATACACCTCCATTTATAATCAGTTCTGAATTTGGCCCAATTAACATATCACTAGTTCAATCATAAACCTCAGACAAAAGCAACCTATGCAGCGTAGGCAGCCAAACAGTTCTGCCTTGCCACACAACCCTGCAAAATGCTGTATCCATAACAAGAGGGGAACCTGCAAAACACTGTAGGAATTGCTGATGATGTTTTAGTTGTTGATACATTACCTGTAACATTTGCCACACATAGGCTCTGTCAGTGTACACTTACTGTGGTGGGAGAGACTCCAACTGTATCTAAAGGATCTGGGGGCTAGGTTTGAATATGTCTAGTAGGGATTTTTTAAATTATATAGTGTATGTTAGAGTCATTTATTCTAATACCGTTTCTGCCATCAACTCACAGGGTGTGGATTTGGGCAAGTCACATCTTCTTTCCAGGCCTCAGTTTCCCCTTCTGTAAAAGGATATTACTACTTCCTGCCCCCACCTAACAAGGCTGTTGGGACAATTAACTAATTATTGTAGACAACTTTGAAAATACAGCACTAAAGATCTACAAGTGCCAAGCACCACTATCTTCTTTCTCTTCATAAAGTCCAGACACTTTTCCAGATTCAACACAGATACATCTTTAGGACTTCCTTGAGATGTGTAAGCTAAAATAATAAAGCACTATCTGTTAAAAATAGTCCTTCATATGTTTTCTATATGCACTGCAAATGTTAACTAACTACTCTTCACCACCCCCATGTTGGTAAGTCTATTATCTCCATGTTACCTATCCATCCAGGTTTTCAATATCAGCACCTAGCACTGTAGTATGTGAGCCTTCTCAAGGAAAAAAAAATTAACAGTACACTTCCCCGCAAGCCCCCCTTGGCATTTGAATATCATGTGGAACATTGGGGCTCTCTGATCCAGACTCAGGTTTTTGGGGACAGCCAAAATGCAAATAATTAATTTCTATCAATAATAATCTTGAAATCCAGACCATGGAGTCAATGTTGTGTTTCCATAATCAACAGTGCAGTGATTTAGTGATGCAATGACTGTTTGGAAATTTTAGCTGGTTTGTAAGCATAGCAGAGCCTCGCTGTGCAATCGTATGTGCACTGTCCAAAGAAGTTTAAAATTTAAAAATTAAGGCTAAAATGTTAATATATGAATCAAGCTTCATTAAATGATAAAAAAAATCTGTCAGGAACCAAGGGTAAGGGCAGGGAGCTGGTTAATTTGGGAGACTAACAATTTTGAACAGTTGGAAAGATAACAGCAGGAATCTTAAGCAGTTTTAGTTGGAAGGTCATTTTAAGGTCATGAGGCCAAATAGCTAAATGACCTTCTACGGGAGAGGGTGGGTGGGGAAATACATTCTACCTCTTTTGATAGCACAATTCAAAGATGTTTATACACTTGAGCTGTAATGATTAAGACACCAAATTGTTCAAATAGGCCAGTAAGCATCATTCTCACAGCAAGAGATACCTCTGCACACATCTTCCCGTTGTGACAGACTCAGTCAGGAAGGCTATGAAAGAGTAGTCCTGTTGGTATCCAGGAAGTGAGCAGGCAGAGCCTGCCCACTGCTAAAGGACCTCCCCCCAGCCTAAGGGGAGGATCTAGGTCCGTGATACCAAATAATTACATCTAAAGATATAACAGGGACAGGAGTGAGGTCACAGGGCTAAACAAAGGGAACTGAACAGAGACACCGAGCAGAGAACCCCAGACAGTGCCCACTGCTCCTCAAAGGCATCAAGGGAGCCAGCGGACGCTGTCCAGAGGAACTCTGCCCAGATACGTGAGACCAGGTAGGAGTGGAAGTAGGCCCCACAGTCACAGAGCACCCCCTCGTCTACCATCCTCTTCCTGGTGGGGTAAATGGCTACTTTGGCTAGTGCCAGGAGGAGGTTGACGAGAAGGTCTCGCGACTTAGTGGGGCCATGGATAGGTTGTGCAAAGATGGACAAGTGTGGGGAGAAGTGCAGCCAAAACCACAGTAGGAGTTTCTGGAGGAGCCGGAATAGGGGCTGCAACCTGCCGGACTCCAGGTACATGTGCACCAGGGTCTCCCTCATGCCGTAGAAGGGGCAGGTGTCTGGGATGGGGGTGCACCGCTCCAAGAACACACCTGTGCTCATGGCCCTGTGAAGGAGCCACCAACTGATTCCCTAATGGGCCTCAGGAACAGGGTGGAGTATAGGCCGGCTCACCAGGGTGCCGCACCTTCCAAAGGTGGTATGAGGTCTTGCCACTTTGCATCAGGCCAGGATGCGAGGGTGAGGACATGAAGGGTGTGGAACACGAGTGTGTACAGATGTTTCCTTGGTGCGGTCCAGAAGTGAGCTGGCTGCAATTCATGTAGCTGGCTCATGGTGAAGTGGTTGGGTGGCCGGGTGGGTCCCCAGGGCAGGGGCTTGATGAAAAGATCCAGTGGGCCTGGAGTTCAGGGTGGCCGTGAGGCACCCTCTCGCAGGACTTGGTTGAGGAAGGCCCAAGCAGCGGGTGGTAAAGCGGCTCTCGTCTCCTGAAGTACGCACCGGGGAGTACAAGGGCCAGAGAGCCCCGATCTCCTCAGTCATAGTCCAGGAGGTCTCCGACTCTGGTGATTTCTGTCAGGACCAACCTCTGTTGCACCGAGCGGGATTCCATCACCTGCACACAGAGTTGGGGGTTGTGTAGCAGAGGCTCAGCGAGGAGATCCACCCCCTCGGTGACCACAATGGACCTGGTCGCCGAAAAGAGCTTCCAGGTCCAGAGGAGATCCTGGTAGAAGACCAGCAGCTCTGAGAGGTCTCACAGAAGACCCCTTGGGTGAAGAAAAAAGAGCTGCCGGTCATATCAGAGCCCTCAGAGCCAATATGCTCCACCCCGGACTAGCTGCACCAAAAAGGAGCCTCTGCAGGGCCTGGAGGCGGAAGACGTGGACCTGAGTGTGCAGGCACTTCAAGCCCCGTCCTCCCTCCTCCAGGGGCAGGTGGAGAACCCCTGCAGAGACCCAGTGCAGTCCTGCCCAAAGGAACCCCAGAACCAGCCTCTGGAAATCAGCAAGGAAACCTGGGGCTTGGACCAGTGTGTTGAGCCAGTGCCAGAGCATGGACAAGACTATCTGGTTGAGCACCAGTGCCCTCCCTCACAGGGAGAGGCACCAAAGCAGTCCGGTCCATCCCCGGAGAGACTTTGTCACCCTGCCCTCTAAACCTTGCCAGTTCTCCAGCTGAGATGGATGCATGGCGAAAAGGTAAATGCTGACATAGAGCAGCAGACCTGTGCTCCACCGGATGGCTTGAAGTGCAGGTGGGAGGGAACTCACCTGCCCCCCATCCCCGACCACCAGGCCAGAGTTCTTGACCCAGCTGACCTGGGCGGAGGAGGCTGCCGAGTAGATGGCCTGGCATGCCTCCACCCGCACCAGGTTGCCCGGGTCCTGGACCACGAGGAGTACGTCTTCAGCATATGTTGACAGGACCAACCGCTTAGGGTTGGAAAGTTACTCAGTCTTTGAAAGCCCCCTCCACGGTGGTCTGCAGATGCTCTGTGCACTCCCTCAGCAGTGAATGATCCTTTTCTGCTCTACCTTGAGGCTCCAGCAGCTCCCAGGCAGCAAGCACAGCAGCAGTGGCTCTAGCAGGCAGTCCGGTGGCCAGGCAGGAGGGACCCTTCCCAGGTGGTAGCAGTGATCATATCCACAACAGCAGCAATAGCTGAGGCCCCTCACTCCCCTCTCCTGGGGAGTGGGCCAGGAGCCCCCCCAAGGGGCTGCAGCAGGAGCAACAGCAACCAAGGGTTGTGGGGGGAGAGGTCTCCACCAGCCAGCAGCTAGGGAGCAGAGAGGGAGTAGCTGGAGCAAAAGCAGCAAGGGCCCTGGGCCTAGCAGTACTAGCAACCTCCCACTGCTCTCTAGGTCAGAGGGGAAAGCAGGGAGAGTAACCACAGAAGGAAGCCAAATAAGGGCTACTCCAGGCCAGTCAAGGCACCTAAAACCAGTTAAACCAGTTAAGGTCATTAGGCTAATGCAGGCACCTGACTCCAATTAACTGGCAAAGGGTCAGTTAAGGTAATGGAGACAGCTGGAACTAATCACGGTCCTATTCATACTGCTTAAGGGCTCTCCTGCTAGTTCCCTCAAGGAAGCCCAGGTGAAAGGAGCTGGAGGAGAGGAAATGTTGCTGAAGCCTGAGGTAAGGGTGAATCTGGAAAATGGGGAAGTAGTCCAGGGAATCAAAGCAGTGTCTGTGGTGAAGGGGAAGCTGCTAACAGCTGTCACCATTAGGGTCCCTGGGCTGGAATCTGGAGTAGAGGGTGGTCCCAGGTTCCCCCCCCCCTTCCCCTATGCTCTACAGAGATCCCCTGGAGAGGGGAACCAGGACTTTGGTCCAGGCAGGAGGCTGAACTGCATGTACTGAGTTCGAAGGAGCAAAGGAAACTGGGGGTATTCCACCTTCCCACCTCCCATACTGCCCTGTGGTGAAAGTTACTCAATAAGCTATGACCTTTGTCACTGTACTGAGAAAGGGAAGTCACATTGAGGGCCTTAGTGAGCTTCTGAGTCCACTGAATCTGCCTGGAAGTGTGGGACCCACCAATACAGGCTCGGAGTTTTATCACACAGTCTATAAAGCAATCTAGCCAGCAAGCCTCTCTTTTATTGGACTCCTTCTCTGCTCTGCAAAATTAGAATTTTAATTACACAGCCAATCAGAGTATTCAAAGTATGAGGCTCCTCCAGTAGCCTTCTCTTTCTGTACCAAGCATGTGTATCCATTCCCATATAGTAGAGAAGTTGTTTAACTTTTTCCTACTGTCACAGATTTTAAGACCAGAAGGGACCACTATGATCTAGTTTGTCATCATGCATGACACAGGCCATAGTATTTCACTCTGTAATTCCTTTAGTGGCGGGAATTATTTTTCCTCACTACCATATGTAAGTGAATGCTATCAAGCCTGATCTCTGCCTCAACCTAAAGTTACTCTTCTGATAAAACATCCAAGTTTGATTGAAAGAGTCCAGGTGAAGATAAATCAGCCACATTCATTGGTAACCCAGTCTAGGGTTATTTGTTACTATTAAAAATTGCCTCTTATTTCTCATTTTAATTTTTCTAACTTCAGCTTCCAATGAATATCTGATTATGCCTTTGTCTACTAAATTAAAGAGTCTCTTAATGGCTATCTACCTTCCCAATTCCACAGCTGCCCTCTGGCAACCAACACAATTGGGAACAAAGTATTCTAGGGCAGGATTAAAGAGACAAAATGAAAATACCTAGCCAACTAGCCAAATCCCCTCATTCTGTGTCCTTGCTTTATATATTTCTTCCTGGGCACAAGGCTTTATGTTTGTTAGATTAGACCTGGTTGAAAATTGCCCAACACAGTTTTCTATTAGAGTCTATGAAATCAAAATTTAGATGAGGAAATTATCAAGAGGTCAAGACGAAGTGTTTCCACTTTGTCATGTAGACTTTTATAATATATGCTTTTAAAACGTTTTGACTTTTTACATACTACAAAAGTCCAAACAATAAAGAGGATATAAAAGTGTTTTGATAAGGTTGAAACAAAATATTTACAGAAAATTCTAAGATTTTGAAACTTCATTGCAACCACAATTGGGCCAAAAAGTCAATTGCAGAATTTGTTTAGAAAAATAAAATATTCTGCAAATATTTTGTTTCAACCTTACCAATACCATGTGTAAAGGTTGAAACATTTTATAGGTGTGACAGAAGCAGTGTTGCCTATCCACCTGGAGTGTTCTGCAGCACACAGCTTGAGATCTCCTGTAGGAGGGATTTTCAATTCATGATCATGCAACATAAATGTGCTAATGCAAAAGCTAATTGTGTATATGGAAATTGTTAGAACTGATAATTTTGTCATAAGTAACATGATTGGGGAACCCTGCTACTGGCAGTCTCACAAAGACATGAAAACTCCAGCCAACACATGATTTTTGGGAAGCAAAAGTAGAGAATGAGAACTTCTACATGATGCCTGGTAGCCTAGTGAAAGGTGCACTAAAAACAAACCCAGATGCCATGATCTCTAGCCCAGTGGTTCTCAAAGTTTTATACTGGTGACTTTTTCAAATAGCAAGCCTTTGAGTGCAACCAGCCCCTTATAAATTATAAACATTTTTATATATTTAACGCCATTATAAATGCTGGATGCAAAGCAGGGTTTGGGGTGGAGGCTGACAGCTTGTGACTCCCCCCCATGTAATAACCTCATGACCCCCTGAGGGGTCCTGACCACCAGTTTGAGAACACCTGCTCTAGCCCCTATGAAGTCTTCTCCACTTGGTGCTTACAAACTTTAAACACTTGTAGATTATGTTTCTCTAACCCCTTTCCTACCACCAGATGCATTAAGTGTCATTGTTGCCACGTGGAACCTGATCAAGTTTCTAATCTGTGTCTTAACAGCAGGGGCGGCTCCAGGCCCCAGCACACCAAGCATGTGCTTGGGGCAACATGCCATGGGGGGCGCTCTGCCAGTCACCGGGAGGGCGGCAGGAGGCTTTGGTGGACCTCCCGCAGGCGCGCCTGCAGGAGGTCCAACAAAGCCGAGGGACCTGCGGACCACGGAACCAGCGGACCCTCTGCAGGCACGCCTGCGGGAGGTCCACCAGAGCCGCCTGCTGCCCTCCTGGTGACTGGGAGAGCGCTCCCCGGGGCCTGCCGCCTTGCTTGAGGCAGCAAAATGTCTAGAGTCGCCCCTGCTTAACAGAAATTAAATAATAATAAAATAAAGTACTGACAGTGCCAGGACCATCAGTGCACCAGATGCTGTACAAGATGCAAAGACATTCCCTTTCCTGAGACGTCCACAATCTAAAAGACAAAGCTCAGAGCATGGTGCTGAGTTAGAATGTTGGGTTGTGTATGTAGAGAGGGGACTGGCGATGGGCCTATGTGAGGGTTAGGACTTTTTTAGAACTTGCAGAAGTGGGTTTCCTGGAGGTAGCTAAATCAAGAGAAGGTGCCTGGCCCATAGGGGGACGATTCCAGGCACAGAGCTGGCATGTAAGGCAGCACAAAGGTTATAGTGGGAGAAAGACAAAAGCAATGAGACACGCTGATGTGGGATATGAAAAGAAATAAGAGCAGAAATGTTGGCAGGGTGAAGTTGTGCAGAACCTTCAGGGTGAGGACAAGAATCCCAAATTTGATTTTTTGGAGGCAACGGGGGGGCTGGTGGGATAGGTGATGAAAGTGATTGGGGCTGCTGCATTCTGGATGGACCAGAGGGGCCGAAATAGGAGAATGGAGGAGTTTGCAGCACCCTCACTGACACCAGCACCTCCAGAACTCTGATGGGGAATGCACAATTTGGGTCTGCTTTCAAAAAAATGTTTGAGTGACTTCAACCTTCTAATTCTGGGCTAAATTAATTTAACTCAACCAAACTATGCACTTCTGTTGGTTATTGTATAGTTCCCACAAGCATTAGGCATTTCACAGGGAAAACAAGCCCTTGCCCAAATTGCTTCCTGCAGTCTTAGTGATGGAAATAGATAATGAGGATAGGCCAATGGCCCCCAGATACTCCACAGCACTACGGGGCTAAACTCGGTTGAAAAACATTACATTCCACAGCAATGTTAGTTCATTCTGTTGTCATGAAGTGCTCTTCATTCTTCTCCCTGCTGTTGTAACTGGGTTTAAAAATGTGCAAAATATCCTGTAGAGGAGCAGACTCAATACTTTGGCTCCTCCTGCTGGTGACTTCTGGGAATTAACTCATTCCAGCTCCAGAGCATCCTCTGCAGGCCAGTGATCCACCTGTCCTCTGTCCCCCATGTCCCTCCCTGGACGCCGGCACCTCTTTAATTGGAGTGCTGCCCCCTTGGCAGTAACCCCTCAGTCTTAGGGTCTCCCCTCCCCAGGGAACCCCCACCACTATCCCCATCTTGCCTGAGTATAAGGCTACTGCCAGTCATCATCTAGCCCCACGCCCTGGGGTAGACTGCAGTATCAGCCTACTCATCACTGTCAAGGAGAGTTTGGACCTGCTGCCTTGGCCTACCCGTGATCTGCCCTCCACAATCCCCAGTACCCCTGGGGCCCTCCAGGCTGGAGCGCCTCAGCCTGTCCCCAGTCCTGCTTCCCTCAGGTACCCCGTCTCTAGCTCTTTGCAGCCAGGCCCCTCTCCCTCTACAAGCAGAGGGAGACTCCTGCTTCTGGCTTCCCTGGCTACCTTATAATGCCCTGTTGCTCAGTTTGGGGCATGGTCCCAGCTGCAGCCACTTCCTCAATCAGCTTAGCTTTTCCCTGCCACAGCCCTCTTCCTGGCTGTTTTATGCCCTTCAGGACAAGAGCAGGGGACCACCCTGCTACAAACCCCAAAAGATTAGTCTAAACAAAGAGGCCTACTAATATAACTCAAACAATGAGGAGTACTTGTGGTACCTTAGACTAATGCATTTATTTGGGCATAAGCTTTCGTGGGCTAAGACCCACTTCATCAGATGCATTGGGTGGAAAATACAGTAAAAAGATGTGTATATACATAGTACATAAAAAGATGGGAGCTGCCTTACCAATTCTAACGAGACAATTCAATTAAAGTGAGCTATTATCAACAGGAGGAAAAATCACTTTTGTAGTGGTAATCAGGGTGGCCCATTTTAAACAGTTGACAAGGAGGTGTGAGTAACAGTAGTGGGAAAATTAACACGGGAAAACTAGTTTTTAGTTCTTGTAGTGACCCATCCACTCCCAATCTTTATTCAGGTCTAACTTGATGATGTCCAGTTTGCAAATTAATTCCAGTCCTGCAGTTTCAGACTGGAGTCTGTTTTTCAAGTTTGTTCTTGAAGAATTGCCATTTATGTTTGAGTGTTCAGGGAGGTTGAAGTGTTCTCTGACTGGTTTTTGAATGTTATAATTCTTGAGGTCTGATTTGTGTCCATTTATTCTTTTGCATAGAAACTGTCCAGTTTGGCCAATATACATGGCAGAGTGGCATTGCTGGCACATGATGGCATATATCACATTGTTAGATGTGCAGGTGAACGAACCCCTGATGGTGGGGCTGATATGGCTAGGTCCTATGATGGTGTCCCTTGAATAGATTTGTGGACAGAGTTGGCAATGGGGTCTGTTGCAGGGATAGGTTCCTGGGTTAGCGTGTTTTTGTTGTATGGTGTGTAGTTGCTGGTGAGCATTTGCTTCAGGCTGGGGGGGCTGTCTATAAGCGAGAATTGGCCTGTCTCCCAAGATCTGTGAGTGAGGGACTGTCCTTCAGGAAAGGTTGTAGATCCTTGATGATGTGCTGGAGAGGTTTTATTTGGGGGCTGAAGGTGACAGCTAGTAGCCTTCTGTTACTTTCTTTGTTGGGCCTGTCCTGTTGTAGGTGACTTCTGGGTACCCTTCTGGCTCTGTCAATCTGTTTCTTCACTTCATCAAGTGGGTACTGTAGTTTTAAGAACACTTGATAAAGATCCTGTAGCTGTTTGTCTCTGTCTGAGGGATTGGAGCAAATGCAGTTGTATCTTAGAACTTGGCTGTAGACAATGGATTGTGTGATGTGGTCTGGATGAAAGCTCGAGGCATGTAGGTAAATATAGCGGTTAGTAGGTTTTCGGTAAGAAGTGGTGTTTGTGACCATTGCTTATTTGCACTGTAGTGTCTAGGAAGTGGATCTCTTGTGTGGACTGGTCCAGGCTGAGGTTGATGATGGGATAGAAATTGTTGAAATCCTGGTGGAATTCTTCAAGGGCCTCTTTACCATGGGTCCAGATGGTGTCATCAATGCAGCATAAGCAGAGTAGGGGCGTTAGGGGACGAGAGCTAAGGAAGCATTGTTCTAAGTCAGCCATAAAAATGTTGTCATACTGTGGGGCCATGCAGGTACCCATAGCAGTGCTGCTGATTTGAAGGTATACATTGTCCCCAAATGTGAAATAATTGTGGGTGAGGACAAAGTCACAAACTTCAGCCACCAGGTTAGCTGTGACATTATCAGGGATACTTTCCTGATGGTTTGTAGTCCATCTTTGTGTGGAATGTTGGTGTAGAGAGCTTCTACATCTATAGTGGCCAGGGTGGTGGTTTCTGGAAGACCACCAATGGATTGTAGTTTCCTCAGGAAGTCAGTGGTGTCTCAAAGATAGCTGGGAGTGCTGGTAGTATAGGGCATAAATATAACTCAAGGACTATTAAAAACACATAAACAAGAAAAGTGTGGAGCCAGAAATAACACTAAAATTGTTATTTGAAGCTAGGCTTAATTGATGGACAAAACATGGAAGGATGGGCTTTTCCACACAACGTTCCCATTGGGAGTCCTAAAAGAGAGACTGTTGGAAGAAAAGAAGGAGACTACCCAAATGCTGGCTAGTTAAAAGACAACAGAAGGCTTCTGCAACACAGGCTGACACAAAGACAAATTGAGTCACGAGCTTCACCATCATTGCTGCCACCCCCACTCCTACCTGGAATCCCGGACCTTCTTCATCCTAATCTTGAGAGATGTCCTGACCCAGATGATATCAGCACCTCAGTGACCTCTAGCTAAATCCCAATCACTGTCTGCGATGGGAGATTTTTCTCTCACCCATCTTATTTATTTTCTTTCCTGCCTCTCACCTTTCTTCTTCTGTCTAATAGGAGTGTGGCTTAGCCAGCCAAGGCTGCATATTTTTCAACACTGCTGTAACCCTGTGACCAGAAAGACTTGCTAATGCAATGCCCTAAAGAACCTGATGCCAGCACAGTTCACCAGGTCTCAGAACACATGTTGTGTCCAGATTTTTCCAGCAGTGAGGTTGAAAGCGAGAGTCAACACCAGAGAGAAACTACATTTTCTCTCTTTGCTTTTCTTTCATCTCCCTTCTTGTACATGTTTGCATTGTTTCTTTCTTTTTTTAAGTGGCGAAGAGACTGTTATAATCTTTAATACCATCTGAAAGACTGTCACACAAGGGCTTCCCCCTCCCTTTAAGGACTCTTTACAGCTAAAGAGAACAAGGGATGTTAGAACTTAAAACATTTGACATGTAAAGTATTATCCCTCTCTCTCCCCATTTTCTGTGTCTTTAAACAATCTCTTAAACATTTTATTAATGAGGTGTTTGCCACAGTACAAATCAAGCTGAGGTCTCTGGATACCAAACCCCAAACTTTTTTAACTGTTTAATGTTTGACAGTCTGAGTCATATTAATGCCTTTTACTCTTTGGGCCCACATAGTCCATCTCAATTAATACACCACTATGCCTGTGGCTCACTAATGGGACTTACACCAATGATTGTTGAGGCTCAGAACCTTTTCCCCACCACATATGCCAGAGGCTGGAGAAAGCTTGTAGCCAGTTTGGTCCCCCTGGCTCCATACTCTGAAACTGCATGCTTTGCTGCTCTCCAGGAAGCCCAGCTTGCTAGTCTATGCCTCCATCTCCCCTCCGTGGCTGCAAATTATTCTCCAACTCTGGTTTCCCCAACCTTCTATTGCTTGGCTACATGGAACAGTGCAGGGCGCAAGCACTGTAACCCAATTAATTCCCCCCTGTGAGTCACTACTTTCCAGGATACGGTTTCCACACACCCCCATCTGTAAAAGTGCCCTACGTTCTTCATTGCTAGATGTCTGACCTTGCATTCAGCTGTATTAAAAACACATTTTTACCAAGCAATCCCAGTTGTGCTACATAACTGACCTGTCCCAGTCATTTGCCATGCCACCAGTCTGTGGCCAACAGTACTTTGCCAGTAATGATTTTGTTTTCTTCCAGACATTCATCTTGATGTCTTAAATTTGCAGGGGAGGTTGTAGTTGCTGCTGGGAGTCTGAGCTGAATGAAATGAGGAGGCAGCCTGGCAAACAGGCAAGAGGAGGATAGCCTAGAAGGCACAGAGATCTGAAGGAAGAAGTTGAAAGAGGTGGTGAGTCAAGGGGACGGTGGCAGGAAATGTGAAAGGACACCAGATCAGAAACATAAGCAGTGACTGAGAGATGGAATTTGAGGTGCAGCCCCAGGCAGTGAAGTGACACAAGGGGGGCACTTATGTCATTGAGAACTATAGGCAAATCCTCCGAGATGGCACTGCTTGCAGTCAGAATGAGATCCCAGAAGACTGCAGGTGCCATCATTTCTTTGCCTATTCATTTTGCTACTGTTCAGAGTTTTTATACTGCATTGGCAAACCTAGAAAAGAAAACAGAACAAAATAGTCTTTTCTAAGCTATTCTTCCATTGCGTCCCCATGAAAAGTTCTCTGAAGCGCTGAGTTCGAAGGATCCATTCTGACAAATGGAGGGTGAAAAGGTCCATTGGATAGCAACTATTTAAATATTTGATGGCTAATAAATTAAATGTTAATTGACTACAACAATGGATCTTCTCCCACGACAGCACACAATTAACATTTAACTTGTTATAAAACATTTACAATTATGGAATATCCAATGGCAACAAAGTCTCCCCCACCAAATTGTCTCAGGCCAATGTGTCGAGAGAATGAAAGGTCAGGCTAGTGTTCAAAACTCCTTAACAACATGAACCAGCTACATTTTGAAAAACTTTAGGGAGGACTGTGGCTTTCATCGGATGCCAACAAGTTGCCTGTTCCAATCAAACTCAGATGGGCTGGGACAAAAAGCTGTTACCATTTGATGGCTGCTGGGCATCCTGTGTGAAATGGGTTGGGATTTCAGTCCAGTTCTCAGAAGAGGTGCCCATGTCACAAAACCCACCTTTGCATTTAGCATCAGTTAAACAACCAAAAGGGACTATCTCCAGGAGGCCAAGGACTGAATGGAGATTAGACTCCCCTGTAGGCATTCCCTTCAGAATAGGTTGGAAGCATATTACTATTAGCATTTAACCTTGCTTGCAACCTTACTTTGTTAGTTTCTGCTTCCATGTGCACTGGAGTGCAACAACTTCACTGTGTGCCACCATGCATAAAATTGCAGCATCAAGCCTTAGCCAGATTCACTTTTGGTCAGCCAGCCTTGAGTTGTCAGTCTAGTCTTTTTCACCAGCATACAACAAAAGGCAAAAAAAAAGCACAAACCTGATCACTTTCCAAATATCTTTTTCTGCAGAGTTTTTCCTGACTTCACTGGGAGCTTGAAGAATGCTCAGAGGTTCTGGAAAAAAAATCATAGGCAGGCCACTCATTTCAGTACCTAAACATGGATTCAGGTGTCTAACTGGAGAAACTCAAGTTTGAAGGTTCTGGCATTTGTTTTTTGCTAACTACATCACTAGGCATTGGAGGAAAGGCTTGGGCAAAAGGAAGTCTTTGTTAGAGACACATCACATGAGCCCCTTCAGTTAAGGTGTGAGAACTCAACACATCTAATGAGACCACTGAAGAGTCTTCCAGGAAGATCTGACTTGATAGTCTGGATATTTCCAAAATGTAAAAAAAAAACCCCAAACCAAAAGAAGTGGTGGGAACAGAGAGAATTCTTCAATCCATCAGAACTTCACAATTGAATCATAGAAATGTAGGACTAGAAGGGACCTTGATAGGCCATCTAGTCCAGTTCCCTGCACTGAGAGAGGACTAAGAATTATCTAGACCAGGGGTTCTCAACCTTTTTTTTTCTGAGCCCTCCCTCCCCCTCATGCTATAAAAACACCACCACCCACCTGAGCAGCAACAATTGTTTTTCTGCATATCCAAAAGATAAAAAGTCTGTGCTGGTGTTAGAGGGTAACAAGCAGAGCCATTGCCTGGGGCCCAAGAAGCTATGTTGCTTTGGCTTTGGCATCAGGCGATAGGACTTGGGCTTCAGCTTTTTGCTCCAGGATCCAGCAGGTCTAACACCGTCCCTGCTCTCTGCTTTATTTTGGCAGACCCCGTGAAACCTGCTTGCAGCCCTGCCAGGGGTCCCTGAACCCCTGGTTGAGAACCATTGATCTAGACCATCCCTGACAGATGTATCAGGGTAAAAAATGAGAGGAGGCTCAAATCCAATTTTTTAAAATCCTTTGCAGGTCACATTTAAAGACAAAGGCTCCCAAACCAAAACTTTAGTTTTAACCTCCTTGCCCTCCCCCAGCTTTAGGGAATTTCATACCCTCAGTCCCACTCTGTGACCTTGTCCTATCTTGATTCTAAATCGTTTAAAGCTCCCTATTTAAGGGTGATGAGAGCATTTCTTGATTTCTAGCTTTCTTAAGACTTAGGCCTGGTCTACACTGGGGGGGAATCAATCTAAGATACGTCAACTTCAGCTACGCTATTCTTGTAGCTGAAATTGCATATCTTAGATCGAATAAAAAGTACTTACTTCGTGTCCTTGCAGCGCGCTGCAGCTCCTGCATCAACTTTGCTTCCGCCTCTTGCCGAGCTGGAGTTCAGCAGTCGACGGGAGAGCAATCGGGGATCTATTTATCACGTCTACAGTACACGCGATGAATTGATCCCTGATAGATCAATTGCTATCCGCCAATCCGGCGAGTAGTGTAGATGTACCCTTAGAGGTTTAGAATGGCCATACTGAGCCAGACCAATGGTCCCTCTAGCCCAGTATTCAGTCTTCCAACAGTGGCCAATGCCAGGTGCTTCAGAGGGAATGAACAGAATAGGGCAATTATCAAAGGAGCCACCGCATCCTTCATTCCCAGCTTCTGTCAATTAAGGGCTTAGGACACCCAGAGCATTGGAGTTGCATTCCTGACCATCTTGGCTAACGTAGGCAATGCATAGTGGGGGCATACAGAGTCAAGTCCCAAGATTTCTGCTTGGCCTGGCAGGGGAGGGTGGAAGAGGGGCTCTGTCCTTCTTCTGCTGCACCTGCCCCTGGCATGTTCAGCCCCCATCCCTGGTAGCTGAGCCTGCGCAGGAAGCGTGGGACCAGCTGCTTTGTGTGCCAGCCACTCCGGGTCACTGCTCTGTGCAGCACAGGAGCTGCCTAAGAGAGCCTGGCTGGGGAGATGGCAGTAGCGGCAGGGTGCCCCCATCTGGGCCCAGCGGCCAGGGACAGGAGCCGTGTGATCCAAAGTCACCGCTCTCCCCGACCCCAGCACATTTCTGGCTTGCTCAGCCCCCATCATTAGCAGCCGGGCCTGGACAGGGAGCATGCTCCTGCCTCTGTCTCACCAGCCAGGCTCTCTCTCAGGAAGCTACTGTGCTGCACAAAGGCAGCGACCTGGAATGGCCAGCTTCAGCTGGCATGAAAAGCGGATCCCTCCTGCTCCCCACCTGAGCCTGGCTGCCAGGGAGAGCAGCTGAATATGCTGCAGGGAAGGAGAAGGCACAGCAGAATAATAGATCCCCTACCAACAGGTAACTGTGATAAGACAAGGAGAGCATGGCAACTCAGGGCTGGGCACAGGGCGGGGAGGGGGTTGATGGGCAGAGGAGACACATGAGGCAGCCATGTGTCCTCTCCTTTAGATTGTGCCCCTCCACTATTGGGAGGCACAAGTCATCTATGTTGGCTAACAGCCATTGATGGACCTATCCTCCATGAATGTCTTATTCTTTTTAGCCCAATTATACTTCTGGCCTCCGAACATCCCCTGGCAATGAGTTCCAAGGTTGACCATGTGTTGTGTGAAGAAATAGTTCCTTTATTTGTTTTAAACCTGCTGCCTATTAATTTCACTGGGTGACCTCATGGTGGTTGTGCTGCTATTTACCCCTTCAAACACTTCCCTATTCACATTCTCCACACCAGTCATGATTTTATAGACCTCAATCAGATCCCCCCTTAGTAGCCTCTTTTCCAAGCTGAACAGTCCCAGTCTTTTTAATCTCTCCTCATATGGAAGCTGTGCCATACCCTTAATTTTTCTTGCCCTTCTCTGTACCTTTGCCAATTCGAATATACATATTTTTGACATTGGGCAACCAGAACTGCACGCAGTATTCAAGATGTGGGCGTACCATGGATTTATATAGTGGTATTGTGATATTTTCTGTCATATTATCTAGCCCGCTGCTAACATTGTTCGCTTTTTAAACTGCCATGCATATTGAGTAGCTGTTTTCAGAGAACTATCCACAATGACTCCAAGATCTTTCTTAAGCAGGAACAGCTAATTTAGACCCCATCATTTTGTATGTACAGTTGGGATTATGTTTTCCAATGAGCTTACATTGCATTTATCAGCACTGAATTTCATCTGCCATTATTTTGCCCAGCCAGCAATAACCTTTGCAATCCCCCCACAACTCCTTTTTGGGTCTGAACCCCTACACTTACAATACTGTGACATTTCAGATTGAAATCATGAAATTTACAATTTTTAAAATCCTATGACCATGAAATTGACCAAAATGGACCATGAATTTGGTAGGGCCCTAATCATAGAGGATCACAGGGGGCAGGACTGGAACAGTAGAAGGGGATGCAGGGCAGGAGTGAGGGGCATTGGCAGAGCTGTGTGGGGAGCCCAGCACTAGAATAGCAGGGGCTGCTGCAGGATTGAGGGGTATTGACATAGTTTTGGATGGGGAAGGGAAGTTTGCAAGGCCTTTCTCCTGGCCCTCGCTCATGCTATCAGCTACCAGCAGACTAAGATTCAAGTAACACCTATTTTTTCCTCAAGCTGAAGGGACTTCTTTCCCAACCTTGTTTAAGTGGCCTGAGCATGGCCTGTTCTCCTGAAGTGGCAGATTCTATCTCTGCCACTTACCTGTCCATTGGGTCCAGCATGGTGGCGGGTTCCCATAACAGCATAGTACATCAGTGTCACACCTAATTACCATTCTCGAAGGAATGAGCCCATTAACGAGCCGAACTGACATCAGATCTGCATACTAATTAGGGAGCTGCATCAGAGGATATTAATTAGGGGTGACACTTTTAGGGCAAGTTCTGTTTGCCTCCTTCATGTCCCATTGGAGACATGCTGTGTTATGTGAATACAATACAGAGACTAGATGGGGGAGGGATGGAGACAACCCAGTTCTGCATCAAGACTAGGCTAGAAAAATTACAGCACTAGCCATTCTTTTTAGGAGCTGCTGCTACCTCATGGAAAACTTTGAAAAGCAGTGTTTGTGATAGCAAATCATTGTCATCCATTGTATGCAGCACTCCCTGTGGCAATCCAGCAGTGTCAGCTAGTGGCTAGGGCACATGTCCAGACACCTGGACCTCCTAAATTCTAGTCCTAGCTCTGACACTGACTCCATTCTGTGACCTTGGGCAAGTCACTGCACTGCTCTGTGTTCTATTTCTCCCTTTGTAAAATGGGGAGGACACTGCGCTACCTCACAAACTCTGAGGGAGGAGGTGGGCTCTACAAAGGGATTTAGGTGTTGCAACACTGAGTATCATAATATAGTGTCTGGAGCAGAAGGACTGGACCCTGGGTCTTCTACTTCCTAGGCAGGTGTCCTAACCACTGGACTGTTTCTCTCCCTTGAGTATTCTCTCTGACTCAATGACTATTAATTGTTTAATCCACAGTGGAACAGCTTCAACACGAAACAGTGGGGGAGGTCTTATATTAGAGTATCCTGCAGCTCAGTGGTTAGAGCCCCCTCCTGAGAGGAGGGAGATCCTTTTGGTCAAATCCTTTTTCCCCATCTGGAAAAATCTGGGTCTTCCCCCATCCCAGGCAAGTACTCTAAATACTGGGCTAAAAATTATAAGGTAGGCACCAGCCCCACCTTCTGGATTTTGAATGGGACCCAAACTCATAGGTATGCTCAGAGGCCACTTCCTGGATTGGACTCTGCACACAACTTGGGCAGCCAAATACCTCTCTTCCCCTGATTTGTGGACTACTCCGAGGCTTACGTGCAGAGGTGGATTAGGGGTTTGTGGGGCCCTGGGACAGAACGAGTAGGGGAACCAGTCCACCAGTCCCCTCCCATCCCCCTGCAGTCTCCCCCGTCTCCCACTCCCCCAGTGCTCCTGCTGCAGAGTGGGATCAGGACATGGGGGCTTTCCCTGCTCCCTGGCAGGAGCGCCGGGTAGGCAAGTGGAGAGGGGCAAGTCCCCACATTCTGATCCCACTTCCTGGAAGGAGTGCTAGGTGGAATGATTTAGGCACGGGGGGCCCATTTTTCCAGGGGGCCCCCAGTTGGCCAGGGCCCCTGGGCATGGACCTCGTTGACCCAGTGGCTAATCTGCCACCGTTTACATTGGAGATAGGCTTGCAGATGGCCTGGAAGGAGGCATCAGTGCTCATGCTCAGAGGCAGAAACATAGGCGCAGGAGGAATTTTTACCACGAAAACTTAACCACCAAGCGATTTCAGGTGTCTACAGGGTTCAAGAGGAGTTTTATGGATCATGGTGGAGCTAAGTCTGGGGTATAGACACTTACGTACCCTTGTAGATCTGGGCCCTTGCAATCTTCGGTGTCAAAGTTACGAACAGGAAAATTCCATCTTCAATTCTATCAGCACAAATCTGCCAAGTCAGACGAGTTGGAGGTGTGTAGCTGACCCCCGAATCTGGACATAGATTTTAAAGCACTTGACAGATTGCTAAGTATTGCAAAGACTAGAGCAGGGGTTCTCAAACTGGGGGATGGGACCCCTCAGAGGGTCACAAGGTTATTATATGGGGGGTTGTGAGCTGTCAGCCTCCAACCCAAGCCCCGCTTTGCCTCCAGCATTTATTATAGTGTTATAAATTAAACACTTTTTTTTTATATATTTAAGGGGGGGTCGCACTCAGAGGCTTCCTATGTGAAAGGGGTCACCAGTATAAAAGTTTGAGAATGACTGGGCTAAAGAATGATTTCTGGTGGGGAAATGAGCAGCAGGAGCAATGGAATTCTAAAGAAATGAAGATCCTATTTACAAATTTATGTCACATCTTTCCTCCTTAAGGATCTTGAATGACTTTATACATTATATATGTGTTTCTGTATGATTCACACATCGATATATATGAATAATTTCACCCACTATTAAATTGCAGCCACCCTACTTATTGTATTTCTAGCGCATTCCTCCCAGTACTTTCTGGATACCACACAAAACAGAGATACACATAAGAATTGCCAGACTGAAAATCAGGCCAATGGTCCATCTAGTCCAGTATCCCATCTCCAACTAAGATCAGTGCCAGATGCTTCAGAGGAAGGTGTAAAATCCCTGTAATTGACAATTATGCAATTAATAACCTGCCAATAAAGGAATTTTCATCCAAAATCCCATCAGTTGGTAATTGACTGATGCCCTGAAGCATGAGGGTTTATATCACTTATTAAATTTTTATCTTGTCTAATGTAATTGTGAATGTTATCTATTTAAATGTCTAGTCCTCTTTTGAATTCCGCAAAGCTCTTGACCTCAATGGTATCATGTGGCAATGAGTTCCACAGGTTAATGACTCACTGTGTATAAAAGGATTTGCTTGTACAAATTTTAAATGTTGCCTTTTGATGCCCCCTTGCTAAACTATTATCTTTTTATAATGCAGAACTCTCCCATACCTTCCATTTCAGCTACTCTCTTAAAGAGGTCAACTCCAGCAGCTGGTTTCCAAAAGTGACTTGTTAGAGGTGACACAGTTAATGAGAAACAACTGGGTAAAGATGAGAGCTTTTCCCTCCTTACAAATGGAAAGATTTGGGAATTTGTCAGCTTTTTTTTTCTGATGGTGAGCATTTTGTTCAGGATTTTATGGCTACCACGACCGATGTGGGTAGCTCATGGGCGGTCTTGCAACCAATCCACCAGCATCTCAAGAGCCAGTAGGATTCTGTCATTTGCTTTCTAACATTGACTTTGTCCTGGAGCTTGCACTCTCTAGGGGTGCACTCAATCAAGTCCATGTTGGGCATGGAGTATCACCTGCATCTAAAGGTTGGATGCAGAGAGACTCCTCCTTTTCTCCACATCTTTGTCTATTTGTGAATCACCACCAGACCAATCAAGTTGGTTCAACACATTATTCCAGTTAAATCTCTGTGATGCAACAAGATGGAGTGCTTTGACTGCAGTTGGATTATGGATGATGTTAGTTGAATTGTCTGTTCTATACAGGTTCTTATATTGATCTCATCGCCACAGTATCTGAGAGCTTTCCGCTGGTGCATTAAGTGATATGACTCATATCTCATGTGTGGTTTGTTCTCTCTTCCTCTCCACAGGGGGAGAACTGAGTGTACAGCGTAGCATATTGTTCTGGTAGGAATTTGCTTTTGCATTTGTTTAACTGTACATGTTGACATGTGTAGTTTAAAGAAGGCAGGTTGGAGAAATACGCCTTGCACTTGGAGCTGAAGGTGGTGAGGTTGTGATGGCTCCTGTGGGCATTCATGCCACAGTTTTGGACCAGCCCCCATGTCTCCTGCACAGACGAGGTTCACCTTTGTGGAAGACAGTTCCTTTGCACCTGAGGGGCAAAGTCTGACTGGTCATAGAATCATAGGCCTGCAAGGGACCTCAAGAGTTCATCTAGTCCAGTCCCCTGCACTCATGGAAGGACTAAGTATTATCTAGACCATCCCTGACAGGTGTTTGTCTAACCTGCACTTAAAAATCTCCAATGATGGAGACTCCACAACCAACGTGCGCTTGAGTTTATGGTTGCTTTTGCCTTCAATCACATGAGCACAGGGCAATCATGTGCTTCCAGGTTTCCTCTGAAAATTCTGCTCCTGAATTCATGGGAGGGCTGGGAGTGATTTTGGGGTGGAGTCCCCCCTTCTCTGGATGCTGCTGAGCCACCTACACTGCAGATGACCTATTCCAGGGCTCCCACACATACTTTAGAACTGCAAATTTTCTGTCCTTGGACTGGACCAGATGGCACCAAACAACGAGCATGTTTAAGAAATAAAACCTCCCCGGGGAAGGAAGCCCACTAGATCCTCTACAAAATCTTCACCTTTCCCCCTTTTCAAATGACACAAAGCTGATCCCCTGTGCAGGACTAACCACGTCCCGGACTGTACTATCAATATACTCTACATGTTCTTCAGGAGCAAAGTATAAGCATTTCCAGCAATGCTCTTAATGGACGTTTGTTTGCCAAGTGATGCTGCCTTCGGCCTTGGTTGTGATTACAAGAAAGCATTTTCGTTTAAAGGGAAAACAAATGGTAAGTCTGCAGACTCCCTCACACCTTCATTTTAGCAGCTTGTGTACGCTCGGGCTTGTCCCATAGGGGAAGCATTTTAATGGGATCCCCCTTTCAAAAGACTAGCAGCACTTTGCTGGCTTGGGCAAAGACAATAGAGGTCTATTGTTGGTATCCTTTTACCCTGCCTTCTCATTCCTCCCCCAGCTGAAAGAAGAGAGGTCATGGCTGGTCTGTTTGCCTACTGTAATATACACTGACACAATATGCTTTTTGGTCTCCTCCTCGGCCATATATAGCAGTTTCTGAATCCACTACTGCCTCTGAGCTGAAGGAACTGGTCCTTTAGCTAGTAGTAGAACTCACACTTTTAGACCCAGAGAGCCCAGGCTCAATCCCCACAACAACACATCCAAAGGTGCCATTACTCCGTACACAAAGAGGGACGAAAGACTTGCAGCCTGCCTCCATGTTGTTTTAAACTGAGGTAAACAACCAAGCAAGGACCAAAACCTATTTCACAAGGGCGTGCAGCCTGGGATTTCCTTATAATGACCTGCATCTACCATGCCTCGCAAAATGGTACCTTCTCCACATGCTGGACAAAGGTAATATTCAGAAGGTATGTAACTACAGTACTCGTGCCACAATGGAGTGTTGAGTTGGTGCCCTCTGAAAATACACGTCCTTCCAGTATTCTGGTTGCTAATAAAGGGTCCTCCTCTCCCCCAGGGCCAACTCTAGGCACCAGCGCAGCAAGCAGGTGCTTGGGAGGGCCAAGGGGAAAGGGCAGCATGTCTGGGTCTTTGGTGGCAATTTGGGGGTGGCTCCCTCAGTCCCTGCCACCGAAGTAGAAAGTACTCCCTGCCACTTGGAGCGGCAAAAACTCTGCAGCTGGACCTGCTCCCCATGTCACCATCCACCATCTTGATTCACTAAAAGCTGAGGCCCTTGCAGCAAAGGCTGATGTGAGGAGAGGAGATTGCAATATGTTCACTAACCAGAGCTAGTGAGCAAGGGCCTTGTCTATTCCCATCGCTTTGCAAACCACTATCCCTTGCTGAGTGCCGCCAAACTAAATGGTCTGGTCTCAGCACTTAAGGGATGCAAGTGAACTATGCTTAATGGCCTCTGCCTAGACTACGCAGCCTCAGACAGCTACAGAAAGTAGCATCCTTTGAAGGGTCATTGATTTTGTTTTTTTTCTGTCGGGATCCAGAGTCTTCAGCAAACTAGGAAATTAACTACGCGTTGAAAAAGGGATTAGGAGAGACATCGGAGTCCCACCCTCAGTGGGACTGTCTCTGTACCTGCCCCCTAGAGTCCTCTCTATCCACACTGGGAGGAGCTGTCTCTGTATCCTCCTGCAAGTTTCCTCTACCCCAGACTGGGACAGAATAACATGCCAGTCTTTGCAGGAAGATTTGTCCCAGCTGCTTTTCTAGAGTCCCTCTTTCCTTTCCAGCTGATGCTCTGACACAGGGGAGCGCTACACTGAATTTTATTTCTTACAGTCGTGGTGGAAAGTGAACATAAAACCACTCAGTAAAAATAATCTGCAAAGTGAAACAATTCTTTCAGCTCACTTCCAATGCATTTGCCTGCTTCTACTGTCACTGCTTTCATGAACAAGACGATCTGAGCCCACCAAGGTTCCAAGCCTATATTTCTAAACCGAGATGCCAGGAAGCAGCGCTGGAACCCAAAGCCTCTGTTCCAAACTGAGGTGCTTTATCAGTGCCCCATGTGAACAGGAGCAGACATTTCTCTGTGTAGCTGTCCAGAAGGGAATGTTGTTCCACAGGCTATTCATTGATTTATAGCACCCACTGCTAATCCTAAAGTGCTTTCTAACACCATAAACTCTCCAAGTTACAGGCATTAGAGCTGAGCAAATAATTCACACAATATCATTTATTCAATAAGTTTCATCTGTTTTTCTATTTGTGAACTGTCTGCAAACAGCCAAATTCCAGAATTTGTTCATTAGTCAAAATTGTCCATGAATTTCCTCTTGCCCTCCATGGACAGTTTGTTCTGAATAGCTTCAATTCAATGCTTGGTTGGCTTAACTGCAGCTGTCTTGTGTGCTTGCCTCCGCTCTGGATGGAAATAGGCTTTCAAATGTGAAATAATATTCACAGTAAATTTCTTCCTCTCTTCACTCAACCCTGGTAGGATTTGGAACATTCCACCCAGCTGTGTTGGCTAAACAGGTCACAGTTACACCACAGGGCAGAAAGCAAAGTACAGCATATCCAGGAGCAACGTAGGAGACAGGATGGAAATACCAAATGGGATTGAAGCAAGACACCAAAGTTAATATTCTGACTCTTGCAAGCAGTGGGGGGCGGTCCCAGTGGTTGGATGGCAGCATCTCTGGCAGTACAGCACCCTGCAACATGGGCTGGGGTATTATTCAGTAGTGGCTCAGGGAAGAGGGCTGCCTATTGAATCACTAGCACCACTTTCCCCAGCAACCTGGGTTTCCCATGGCAGTGTCCCATCCACACCATGACCCAGACCAAGTCATCAAAGCAACTGTGATCAATCACAATCCAAGTTAGTTCTGTTTTCTCTAGTAGGATCACAGCTCAAATCCTCCATGAAGAAGAAACAGGGTTGAGCTTCCAGCTATTGTCTGGACTAGCTTCCTCTTTCAGGATTGGCTTCAGGGGTTAAATATCCAGCATGTTTCCTGGGGGGAGTTTGTAAGCCTCTTTCCCTCTCCATAGAAAAAGTATATGAAGAAGGACATAACATGTTGTAAACACTAGTTTGGAAGTTTGAGCTACTGTTGAACAAGCTGCAGGCTTCTTTCTTCCCGTTATCTGTCTCCAGCAGATGTTCTTCACATCAGTTCACCGTGTTGCGGTCCCCGCTGCTGCACTATTGCTGAATACAGCTCCTCCTCACGCAGTGGTTCCAAACAGCAGTTACACCTGCTGCTCTTCTCCTTCCAGCTTTCACGCTGCAGCCTGCCAGGGTGGCAGCACCCTGAAAACTAGTAGAGGCATTTAGAAGAGTTGTGTGTGTTTCTAATAGAGCTGCTGTTGGCCAGGGTGATAGCTTTCACAGGCAGCTGTGACACCCAGTTTCTGAGGGCCTATGTGCTACTACCTCAGCCCTCCCTCCTTGTCAGTGAGTATATTAATTGATCCATATGGTATCTTCACCAAGGAGGTGAAAGTCATAGGACAGGGGTTGGCAACCTCTGGCAGGCGGCTTTCCAGGGTAAGCACCCTGGCAGGCCAGGCCAGTTTGTTACCTGCCGCATCCGAGGTTCGGCCGATTCGCCACTCCCACTGACCGTGGTTTGCTGTTCCAGGCTAATGGGGGCTGCGGGAAGTGGCGTGGGCCAAGGGATGTGCTGACAGCCACCCCCATTGGCCTGGGACAGCGAAGGGCAGCCAAACCTGTGGGAGCAGCAGGTAAACAAACTGGCCTAGCCTGCCAGGGTGCTTACCCTGGCAAGCTGCATGCCAGAGGTTGCCAACCCCTGTCCCTAGGGAATCTTCCTTGTAAACATTATAAAGAACTGCTGGGCTGTAGTATTCAGACAAACTCATGGCCACTGAGGTGACAATGATTATAGCTGGTCAGACAATGGAGATTTTAGCACAGAGAATTTTGACTTTTTGATGGAAAACCCAAACCCCCCCAAAAGAGAAGAAACTAAACAGAAGTCAGCCAAAACCAAACCAATAAATAAATACATTCAGCTGAAAACTGCCCCCCCCCCACACAGAAATTTCCACTGAAAAATTATTTTTCCCAAGCGAAACAGTTTCCATTAATTTTTGTTAGTCAAACCCCAATTTTCTACTGAATATTATTAATAAATATGCCCAGCAATTGTTGAGCGGCCCTTGTAATAATGAATGATCCCTTTCAGACAACGATCCCAAAAGGCTTATGGCTATGGACAAGAGAGGAGTCTCAACAATATCTCCCAGCCCAGCCACATGCTCTTCCTGGTCACTGGCTAAAACCCTCATCCAGGCCCCATCATCTGATGAGTTGACAACTGCAACTTCTCTGACCCTGAACCTCTCACGCACCCCTACCTACAATCTATCCAAACTGCTGCTGCAAAAATCTTTCCCATCACCTGCTGTCCTGACCCCATCCAGCCCTTCTTCAGATCCTTTAATTGGTTCTCCTTCTGCTTCCACATCTAATTCAAGAGTCTTGTCCCTATCTTGAACACCCATCACGCACCTACCTCTCTGGTCTCATCTCTTTCACTTACTCTCCCTCAGAGCCGTCTGCTCTGCTTGAGCCTCAACAGCAAGCATCCTTTGACCCATCATCTCTTTCCAAGATCATCCTTGTCCCTGAAACTGCCTCCTTGGACTCCATCTGTCAGCCAGATGGCCTCTACCCTTTCCCTCCTTCAAGTCTATCATGGATACATACCCCTTCCACAAAGTCTTAAACTCAAGCCCTCGCCTCAAACGAGCATGAACAAAAGCAAATGCCTCCTATCCCAAAACACAGAACCAACAAGGCACATGCCTGACTCGTCTGCTTAATGACAATACTTCCTGTTATCTCCTTTTTCCCGCATCCTTTATCTGCACATATTTGATTCAGGCTGTCTGCTCCCTGAAGCAGTAACCTGGTCTTCTATCCATACATAAACGCTGCAACCACACTTCTGGGCACTACAAAAGAATAAGAACTTCACCCAGTCCTGAAATGCAGCCTCCGCTGGGGTGGAATGCAGCAGCTGCTTAACCGCGTATAGTAATGCCCTGCACAACAGTGTAGGGCAAGAAGTGAGGGAGACTCCTGTAACTAGTTAACATTGCAAGAGGGTGTCATGGAGGCAGAATAATTACCTAACTGCACTTTTCATTTTGCCAGGCCATCTGGGATCATGGCCCTATTCTTGTGAAAAGCATGATGGGATTTTTTATAGCCAGATCCAGAACAAACTCTACGTCCCATTGCAAAAGACAGCACTGTGACCAGCACAGTGCCCCCTAGCATCACAGTGTGGGTTAGGGGAAGGGAGGGTGGTGCTAACTCAGAGGAATACCACATATTGGATCACCAGTAGCCCTTTCTCCAGCATGATGCCCGCAGCAGCGCACCGGGCTGTTGCATTCTAAACCCTCTCAGACCAAGCAGTGCCCCCTTCTGAATCTCCATCACCACTTCCTGTAGCACCCTGTTTTTTTCCCCCCCTTGTGACCTTGAGCGATCTGAAGGTCACCGCCCAAGGAGGTGTGAGTGCAGGGAGGTATGCTGCACTTTCCTAGACAGGGTTAAGGGAATGATTGCCAAGACGTTGTACTGGAACAGAAGAAAAAGGTGTGTTGCTGGCAACACTTTTTCTTCGGCGCTTTTCAAAATGATAAGAGTCCAGAGAGATTTAGCTTAAATTAGGTTTACAAATAGCCCAGTGAATAGGGAAATGAGCTGCATATGCTGCATGTTAAAGTGTCATCACCACGCGGCCCAATGTGACTGGGATTTGGAACGGAGCCGGGTCCTGAAGCTTAGGTGAAAAAATGCTGGCAGTCAGGAGCAGGTTGGAAGGTGGCTCTTGCTGCTGCTTGGCACAGGATGTCAAACTGCTTGACAAGGCTGCCCCCCAGTGGCAGTTTCTAGCCTTTGTTTTTTGCTTGGAGGAGTAACCTGAGGAGGAGAAGTATTAATCATAGCCTGGTGCAACACTGGATCGAACAGCAGGGCCAGCAACAGGACCCCCCTGGAGAGTCAGAGTGGCCCAGGCCACTGTGATAAAAAGCATATCTAGGTGACCATGAAAGAAATGGTGATTTTCAAGGTTTAAAGTGCGGTAACGGTCTGGAGGAAAAGTCTATTAAAATGACAACTTGGTGCTCTCTATTTATTCCCTGTCACAGAGATTTATTCTCCATCCAAAGAAGATTTTTCCTAACCGCTGCCACTGCAGACTCCATCTGGCAGCTGAACATAAAGCTGTGGGTTTTAGTCCTTTTAATAAGCGAACATGCTGGTCGTGGAAGCTGCTGCTCTGACAACCCTGGAGACTGAAGACCTCTATGCACATCAGAGGCACAGCATCACAGCTAGCATCTATCATGCCTGCCCCTGCCGGGGTGCCTCTCTCTTGGCCACAGGGACCCCCTGTAGGGCTCAGCAGATAATTTGATCTCCATGGCCCATTCAGTCCTTGGCCTCTTTGCTGAGTCTGCCAAATGGGGGGAGGGGCAGCTAGAGGCAGCTGGCTATTTTCATGATTTGTTACCATCCTCCACGGATGGTGCATAAGATGAAAGCTGATCAAAAATCCCTTTAACTCCCATTTTAGGGACAGATAGCTAGAACCAGGTATAATCTCCCCACATGCTCCTTCAAAGGCTGTCACTAGAAGTCCTACTGCAAGTGATTGGGACTCAGAAGTCTTAACCTGTCCTGAAGCTCTGCCTGCTGGGGATTGGGACAAAATACCCAGGACTAAAGCCTATGGGAAAGCAGTTCCCCGATAAATAAGAGCATCAGCCTATGAATGGGGGAAGATCATTTAGGAATTCTCCATTCTGAAATAAGAGTCCCCATTCTCCACATTAGCTGGGTAGAGGGATTCAGCTTCTACAGAGAGTCCCTCTGGAGGCAGGGAATCCTGGAAATAAAGAGGAAATCACTCTCAGAAGTGTCTGTTCATGGTGGGCTTCCTTCCTAGCGCCTGCAAGAATCAAGCACCTGTAAGCACGTAAGGAAGCATATATGTGCGGCCTAAGAGGCACGTTACCAATTCTAGATGCATATTTTGTTGATTAAACTGAAAACCTTTGGCAACTGAAACCTGAAAGTTGTCAGCTTTCAACAGTATAAAACCAAAATGAAAGGGTTCAGTTTTGGGAGGTTTGATGAAAGCCAGAAGAATTCCATGGAAAATGGTGATGAAAACAAACATTTATTTTCTTTGTCATTTTGCACGGAAAATAAAATATACTGTGTTGCCTAGCTCAAGAAGCCTTATAGTTATGGTTGTGGAGAGGGACTCTTGGAACCTAGCTTCAATCCTTGCACTCCCACAGACTCTGTGTGTGACTGAAGGCCAGTCACTTAGTCTGGCTGTAACTCAGTTCCCCTTCTGTACAATGGGGACAATGACACATCCCTACCTCAGAGGGGCCTTGTGAAGATCCGTCTGTTAATTATGAGGCACAAAAGCCATGTAAGTACTTTAGCTAGGCAGGTAATATAGCTAGTAATGGGTTAAGAAGCCTTTCACCTTGTGTGTTCAGTGACTGAACACTGTCACAGGCAGACGGCTGTTCACAGCCTGTGTGAGTTGAGCTGATAGTTTTAGTTCTGGGAGCTTGCATCTGTACCCTAGAAAGTACTGCCACTAATTAGGCCCCTTACTGCAGTCTAAGCCAAGAGGTCAAGGACTGATTGGGCCAGGGAGAGTAAACCCTTTCCTGACTCTTAAAGGCATTCTTTCAGGAGTGGTGAAACTAAATGACCCAGTTCCCCAAGCTGGTCACAGCTTGGAGGCGCAGACTCAGTCTTCTGATTAGCTCTAGGGTTTTGACCCAGTTTCCTTATAACCCTAAGACATCTGGTCACTGCACCACTTGGCCAGAGCCAGGGAGTGCGGCACTGCTCCTTTAACAGGAGAGGGTTCCACTCAGATAGCAGAATGGTCTGTGAGCCACTGTGTGATAGGGTGTTCACCCAACAGACCAGACTGGAAGGGGTGAACGTGGTAGGTAAGCCAATTAACTGCCCAGGCTGCACCTGGAGAAGCAGCCAAGAAGCAGGGAGTTGATTAAAGGAGGCTCAGCTGGGGAGAAATAGGCAGAGCCTGTAAAGCCCAGCAGCTGAGCACAGACAGGGCACTGAGGAAAGAGTAGTAACTGTGGGAAGAGGGAGGAGTGTTATGGGGCGGATGGAAAAGACTGTAGCCATTCTGAGAGAGAAGGAAGTTGATTTTCAGCTGGTATTCCCAGATGGGGGCCAGACAGAGTAGGAAGCAGTTCAGGGCAGGAGCAGAGAGGGTAGAGCCCAGAACTGCTGAGCTGAGGACCCCTGGACTGGCACCCAGAGTAGAGGGTGGGCCTGGGTTCCCCTACTGGCCACTGGGGCAGTGGCATCATCATGGCAGCCTAGGAGAAGGCTGCTTGGGACTATTCTCACAGGAAGATATTTTGGAGTAAGCCTGGAAGGGGGAACCATGACTGAGGACCTGGCTGGAGGGCTAAGTCATGAAGAGGATACTGTGGTTCCTGGACTGAGGCAGGCCCTGTAGAAGGAGGGGACAGTGGGAGAAGTACCACCTGAAGAAGATGCATCAATGGGTAAAACTAATTCCCAGGATGGACAACAGAAGGTCCCAGTGTAGTGAGTGAACCCTGTCTCATATACTCCTTGACCTTCAAGAGGCTGAATGGTGGGGGTGAGGGAGCAGAGAGCCAGGGCTTGCACAGGATGGGGGGAGAGGTGAGAGCAAGTGAGGAGCATGTCAGGAGTGGGAGGTTAAGGTGTCTGGTACCCAGGAAAATGGCAGTAGTAGCAGAGCCCCCAAGCACATATGATGCACTGAGGAAGTGGCAGTTTGAGAGGGGGCAAGAAATAGTCACTTTATTGATCAAGGGAAGAATTGATTGACTTTTGTAGGAAGGATCTTTCAGATTTTGGGCAGCTGGCACTCTTGTCCTTGGTATTTTAATGCATGGGGGGGCTCATCTGTAGTTCTCACCGGGGGGGGGCCTCTAACCCTAAAACCACCTCTGTCAGCTAGCACCAGGAATAGCTCCTGTGCTTCCAGAAGGCCTTTGGACATCTACATGACCATCATTCCCGCCATCAGTTGCCCTTGAGGCCGTAGAGAAGGATCTTTGGGCTCCTCTGGGCTCAGCACAAAGATAAGAGAACTGGGGGAGGAAAAGGGGAACTAGAGAAAACCAAGTGCCAGTGTCATAAACAGATAGCTAAGGGTTAATGTCTTTCACCTGGAAAGAAGTAACCTGAAACACCTGACCAGAGGACCAATCAGGAAACCAGACTTTTTCAAATCTGGGTGGAGGGAAGTTTGTGTGTGGGTCCTTTGTCTTGAATCTGTCCCTCTCTTGGCTATGGGAGGATTTCTGTTTCCTGCTTTCTAATCTTGTTTCCCAGTTGTAAGTACAAAAAGATAAGACAGTGATTTATATGTTTTTTTTATTTTGTATTTACATGTGTGTAGTTGCTGGAGTGCTTTGAATTGTATTCTTTTTGAATAAGGCTGTTTATTCAATATTTCTTTTAAGCAATTGACCCTGTATTTGTATTTGTCACCTTAATACAGATAGACCATTTTTATGTATTTTTCTTTCTTTTTACATAAAGCTTTCTTTTAAGACCTGTTGGAGTTTTTCTTTAGTGGGGAACTCCAGGGAATTGAGTCTGCAGCTCACCAGGGAATTGGTGGGCGGAAGAAGTCAGGGGGAAATCTGTGTGTGTTAGATTTACTAGCCTGACTTTGCATACCCTCTGGGTGAAGAGGGAAGTACTTCTGTTTCCAGGACTGGAAATAGAGAGGGTGGAATCCCTCTGTTTAGATTCACGGAGCTTGCTTCTGTGTATCTCTCCAGGAACCCAGGGAGGAAACACCTGGAGGGGGGAAGGGAAATGGTTTATTTCCCTTTGTTGTGAGACTCAAGGGATTTGGGTCTTGGGGTCCCCAGGGAAGGTTTCTGGGGGGACCAGAGTGCCCCAAAACACTCTAATTTTTTGGGTGGTGGCAGCTTTACCAGGTCCAAGCTGGTAACTAAGCTTGGAGGTTTTCATGCTAACCCCCATATTTTGGATGCTAAGGTCCAAATCTGGGACTAGGTTATGACAGCCAGAGAGAACTGGGCCAGGGAAGAGGAACATGGAAGGGGGGAAGCACACAGGCAGAAGTGGATTAGCCACTGAGGCTTATGCCTGGGGGCCCCTGGAAAAATGGGCAATCCCATGCCCTGACCTGCTCTGCTCAGTGCTCCCGCTGGGAAGTGCAGGAGGCCCCTGTGCTCTAACCCCATTTCCCTGGCAGTAGTGCTGGGGGGACCCCACTTGCTGTGTCTCAAGGCCCCACAAACGCCAAATCTGCCTCTGCACACAAGGAGGAGTTTGAGGGAAGTAAAGAGAAGACATGCAGGGAATGAGGCCCAGAAGACTGGGGGGAGGAAACTGGAGAAAGGCACAGGAAACTGGCAGGGGGAGAGAGAGGAAGAAAGCAAGAGGGGAGCCCATCAGCATAGGCTGAAGGGAGCTAGTTCGAGTTAGAAGCAAGAGACAATAATCCCCCACAGGGGAAAGACAAAGGCAGG
The DNA here is from genome assembly GCF_007399415.2 of Gopherus evgoodei. Taxonomy (NCBI): domain Eukaryota; kingdom Metazoa; phylum Chordata; order Testudines; family Testudinidae; genus Gopherus; species Gopherus evgoodei. Next base: position 208,961,483 of record NC_044322.1, read on the forward strand.
GGGAGAGAGGAGCAGTGAAAGATATAATGAGGGGGAGATAAGGTGAGGGGGACTGGAGAAGAAAGGCAGAGGTGCTAGGCAGCAGAGGGTAAGATCCATCCATTCAGGATTGGAGGGAGTATGGGACAAGGGGTGCTGTGCCATGGGGGTTTGTTTTGAAATGACAGTCACCATAGGGATGAGGCACGTGAGTGGGGACAGCACTGAGGGGGCTGGTGCTGCCCATGCTGGAGCTGTTCTGTGAAGAGGGGGTCTTCAGGCTGGTACCATTTGTTGGAACAAAACCACTTCAAAAATCTCCCCTAAGGTGTCTCCAAACTCCCTTCAGTGTTAGTTCTTTGGTGCTACATAGCCAGCACCTAGGAAAGCTTCTAAGGGAGGGTCTTGTTTAGCTCAATTGGCAGGGGTCTGGGCAATGGAATGGAAGGTCTTAGCTTGTATCCCCAGTAAAGAGAGATGTCTGCATGCACACGATTTCATCAAAGATTGGTAAACCCTGTGGCTGATGCAGAACCAATAGCAGTCCTAGTTCTGCTGCTCGAAACAGCTATTCTACTTTAGCCCGAGTGACTGAACATGTCAGAAACCAATTTCAACTCTCAATCCTGCAAGCCCCCGGTCACGTGTGGGTTATAGCCCCACAAGCTGGGGCTCTGTTTCAGCCTATGAAAGCTGGTGTACTTAGCTCATGTGACACTGGTGCACTTGTTCTAATTCCTGACTTGCTGGTGACCTTGCACAAGCACTTCATCTTGGTGACTCATTTCCCCCACCAATAAAATAGAAATGGGGGTGGGGGATTATAAAACAATTTCAGCTCTGGAGCTGAAAAGCAGTGCCAAGTATGATTGTTAATCCGTGAGCCTCTGTAATGGCAGGGAGTCTATATTCCCCCCTAGATCAATGCATGTGGAACTCGTATATGAGACTATAGCTCCTTTCTAGCCCACTTCTTCAAGGACGTGTTATTTCCCTCTTTTACTTCAAGAGAAAGCTGCAATCTCCTTTAAGTCTAATGGGGGGAGGGGAAGAGCATGCACAGGATGTGTTTTGCTACAAAGTCCAGCTATGGCCATGGAGAGCACACATCACTCTTCTTTGGGTAGGAACCAGCTGCCTGGGGCCTGATTTTGCCTCTTACAGAATGTGAGTAGCTCCTGTTGATTTTACTGGAAGTTACTTGTATCCTTGGGGTGAGAGCAGGGCTCCCAGTGGGTCTAATCTGCTCTTGTGTAAGGTATTTCATAGTCCATCTGGGTTTGGGACCAAGGATAGGAGTAGTGAGAGATCTCCCCTTACAGAGCTCATTTAGGACTAACTCTGAGACCAACTCCCAGCCCTTCCTTACTGTGCCTTTCCTAATTTCTGGGTGAATGGGTTAATTAGCCTTGTAGCTCTCTCCAGCCCATCCCCAGTCTCTCAATTAGGCACAGTTTTCATAGGTTTAATCTCAGGCAGCTAACTGGGGTTTTAGTGACTAGTGCCAGTTCAGCTGCCGTTGCCCCGCCCTCTGTCTTAGGGCCCATTTTGCAAACGATCCAGCAACTCACCTTTGTTCTCACGGATGCTTGGTTGAACCCTTGAAGAAAACAAATGAATTAGTAAAGTGTGGCCCTGTTTGTGAATAATTCATGAACAGCAAAACTTCTTTGGAAAAAAATCTAGGCAAAAGATAGTATGTCCAGCTCCAATTCCAAATGCTCAGTTTTATTAAATCCGAGCTTTGGTGCTAATTCTCAGGCATACAACAAAGACAGGCATTTTAACATTACACAGTGGGGGAGGCAGTGTCATGTGGCTCACAAATCCATGCATAGAGAAGGTCAGTTAGATACACAAACTTTGTGGCTTTGGTAAGTCACTGAGGCTGTGCACTACACTTATTGTAAAACACAGCCTAACTCTCAGACCACCACTGACAGCATGTCGGTCATATCCCTCTGGCTTTACTGGCATGAACAGAGATGATGCTGGGGCCTAAATTCAGATCACAAAGTTTCAAACACATCATTTGGGTCTGATGTTTGTTTGTTTGGTTTTGGTTTTTTTTTGGTCCATTATTAAGATTGGAGCTATTTGCAAATTCCGATTTAGAATCAAGCTCAGATTTCAAATACCCCTTAAGCACAGGGTGTTCACAGGTGAGAGCTGGGTTGGGCCTGTATTCATAGATTCCAAGGCCAAAAGGTACCATTTTGATCACGTATACACAGGCCATAGAACTTCTCCTCCAAAATAATTCCTAGAGCAGATCTTGAAGAAAAAAATCCAATCTTGATTTAAAAATTGTCAGTGATAGAGAATCCACTACAACTCTTGGTAAGTTGTTCCAATGGTTATTTACTCACCACTCAATTTACACCTTATTTCCAGTCTGACTTTGTCTAGCTTCAACATCCAGCCATTAGATCATGTTAGACCCTTTTCTGCTGGATTGAGGAGCTCATCCTTAAATATATGTTCCTTGTGTAATTACTTACAGACGGCAGTCATCACCCCTTAACCTTCTTTGTTAAACGAAATAGATTGAACTCCCTGAGTCTGTTGCTAGAAGCCATGTTTTCTAATCCTTTAATCATTCTTTTGGCTCTTCTCTGAACCCTCTCCAATTTAACAACCTCTTTCTTGAATTGTGGACACAGAGTTCCAGAAGTGGTTGTACCAGTGCCAAATACAGAGGTAAAAATCTCTTTAATTCTACTCAAGGTTCCCCTGTTTATGCATCCAATGATTGTATTAGCTCTTTTGGCCACAGCATCATACTGGAAGCTCATGGTCAGCTGATTATGCACCATGACCCACCAAATCTTTGGAGTTCCTGTTTCCCAGGACAGAGTCCCCCATCCCGGAAGTATGGTCTAGATTCTTTCTTCCTGGATGTATACCTTACATTTAGCCCTTTTAAAAAAGTTTGCTTGTGCCCTGTTTACAAACAATCCCGATCACTCTGCATCAGTGACCTGTGCTCTTTATTATTTACCACTCCCCCAATTTTTGTCTCATCTGACAACTTTATCAGTGGTGATTTTGTCATCTTCCAGGTCTTTAATAAAAATGTTAAATAGTGTAGGGACGAGAACCAATGCACCCCATTCCCTGTTTACAGTTACCTTTTGAGGCCTATCAGTTAGCCACTTTTTATTCCATTTAATATGTCATGTTAATTTTATATTCTAGATTTTTTTTAATCAAAATGTTGTGTGTACCAGGTCAATCACTTTACAGAAATCTAAGAATATTACATCAACACGATTACATTTATCAGCTGAACTTGTAATCTCACTGCGCGTGTGCACGCGCGCACACACACAAAATCAAGTTAGCTTGACAGGATTTATTTTCCATAAACCCTTGCTGATTTGTATTAATTACAGTGCCCGCCTTTAGTTCTTAATTAATCAAGTCCTGTATCAGCTGCTGCATTATCTTTCCTAGATCAATGTCAGACTGACAGGCCTATAATTACTCATATCATTCCATTTATCCTTTTTGAAAATTGACACTAACTTTCTTCCAGGCTTCTGGAACTTCCTCAGTTCTCTAAGGCCTGATCTACACTATGCGTTTAAACCGATTTTAGCAGCATTAAACCGATTTAACACTGTACCTGTCCACACTTTGAGGCCCTTTATATCGATATAAAGGGCTCTTTAAATCGGTTTCTGTACTCCTCCCCGACGAGAGGAGTAGCACTAAAATCGGTATTACCATATTGGATTAGGTTTAGTGTGGCCGCAAATCAATGGTATTGGCCTCCGGGCTGTATCCCACAGTGCACCACTGTGACCACTCTGGACAGCAATCTCAGCTCGGATGCAGTGGCCAGGTAAACAGGAAAAGCCCCGCGAAATTTTGATTTTCATTTCCTGTTTGCCCAGCCTGGAGCTCTGATCAGCACGGGTGGCAATGCAATCCCAAATCCAAAAAGAGCTCCAGCATGGACCATACGGGAGATACTGGATCTGACCGCTGTATGGGGAGACAAATCTGTTCTATCAGAGCTCCGTTACAGAAAATGAAATGCCAAAGCGTTTGAAAAAAAATCTACAGGCTACACAGTGCTGCGTGACAAGCATAACGGGAAGCCAGAGACTCAAACGTGCTCATGGAGGGAGGGGGGGTACTGAGGACTCCAGCTATCCCACAGTCCACAGCAGTCTCCGAAAAGTATTTGCATTCTTGCTGCGCTCCCAATGCCTGTATGTTCAAACACATTGTCCAGTGTGGTTCAGGGAATAGCTAGTCAATTTACTCCCTCCCCACCCCACATGAAAGAAAAGGGAAATAAATCTTTTCTTGACTTCTTTCAATGTCACCCTATGTCTACTGAATGCTGCTGGTAGACGCGATGCTGCAGCAGTGAAGAGCCGTATCTGCTTCTTTCCCCTCTGTGGTGGCAGATGGTGCAGTAGGATTAATAACTGTTCTTCTCATGAACCCATGAGTGCTCCTGGCTGGCTTCAAGTGAGGTTGGCCGGGGGGTTTGTATCTAAGCTACCATTAATTTTTAGTTCTGTGATCAGTTCCTCTTTATCTGTTAGGAAAAGGTATGATATAGAATTCTCCTGTGTTGGTTCCAACACTTTTTGATTAGGAAATTGTCATCTATTATGAACAGAAACTCAAGGATATTTTAGTACTGGCAGCATGTCACTCAAATTGAAGTCCCCCATAGTCACACAGCTTTTGTCCTACACGTAGATAGATGCATAAGGAAGTGGTCAACCTGTTCCCTAGTGTGACTTGGTGGTGTCATAAACAGATAGCTAAGGGTAATGTCTCTTTCACCTGAAACACCTGACCAGAGAACCAATCAGGAAACCGGATTTTTTCAACTTTGGGTGGAGGGAATTGTGTGTCTGAGTCTTTTGTTCTGTCTGCCCTGCTGTCTCTGAGCTTTGGAGAAGTAGTTCTATTTTCTAATCTTCTGTTTCTAAGTGTAAGGACAAAGAGATCAGATAGTAAGTTCTATGGTTTCTTTTCTTTGGTATTTGCATGAATAAAGTGCTGGAGTGCTTTGATTTGTCTTCTTTTTGAATAAGGCTGTTTATTCAATATTCTTTTAAAGCATTGCCCTGTATTGTGTTCTCTTAATACAGAGAGATATTTGTATTTTTTCTTTCTTTTTTATATAAAGCTTTCTTTTAAGACCTGTTGGAGTTTTTCTTTACTTCAGGGAAATTAAGTCTGTACTCACCAGGGAATTGGTGGGAGGAAGAAATCAAGGGGAGATCTGTGTGTTGGATTGCTAGCCTGATTTTGCATTTCCTCTGGGTGAAGAGGAAAGTGCTTTTGTTCCAGGATTGGAAACGGAGAGGGCAAGTCCCTCGGTTTGGATTCACAGAGCTTGTGTCTGTGTATCTCTCCAGGAGCACCTGGAGGGGGAAGGGAAAAAGGATTATTTCCCTTTGTTGTGAGACTCAAGGGATTTGGGTCTTGGGGTCCCCAGGAAGGTTTTTCAGAGGGACCAGAGTGCCCAAAACACTCTAATTTTTTGGGTGGTGGCAGCAAGGTACCAGGTCCAAGCTGGTAACTAAGCTTGGAGGTTTTCATGCTAACCCCCATATTTGGACGCTAAGGTCCAAATCTGGGAATAAGGTTATGATATGGTGTAGCAGCGGTTGGGATCTAGACAGAATCCAGAAGCCCAGTAGGAATATTATATTTTTCTTTTCTCTGCTAGGGCTTCTTTAGCAGAGAGAAACAGTTTGGTTTTTAAAGGGAACCAGAGAGAAATTTTTTTTTCTGCTCTCTCTAGCAGTTTGTGGTTTGCATGTTAAGCGAAAGAAGCCATTAAGAGACTGTTGAGGGTTCCTTTTGTCATTGCAATAGCCCTACCATTAGGAGGGCAAGTACACAGCAACTTATATGCATGCAAATAAAGTGGTTTTTTGGTTTCACTTCATTGAACATAAGCTGAGAGACAGAAAGGAAACAAAGCACTGTGCTAGGCAGACTCCAGGAAGGCAACCAGAGCCTGGCAGTTCACCAGAGAAACACCGGAGGGCACCCCAACACAAGAAAACAGGAACATTGTCTTACCAGGACAAAAATGGAGGCCGAAGACCAATTCAAAGAAGCTGAACACAGGCGACGATGGAAAAACACAAACAGGAACTAGAATAAAACAAAAGAGATGGAGATAAAAGAAAAGGAAGAAAACATGAAACCTGGCAGCCTTCCAAAGAGAACAGGCAGCCCAAGAGGCAGCCCACAAAGAAACTAGAAGAAGAAGAGGTGGCCTACCGAAGGAAACAAGCAGAAGATGAGTTGGCCCACAGAAGGAAGCAAGAAGAAGAAGAGTTGGCCACCCCGCCGAAGAAATGGAAAAACAACAAAAGAATGGAAAAAAAACAACAAAAAGAGAATGAAGAGAAGGAAAAACAGAGAAAACATGAACTGGACTTGGCAAAAGCTGGGCTGCATTGCCAGCCAACCCTAACAACCCGGCGCCAATTATTGCTCCACAGCACAGGAAATTTCCCAACCTACACAGGCAGGTGATGACACCGAGGCCTTCTTGGAAAATTTGAAAGGCCTGTCTTGGGTACAGCATCCCCGAAGACCAGTACATGGTAGAATTAAGGCCACACCTCAGTGGACCTTAGCAGAGGTGCAGCTGAAATGCCTAAGCCGGCAAATGAATGACTATAAACTTTTTCAAACCAAGGCCAGATACAGGATGGGGATAAACCCCAGATCATGCCCCGTCGGCGCTTCAGAACCCAAAAGTGGAAACCAGAGGTGTCATTTCCCAAACACGCCTACTACATTGCAAAAAACTATGAGGCCTGGCTAACAGGAACAACATTCAAACCTTGGAAGAACTGAACCTCCTCATACAAATGGAGCAGTTCTTGGATGGTGTTCCTGAAGACATCACACGGTACATACAAGATAGAAATCCCAAAGATATCCGCTGAGGCGGGGGGAGATTGGAGCCAAATGGATGGAACTGGCAGAAAGCAAGGAAAGCTACTGTCAAGGGGAATGATTACCCCAGGGGCACACAGACCATAAACCCTACAACCGAGGACAGCCAAAGACCCCACATACCACCCAAGTAAAGCCACAGATACCCTACCCTTCAACCTCACCAGTCTCCAGTAACTCACCTCGGCCCAGTGACCCATCAGATGGAAGATGCTTTAAGTGTAATGAACTGGGACATATCAAGGCCAACTGTCCCAAGAACACCATGCGAGTGCAATTCATTACACCACCATCACACCAAAGATCCCCAGGCCCGGATGCCTCTCAAATACCCTTGGAGCGAAGGGAAAATTTGAGAGTGGGCGGAAAGAAGGTTACTGCGTGGAGAGACACGGGGGCACAAGTGTCAGCTATCCACCAATCCTTCGTTGACCCCAAATTCATCAACCCAAAGGCCAAAGTTACAATTTACCCTTCATGTCACAAGCTGTAGACTTGCCTACAGCTCAACTGCCTGTCCAGTACAAAGGCTGGTCAGGAATGTGGACTTTTGCAGTCTATGACAATTATCCTATCCCCATGCTACTGGGGAAGACTTGGCCAACCAGGTGAGGCGGGCCAAGAGAGTGGGAATGGTTACCCGTAGCCAAACCAGGCAAGCTTCCAGACCATTCCTGTTCCTGAGCCGTCCACAGAGGCCCCGTCTGTGTTACCAGAGACCCAGACAGAGGTAGTGGACCCGGATTCCATGCCTACCACTGAAAACAGCCACAGCATCTCCAGTCCCAGGCCCGGAACTGGAACAGCAACCAGCACCAGCAAGTGCAACCACATCTTCAAACTCAACGCCAGAGGGCGCCAGCGAGCCAGAACTGGCAGAAGCAAACAGACAGCCATACCCAAAAGGCTCAGCAGAGCCTGAAATACCCTCAGGTGCACCAGCGGAGAGCGGTTCACCAGCAACGGAAACAAACCCCATCACCTACATCGCTTCCAGAGGGACCAAGCCCAAGTCCACAGTCTGAGGAAGAACTGGTGACCCCAGTCTCAAGGCAACAGTTCCAGACTGAGCAGGAAGCAGGATGACAGCCTTCAGAAAGCTTGGGCGGCGGCACGGAGCACCCCACCGCCTCTCAGCTCTTCTAATCGATCCCGGTTTGTATAGACCAAGGACTTTTATACAAGGAAATTCTTTCTGGTGGACACCGGGAGAATGGCAGCCGCAAAAACAGTTGGTGGTTCCAACTAAGTACCGGGGGAAGCTCTTAAGCTTAGCCCATACATCCCAGTGGCCATGCTGGGGTGAACAGAACCAAGGACCGGTTGGGGAAGTCCTTCCACTGGGAGGGGGATGGGCAGGATGTTGCCAAGTATGTCCGGTCTTGTGAGGTATGCCAAAGAGTGGTAAGCCTCAAGACCAGGTCAAGGCCCCTCTCCAGCCACTCCCATAATTGAGGTCCCATTTCAGCGAGTAGCTGTGGATATTCTGGGCCCTTTCCCAAAAAGACGCCCAGAGGAAGCAGTACGTACTGACTTTAGTGGAACTTTGCTACCCGATGGCCAGAAGCAGTAGCTCTAGGCAACACCAGGCTACACTGTGTGCCTGGCCCTAACAGACATCTTTGCAGGGTAGGTTGGCCTCGACATCCTTACAGATTCGGGTCTAAGTTCCTGGCAGGGACCATGGAAAAACTGTGGGAAACTCATGGGGTGAATCACTTGGTTGCCACCCCGTACCACCATCAAACCAATGGCCTGGTGGAAAGGTTCAATGGAACTTTGGGGCCACTGATCACGAAAATTCAATCAACGAATTCTCCAATAATTGGGACCTAGTGTTGCAGCAGTTGCTGTTTGCCTACAGGGCTGTACCACATCCAGTTTAGGGTTTTCACCATTTGAACTTGGTATGGTCACGAGGTTAAGGGCCATTACAGTTGGTGAAGCAGCAATGGGAGGGGTTTACGCCTTTCTACAGGAACTAACATTCTGGACTTTGTAAGCAACCTACAAAGCACCCTCCGACACTCTTTAGCCCTTGCTAGAGAGAACCTAAAGGATGCTCAGAAAGAGCAAAAGGCGTGGTACTGACAGACATGCCACTGAGAACCGTTCCTTTCAGGGATGGAGACCAGGTATGTCCTTGAAAGGGCAACAGGCCCAATAAGATGAAGCAGCAATGGAATAGGGCCATTCACATGGTCCAAGAGCGCCTGGGAGCTGTGAACTACCTCATAGCATTCCCATTCCTCACTAAAGCCTAAAGTGTACCTGTTAATTCTCTCAAGCCGTTCTATTCCAGAGATTTACAGGTTTGTCAGTTTACGGCCAGGGAGATGATGCTGGAGTGGCCTGACGGTGTCTACTACGACGGGAAAAAAGACAGTGGCGTGGAAGAGGTGAACCTCTCAACCCCCTGGAACGTCTGCAGCGGCAACAAATCAGGAGCTGTGCACTGCTTCGCCCATTGTTCTCAGCCACCCCAGGACGGAACTGAACGGGCATACCACTCCATTGATACAGGTAATGCTCACCCAATCAGACCCCACCCTACCGAGTGTCTCCTCATGCCCAAGCTGCTATAGAAGGGAGATCCAGAACATGCTACAGATGGTATAATCCCGCCCATCTACCAGTGCATTGGCATCGCACAGTGGTTCTGGTACCCAAACCAGATGGGAAATACGCTTTTTGCGTGGACTACCGAAGCTACATGCGGTAACTCCGTCCGGACACTATCCAATGCCACGCACTGATGAGCTATTGGAAAGTTGGGACGTGCCCAGTTCATCTCTACAATAGACTAACCAAGGGGTACTGGCAAGTACCACTAGATGAACCTGCCAAGGAAGAGGTCAGCATTCGTCACCCATGCGGGGGTGTATGAATTCAATGTCCTTCCTTTCGGCCTCGAAATGCACCCGCCACCTTCCAGAGCTGGTAGATGGTCTACTAGCTGGACTGGGAGGAATTTGCAGTTGCCTACCTCGATGATGTGGCCATTTTTTCAGGACTCCTGGCTCGAACACCTACTACACCTGGAAAAGGTCTTTGAGCGCATCAGGCAGGCAGGACTAACTGTTAAGGCCAAAAAGTGTCAAATAGGCCAAAACAGAGTGACTTACCTGGGCACCAGGTGTGGTCGAGGAACCATAAACCCCTACAGGCCAAGGTGGATGCTATCCAAAAGTGGCCTGTCCCACGGTCAAAAAGCAAGTCCAATCCTTCTTAGGCTTGGCCGGATACTACAGGCGATTTGTACCACACTACAGCCAAATCGCTGCCCCCATTGACCGACCTGACCAAAAAGGACCCAGCCAAATGCAGTTAAGTGGACTGATGAGTGTCAAAAGGCCTTTACCCAACTTAAGGCGACGCTCATGTCTGACCCTGTAGCTCAGGGCCCCGGACTTTGACAAGCCATTCCTAGTAACCACAGATGCATCTGAGCGTGGTATAGGAGCAGTGCTCATGCAGGAAGCAACAGATCACAACTTCCATCCTGTCGTGTTCCTCAGCAAGAAACTGTCTGAGAGGGAAAGTCATGGTCGTCAGTGAAAAGGAATGCTATGCCATTGTGTACGCCCTGGAAAAGCTACTCCCATATGTTTGGGGACTGGCAGGTTCCACTACAAACTGACCATGCTGCACTAAAGTGGCTTCATACTGCAAGGGGAACAACAAGAAACTTCTTCGTTGGAGTTTAGCTCTCCAAGATTTTGATTTTGAAATTCAACACATCACAGGAGCTTCTAACAAAGTTGCTGATGCACTCTCCCGTGAGGTTCCCCCAGAATCCAGTAAGTTAAAAAGTGTTCTTAAAATGTAAAAGTCTGTTAGGTTATATACTTAGTAGTATATGTAATAAGTGCATGTGTTGTATTAACCTGTTATTTTCAAATTCTAGAAGGAAATTGCCGCCAGTGAGCTTCCCCACTGTCTGCAATTTGGGGGGCGTGTCATAAACAGATAGCTAAGGGTTAATGTCTCTTTCACCTGAAAGCACCGACCAGAGAACCAATCAGGAACCGGATTTTTTCAACTTGGTGGAGGGATTGTGTGTCTGAGTCTTTGTCTGTCTGCCTGCTGTCTCTGCGAGCTTGGAGAAGTAGTTCTGTTTTCTAATCTCTGTTTCTAAGTGTAAGGACCAAGAGATCAGATAGTAAGTTCTATGGTTTCTTTTTTGGTATTTGCATGAATATAAGTGCTGGAGTGCTTTGATTTGTATTCTTTTTGAATAAGGCTGTTTATTCAATATTCTTTTAAAAAATTGCCCTGTATTGTGTTATCTTAATACAGAGAGATCATTTGTATTTTTTCTTTCTTTTTATATAAAGCTTTCTTTTAAGACCTGTTGGAGTTTTTCTTTACTTCAGGAAAATTGAGTCTGTACTCACCAGGGAATTGGTGGGAGGAAGAAATCAAGGGAGATCTGTGTGTTGGATTGCTAGCCTGATTTTGCATTTCCTCTGGGTGAAGAGGAAAGTGCTTTTGTTCCAGGATTGGAAACGGAGAGGGCAAGTCCCTCGGTTGGATTCACAGAGCTTGTGTCTGTGTTTCTCTCCAGGAGCATCTGGAGGGGGGAAGGGAAAAGGATTATTTCCCTTGGTTGTGAGGCTCAAGGGATTTGGGTCTTGGGGTCCCCAGGGAAGGTTTTTTCAGAGGGACCAGAGTGCCCCAAAACACTCTAATTTTTTGGGTGGTGGCAGCAGGTACCAGGTCCAAGCTGGCAACTAAGCTTGGAGGTTTTCATGCTAACCCCCATATTTTGGACGCTAAGGTCCAAATCTGGGAATAAGGTTATGATAGGTGGTCTGTAGCAGAAACCAGCTCGTACCCTATCTTGTTCTTTATCTATTAGGAAATTGATCCATAAACATTCAAGATCAAACCTAGCAGGCCCTGGGTATGAGAGAAAGATATGCAATATTGATTCTTGGTCTGATTCAAAACCTAAAGAAATGTATTTTCTGATGCCAGTTCAAATGCAGATAAAATTTTATAAGATCAATGATCTTAAGATTTCTGCCTTTGGGGACCAGCATCTCATAAGGAGAGTTTAAGAGTCCGACTGTTAAGTCTGAACCAGCACCCCAGTCCTGTTCTGGTTTCCAGTTGATCTGGATCCAGCTCTGGGCACAGCCTCCTCACCAAGTCTCTTAACAGTTATAAAGGGGAAGCCACCCTGACCTAGAGCAGCTGGGCAGGCAAACAGGTTAGCCTCTTCATTTGTTCTGAGTCCTCTACACATCTCCTATGGCAGATGGGGAAGATTCAGGCCAAATGGAAGAGCAGAGAAACCAATATCTCCCCAAACTAAAGGAGCAGGGCAGAAGTAGAAAAAAATCATTAGCTCCCTTGAAGCCAGAGACATTGGTTAGTAACAATATATAGTGTTTTTCATCCATAGATACTCAAAGTGTTTAACAAAGGAATTGAGTATCATCACCCCAATTTTACAGATAGGGAAACTGAGGCACGGAGAGGGGACCCAGCAGGCTAGTGGCTGGTGTGCTCCTGAGTCCCAGTCCAGTGTTCCACCCACTAGGCCACACTGTCTCCCTACATTGCACCTAAAACCAGGAGTCTCCTGCCACAGTGGGTGGTTTAGCAAGTGTGCATTGTAAAGTGGCTGGTCCCTGTCTTTTACTTCTAGAACAGGCACTTCACAGCCATACCCACTGTGTGCTCCTTCCCATCTTAGTTTCCCAGCCATGGATTGATACGTGACTGCTGAGCAACAGAGACTGGAGGCGGGTATCTGTGCCAGCTAGGTTTTCTCTATCCTGTCCCTTAGAAATCGGTATCCGTAAAATTAGTCATCAACCCCAAGCTGCAATGTTCAGCATCTGCTCCAGGCCTGATCTTCAGTAAGGGTTGGGGATGTTCAGATCAGGGCTTTCAGTTAGCCCATTACAGAGAAAGGGACCAGCTGTGAAGCTGAGACCAGTCCATTGTTTGCTCTGGGTGTGGGGGGGAACCACACACTCAATCCCTTGTGTAAATCATACCATAGCACATTAAATAATAATCAGTGTAAAAGTTTGAGGCATTCAGATTTGGACTTCAACCTCTGCTCTGCTTACCATGCCCAGTGGGAATATCTAGAATAGGAAGTGAAACTGAGCAACATTCTGCATCCTTTTAAAATGAAGAGGAAAGCTGGTAATGACAATAAGCAAGCCTAGTACTGTTACAGACACACTGCCTTGGTGGGGAACCTGCATCTGATACAATTCCTCATACTTCCAGCGGGTGCCATCATAGAGCTGCTGAAAAGGCTAGATCTGTGACCCAAATCCAGAAAGACGGAGAATAAACCTTAACAACACACTGTTCCTTGGACTGCAGGGTGCACACAACTCCCTAGTAACCAAGAAGGAACCGCCTGTTCCAGACGAGCACACCTGTCTTTCATCCGTATCATCCTTCCACAGCAACATCTCTCATGACAATGGGTTAGCAACAGGTTAGTTTGGAAAATAACCCACGATAGCTGATTAGACTTGGCAAATGCCTCAAACTCATGAGAGTCACAGGTTTGCCTGCTGTCTTCCTGACCCCTCTAGTGACTGTGTGTACATACAATATGCACTCACCCCTCCCTCCAGTGAACGGATACAAAAAGCAGACTGTCGCTTCTATTTTTCTGCTGCCCTTTTCATACCTTAGCCCACCAACCCTGCTTTGAGCTTTCTCTGCCAGCTTTGTCCTTCATATGATTTCATCCTCCTCACTGTTTCTGGGAATGAAACCTAATATCTATGAGCCAATCCAACACCTACATCCAGACATCCCCAATCTGTGGGCAGCTCAGATCTGCATCTGATGTCAGCATAGCTCACACTCCAATCACTTTTTGAAGATTGTAGAATTAGTCATCACAGCTCCTGTGTGATTATTCACTTTTAGAGTCCATTAATAACATGTTAGAGGTGGAGAAACTGAGGCACAGAGAAGTGATGTGACTTGCCCAAAGTCACCCAGTGACACTGAGTCAATTCCTTATACAGTAATAGGACCAAGAAGTCCTGACTTACATTCAGGCCCGCAAGCAACACGTCTCTGAAATGCTATAATGTCTTGCATTTCTATAAGGACTTCCATCCCAAAGCACTGTGGGATATTTTCCGTGTTGCCTGACAAAGTTCCTTCCGGTGGCCAGATCAGCATTTCACTGGCCAAGAATACACATTTTTATTGTGCTGGGTGTTACAGGACAGTCTTGATTCTTTCACCCATGATGTAACACTGAGGACAGAGAAAAAAGTCCCAACAATTCTCTTAGCACATTTCTGTGGTGTTTTCTATCCCTAATTCTGTGGCTTTGACTGTCTAATACTGCACTGGCCTTTTTATGCGGCCACTTCTAGCCATGACTTCAATCATCACTGTATTGGTAGAGATGGGCTTTGCATGGGCCCCAAGCTGATATGGCCAGGCATAAGTGGCTCTACGTTGCATTCCCTCAAAGTCCCTGTATACAATAGTGGGAGGGGGGTGCACCCATGGTGCACGGCCTTGAAAGGGGGCATCTGGGCTCTGTAAGTTAGTGATGCCACTGAAAAGTCAGTGACCCAAATCACACCAGCTCTCTGTGCCTGTTTCCTCATTTGTGACATTAGCATGGTAATACTTAGTTACGCAGCTTGGCACAGCACTTTGAGATCCTCCAAGGCAGAGTGCTATATAAAGGCAAGTGTGTATTGTCATTGTTACTATGAGGGGAAGTCTGGCTCCAGGCTCAGCAGCTCGTGCCCAGCTCTGTGAAATGTAACAACTGAAATACATACAGTCAAACTAAACAGCTGGGGCTCTTGGCTTTAATGTGGCAGATAGGCCCTTCAGCTCATGTGTCACAGGCTGTGCGACAACAACTCTCCCATAAGACTGTATCAGTTAAAAACTGGTTGTAAGTAAATACTGCTCTTGTCCCTTCTCAAGCATGAGTTAATAAGTCCAAATCCAGAAGCTGACCTGCCTGTATAAAATGCCAAAGAATCTTTGTCAGCTCTCATACAAACCATGTCTTAATCGCCTCTCCTTGATGCTTTTTGTTTTTTTCTCAGGGTAGATTAAAATCCTGCCAACCTACGTTCTCATTCAAGCTCATTATTTGGGGGGGAAGTGTGAAAATAAAACGTGCTGTTTTTGTTAGCCACCTTAAGATGGGCTCAATCCTGACACTCAGAGGAGGTCCTGTACCTGTCAGGGATTCTAGTCACATGAGCAAGCACTGCTTGCAGGACCAGGACCAGGACCTAATATTAAAGAAGATGAGGGCTTTTCATTACCACCAGCTGGATGTGTCAGAGCCCCAAAGAGAGACTTCTCTTTGAGCCCATCAATGGCCTTAGCAATGTCTCCTATGCTTTCAAGCAAGGCATCTATCTTCCCACACCTAGCCCCTGCTGTGCAGTGTGACCTAGAGAAACCTTTCCACAGGCCAGATGAAACCAAGAATTAGGCAGCCGATCTGGGCAATTGCAGTGCCAGGGATCTATCTCCTTGTGAGAGCTCCCCTTGTGGGGAGTGATTGCCTGGGCCTGCTTTAGGTGAACAGGGTAAGACACACAGCTCATAGCCCTTTGTAGTGTCTTCCCCACAGACAAGTGCCAGCCACCAGAATCATCATTTGCAGGAGGGGATGCCATTTGAAATGCCAGGGCTTTGGCTTTCCATCTCCTCAGACTTAAGTGCTGGCTCAGTTATTTACATTTCCTCTCTTGTGCCCAGGCTAGGATGGCAATCAGGGCACAACTCTGGATTAACAAACACAGCATCAGACTCAGTGTTGGTACCACTGGCCCTCAGTGTAGCACCCCCCACAAGGCAAGAGCATTGCAGTAATGGAAAACCCTCACACCTTCTGTTATAGCCTCACTCTGATTTTGGTGGAGGCTGGCTAATTGTGTGTGTGGCATGTCCAGCTGGTTGGGCACTTTTCAACAAAATGTTCTTTTCCATAAAAGAAATGCTGATTCCAGCAAAGCATTGTGATTTTGATAAAGGATCAGTTTTGACACATTTCTTGACTCAAGTTTGGAAATTGTCAAAATGTCCAATTTTGACACTTTTCTAAATGAAAGCTTTGTTTCCTGATTTAAAATTACTTTTCAGTTTGAAATCTAAACTTATTTTAATTAAAAAAACCTATTTTAAATGGTTAAAATTTAAACAAAATAGAAAAGATCAGAACAAGTGCAAGTGACCTGAATCTTTTCCCTTCAGATTTTCAGTTCATGAACCTTTTGAGAGATTTTTTAATTCCCGAAAGCTCAAACTTAATGAGAGAGGACAACCCTTACCTATGCCACTCTACAGGATCATTCAGTGGAAAACTCCTGAAAAATTAGACACGCTTAAGTAGCTTCAAGTATCAAAGGTCATCTTCCATGAAACTGTTATTGTCTGAGGGATGTCCCATCAACTCCTACTGGCCAGATTGCGTTACAATGGAGAGAACTTTCCTAGTGTGGTGAAATCAATTATGGGACTGCTTGTGGGGTATGTTGTTAGGGCTGGATCCTCTATTTTCATATTGACTAACTTCCTTCAAGCTCCTTTTTTAATAAATATTTTGTTAAAATACCATCATTTTGGCAGACCCCACCACAACCCACTGTGAGCAGTCCCCCTGCTGCTTCTGCAGCCATGTTCCCACCTCAGGAAGAATCTCAGTCATGATTCCGGTGCACAAAGGAAGTAAACAGAGAATAGGATGTGCAGACTAGTATTTCCCAAACTTTTGAAACTGAGCCCTCATTCAGGAAAATGAAATCACTGGGGCCCCTGCTGCCATGTTTCATTAAAGGTTTGAACATCTTAACGTTTATATCTTCCATACCTCTCTCATCTACAGCTAGTCTTGTGTGCTGTTCCCCACGTGGGAAACTGGAAGCTCTTACATGCTGTGATGAGCAGTGAACTAACTCGCCATGTTGACATTTTAAGTATCATTAGTGGTATCTGACTGGCGTGTAGTGAAAAGAAGAGGTAGTTCCCACCTCTGAGCTACTGTTTTAGGCTTTCTGCAAACTCAGGCAGGTAGTGCTGCATAGGTTATACTCAAGTCATGTTTTCAAGATTTTCTTTGCAACCATAACAAGATAAAAGCAGCAAAGCAGCAAAGCAGCAAAGAATCCTGTGGCACCTTATAGACTAACAGACGTTTTGGAGCATGAGCTTTCGTGGGTGAATACCCACTTCCTCAGATGCATGTCATGCATCTGAGGAAGTGGGTATTCACCCACGAAAGCTCATGCTCCAAAACGTCTGTTAGTCTATAAGGTGCCACAGGATTCTTTGCTGCTTTTACAGATCCAGACTAACACGGCTACCCCCGATACATAACAAGATATTTCATTTAAGATGAAAGCTGAGATTAAGGAGAGCAACTGAGAGGGCTCTGTGTGTGCCTTTCTATAGTCCTTTGCCCTCTCTACTTAAGCAGCATATCCTTATACTATGGCTACTCGACTCCAGACATTACAAGGACCTATGCTGGGGGCTTGGTTTATCTACAGAATTTGACCCAGGGTGAGCTGATGGTGGGGAATGGCTAATAGTACATAATACTTAAAAGGCTATAATAGGAATAAAATGGAAAAACTCCTGGATTAATGTAACACCAGGTTGCACAATTAAGTTAGTAAATGCAAATGTTAAGGTTCCAAGAGCAAGTGTAATGCATACATCCTACATGATGTGGGGGCCCTACTTAACAACACAGACACACATATTTTAAGCTGGACATTAAACTGAAGTCCCAAACAGACACAGAATCAGCATGGCTGAGTTAATAGTGCTTTTGGACCCTTATGCTTATTCATGCTGAAGTCAGTTTTATGAACTGGGTTTTTAAGGAAAAAATAGGAAAAACCAAACAGAACATAGCAGAGCAACCATGCTGAGATAGCTACACCTGGAACTGAGAAAGTTAACAGGTACCAGTTGGCTACAATCACCATGTATTGAAAGCAGAAAACCTCATACACTATGGCAGTGAGTATTTTCCAGGCCTGGTTCACGTGGTCAGAAGTTTAGTTAATTTCCAAACAGGTTTTCCCCCAAACATCAAACTTGAAGCCTGATCTAAAGCCCTTTGAAGTCAGTGTAAGTTTCTGGTTTGGGCCCTTAGCCTCAGTGAGGACTAGGAACATGCCATGTTTCAGGTTATGAAGAGCAGCTGTGCTGCAGTGTGTGTGAGAGAAGGTGTGACAATTTTTAAATCCCTTTTTCCCATTACCACAACTCAGCAGAAGCAATTTCCCTCTGACCAGCAAGAAAATAAAACTCACCTTTGGGCCGAGAGAGGGAGTGCATAGGCTTGGTAAATTACATCTCCAGGGAGAATGTGTCAGAGAGCTATGAGCAAGCAAACCCAGGAGGCTATAACTGAAGCCATTTTGCAACCTAACTAAAGTGTTTGTTACTAATGATTGCGCTAATAAGGGGCAAAAACTGTCATGTGGTCATGGCAGGTCACCTTCAGGGGAGAGTTTCAACAATAGCAGATAGAAATATAAAGAACGAGGCTGAACAAAAGAAACCAGCAAAAAATGTTCCCTTTTTATATGAATAAAATTTTATTGAATTTTAGACAATTAGAAAGAATAAAGAAAGAGGAGTGAACAGTCTCATGAAGGGTAGAATCAGCAGAATTTCCCCAACCTTGAAGCAAGGCTGCCAAGGGGCAGCATCCCTTTAAACTTCACAGAGGAGTTGTTGCAAAAGCAGAGAGAATCTGTTGGGATTATTTTCACATTAGGATTTTCAAAGCTGCTCTTCCCCTCCAAGCAGTCAAGGGAGAGACAGACAGCACACTAGGAAAGAGTTTGCTCCCCGTGAAAGGTGTGTAAGCCAGGCAGCTGTCTGCCTGGGAGGTTTGCAATATCTGTGGGCAGAATTGGGGGCCGGGGGCAAAAGGGGTGGTTGGTTTTTGTTTTTCTTTAAGCAAAGAAGGCACAAAATCTCAGCCAAGCTTCAAACCCATGCAGCCCAGGCAGCCCTCAGCCCAATGGCTGTGCTCACATGGAGACCAGGAGCCTCCCAGCAATGTCTGTGTGATCATGAAAGAGATGACCCCTGCAGCATCTGTGCCATGTGGAAGGGAAAGTGGGTGTAGGGGTGGAGAAAGAGGATGATAGTGGTAGATTTATGCAGCTCCCTCATCCCATGTAGGGTCAAGGATAGGGACAGCAGCCTCCCTTTCCTAGGGCTATGGGGGAGTCTCTGGTGCTTTAGTGGTGGTGATGGTGAGGGTGGGGGTGTTCCCTTTAAGTATGTCAGTGTCAGCATTACAAAGGAGGTGCCTGTGGATGTCAGGATGTGATTCCACCCTCCTTGAGGCAGTGGGATCTAGCCCCTTGGGCTCCAGCCCCCTTGTAACAGCAAGACCCTCAAATGGTTTAGACCCTCTGCTTTGATTAAGGCTATTTAGTCACAAGAGAAAAACTTGGTTATATGTAAGCTGTGGCCTGGAGGCAACAGAGCACCATGCACATCTGCCTGTGTGAGGTGCCTCAGAGACCCGGCCACATGGCATGGAGGGAACAGAGCAGACAGCTAGGACACCCACCCTGTAGGCCTGCCTCCTCCATGAGCCCCCTGCTTTCACTCTTTTTAAAGAGCAGTATTTAAAACCAAACCCCAACAACCTCAGCATCCAGCAAGGGAGGTGCCTCAGTGCCAGGGCCTCCCCAGTTCAACAAGCACCGTGCTAGGACCATGCAGGCCAGCCCCGAAGAGCCCAGTAGGGAGAACCTACCATGCAAAGGCTAAAGCTAAGCCCAGCTCATTGGGAATTTAAGCCACACACCTAGAAACAGGGCAGCTCTTCAGCCACCGGAGGCTTTTGGCCAGCCTGGCAGGAGCTGGCTGCTGCTTCCCACCCCACTCGATTCCTTTAGCTTCTAAGAAAACTTCTGTTGCAGCAGCCACACACATCATCCTTCCAAGTAGCTTCTTGGGGAAGGAGGCCCCAGTGGCAGCAGTTTCCAAGGAGGCAAATGGAGCTCCAGAAGCATCCAGAACTAGTGCAGGAAACCGTCCAGTGTGAAGAGAGAAGGAAACAGAAATAAATAAATAGAACGTCCAAGCCCATCCTCCACCCCTTCCGCTCTGCTCTGGCTGGTGAGTCTGTTTCTGCCTCGGCCCTTTGAAATCAGCCTGGCATGGCCAGCGTCTCCTCGCTCACCTCTCTGATTCCATCGCCCATTCTTGGGCTGGTGGTGGGCACATGCGCAGTAGAGCTGATGTCCTTCCACAGAAGGCCCTTCCTTCCCCTGCCCCTTCTGGCTCTCCTCATGAACCCCACCTAACTCGCCCACTCCTCGGAAATCAAAAACCCCAAACCATCAGGTGGAGATTAGAAACAAACAAGCATCCCCTGCAAGGGCACCCTTGGGACCCCTCCCATCGCCTTGGCACATCTGTGAGATCCAGCTAGTGTGGAGGATCCCCCTGAGAGCCCGAGGGTGGCGTGGCAAAGAAAGGACCATCACATTGGTAGGTTAAAGTCTAGTGAAGGGGGGCGGGCACCAGGGAGAAGCACATCTCCCCCTTCATCCCATTTCAGGGAGGAAGAGGAGGGTCTCTTGGCCAGATCTTCGCCCCATCTGGCACGATACCTTCTTGCTTTCCTTACACCCGCTCTCGCTTCCTACACCAGGGAGCCTGCCCGGCTTTGGGCCGGCACCATGACAGGCACAGCCCCTATCCGCTCCAACGTCGCCTGGCTCACAGCATAAGAGCGTGTGTGCTGAGGCCTTGGCTTGCGGCTGACTGAGCCATTGCTCCTGGCCACCTCCTTTGGGGATGGTGCCGTGCTGGCCATCACCACCAGCGTCTTGGGTGGAGCTGGGGACGGGTGGCCTCCGTTGGCATAGACAGGGCGGGCATTGGTGCTCCCGGAGCGGGAGAAGGGCTGGCGCACATCATTGTTATTGCTGAAGCGGGTGAAGGAGTCTGTGGCATGATTGGCTTTGGGGTCGTTCCAGTAGCGGCTGTTGTAGGTGTTGGAGGAGGTGAGGGTGTCATTCTCTGAGGAGGATGCATCACCATGGAACGCTTTTGTGACCGAAGAGCATTTGGGTGGCAGGTCGTCCTCCCTAAAGAGAGAGGGCAGGTGATCAGAATCCCCCAGACTCCCTCATGCCCCTGACCTCCCTCCACAGAGGCACAGGTGACAGAGCTGGGCACAGTTTTTCCACACAAAAAATATATTTTGGCAACAAATACTGATTCAGCAACACCAAAACCTTTTATGAATTCATGTTGATTTCACTGAACTGTTTTGCAAAGGAAATAAACGTCCATTATCCCAGTTCTAAAGGAATTCTTGTTTCAAAATGCCTTTTAAATTTATTTTAAAAACTTGTAAAAATGCTCAAAATCAAAATGAAACATTTTGTTTGACCCAAAATGAATTTTTTTTAATTCACTAAAAATTTCAAACAGTTTTGTGGCCAGGGGGCCTGAAACAAGGTGGGTTTTTTTCACAATTTCTAACTAACCAAAAAATCCGTTACTCACCCAGCTTAATGGCAGTGGTGATCAAAGGTACCAGGTGACAGATGCAGTAACCAAGGGCACCATCCTGTCCTGATCACACATCATCCGTCATCACTCATCTTAGTTCTTATTAATTGTCCCATCTGCTAGCACTGAGGCAAAGATCCCATGGGAAGCAGTTGTGTGTTTGCGGGGTGAGGACATTCACCAGGGACAGGGCTGTAAGCTTGGACAAAGTCTCTCCTCTATCCCCAGAGCCCTCTCCCATTGCTGTTTGGTACCATGGCATGGGATGCCTCACTCATCTTACACCACATTTATCCTTCAGTTTTGAAATCTCTCCCCCCACATAGCCACTGCTGTCAGCCTCCATCCCCCTTGTGTAAAGACAGGGTATGCAAAGATCTCTCACCCCCATTGCCCTCACCTACAAGAACTCAGACCTCCTCTGCCCATCCAGAAATTAGTATCTCTAGCATTTGCCCTCCATTTTCTGGATGCAGGTGCTCTTGGCAGCCCCAGAGAACATCAGTGGGATCAGCAGAGGGGAGCAAAGATCACTCAGAGCCAGCTGTGACCCAAGGTTCATTGCCATCTGTCTGCCCTGAGCCCAACCTTATCTCATTGGGAATCTCCTCCTCTTCTTCCTCCTTGTGTTTGTTCTTCCAGTAAACCAGTGCCACAGCCACCAAGACAATGCAAACAATGAGCACAACTGCACCCGTGGCAACAGCTCCAGCAATCAAGCCAACACTTCGGGGGTGAGCTGTCGGAACATGGAACAAAAAGGGAAGGACGAAATCAGGGTTAGGGTGCGACCTGGAGCTCCACTGGTTGGAGCTAGGGAAGAATGTGGTGGCCCAGATGGCTCTCCATCCCCATAGTCGTGGGCACTAGGGTCCTATCTGTGATGGTTCAGGGTATACATGCCAGAGCAGAGCTAAACTGCATGGTCAAACCTGCCATTGGACTGTACTTACGTGCAATGACTTGCAGGTCCAGAAGGCAGGTGCTGGTTCCAATGGCATTAGAAGCCACGCACTGGTAAAGACCTGAGGACACAGTGCTGATATTCCGGAGGGTGACCGTCCCCTGGACTTGGTCTAGACAAGTAGGAAGACAAAGAAGGATTTATACATAACCTTTAGGCAAATCCAGCAAACAGGCAATTCTGGTGTGAGACTCTTACGAGAGAAATAAATTAGGAAATAACCTTCAGAAGGAAGCATCTCTCTCTCTCTCTCACACACACACACACACACACACACACACACACACGATTAGGTCTTAAGGAGCTTACAGTAGATGTTTCTTTTTTTTTTGTAAATGAATTTTTCTGCGTGAAAGCTTGGGGCTGATATTGTGCATGAGAGAGAGGACAGGCAAATACAAGCAAGGGATGTGCAACCTTCCCCACCCAGCTCTTCCCATAAAATTCAATCCTGCCCTGCAGCCCTCTCTGCTAGTCCAGTCCTGGGTTCCCCACACAGCCAATGCCAATGCTCCTCATGCCTGTTTTATACAAAAAAATCAAAGGATCCCATATCAACAAACTCTGGAGTAAGTTAAGGTAGAAGATTAGAAATAGACGAGTTGCCATTTGGCCAGTACACCAAGACAAACTTCTAAGTCTCACAAGCGGTACCATGGGATTCTTTTCAGAACCAAAAGTGATCAGGGCCTTAGCTTTATTTCACATCTGGAGGACAGCTGATCCAGAAGCACAGCACCCCTCGGCACCACACTGGGGAATAGAGGTAAGTCTCCGATTCAAGAGGTTGCAAAATTCTTTGGGTGATCCTAAGGCTACCTTTCCACAATTTCCAGTCCTTGGCTGTTTGAGTTTGCTTTGAAATGCATTTAAATCAGTGTGGCCTCCCAAATCAACAGTAACCTGGGAACATTTTGGCCACAACTTTTTTTTGTTGAGCAGTTGCAGCCCGAAGCATTTCCTATATGAAGAACCACTATAGAGAGAATGGCCACTAGAGGGCACCCAAGACACTACAGCTGTCAAGTCACCCTTTTATTCCCCACATGGTACCTTTTTTACGAATAAGTGACTGTGCGATGACTCAGGGTGAGCTCCATAAATTGTGTCATCACTGGCAGCACAAACAAAACCAAGCCAAATTAGCCACCTGGGGAAGAGGAAGGTAAACAATAGAGCAAGCACCTTGTGTGGCAGTAGGGGGTAGCCTGGGAGCATTGTCCAACTTCTCCCAGAGGTATGTCGGCCGAGGGATGCCTTCTTCTGAGTTGCAGGTCAGGGTAATATCGCTGCCGACATCCAGGGACCCCAGAATTCTGCAGAGCGGAGCGGAAGGAGGAACTACAATGAGAACAGAGGGGAAAGCAACAGCACATCAGGAGGCATATCCAACAAAGGGCCTGGGTTCTTGCTGCTCACCCACTCAGGGCCACGCAGAGGATTCAGGGGGCCTGGGGCAAAGCAATTTCAGGGCCCCTTCCATACAAAAAAGTTGCAATACTATAGAATACTATATTCTCGTGGGGGCCCCTGTGGGGCCTGGGGCAAATTGGCCCACTTGCTCCACCCCCCAGGTGGCCCTGCACCCGCTGCCTGTGAGTGTGCTCCCCAGGTCCGAGAAAACAGGATCATGGATGTGAGCAAAAGCGTGCAGCTGCAAGGCAATAAAAGGGCAGAATGGGGAAGTGGGGAGATTGACAAGGAAGCCACAGACACAGAAGCCCCACTAAGACTCTGGCACGAAAATGAAAGTGTAACTTTGTCCTGGCCACTTTGCATTTGATCCATCCCTGAGAAGAAGAGCATCTGCAGTTCCCTAGCTGGGATCACATGATAAATCCTTCCTTCATTAAATCGTCCTGCTCCACAGCATATGCTGATTATGGGCTGAGGACAGGAAAACATTTGCCCCCATGAAACTGTAATGGCACATTGTCCAAGGGCATTATTGGGGGATCTACAACCTACAATGAAGCACTCAGTACAGACCACTTTTAGGGGAAGGAAACTAGAGTCGAGGACCACAGGTCTGTTCCATTCTCTTGTTATGTAAGAAACTGTTGTGGCCTCTTTAATATACCTACTCACAAGACACCCTCATCCCCTCAGTACATTCCCCGAAGCACCTCACATCCTAGCCCCAAGAGCCCTTTGTCCCTCAATATGTACACATGCACAAGATACTTTCCCATACCCCCCAGTACAGCCATCAGCCCCACCTCACAACCTATCCCCAATGTTTCCAGGTCCCCCCCAGACTGTCTTGTTCCCCAATACATATCCCACCACACACACAACTCCCTTGTCTCCCCACTCCCAATACACACACCCAAGACAGTGAGTCCAATCACTCCAATGTTTCTGCCACCTCGGTCTGGAAGGTTGTTGACCAAACATTGGTACGTGCCAGTGTCCGAAAGCTGGGTGTTGTTGATGAAGATGGAGGCACTGGTGGTTGGCATTGTTCCTGCAAACCCCACTCGCCCATAGAACTGGGGTGCACCACCAAAGATCTGCCCCCCTTGGTAGAGAATAACCTAGAAAAGAAAGAAGGATTGGACATCTCTCTACTGACTGCTGTGAAGAAGCAAAATGTGTATTACGATGAGGGGCAAATCAGAAAGGGACAGCTCCTAATGGACCTTAGTGAAACTGAATGCCAATTGACAGTTGCTGCCATGTGGAGAATGCCAATTGACAGTAGCTCCCTGTCTCTAAGGGAGGATTGCTCTGTGATAACATGGGAACTCAGCGATGGCCTCAGAGGGTGTGTGTCAGTAACACACTGCAACAGGCTCTCTTCTCAGAGGCAACGTGTCAGGTTCCCAAGTTTATTTCTCTGACTGGATCTGAGATGTCTGCCTCCTCCTCCTCCTCCTCATTCATGCAATGGTCAGTATCCACCAGGCAGGATGGACTCCGAGAGACTGAATCTCCACGGCTCCCTGAGCTGCAGCCCTGAGTGTTTTGTTGGAAACAGACACTGGTGGGTGAGCAGCCAGAGTCACTTTAGGTCTCCCCTTGGTGGAGGTGCCCTAATATGATTTGAAACTGCCTGTTTAGTTCATTGCAATGATCCTCACCACCAGGCAGCCAGGCCCCAGGAAATAACAAAGGGGTACAGTCACTAGTCACTGACTGCTTACACACCTGGAACAACAACATGAGCTGCTGAAAACCAAACGCGCTTCACTGGTGGATTCCAGAATTCACAACTGAACCTCAGGGAGGCAAGCTGGCCTGGAACAAGTGAATTTCAGAACAAGGTTTCCTAATGTTTTCTAGCAGTCTGAGCGTAAGGCCCAGTGGTTCTCAGACTATGGTCGCTGGACCACCACAGAGATACTGAGGCCCTCCTGATGTCCTTCAAAATGAAACCCTCACAAGCAGTGGGGTATTAGGAGGACAGGTGGATCCATGAGAACATCTGTCTCTTAAGAAGTGTTCTGCAGAATGGAAATACTGCAGAACCCCAGTACAAAGGGATCAATCATCCTTTTAGCTTCAGCCTCAACTGCTTACAGATCCTCCAGATCCACCTCTGAGCTCTCAGACCAGAGAGTGCCCCAAGATGGGCCATCCTCCTAGTGCCTCATCCTACCCACAGAGTACCTGAAATCCAGAGCAGTTCACGCTACACTGGACACCTGTCCAGTGTGTAAGTCAAACCAGAACAACCGAGGAGACAGGATACAGGTTAGGTGCCAAGTAAGGTAGTGGGGAAAGAATAAGAAGCACAAGGCAAGAGTAAGGAACATAGGACACATACAACAACATGGGAAGACATGCTGGGACACAGGGTGACAATTGGAGACACAGAAAGATGTAAAAGGACAGAGTCAATATTGGTTACAAAAGGCAACAGAGCTAGAGGGGATGACAACTGAGGCACTATGAATTCTGCCAAAGAACCTCAGCCCTAACCTCCATCACCCTACGACTCCACTGCTGGGCCCTTCCAGGGCCAAGGCAACAGGAATGCTTTGTCTTCTGGGATGCACTATCCTGAGTCATGAGCTGGTGACACTAATGCAGAAGTCCAGCTACTGCAGTTTTTCTGCACTAGAATCCAGAAGGGTGATCAGAAAACCCACAGCCAACACACGCACCCCTGCCCAAGTGGTGTTGATGGAACAAGGTAAGAAAAAGACACAAATAGCTCCATGTTCCAATGAAGACTGGTACCTGTTCCGGCTGGTTGGCATTGGAGAGTGGGATGACCATCCAGATGACATTAAGATTAGTGAGGGCAGCGCTAGTGGTAAAGGTACAGGGCAGGATTGCCGTCTGTCCCCGAGCAACCTGGATACTCCCTGAGCTCACTGACACCTCTAGGGGGCTCACCAGACCTGTAAAGAAAGGGATACAAAGTTCAAACTTCCACCCTCTTCCCTGTGTTCTTGCAATGCCACCCTTTTCATGCAGCACTGTACATGAGTGCGGAATGGCACGAGCACTGATTCAGGGGCAGCAGTCCCTTTCCAACCACCACAGGCCAAAAAGGGCAACGTCATCCCCCAGCACTTTGCAAAATGGAGACATTCTCCCCAGAGCCATTGCAGAAGGCAAAGGTGAAGTGACGGCCATCTTAACTGAGGACATTCTGGCCTCAGTCCCTTTAAAAATAACCCATTCTGAAGACAGGAAAAAATCTGCAAGAGAAGATAAGCTGTCCTAGAGATAATGAGCAGCATTTGAAAACTCACCCAACAATGAGAAAGCGAGCAGCTCTGAAACTGCCCAAGAAGGGAAACCAGGTACAGGGGTTTTAACAAGGGGTAGTGAGATGAGAGAGAAACAACTCATGTTAAAGGAGACATGCAATTAGCCCTCCATTTTTTCTCCAACAAAATCCAGTATGAACAGGAAAGTTTTTGTGATTGTTTTACATTTAAAAGGGTTCAAATAAGATCTGTTTTTAAATCCCAATTTCATCTATGTGATTATAATGGCTCCTGACGCTGAAAGAACAGATCGAAGCAAAATGACTTTCCAGCATTCATGCTGCTTACTTTTTTTTTTTTTTTTTTGCATTTTATCCAGGCTGGATAATACAAGTAGCCTGACCAGCCTCACTTTGAGTCCCAGTCGTTTTCAGTTTCCAGCTCTCATGCACTGGCTCAGGGCTGCAATGTTTGGGTTGCAAACCATGCAGAGAGAGATTTAAATCCATAAAGACAAACTCTGTCCATATGAAAATTAACAAGAAAACTCTGCAAAGATTTCTATTAACATTACATTTTTTAATGAGGTTTTTTTCCCCTCCCACAAAAATCTAAATATTGGGTTGAAACCACCAGCTCGCATCACTTTAAATGTCACTCAGTCCCTCTCACGTTTAACATATATGTGAGGCCTCTAGGGGGCACAGTAAGGCATTATCAGCTATCAGATCTTATCAGGATGTACATCTCCTGACTATGGACAGTCCTGTCACCTTCTGTCCTAATGAAAGGTGGTCAGAAATTTTCCAACAGAACATTTTTCTGTTCAGAGGTGCCCATGTGGGTTGAAATAAAAATATTCTGGGGGAAAGTGTTGATTTCTACAAAGTATCAATGGAAAACACACAGATTTTGACACCTGCCTGGTTTCCTGCCATCTTGCCCACTCAGCCTCCTTGGCAGCCTGGCTGGCGGGCTAATGGGGCACAAGGAGCTTGTAAGTCATAGGATCCTTGGCATCTCCCGCTCCCTGGTTCCCCAAACTGTCCAGCTCCTGGGGCTCCAGGCAGCTCTGGGAGTCTCAGAAATGTTTTGAAAAGGTCAGAGTGACATTTTCGAATTCCCCTTCTACAGAAAAAATTCAAAATGTTATTTGTCTGCCTGTTTCAGAATGATTTTTATTTAGAATTTCAGAATTTCCTGCTGAAACACTTTGGCCAGCTCTTGTCCTACTATCAGAGAGAACTTGGAGCTGTGGGAAGAAACAGTTGGCTTAAGTTCAAGCCAGCACGCTACTATCAGGGGATACTGGCAGTAAGCAGAAATAGTTTGAAGAGCTAGTAGGCATGACCTCCCCTCAGTACAGGTTCTCTGCCTTCAAACCACTAAGACAAAACACAAACTTAGGATCCTTTTGGACTCCTGATTTGCTCAGAACGGCCACGCAACACTATTAGCCAAAATTCCAATGGAAGAATTTCCCAATCGGTTTGTGAACAATTAACAAAAAGAAAGAAAATGGGGATTATTCATCCAGCTCTGAATGCGAGCCTGACTTGGAATAACGACCACACAAAGGGGAAGCAAAGCAACCACCACACTCCAACATCTACACTGCAAAAAGGTGTACTAACCCAGGTTAAAATAGCAGCAAAGACACGGCAACTTGGCTTTTAACTCAGACTGGCAGCACGAGTTCAACCCCAAGCTGCCCTAAAGCCTTTAACTCAAGCTGCTAATCTGAGTTAAAAACCAAGTTGCTGTGACTTCACTACTCTTTGAACCCAAGTTAACTAACGTGGGTTAGCTAACCCAAGTTACAAATATGCCTGTTTTGGCAGTGTAGGCACACGGTGAGTTACCAAAGCAGCCATGCAACAGGTACCTGCTGTGTAGGAGGAATGGGGCTCCTTGTCATCCCTGGCATTGGTTATCCCATGCAGCTCTTCCAATGCCAGGGATAACCAGGGATCACTCTTGAGCTGCAGCCTCTCCTACTATTCCAGCCCTGGGCTCCCCACACACAGCTCTGCCAATGCCCCTCACTCCTGCCCTGCAGCCCCCACCCCTCTGGTATTCCAGTCCCCGACCACTCTTCCAAACAACTGCAGTGCTGAAGTGCAACACCCCCAGCTATTACAGGACACTGTCAATCAGTGCTGCTAAACGGTGTGGCGTGGTTTTAGAAGAGGGCACAAGGGGATAGCGGAGACCCAAACACATTTCATTTGCCTGGGGTACATCTCTGAACCTGGATGTGCAGTATATGAATTCAGTGCATGGCCCGATACCTTCCCTCCTCGCTGAGCTGCTCCACTCTCACTTTGCCACCTTGCCCCATATTTCAGGAGCTGCCATAGCCCGAAGTGTTCCAATGCTGTCAGCTGCTCTTTGGCCCTGAGTGCCCATGATGCAGGAGGCAGATATAAGACAAAAATTCATGTTGCTAAGCGAAGTGGCACCTGCAGGGCTACAGCTGGGGAAAACATACACAATAGCTTCTGACAAGCAAACTTAACAAAGGTGACAGTGAAGTGGGAGACTGTGTGTGTGCAGAGTTATCCTGCACCAATGTAAACAGAGACCAGTACACACAGCATGAGAGGGTCATTACTACAAAGTGACTCGTCTGCCAGGGAGACGATCTAATGCAGAGCGGAAACAGCAAAGATCAAATGCTCTTTACATGCACCTCATTTTAGCATAAGTCCCTTTTATTTATATCTCAGACAAATAAAAAGTATTATTATAAATATCCACACAGAGATTATTACTATAAATATCCACACACTCCATCGGTAGACACGCACAGACACACCAACACAAAGACACATGCAGACATCATAATACACATGCCCCAACACAGCCAGATACATATGCTGACACACACATATGCAGACACACAAACACGGACATGCATGCAGATGCACTCCCATTACTATAATGTGAAGGGTTACACATATAAATGTTATAAAAACAGGAATGTCTCATTCCCACATTGACATGAACTTGGCCCATTACCTAACCAGGGAGATGTAGATTTTGCACTTAATATAAATATTAAGGTTTGGATTTTCAAAGCAACCTAAGGGAATTAGGTGTCCCATTTGGGCAGCTAAATCCCTTAGACTCCTTCAAAAATCACAAGCTAATATATCGAATTATACACCAGAACATAAAGCAACAGAGAACTCAGTGAAGCTGTGTTAATGGTTCCCTCTTTTGTAAATTAGCGTCCCCAAGCATTCAACAAGATTAAACTGCCTGTCAGAGGCAATCACCTCTCCCCTGTAAGCAACAATCACCTGGAATCTATTCCAGGTACAGTGGCCTCTCCGAGCTTTGGACTTCAATGCCCATAGGTGTACTCTGGATATTCACAAGGGTCTCCTGACTTACACTGGTGTCAGTGGAGTTAGACTGATAAGAACCGGTGTAAGCGCAAGGTGAATCTAGCCCACAGCCTGTGCACAAGAGACTGCACTTTGCTTTACCTTTTGGTCCTGAAGCACCAGGGTGCAGCAGTTACATAGAATAAATGTTCCATTTCTGTGTCACCAAATTCTAGGGGAACCAGCTGGCAGATTGATGTTTTGGCTACAAGGGGAGCTTTAGAAATTACCACTCGAGTATTCTTAAGGCACTTGTATTTCTAGGACCCAGTTAACAAAATAATTGTTGGCATTGGATCGTTTTGATTTTATCTTTGATGGGATTCCCTCAGCTTTCCACGTGCTATTCTCAGCTACCTTCTTTATCAGTTATGGGGCCACTGTACAACATTCATGCCACATGGTTCATACTCACACCCGTGGGACCTAGCCCCACAGCTGGCCTCAGGCTCCCTGCTTGTCCTGGAGTAAGGAAGAGGCAGATGCTACTACTCTGTTAGCTCCCACATATGGATCTCTAGCCAGTGCTGGGCTCAGAAACAATCAGGTGCAAATAAGGCCGGACACATGACACCTGCACACATCTTAGAGGATGTAATAGAGCGTGACTTTAAGAGCCCTGGCAGATATTCCCACCAGGACCTGCAACTGGCTGGAACAGGGTGTGGTGCAGGCAAAGTGATCTCTGAGTAAGCTGCAATCAAGGTCCGTTTATTGGACCCTTTTGCAGAGTACAAAAATACAGCAGTTCAATGAATATCTATAATGTTTTCTAGGGAGGGGAGGAGAGAAGTTGAGCTACGTTTCTATGTGTTTGTAATGCAGCCCATAATCACCTTTTACCATCAATTATAGAGATAACCCAAGTTAACTAATGTGGGTTAGCTAACCCGAGTTAAGAATAAGCTTGTTTTTTGCAGTGTAGACACACCCTGAGTTATCAAAGCAGACAATGAACAGACAGCTGCTCTGTAGGAGGGATGGGGCTCCTTGTTATCCCTGGCATTGGTTATCCCACAAAGCTCAGCCAGTGTTCACTCCTGCCCTGCAGCCCCCCTGCTATTCCAGTCCTGGGCTCCCCACACAGCTCTTCCAATGCTCCTCACTCCTGCCCTGCAACCCCCCTGCTATTTCAGTCCTGGGCTCCCCTCACAGCTCTGCCTATGCCCCTCATTATTAAGTATTCATAGTTCTGGGACCTTGTACTTCTAGGACTTTGTTACTCTGGCATTGCCTCCATGTTCAATACCAAACCAGGGATGTGAAATAGTGTCAGAGAAGTGCTCTTATGCCACCATCAGTAGGGAAAGGAGGAGAGATCAGAGAGGGGACAGGAAAGGAAGGAAGTAACAGAGAAACTGAATCAATCCAACACCAAGCCACCACCTCTATCTAAAGCTGAGATGGTGGGAGCAATGTTTCAAGCTCTACCTGGCAGCGTCTGGAGCAGTGGAAAAGCCACAGAAAAGGTGCGGAAGACACCTTCAAGGCATAGAACACTTTTGGTTTCACTAGGAATGAGGGTCAGGAGAACACATACAAAGTATGTTCAGAAAATTCTGTAACCACGTAGAAATGTGGTGCTTAAGTGGGATAAATTCTGGGATCCTAGCCAAAGGGAGAAATGACAGAACTGTCTTTTATTGAGATTAAAAGTAAAAACAAGTCACTGTTTGACCCCACGATGGGTGAAATGACCTGGACAAAAAGCTCTTCAGTGCTGAAAAAGAGAGATTAAAAGAGAATGCTTCTACTGCTCCAGAGGCATGGTCTCACCATGCTATTCCCCCCAGGTGAGCTGATGTAGCAGGCGGATATGGTGCCAGAGCAACAGTAGGTCCCTCTCCAAGAGTGATATAAGCAACGAGGACTTTGGCTGCAGGACCTGCTAGCACAGCATCCACTTAAGAAGCCACTAGAGGAGAATCGCAGTTCCAAGTACTAATGACATTGATACAGAAAGGACAGCCAAGACACAAGAGGGATGTTGTCCTTGCCACTAATCCCTTCTGGCCTACGAAGGAGCAACTGCATTGCCATGCAGCAATCCAGTTGGTAGGGGGAAAGATAGCTGTTCCTGAGTACCAGAGAAATGAAGTGTTTCTGCTCTCTGAGGATAACTAAGGCCAGAGAGCAAGGGTGGCTAGCACACTCAGGAATAGTGAGAGGCTAGCAGAAGGCTGGTTGGCATGTGCGCAGAAGCTACAGCATCCAAAAAACTGCTTGCAGCCATACCAGAGCTCAGACTTACCACAGAAGAGGCTGGGCACTGATTGGATAGAATATTGATCTCGCCCGTTCTCATCGGTGGTGTGTAGACTGCCAGCTCAGTGATGGCCTAACTAAAAGCAGTACTTGCCCAGGATGGCATCCTGCACCAGCTCCTGAGAGACCACGGCCCCTTTGTGAGTCCAGAGTGGTGAGTAAGTGCAATGGAGTGGGCGCTGGGTCCAATGTCTGACTAGTCCAGCATATCTCAGTCCAATGAGGTGACTGAATGAGGACCACAGCCTGTGACGTCATTGCTCAGCAAGGCAGGGGAGTCGGGGACAGGCCCACATTTGGTGATGATGGAACACGCCAATGACTGGCACATCACACTCCCAGGTGCAGACACAAATGGGAAGGCTGCCCAGAGGCAGACTTCCAGGGGAGACAGCCACTGAGACCTGGGATCGCTAGTAAGATGAGAGAAGGCCCAGGACACACGAACATGGTTCTGAGAGTGTATGGCAAGAACAAGTCAGTTTTGGCCCAGACAGGTCCATGGGTGTTGCACCTGCTTACACCACATTTGATCCATTATCAGGGGCACACAGTGTAGACAGGTGCCATAGGGAACCCTTTCAGGAAATCTGCTGACCCAACTGGGTACATCCAAGAAAGGCATCTACCTGTCAGTCTTACCCATTGCATTTGCAGGGCTCCAATTCCTGTAGCATCTGGGCATGTGTACCTAAGCACCAGGCACACTGCTGACCCAGCTCCTTCCCCACTCCCACCCACAGAGCCTCCCCAAATCCCTCCAGTATCCCCACTCGCAGCTGAGAATTCGCTGATGACAGTTCATCACCCGGGTCTACAAACCAGAGCAGAAATAAGCCAGGTTGGCTTCACCTGCTTTGCTCTTGGAGAAAGCTATGATTGAGTCACACACGACAAGCTCACCCTGGGATCTGAGAATCAAGATCCCAGTATAGGAAAACATCTTTGCCCATCCCCACTTCCTGAACAGGGATGCTATCCCTTATCAAGGCCCCAGCTCCATTCTTTCTGGCTCCAGCAATGCTGTAGCTAACAATACTGTCAATGATGGACAAGAAGGCATAGACTCCAGCTCCCTCTCCATTGACTGTGCTGGCTCTGCAGGGCTAACAGAGCGGGAAAAACTTAATACTGATCCCAGAAATGCAAGATCTCAATGACATGTGTGTTAAAAATTTATATAGATCTTAACAGACTAAATCTTCATTCAATGTTTTCCCCCCTTCAGTTCAACACAGGTAAAAACCAAGAGTTTACTTATAAGCACCTTCACACCTAGAGAAATGGTCAGAAATCCATCCCTTTGGCACATAGCCAATTGAATAAACAGACTCATCTGTCCCAGCAGGCGGAGCCATACACCCCATTGAATAAACACCTTCTCCTGCAGGGAGCATTCCCCATCCAACTAAATAAGAAGGTAGGACAATGAAGACACTAATTCACATAGAGCAATCAGTGGGTTTTGGGTCTTGAGCCCTGGCCTGTGGCATGCCTTGCTGATTGCTCTGCTGGCTGATCAGAGAAATTTATTACCTGCACATCTGTGCTGATCCCATCTGACCCTTCTCTGCTATCTTTTATAGCCCTCATCTGGTCTAGACAGACAGACAAACAACAGAGGAACTTGCTGATGAAAACTCCTTGCTGACCTACCCTGCCCTGTACTCAGCTGCTGGCCTGGTGAACAGTGATAAGCTACCATTCCTGCCTTCTCCCCCTGTAGAAGTAAGTTTCTCTCCATACTGCTGGGAAGAGGTCTGGAACCAGCTGCCTTACCACGATAACGTGGAGCGCCTCTCCTTTCCCCTGCAGCAGACATAAGGGATGGGAACCAGAGTTTAAGGCAAAAAGAAAAAGGTGAGATTTTGCTAAATGGCTTTCTTTCCATCCCAGTTCCTCACCACAGCAATTGTACTTGCTCAGTGATCTTCCCTGACTTGAAAAAAATCCTAATAAAAGCTTCTGAATAGGGACAAAAGGGGGTGAATATTTTTGTCTTATTTTCAGCAATATGCAGACTAGAAATGGGTTCCAGACATGACATCGTGTTCCTTGTTTTTCAGCACTCTCCAGCCAACCTCGTGAAACTCCATCCTCTCTCTCTGCTCCCCTCCTCACTCTGTAGTACTGGCTTCCTTTCTGCCTCTCCATGCAATCTGAATACGGCTGCCACAAGAGCCTTCTCCTTCACAGCACATGCCACCTGGAGCAGTTCTCCTTGTGCTTCTGCAGTTAAGATGCTCTTTGTATGCAAACTGGTGACACAAATAGAGTTGCATTGTATTATATAGTGAGATTACAAAAATAGGAAGGGACATTGACAGGAATAAAAATAGCAGCTACAATGACATTAGCTAGGATAAAACTAATCAATCTCCATGCTCTGGGGCATACGTTAATCCCCTCTCTGTGGTATAGTGTTGCACAATTAGGTACATTATGGGAGGTTTAACGCTTCCCTCTGATACACGCTGCATTGGCCGATATCAGAGACTGCTCTGTTCTGGTCTGACAGTCCTTGAATTCCCAGCACTTGCATCTGGCTGCAGAGAAATTTGGTAGCAACTGTACTGATGGGTTGGGGGGGTTCTTTATCGTGTTTGCTGAGCAAGGGCATAGGGACCCCCTGTGGGATCAGGAACCCGTTCAAGTGCTCAATAGTTTGCTTATTCTGCCGACTGGGAAGATAACAAGGCCCGTGATCCCAATGTGTCAACCTTCGAGGTCACTATTTCATCCCCTCTCCTCCCCTCACAGGGTGAAATAGTGTCAGGGAAAAAGAGGCACACAAGGCAGCCATAGTACCTCAGTAAGTGATCCCCTTGGCTCTGTGAAGAGGACATGACTGGCACTTGGATGGGAGGCCTCGCTCCCAGGAAATGTCTAGCTGTTGCAGGAAGTACTGCTGGTGGTTCAGGAGGGGGCGCGCTTCCCTCCTGGGCTAGTGCTGAACAACTGCCCCAGTATGGTGAGAGGGGGGCACCATTGCTGGAGGCAAAGTCCCCTGAATCACAAGTCAAGCCAAGGCCTTTCTACATGTATCTGTAGATGACCCCATTGCATTTCATGCATAAGGGTGTCATCCTTGTGACCCAAAGCTCAGCTTGGGAAAAATACCAGCTGCCTACCTAGCTCTCCCCTGAAGTTTCAATTGCCTTCATACACTGCCCTTAATGTTGTAACGTGTGGCAAAAGCTACACTCCACCTCAGACCATACCTTTTCTTTGTATCTAAATGTGATCTGCCTCTACAGAGGAGCTGCAGGACATACGAGTTTTGCTTCAGTTGGGGACACCTTTCCCCATTCCCAGTAGTGCACCAAAATAAGAGGCAATGACAATCTGACTCCCAACACTCTGGTGTGCAAAGGCACGACAAGTGGGTGACTGGCCTAGAGGGGTGTCTGGGTGGGGTAGGAATATGGCTATAGGGAGCCAAGATAGCTGCTCTCATGGATGGGAGTTGCAGAGCAGTCTACATGTCTTTATCTCCTCCCAAGTGCCCAAAGACGTGTGGGGAGCACCACTGGGGAGGGGGGAACCAAAGAACTAGCTGGATCCACAGACAGACCTCTCAATTGCTCTACAGCTTCAGCTTTCATTTTAAACAATGACATTATGGTGATGAAGGAAACCTTGAAAATGTGAAAGGAGTGTAACCGATGCAGAGATGTCTGCCTGAGTTTGCAGAGAGCCTGAAACAGTAGCTCTGAAGTGGGAACAGCCCCCGTTCATTTCAGTTGGTGCTGACTCAGGTGCTAAAGGCCACTATTGTTAACTATTTCACTGCTTTTCACAGCATGTCAGAGAGGAGGGGAAATGTCATTAGAAAGATGTATATCAGTGTTTCCTAAAGTGGAGAGGGGCATGAAGGACTAGCCTGCGGGTGCAGCAGAATGGAAGGTGTATATGTTAAGATGTGGAGACCTAACAACACATGGTGGGGAGCAGCAGCAGTGTAATTGGTTTCATTTTTCTGAAAGGGGGATCAGTTCTCAAAAGTTTGGGAAACCCTTCTTTGGATAGACATCATCCCTGTGAGCATCTCCATTCACAGGTAGACCTCATCTCACATAGCTAGCCTTGCCCCTTTGCAGATACAGTCCAGGCCACAGTGCATCAAGTATCCTGAGATTCTCCTACACGAGACCTGTGTAGGAATGCAGGACATTCTTACACAGAACAGGAGCCTAATTCATGCTCCGTTTGGATCTGAAGGTAGAGACGCTGCCACTTTGTTTTCCCCCCAATTTCCCTGTTAAAATTCTCTGGACAAAGCCGAGTCAGCAGAGATGCACCACTCTATGGATTGGTGCCAAGTGCAGTCAGCAGTGTGTGCCATTGCTGACACAGCAGAGCAGCCCCTTCGGGGGGGGGAGAAATCCACCAGTATCTCCGCAGTAGAACACATCCGCTCCCGGGATCAGGGAAGAGGGGTCGGAGTTAGGAACGAGGAATTGAAACAGGTCAGTGAGGCTCTGCCACGGCGCTTGTTTCTATTTGCTGTTTTCCAAGCCATAAAAAATACATTAATGGCCCAGCAGCCTTGTAAATGATTTATGGTCAAAAGAATAAAATTCTTCCTCCTCCCCTGAAAAGGCGACATGATGATAAACTGCTTAATAAGGGAAAAGAATGCAAAGCTCAAACCTGATCAATAATATATCAGGGTGGGAAGGAAAGGGGCCAGCAGGCACAAGGAACGAGTACTGGGGGAGGAGCAGTGCACAGCTGTGGGGGTGGGGGAATAGAATAAATGGCTGGACATGTTGGAGCATATGGCCCAGGGTATTATGCATATTGGGGCAAGGCACACTGGGGCAGATGGGTAGGATAGCAGGGGGGAGGGGGGAACTGGATCATAAGCCATTTTTAACACTCCTAGAAAATGCACCAAAGATTGGGCACCACAGAGTTTGAATGCATTGCTCCAACCACACTCCCATCCCCAACACTGACACACCTTTCTGAAAGGCGGAGATTGGATCCTCGCCTCTCATTGCTGGAATCTTTAATGCTGCAGAGGTCCCGAAAAGCCTGCAGAAACAGCGACCCTGGGACCAGACATAGCTTCAGGGAAGTCCCCCTGCTGCTCCCAGAATAAAAATGCATTCATCTCCTGCACCTTCTGGGGACTCACACAGACCGGAGCAGGGTGTCACTGCCTTTTAAACTAGCCTGTTGCAAAGAATCTTTAGTTCACCTTGAACACAAATGCTCAGGACCTAGGACTGAATTATTCGTACCCAAAGCAAAGAGATCTCTCCCTCGCCCTGCCAAGAATCCAAGGGGGTGGGAAGGGGAGGGTCACTTTTTTCCTGTCGGTAGCAGAGACGGCAACACACTACCTGGAACAAGCCAGCCCTGATTAAACACAAGTTGTGTATGATGCGCACACACACTCCCCCAGACATATGTAAAAGAGAGATGCCCCCACTTTTCCAAATCTCAAAATAATCCAGCCCCTAGACACCAAGGTGGCCCCCAAGGGGATCTGCAGCAGGCCTCAGGTGGTGCTGCTCTGTGCCAGGGACAATCTGACAGACCTGGCAGCAAAGCCCAGGCTGTGTTTGCGCTGATGCAGATGCATGTTGCAGAAATAATGAGGCAGCAAGCCAATTGAAACACACAACATTTGCCCGTCCCAATGGCGCTGTGTTCTCTCACACACAGGCCCACAGACTGCATGCAGTGGGGTGCAGATCTGTGCATAGACAATATGACAGTTAACATTAACGGAAGGCTTGGTTTGAGAAAACAAACTCTTTGGAGTAGGGAGGTTCCCCAGAGACAGCTGCCTTTAGCTCAAGCAGTAGATGGAGGCCAGTGTTTCTGGACCTGCAGGGCCAGGGGCCGGTCTCAGTTCTACAGCTGCAGCTGTTTTAATGAGGTGAGGTGGTGGCCTTTCCAGAGTTACAGTGGGAACCATAGTCCTGCTAGAAGGAGGATTTGGATCCCCTTTATAATGCCAAAAAAGGAAATACCCTCATGCTTTCAGACTTTTACGGTTAAGTTTTACTTGGTAACTAAGACGCTGTGTCATAAACTGATAGCTAAGGGTTAATGTCTCTTTCACTGGGAAAGAAGTAACCTGAAATACCTGACCAGAGGACCAATCAGGAAACAAGACTTTTTCAAATCTGGGTGGAGGGAAGTTTGTGTCTGAGTTCTTTGTCTTGTGCCTGTCTCTCTCTCGGCTATGAGAGGATTTCTGTCTCTTGCTTTCTAATCTTCTGTTTCCAAGTTGTAAGTACAAATATAGTAAGGTAGTAAGGTTTATACTGATTTCTTCTGTATTTACATGTGTGTAGTTGCTGGAATGCTTTGAATTGTATTCTTTTTGTATAAGGCTGTTTATTCAATATTCTTTTAAGCAATTGACCCTGTATTTGTCAACTTAATACAGAGAGACCATTTTTATGTATTTTTTCTTTCTTTTTAAGACCTGTTGGAGTTTTTCTTTAGTGGGGAACTTCAGGGAATTGAGTCTGTGCTCACCAGGGAATTGGTTGGAGGAAGAAGTCAGGGGGAAATCTGTGTGTGTTAGATTTACTAGCCTGACTTTGCATTCCCTCTGGGTGAGGGGGGAAGAGAGATTAGCTCTCCGTACTTCTGTTTTCCAGGACTGGAAATAGGGAGGGTGGAATCCCTCTGTTTAGATTCATGGAGCTTGCTTCTGTGTATCTCTCCAGGAACCCAGAGAGGAAACACCTGGAGGGGGGAAGGGAAATGGTTTATTTCCCTTTGTTGTGAGACTCAAGGGATTTGGGTCTTGGGGTCCCCAGGGAAGGTTTTTGGGGGGACCAGAGTGCCCCAAAACACTCTAATTTTTTGGGTGGTGGCAGCTTTACCAGGTCCAAGCTGGTAACTAAGCTTGGAGGTTTTCATGCTAACCCCCATATTTTGGACACTAAGGTCCAAATCTGGGAATAGGTTATGACATGAGTGGCAGCGTTTGTGGGAAAGATAGAATCCAGAACCCAGTAGGAATATTATATTTTTCTTTTCTCTGCTAGGGGCTTTTAAGCAGAGAGAAACAGTTTGGTTTTAAAGGGAACCAGAGAGATTTTTTTTCTTTCTCTGCTCTCTCTTGCAGTTTCTGGCTTGCATATTAAGCAAGGAACCATTAAGGAGCTATTAAGGGTCTTTTGTGACAATAGCACTCCCACTGAGAGTCATTACCAGCACAATACACATGCAAATAAAGAGGTTTTTCTGGTTTACTTTACATTGAAAAGATTAGCTAGAGGAAGAAAGGGAAAAAGGCACTGTTGCTAGGCAGACCCCAGGAGGCAACAGAGCCTGCAGTTCAGACAATAAACACCAGAGGGCACCCCAACACAAGAAAACAGGAACCATGACTTCCAAGGAAAAAAGGGGGGCAGAAGAACAAATCAAAGAAGCTGAACACAGGCGAAAGGGGAAAAAAGAGAAAAAGAGGTGGAGCTGAAAGAAAGGGAAGAAAGCATCAAACTGGCAGCCTACAAAAGAGAACAAGCAGCCAAAGAGGCAGCCCACAAAAGAAAACTAGAAGAAG
This sequence comes from Gopherus evgoodei, assembly GCF_007399415.2. Lineage (NCBI taxonomy): Eukaryota > Metazoa > Chordata > Testudines > Testudinidae > Gopherus > Gopherus evgoodei. The sequence goes on from NC_044322.1 coordinate 209,001,782, forward strand.
AAGAGGTGGCCCACCGAAGGAAACAAGAAGAAGAAGAGGTGGCCCATCGAAGGAAACAAGAAGAAGAAGAGGCAGCCCACCGCCAAGACATGGAAAAACAACAAAAAAAATGGAAAAACAACAAAAAGAAAGTGAAGAGAGGGAAAAACAGAGAAAACATGAACTGGAATTAGAAAAGGCTAAACAACAAAACCCAGCCAATCCTAACAACCCTTCGCCAATTATGGTTCCACATCACAGGAAATTTCCCACCTACAAGGCAGGTGATGACACTGAGGCCTTCTTGGAAAATTTTGAAAGAGCCTGTCTTGGGTACAGCATCTCTGAAGACCAGTACATGGTAGAATTGAGGCCACAGCTCAGTGGACCTTTAGCAGAGGTGGCGGCTGAAATGCCTAAGGAGAACATGAACGACTATAAACTTTTTCAAACCAAGGCCAGATACATAATGGGGATAACCCCGGATCATGCCTGTCGGCGTTTCAGAACCCAAAAGTGGAAACCAGATGTGTCATTTCCCAAACACGCCTACTACGTTGGGAAAAATTATGAGGCCTGGATATCAGGACACAATGTTAAATCCTTGGAAGAACTGCACCTCCTCATACAAATGGAGCAGTTCTTGGATGGTGTTCCTGAGGACATAACATGGTACATACAAGATGGAAAACCCAAAAATCTCACCAAGGCAGGGGAGATTGGAGCCAGATGGATGGAAGAGGCAGAAAGCAAGAAAGCTACTGTCAAGGTGAACGATTACCCCAGAGGGCACACCGACCATAAACCCTACAACCGAGGACAGCCAAACACCCCACATACAACCCAAGTAAAGCCACAGACGCCCTATTCTTCCACCTCACCAGTTTCCAGTAACTCACCTCGACCCAGTGACCCATCAGATGGAAGATGTTTTAAATGTAATGAACTGGGACATATCAAGGCCAACTGCCCAAAGACCACCAACTGAGTGCAGTTCATTACACTACCATCACACCAAAGATCCCCAGGCCCAGATGACGCTCAAATACCCTTGGAGCGAAGGGAAAATTTGAGAGTGGGCGGAAAGAAGGTTACTGCGTGGAGAGACACGGGGGCACAAGTGTCAGTTATCCACCAATCCTTCGTAGACCCCAAATTCATCAACCCAAAGGCCCAAGTGACAATTTACCCCTTCATGTCACAAGCTGTAGACTTGCCTACAGCTGAACTGCCTGTCCAGTACAAAGGCTGGTCAGGAAGGTGGACTTTTTCAGTCTATGACAATTATCCTGTCCCCATGCTACTGGGGGAAGACTTGGCCAACCAGGTGAAGCGGGCCAAGAGAGTGGGAATGGTTACACGTAGCCAAACCAGGCAAGCTTCCAGACCCATTCCTGTTCCTGAGCCGTCCACAGATGCCCTGTCTGTGTTACCAGAGACCCAGACAGAGGTAGTGGACCCGGATTCCATGCCAACCACTGAAACAGCCACAGCACCTCCAGTCCCAGGCCTGGAACTGGAACAGCAACCAGCACCAGCAATTGCAACCACATCTTCAAACTCAACACCAGAGGGCGCCAGCAAGCCAGAACTGGCAGAAGCAACGGACAGCCATACCCAAAAGGCTCAGCCAGAGCCTGAAATACCCTCAGGTGCACCAGCGGAGAGCGGTTCACCAGCAATGGAAACAACCCCATCACCTACATCGCTTCCAGAGGGACCAAGCCCAAGTCCACAGTCTGAGGAAGAACTTGTGAGCCCAGCCTCAAGGGAACAGTTCCAGACTGAGCAGGAAGCAGATGACAGCCTTCAGAAAGCGTGGGCGGCGGCACGGAGCACCCCACCGCCTCTCAGCTCTTCTAATCGATCCCGGTTTGTTATAGACCAAGGACTTTTATACAAGGAGATTCTTTCTGGTGGACACCGGGAAGAATGGCAGCCGCAAAAACAGTTGGTGGTTCCAACTAAGTACCGGGGGAAGCTCTTAAGCTTAGCCCATGATCATCCCAGTGGCCATGCTGGGGTGGACTGAACCAAGGACCAGTGGGGGAAGTCCTTCCACTGGGAGGGGATGGGCAAGGATGTTGCCAAGTATGTCCGGTCTTGTGAGGTATGCCAAAGAGTGGGAAAACCCCAAGACCAGGTCAAGGCCCCTCTCCAGCCACTCCTCATAATTGAGGTCCCATTTCAGCAAGTAGCTGTGGTTATTCTGGGTCCTTTCCCAAAAAAGACACCCAGAGGAAAGCAGTACGTATTGACTTTCATGGACTTTGCTACCCGATGGCCGGAAGCTGTAGCTCTAGGCAACACCAGGGCTAACACTGTGTGCCTGGCCCTAACAGACATTGTTGCCAGGGTAGGCTGGCCCTCCGACATCCTTACAGATTCAGGATCTAATTTCCTGGCAGGGACCATGCAAAAACTGTGGCAAACTCATGGGGTGAACCACTTGGTTGCCACCCCGTACCACCATCAAACCAATGGCCTGGTGGAAAGGTTTAATGGAACTTTGGCGGCCATGATACGTAAATTTGTCAACGAACACTCCAATAATTGGGACCTAGTGTTGCAGCAGTTGCTGTTTGCCTACAGGGCTGTACCACATCCCAGTTTTGGGTTTTCACCGTTTGAACTTATGTATGGTCACGAGGTTAAGGGGCCATTACAGTTGGTGAAGCAGCAATGGGAAGGGTTTACGCCTTCTCCAGGGACTAACATTCTGGACTTTGTAAGCAACCTACAAAGCACCCTCCGACACTCTTTAGCCCTTGCTAAAGAGAACCTAAGGGATGCTCAGGAAGAGCAAAAGGCCTGGTATGACAAACATACCAGAGAACGTTCCTTCAAGGTAGGAGACCAGGTTATGGTCTTGAAGGCGCAACAGGCCCATAAGATGGAAGCATCATGGGAAGGGCCGTTCACAGTCCAAGAGCGCCTAGGAACTGTGAACTACCTCATAGCATTTCCCAATTCCTCACTAAAGCCCAGAGTGTACCATGTTAATTCTCTCAAGCCTTTCTATTCCAGAGACTTACGGGTTTGTCAGTTTACAGTCCAGGGAGATGATGCTGAGTGGCCTGAAGGTGTCTACTACGACGGGAAAAAAGACGGTGTCGTGGAAAACAAACTCTTTGGAGTAGGGAGGTTCCCCAGAGACAGCTGGCTTTAGCTCAAGCAGTAGATGGAGGCCAGTGTTTCTGGACCTACAGGGCCAGGGGCAGGTCTCAGTTCTACAGCTGCAGCTGTTTTAATGAGGTGAGGTGGTGGCCTTTCCAGAGTTACAGTTGGAACCACAGTCCTGCTAGGAGGAGGATTTGGATCCCCTTTATAATGCCAAAAAAGGAAATACCCTCATGCTTTCAGACTTTTACAGTTAAGTTTTACTTGATAACTTAGACGCTGATACCCCCCTACACAGGAGCCATGCCACTCCATCCTAGGGGTCTGGCGCCTCCTCCCCCCCACCCAGGGGCTGTGCTATGTCAACCTGGGGGTCTGGCACTCGCCACAGGAGCCGTGCCACCAGGCCCATTACCCATATAAGCCATGACTCCGTGGCCTACAGGTCTAGTGTTCTCACCGCCACAAGGATTGTGCTGCTTGTAATGCACCATTCTAAAGGATCTCCTTCAAAGTTAGGGGGCTGGGCCAACTCCCTTCAAAGTTAGTGGGGATCTTTCCATTTATTTCAATAGCAGTTGGATCAGGCCCTTAATACACACCTTAGCAGACTCTCCAGGCCTCCCTCAGCCTCCAACTAATAATGATGATGATAATAAAAATGCCAAGCTCTCTCCCTCCTCTCACTCTTTTCCCCAGTTCAATGGCTTCTATTTGAAACTCCCTTTTCCTGTAGCATTCTGGGACCCTGTGGGACAGGAAATACCTTGTCTTGCTCTTCTGCAAAGTTCCTGAGCTCAGACTGTAAGATCAAAAGGATCATTGTGATCATCACATTGCAAACCACAGAACCTCACCCACCCACTCCTGTAACATACCCATAACCTCTGGCTGAGGTGGAAGTCCTCAAATCATGGTTTAAAGACTTCAAGTTACAGATAATCCACCATTTACACTAGTTTAAACCCACAAGTGACCCATGTCCCATGCTGCAGAGCAAGGTGAACTCCCCACTTCCCCCAGGGTCTCTGCCAATCTGACATGGAGGAAACTTTCTTCCCAACCCCAAATATAGCAATAATAATACAATATAGGGAGATATCCCTATTTCATACAACTGAAAGGTCATTGAGGCCAGCCCCCTTCCTTCACTAGCAGGACCAAGTACTGATTTTGCCCCAGATCCCTAAGTGGCCCTCTCAAGGACTGAGCTCACAAGCCTAGGTTTAACAGGCCAATGCTCAAACCACTGAGCTATCCCTCCCCCTGATCACTTAAATATGTGGGCAGGATCCACCAGCCAGACACCTAGGAAAGAATTATCTGTAGTAACTCAGAGCCCTCCTCATCTGGTGTCCCATCACCAGTCACTGGGGATATTTGCTGCTAGCAGTCAAAGACCAGCAACATGCAAGTGTAGGCAGTCTTGTTATACCAGCCCCTCCACAAATGGATCAAGCTCAGCCTTGAAGCCAGTTAGGTTTTTTGCCCCCACTGCTCCCCTTGGTAGGCTGCTCCATAACTTCACTTCTTGAATGGTTAGAAACCTTCCTCTAATTTCAAACCTAAACTTGTTGATGGCCAGTTTATATGCATTTGTTCTTCTGTCATCATTGGTGCTTAACTCAAATAACTCCTCTCCCTTCCAGGTATTTATCCCTCTGATGCAGGGGTGAAAGTAACTTACAGGACTTACTAATACTGCTGGAGTCCTGAGAGGGGCATGGCCTCATCCAGAAGAGGCGTGGCCTTAACCAGAAGAGGTGGTGCCTCCCAAGATTTAAAGGCCCTGGGGCATGGCTGTGGCTGGGAGCCCCAGGGTCTTTAAATCAACCTGGGGATCCCAGCTGCAGAGGTGGCTGGGAGCCCCTGGGGCTTGGGGCAAATTAAAGAGCCTGGGGCTTCAGCCACCACGGAGCTCCGGGCCCTTTAAATCCCCCCTCAGCTCCAGCTGCTGCAGCCACCGGTGGAATTTAAAGGGCTCTGGGCTGCCCGCAGCCGCTGCAGCCAAGAGCCCTTTAAATCCGGCCCCAGCCCGGCCATCCGAGACATGGGCGGGATTCAAAGGGCTCTGGGCTGCCCGCTGTGGCAGGGAGCCCAGAGCCCTTTAAATCCACACCACAGAAGCCGGTGCGGTCCGGCACGGCATACTGGCTCTTGCCGGTGTGCCATATCGTACCGTACCGGCTTACTTTCACCTCTGCTCTGATGTATTTATAGAGAGCAATCATATCTTCCCTCAGCCTTTGTTTGGTTAGGCTAAACAAGCCAAGCTCTTTGAGTCTCCTCTCATAAGCAGGTTTTCCATTCCTCTGATCATCCTAGTAGCCCTTCTCTGCACCTGTTCCAGCTTTAATTCATCTTTCTTAAAGATGGGAGACCAGAATTACCCACAGTATTTCAGATGAGATCTCACCAGTGCCTTGTATAATAGTACTAACACTTCCCTGTCTCTACTAGAAATACCTTGCCTGATGTATCTAGGATTGCATTAGCCTTTTTCATGGCCACATCATATTGGTGGCTAATAGTGATCCTGTGATCAACCAATAAACCCAGGTCTTTTGCCTCCTCTCTAACTTCCAGCTGACATCCCCAGTTTATAGCAAAAAATCTTATTAGTCCCTAAATGCATAACCTTGCACTTCGCACTATTAAATTTCATTCCATTTCTATTACTTCAGTTTACAAGGTCATCCAGATCCTCTTTTATGATATTCCTGGCAATGCCTCCCAACTTTGTGTCATCCACAAACTTTATTAGCACAATCCCACTATTTGTGTCAAGGTCAGTAATGCAAATGTTAAATAAGATTGGTCTCAAGTCCGATACCTGAGGAATTTCACTGGCAACCTCCCTTCAGCCTGACGGTTCACTTTTCAGTGCCACCCGTTGTAATCTCCCCTTTAGCCAGTTCTTTATCCACCTTTCAATTCTCATATTAAAGCCCATCCTCTCCAATTTAACAATTTCCCAAGTGGAACTATCAAATGCCTTTCTGAAATCCAGGTATAGTAGATTTACTGCATTTCTCTTTGTTTAAAAAATCCAGTTATCTTCTCAAAGGCGGCGATCAGGTTGGTCTGGTACAATCTACCTTTTGTAAAATCATGTTGTATTTTATCCCAATTACCATGTACCTCTATGTCCTTAACTACTTTCTCTTTCAAAATTTGTTCCAAGACCTTGCATACAATTCAAGTCAAACTAACAGGCCTGTAGTTTCCTGGATCATTTCTTTCCCCCTTTCTTAAAAATAAGAACTATATTAGCAATTCTCCAGTCATGGGGTATGACCCCCACAAGTTTACAGATTCCTTAAAAATCCTTGCTATTGGGCTTCAGTGTCTACCTCCATAGCCTCACTGGCATTAGCCACCCTGCCACTACCTCTAAGCTCTTCATTAGCCTCATTTAAAACTGAGGCAAAGTATTTGTTTAGGTGTTGGGCCAGGCTTCCATTATCTTTAATTGCCACCCCATCCTCAGTGCTTAATGGTCCTGCTTCTATCCTTGTTTTCTTTTTATTTGTATGGCTACAGAACCTTTGCAAGGTCCAACTCTGCTTGGCTTTTGGCAGTTCTCACTTTATCCCTACACTTTCTGATCTCCAAGAGGTGGTTTTCCTTACCAATCCATCCCATCTTCCATTCCCTGTAGGCTCTCAATCACCTGTTTGAAATGCTTGCTCATCCAGCTCCCACAGCAATGGAAGCATCTTATTGCACAGCAATTTAGAAAGGAGTCCTGCTTCACCTAATCAGCACCTTACAAGATGTTCTTGTTGCCTACACAGGACCTCGTGCTGCCAGGTACTTAAGCACATGGCTAACTTTCTGTGCTGCGAGTAGTCGCATTGAAGGCAAACAGAGCCGGCTCTAGGGTTTTTGCTGCCCTAAGCTCCGAGAGCGCAACTACCCAAGCACAAAAAAAATGGCCAGAATGCCGCCCCTGGAACAGTGCCAACCCAAGCACATGCTTGCTTTGCTGGTGCCTAGAGTTGGTCCTGAAGGTAACATGTGAAAAGTTAAACTATGTTCTTTAGCTTGCTCAGCTGGAGTGTAAGAGTCTGACTCTGCTCCCATACATTTCAGTTACAAAACTCCCGTTGATTTGAATGGTCAGGATGGAGCCCTACATGAGCAGCACATGTGTACATGGCACAGCCTTCCGTCTTTTTGCTGAAAAACTGCTAATGCTGTTAAAAATGATTGAAAACTGCTCTTTGTGATTGCACAAAGGCTCCTAATGCAACCAAACCAAACCCAGTTCTCACCAGGATACTCAAAGGCATGACTTTGCAGTAAGCAATGTAAATATATTATATGATTCCTCTTTGTATTGCCAGGTCATTTGGATCTAACACTGTCCAAAAGAATCCAAAAGTGCACTCAACTACTTTCACTGAAATTTTAAAACCTTCCCACAAAACTGTAAATAAATAAATAAATAAATAAATAAAAATTAAAAAAAGTCCCCATCAGACAGACTAGGCCTGGAGCATATCAATTCAGTAATGTGATGTTTCAGGAGATTCTGAGTAGGGCTGGTTGAAAAAATTTCGACAAAACATTTTTCCATTGAAATCAAAATGTTTTGTAGGAACACGTTCATTCTGATGAAATTTTTTATAGGAAAAGTCAAAATGAATCTTTATCATAATTAATGAACATCAAAATGTCAAGACATCTTGTTTTGAGAAGATAAAACCATTCAGCTCGGACTTCATTGGTTTGAGTAATTTATTTTAGACTTTAAAACAAATATTGTTAATATATTATGCAATTATATTTAATATTTTATGTGGTATTATATTTTGAAGTTATCAAAACATATGTTTACATTATTGAAACAAAATGTGCTGATGGTTCTGAACATAATTTTTTTCAGAATTTGTGTTCTTTGGGAAATTTCAATATTTTACTTTTTTGTACCAATTTGGAATGAAACTTTTTTTTTAAATGCTAAAATTTCCAGTGGAACAGGAATTGGCATTTCTGACCTTCTCTGGTTGTGAGAGACTCAAAACTGGAGCTTAGAATAGAATGGAAACATTTAGGTAAATGTAATTGTGGACGTTGCTAGTGCTCCAACTAGAATACACATGCACACACTCACAAAAAAGCAATAGAAATATATGTCTTTTACACACTGTTCTCTTTCAGCTAGATGACAGTTTCTCCTCAATTCTGTTCCTTCAGCAAGATAGAAAGTAGGGAAGATTAAGATTCCCTACTTAAAAGCCCAGAGGGGCCTTTCTTGATGATATATTAAGAACCCCTATTCCCTGTATTTTGTGTAAGTGTTTATACCACTGCAAAGTGAATGTAGAGTGCATGTAAAACACCTCCAGATCACAACAGTAGTGTTTTATACCCTGTAGCGATGCGCGACTCACCCCTGTGGGGCCTCCTGCTGGTCTTTGTCCGGAATTAGCTCACCCAGCTTCCAGAGCATTCTCTGCAGGCCAGTGATCTGCCTTACCACTGGCCCCCATGTCCCTCCCTGTACTCCAGTGCCCCTTTATTTGGGATGCTGCCCCCTGGCAGTATACCCCTCAGTCTCAGGGTCTCCCCTCCCCAGGGAATCCCCACTCTTTATCCCCAGCTCACCTCAGTCGTAGGCTACTGCCAGTCACCAGCTAGCACCTGCACCCTGAGGCAGACTGCAGAGTCAGCCACTCATCATAGGCAGGGTTGGGTCTGGACCTGCTGTCTCTCTCTGCAACCCAGTGCCTCTGTTGGGCCTTGAACAAGGTGTTGGAGCCTGGGGAGTTGCCAGCCTGGAGTTCCCCAGCCCCTCTGGTCTTTCCCCAGCCCTGTCTCACTCTAGGTACCCTGAGCTTCCCAGCAGCCAGACCCCTCTTTCTCTGAAGACAGAGAGAGAATCTAGCTCCTGGCTCCTAGCCTCTTATATAGAGCCAGTTGGGCCCTTATTAAGCCAGCTACAGCTGTGGCTGCTCCCTAATAAGCCCAGCTTTGAGAGCTGCAGCCCTCTCTGGGCTGTTTTTACCACTGCAACTCTCTTTCAGGGCTGATTTCAAGCCCTTCAGGGCAGGAGTTGGTGACCACCCCGCTACACACCCAATTTGCACTGGTGTAAATAACAGCACAAGTTGTAGGGCAAATAGTGAACTGGATTCCAAGGGTCTTAGGCCATAACTATCAAAAGAGCCAGCTGATTTGAGGTGTCTGTTTTGGGTTGTCTAACCTGAAGCCCCCTGGGCTTGGTTTTCAGAAATGCTGAGTACCCGCAACTTCAACTGACCTGCAGGTGCTCAGCACCCCTGAAAACCCAGCTGAAGTTGGGCATCCTAAATCAGTGGCCATTTTTAAAAAATGTAACCTGTATAGGGTTTCCCCTGAAGATCACAAAACCCTTTCTTAAGGTGGGTATTAGGTATGCATCAGTGTTCCAACCTGCAGAGGGAGAAAATTGAGGCAGAGACAGTATGTCTTAGTTAAAATCACACAGCAGATGAGCCACTAGCAGAGAGGGGAATAGAACCCACTCACTCGAGTGCCAGTCTCATGGCCCAGCTACTCAGCACCCCTCCTAGAGCAGTGCAATGTCTTATGGGTAATGGTTTGCAATTAATGGACACATTTATTTTCAAGGTAAGACCAGCAGATTTACTGAGTACGTTTCGCTTTGCTGGAGATCTACGCACTATAACACCAACAAAAACTCCCCCAAATGACTCAACTCCAAAACCTACTGGACACCATGTAATCCCTGTGATGGATTCATTGACGGGAAGGGATTCTGGAGCACAGACGGGGGAAAGTTGCAAACCCTCACAAGAGACTCGGAACCTTTCTGTGAGGTTTGGGGGAAACATGCAACATTGTTACAGTCTGCCTGAGTTGTGGAAAGGGGCCTTTAATGAACATTATCGCTGCCAGAAACTGTCCCTAATACACATAGCACGTCTCCCTCTTTACTCCCCCCTTTCCTGGGAGTTGACCCAGGCTAACCAAACTTAAGTGTCAAGTATCAGAGGGGTAGCCATGTTAGCCTGGATCTGTAAAAGCAGCAAAGAGTCCTGTGGCACCTTACAGACTAACAGACGTTTTGGAGCATGAGCTTTCGTGGGTGAATACCCACTTCATCGGATGCATGTGCAGTGCTGTGCCAATCTGACATCAGTGCTGTCGGATTGGCAACCTGCCCTCTCCTTCTCCCTTTCTGGATACATTAGAATTCCCTTTTACATGAGATGCTAAAGCTATAAAATTAAATCTTCTACAGGCTAAACTGAAGGGGTTCCTTCCTTGTCTTTTACATCTGGGTGAGCATTGTAAATTTCCCTTACATGACACACTTGAGGAGCTGCTTATGCCCATGTAATAAAGGACAGGGGAGTTACATCACTGGGAAGGGATATTTTTTTCGTACAGTTGGAGTAGCTTTTCAGATGTAAATCACCCCTGCAGACCCCAAGCAGACACAGAGGAACATTAATATAGATGAGCCAGATCAGACGGGGGTTAAACAACAGCCTGAAAATCCCGCACGTACGCTGTGGATACAAGGTTTTTCTTTGTTTTGCTTTCCCTTTTACACATGTCAAAAAAACAAAAAAGTGAGAAGCTCACTGAAGCAGACCTAACCCCCCCGCCTGTACCTTTTGGGGATAAATTCCCTTTTGAAATTCAAGACACTCAGGTTAAACTTTAATGTTAAACTTTGGATTAAAAAATAATTCAAAAAATCTTACAGTTTGGAGCATTTACAAGTGAAATGCATTATAAAAAACTCAGCTCGGCGGCACTCTGCAAGCTCAGCTCTCCCCCAACCCCTTTCCTCCTTCTGTGGCCGATGGCATATGCTCATCATCATCTTTAACTCGAATAAAGGGAACAAAAATACAAGTCATGCCACTGCCTCCAAAGAACTGGAGAAATCTGAGTTTCTAGGCCTCCCTTTTTGAGATGCATGTCTCTCCAGCTTCAAAGGGAGCCCAGCCCACTCTCAGAGCAGCCTTCAGAAGCATCAGAAGTCCATGCGGAGCAATTCCTGAAGCAAGGCACAGGCTGTCCTGATTGGAACAAGTGGCACATACAAAATAAAACCCCTATGCTTCTAGGAGAGGCAGAGGATGGTCCTAGATGACTGGTTGACCCAACCTGTCACACAGTGGGAATCACAAACTCATAGACTTTAAGGTCAGAAGGGACCATTGTGATCATCTAGCACATCACAGGCCACAGCACCTCACCCACCCACTCCTGTAATAGACCCTTAACCTCTGGCTGAGTTACTGAAGTCCTCAAATCATGATTTAAAGATTTCAAATTACAGAGAATTCTCCATTTACACTGCTTCCAACCAGCAAGTGACCTGTGCCCCATGCTGCAGAGGAAGGCGAAAACTCCCCAGGGTCTCTTGCCAGTCTGACCCGGAAATTCCTCCCAATCCCAAATATGGTGATCAGTTAGACCTGAGTATGTGGGCAAGGCCCACCAGCCAGACACCTGGGAAAGAATTCTCTATGGTAGCTCATGCCTTTTGGAAACAATCCCATTTGAGCCCCACTGGCCACACACATTGAAAACATATAGGCCCAAACCAAAGTGCTGGATCTCCCACAAAGCTTGGGGAAGCTTGTAGCCAAACTCTGATGCTCAGCCCCATCTCTAATGTTGAATTTGTTGGCCCCAGCAAGAAAGAAATTTAGCTGACATTAAAAAGCACAGAGGGGGGGGTCTATGACCAAAGCACCCTGAACAGCGACAAGTGGGGAGCCTCCCGCAGTCAGCTGAGCTGTTACTATAGGCTGTGTCCTTGGGACTGCAGAACAGGGAGGGTTTCTGTAACCAGACTGCAGCACTGTGACTCCATCAGGAACTAGAAGAAGAGGGTGGTTCTTTCTAAATATTCCATGGGAAAGGTATAAAGATACTTTATAGGAGACTCAGTAGCAGTCACTAGACAGTTTCTATCCTAATCCTTTTTCATTCACACACAGTCATTACTTTCCAAAACTTTCACCTGAAAAACTGTCACCTCCGGGCTGCTGTAACCTGAACAGCCATGGCACACTAGCGCAGGGCCCATTCTCTACATGCCCCCTATTCTGGGCACTGTCAGGATGGTGGATGAGGAAGACACACAAGTTACACCTTCTCCCATGGAGTCCTCAGCTGGGGAGATCCAATGACTTTCTTTTCCCTTTTGTGCTGTCAAAGAAGTGCAAAGGGTCTGGGGTACAGAGGAGAATGTAGTCTGGTTGCTTTGCAAAGTGCTTTGTGATGCCTAGAATATAAAATTAAATTCTGCTGTAGTCTGGCCTCAGTTGCACAATGCATAACCCTAATTTTATTGAACTTTCAAAGAAAACAATGCAACTCGTCCCTCGTTTAAGAGGTACTTTCAGACTGGGAGAAAAAAATAGAGGAGATTAAACACACACACATAAATCCCGCTTGCATCTCCCTTGTTTATCATAACTTTTCCTGCTGTATTTGCTAATGGTGGTAATAATGATCTTTGTAGTGAAATCAAAGCCTGGCTCTTTTCCCAGCTTTTCTCCTCCGCTGCTTCATCATACGGAGAAGTCATAGTGCTGAGTTCATGATATCACGTCTCACCTGGCTCAGGCACCCATAGGAGAGGCCCCAGATAGAAGGCTGTAACAGCTTCACTGTGTGATCAAATCAGAGAGAAAACAGGAAGAGGGAAGCAAAAATCTACAAATACCCACTATACGTGCAAATTGAAGAGAATTAAAATAGTGGCAATTAGAAATGTACATGCAAAAGTCCATCTTTAACATAAGCCTATCTTTTCAAGGTAAAGATATGCCACCTCCTTTCCCCATTAGTTTCTGAGCCCCTTCCAACACCTGTGTGAGCTAAGGAAGTATTATTCTTCAGGAAATGACACACTTACCTGATTTGTCCAAGGTGCAGTGAGTCTAAGGCTGGGAGTGTATCGATCCAAGCGAGGGGTGGAGAAGAGAAAATGGCAACCTGGCAGTGCTCAGTTCCCTGCCAGGCACACCTGCCTCCTAGGGTGATAGAGGAGCAGTGCTCAGTGAAGCCAACAAGGCCACATAACTCTGATTCCATGTTTTACATTCTTCAAAATGCAAAACACAGGAGGTGGCAAGGCAGCTTTTCTCCTGCTTTTCAGTTGCTTGGATTTGTGACAGGTTTCTGCAAGGGGCTTCCCAAAAGCTGCATCCGGCTTTAGTGTCAAATGTTAACATTCAAAATTTAATTTATGGTGCAAACCATGTCACACTCTACCGCATTTTTAGCCCCTTCCAGCCATCCGACCTCCTCCTGGCTCCCTTACGGGATGACCCATTGTGTAAATGAGTGTTAGAAATAGCAGGATGTATAGCATATGCTCTGGGGTCATAAGTGTGTCTATCTCTCTGCCGGATGGATGTATATACACAACACAGCCTGCAGGCACTGAGGTTCAAGGGATTAAATAATGAACCTTTCCATAAGCCCCAGGCATCAGCATGCTAGACCACAAGGGAAAAGGTCAGCATCTGAGCCCACAGCTGTCTCAGGTTAGAAACAAGATTGCCGGGGCCTGCAGGTGCATGCATTGATTGGCCGGTGAACACTCCAAAAGGATGGGTTAACCAAGAGTCCACATGACTCACTACTGGTGAGCCATTAAACCAACAGCTAAGGAAGAATGAGGGGAGAAGGAGGCTTTCAAAAAGAGGGGCTGCATGGGGCATGGAAGGGCAAATGGAGACCACAAGATGTGGCAAGTAAGTCCTCAGGAGACTGATGAGCATTTATTTCCCTGTGAAGGGAGAAAGTGACCACTAAGGAAGAAGGAAAGAGAGAACAAAATATGTACTATACAGGTAAATAGAGAAAGCACCATGGATGTTGATGTCATGCGGTGAATTAGCACTGCCTCCGATTGCTTTAGGGGACAAGGCATGGGGATGATAATAGAGGCTAGGGAATAAATGTATCTGAAATGAGTCCATGTCCCCAATCAGGCCCAGAGCCCACCATACACAATAGTGTGTGCAGCGTGGAACCATGTAGGGGAATATCCCTTGTGCTCCCAACTGCCTGTTTCAGCTCACCATCCACCCCACGACGGCATGCTTGGAAGGGAGAGGGAACTCGCCAGGGCAGTCCTGTTTGCCTTTGCAGTCTGGTTGGGAGCGGGGAAGCCAGTGGCAAAGTTTCCTTTTCCCCTGGAGAGGAGACAGAATTGGAGGCAACAGGTTCTTCCTCTTTCTCCCTCTGCCCACTGGGAGAGAGTGGAAGACAGCAGGGGGGCAATTCTTCCTCTAGGAGGTGGATAAGGGATTCCGAGCCTGGACAATTTTCTTTCTCCTATCTCCAGTTACTGACAAGAAGGTTTGGAGTCCCTTAACCTCCCCAGCCAGACTTCATCCCCTCCTGCTGCTCCTGCTTGAGATCTTCCTCTTGACCTGTCCTTGTCTCTCCAGCCAGTGAAGAGGCAGGAAGATGGGAAGTTCCCACAAGCCCAGGAGAGGAAGAGGAGGGGGAGTTGTGCTTTACCCCCTGCTCAGTAGCTCTTGCTTGCTGGGCTGATGACATATCACAGGCCTCCGTGAGCTCTGTCACTTAGGAGTTCCCTCTTGCTGGCAGATGTCAAGGCGCAGGCCTCAATGACGTCACCGGTATAGCAGCTGTAGTCGTCAGGAATGAGAGTGGAGCACAAGTCTACATGATGGGCGTCAGGCTCAGCACTAGAACTGGTCAAAATAGGGGAATTGCTTTGTTTTCTAAAAAACATTCTGCAGGTAAGTTCTCAGGTGGCTGATGAGCCATTTCTCTTTCCGTGAAAGGAGCAAGTGACCACTATGAAGGAAGGAAAGCGAGAAAATGGAAATGAGGGATACAGGTACATGGAGAGGAAGAGCAAAGGGAAAGAAAATAAAATAAAAGGGAATTGAAAAGAAAAGCAAACAAGTTTTCTGTGAAAATTTTTTGATGAAAAAATGTTTTTGGCTTTCATCGTTTCCCCTTTTTCTCCAAATTTACTGCTCCATTCCCCCCACCCACACCCATTTTTCTGGTGGCAAAATGGAAAAAGGAAAATGGAAATAAAGAAAATAAATGGGAGAAAACTCCAAAAAACCCAAACCCTCAAACCTGAACATTTTTCAGTTTTTCATAGAAAAATTGGAAAACTCTGAAATACAAATGTCTGTTACCATTTTTGATTAATAAAAAAAAAGCCAATTGTCATCAACAGATGTTTTTGAATGAAAAATTTGGTGCAGATCTACTCAGCAAATGTACCATTTGTGATGTTGGTAAGTCATAGGCCTTTGTGAGCTCACTGGTTCAGCACCGCTCATTTGCTGATCTGATGTCAAGCTCCGTGCTGTCAGCAGCGTAGCTAGTGGGGTGCAGGGGAACCAGCTGCTTCCCCTCAGCATATTTTTTAAAAAGCGGCGCCTTAGGTGAGGTTACCATGGTGCCATGGGTAGGGCCCACACTCTGCTCTGAAGCTTGGCCTGCCCGCTTCACCCAGCGTGCTCCATACCCCGCCCCCACTGATCAGCTGTGTCTCCCAGCAGGAGGGAGACAGCTGATCCTGTGGCAGGGAGGGAAGGGGAAGAACTGAGCTCCAGCAAGCTGGGCTCCTGCAGGCAGGCTTTGCTGGCTTCCCCTAGTGTGCTGCATAAACCCTGCCCCCTCTCTGCCTCGCCAATTAGCTGTCTCCCAGCAGGAGGGAGACAGACTGTGCTCCTGCCCCCCGCTCCTGTGTGCTGCCTGCTTCCAGGGGCCACAAATTGCAGAGCAGCCCCCTCAGAAGAGATGAGAGGGGCTGTCCCACCGGGTGCATGCGCAGCCCCCCGGAGCACTGCTTTGTCCCATTATATCCAAATTCGCGTTATATTGAGTCGCATTATATTGAGGCAGAGGTGTTATCTGATATGTTGGGTGGCACCTTTTTTTATGTGCTCACTCCCTCTGTTGTCGCCACTGCGTCCTGTGTGAGGTCAGTGGCAGAGGAGTTTAGTATGCTGGGCTTATATCAAGGCACATGCCTGTGGGGTTTATTGGGTCAGTCCCTCTAGCTTGCTGGGCTAAAGCCAAGATGCAGGACTTTGTGAAGTTATTGACTCAGCTCCTCTAGATTTCTGGACTTATGCTAAGGTGCAGGCCTATGAGAGGTTATGGGATCAGCACCTCTAGCTTGATGGGATGATGAGGCCCCTGAAGTTACTAGATCAGAACACCAGTGGTTAAAGCAGACCAGTGTAGGAAGGCAATCTCACCCATTCTGGTTGTCATGGGTATTGATGTCATGTGGTGAATTGACAATGTATCATCTTGTCTGTGGGGGAGATGACATGGGGTATTGAATGTAGACCAAAGAATATATCTATCTGGAAAGAGTCCATGTCCCCAAACAGGTGCATGGCCAGCCAGACGTATGCATGTGGGGAGGGGTGGGGGTGTGGGGCTGTGTGTGGAAGGTGTACATGCAATCTTGAACTGTTCTGTTCTCATTATTTCTGACCACACTAGAGGAATCTGGTGGCAGGGTCTCCCATTTCCCCTGCAGAGTTGGGACAACTGGAGGAAGCAGAAGATGGAGAACCAACACAGGGACATATCTTCCTAGAGGAGAAAGAATGAAGATGCAGGTAGGGGATTCCAGGTGGGGATGCTGCTACTTCGATTGGCAGGAAACTTTGGTCCCTGTATACTTCACCACCCAGTGAAGATATGGAGGGATCTGAGGAAAGGAAGAGGAGGGTGAGCTCTCTCTCTGATTTAAGGAGAAAGGGGAGAATATGAGAGCACAGTGCCCCTTACTCTAGCCCCCCCTCAACACAATGTAAAGTTTATGACCCAATGGAACTCCAAATGAAGTCGGGAGGGGGGGTGTCTTTCTGTTGACTTCACTGGGATTTGGACTGAGCCTTAAATAAGCAAAAGCAAATATGTTTAATGTGTGACTGCAGGCAACTAACATGAATTCAGCTTTAATGTTACATCAAGGGTCAGGAGATTCTTAAGGTTAAATGTTCCCCTGCAGCATTAACTCAGCCACACTGTACATCCTGTACTGTTTATAATTATGCATCAATAGCTGAGAATGAAACATGGAACTGTACATTTAAATATAGAAAACAAGACTACAAAATACCATCTGTTTAAAGAAAAACAACAATTAAAAGCAGAAAGCAATGGATACATACGCATGCATTTCTTTGTCTGGGTGTCAGTAGTAATAGCTTGCTCGCTGCAATGGATTTTGCTGTGTTGTTTTTTGTGATAAATTAATAAGAAAAACATTTAAGAAGAAGATAATGCTGCATGTGTGCCACATGGCCAAATTAACATTATGGAAGGAGCTATTCTCTCTTGGGATTTCTTGAGCTTTGAGCACTTGATTTTGCAACCTAACCATTGCATTAATAATAATTTCAAAAATTCAGTTTGTCTGGGCTTTTAAAAAAACAGAACTAAATTAAAAATCAGAGAACAAATTTAGATCTGTTTGGCTGACACAAGCTTACAAGCTCCGCAGGTCATTGTAATTTCCATTAACCAACAATCAAATCTCAATTATTCGAACACAAGTGAACCAAAGGTCTTGGTTAGTTTCAGTACATGATATCCACTCCCACTCCTCCCACCCACACACCAAGGTCTCAATGAAGCTTAGATCCTTCAGAGTTCCTGATGTCCACAGCAGCAAACCGGTGAGATGAAAGGCAGAAGGAACCTAGGATTCCTAATGGCTTCCAGATGAAGACCCTTTCAAAGTAACAGATCTGCTGCCCCACCTAGTGCTGGGATCATACAGTGGCTCCTGGAACCTGACCTTTCCATTGCTCATGCTCTGCCCTTCTCTCTTTCATTCATCTCTTCCGCTCTCCCCACAAGGCGAAGAGCTGGGTCTGGCTTCAGACTCCTGCTTGGGTAAAAGGCTCTGTGATGTGTGCCTTCTGGAGAGGCTGCTCAGCTTGCCTGCCTGGCCTAGCGGTGAGCTCCAAATTTGAACCCAGGGATCTGTGATGAGGGCTCAGGGGAGCCTGTTCCCCACCCAGGGGACTGTCTGAATAATATTACAATGGGACCTGGAGGGGGCTTCTCATTCTTTAGGTACTAAGTAGGCAGTAACTGCGCACCCTGCCATCGCTGTGTCCCAAGGCCCAACGGTTCTCACCACATGACTCATTAGCCCAGGATATTGTTATTAGCCAGTAAGCACTCTGGAGATTGAGATCATTTTTTTTTCTCAGAGCTCAGGGGAGCGGAAGGATCAAATGGTTCCTCAGGGGAATTTCTCCTTTTTCTCTTCCCCAGGTGTCTTCCAGCATCTATGCAACTTCCAAGGATACCCTGTGTTTGATTTCCTGTGCCCCATAGTATCACCACCTACAAAATAGATCTATGCCTTTCCTGGCTGATGAAAGCCAATGAAGAACAACTGTACTCACTGCTAACAGGAATAATCAATACCTTCTTCAGAGACATAAACGTGCCCACCTCCATGAAAATCATTGCCTGATCCACACAAAACCAGCCTTTGATGCAGAAAACCTCTCCAATCTTTTCGCCATCTCCAACCTCCCATTCCTAGACAAAATCATTGACAAAGCAGTGGCAGGCAATCTTCAACAATGTGCAATGTCAGCCAACATGCTGTTCGCTTCCCAACTGGGCATGGAATGAGGACGGCCCAAGAAACACTAATGCACCACCTCTTTCTGGAGATGGTAGAGGCCACAATCTTCCTACTTCTAAATCTCTCTGCAGCGTCCCCCAAAGAGAACCACAATGATTATTGTCCTACTTCTCTCACATGGCTGGGGCAGACAGACACTACTACGACGCCAATCATTTTTCTCCAAAAGGACCCACAAAGCAGAGATTGGCAACTGGTCCTTTTCCTCCAAAAGCCTCAACTACATGTTGCCACAGGAATCCATCCTGTCCCCCCTCCTCTTCCAAATCTGCATGAGGCCCTCTGGAGAGACAGTGAGATGTCATGGAATCTGCTGCTAATAATACACCACTGAAACAGCCAGGTAGCTCATTATCCAAAGAGGCAACGCTCTTGTGTGCTAAATCAGTACCATTATCTCTGCTGTACAGATATAGAAACTGAAGTACCAAGAGGCTAATGCCCAATTTTTCCAAAAACATCTACTACATTTTCCTCAAATTTTGGGTGCCTAACTTTAAACCACTAGGGCCCGGTTTTCTGAGATGCTGAGCACCCAGAAGTCCAGCTGCAGTCAACAGGAGCTGTGGGTTTTGAGTGGACCTTTCTCTAGTAACAACACAAGGTAGCTGCATCATGACATTGTGCCAGGATGGTGCTATGACCCAGTGCAGTGACCCAACAAGTCTATTCTGCAGTGCCACGCTCAGTGGGGGAACAGGGTGGACAGCAGTTATATGATTATCTGCTGTGAACTCCCCATTATCCTTGTGATTTCCAGGGAAAGTCTTGCTACCTTCAATTTGGCTGAGACTTGGAGCTATTTTTAGAATCTTAAATAAACAGCCAAAGACCCATTTTTAATTTTCATTTAGATCCAGGATTTATATTTCAGTTGTTAATTTTGTTTTAATCTCCTTGTGCTTCATTACCCACTGACTTTCAGGGTCAAGGAGTGAGGAGTAGGAACAGACAGAGGGGGGATGACACAGAAAGAGGGAAAGAGAGCAAGGGGGAAAAGGAGTATTGTTGACAGCATCTGATCCTCCGATTAATGTATTTGTAAGCAGATTAACCGAATCCCAACTGCTCTGTGCCAGGTTTCTTCTCTAAGCTTCTCTCTCCCCCATGTAAACAAAAGCCCCACAGAAATACATTTCCATGAGTGAATGCCCACAGCATGGATCAGGCCCAATGCTTTCCCATGCCAGACACCTGAGAAGAATATGAGAGGGAAACATGAGTTACTACGTCCTTTAAAAAAAAACAACACATCGCTTTGGGACCTGCTGCCACTTCTCTGCAGGTTGCATGAGTCTGTTTGGGGTTCTCTACCTTCGGGAGGAGAGAGATGCAAGGAGAAGAGGGTAGTGGTGGGTGGTATTATTTTGGTCTCAGATGAGCATGAGAATTTGTGACCTCATTATGCTTTACTTATCCATAACCCTCTGCATAGCAACCGCTCCAACACAGTGACAGGGGAGGGAGAAGGCGAGTGAAAACAACCCATTAGAGAATCACTGAAACAACAGACTCAACAGAAAATAATGAATTGCTGAACGTTAGGCCTTGCCCCCTCTCGCCCTGCTCCAGCAAAGTGCTCCTAAGGAATGCCTGTAATAAAGGTACATTGTGCCATTCTATTCCAGGGGCTCAGAGCCCTTCACAGCCATTCAGGAACCAAACCTTGCAGCCCCTTGGTGAGCATCATTATCCATATTTTAGAGGTGGCAAAGGAAAGAGGAGAAGTGACTCACCCAGGGTCTTTCAGGAGGTCAATGACAAAGCTGAGAACAGACCCCAGATAGTGTAAGTCACAGGCATGTGCTTTGGCTACTAGATCATCCTGTATTTAATGGCCAAATATCACCCTCTTCTGATGAGCACTCCGAATTCAATCTCCATATTTTATTCATATCTGGACTTCACAAGGCAACTCCTCTTACAGTCCTTCTCAACCTTTCTCCCCCAAATATGTGGAAAGATGAGTGAAGTTCTGGAACAGCCTTCCAACAGGAGCAGTGGGAGCAAAAAGCCTAACTTGTTTTAAGACTAAGCTTGATAAAGTTTTGGAGGGGATGGTATGATGAAACTGCCTACAATGACATGTGGCCCACCTGCGACTTCTAGCAGCAAATATCTCCAATGACTGCAGACAGGACACTAGATGGATAAGGCTCTCAGCTATGACAGAGAATTCTTTCCCAGGTGTCTGGCTGGTGGGTGTCACAAACATGCACAGGTCTGACTGATTGCTGTATTTGGTGCTAGGAAGGACCACACTGGCAGATACCCTGGGGAGGTGTGTGTGGGGCAGGGGGTTGCCTTCCTCTGTAGCATGGAGCCCAGGTCACTTGCTAGTTTGAACTAGGGTAAATTGTGGATTCTCTGTAACCTGAATTCTTTAAATCATGATTTGAGGACTTCAGGAACTCAGTCAGAAATTAGGGGTCTATTACAGGAGTGGATGGGTGAGGTTCTGTGGCCTGCAACATGCAGGAGGTCAGACTAGATGATCACAATGGTCCCTTCTGGCCTTAAAGCACACAAGGATTTGCCACCTGTCCTGATGTTAAATGTGATGATCACAGCTTCCTTGGACACCGGTGGGGTACTAATGCCATGCTTGTGTTATACAGTGTGACAACATGGTGAATCTGTACCTAAAGAAAGTCTACAAGGAGAAAATGACTAGGAGAAGGAACTATCTCACACACTGACCCTGTATTAAGGGAATTCATTCAGTCAGTCCTGGGTTTCTCCACACTGTTCCTCTCAACATTCAACCTTCCTCTGAACAACAACTGGTTGAAACACTCACTGGCTAATTATTCTTTGTTTAGTTTCTATGGACTCCTCTTAACCAGGAAGGATACTGCTGATCTCCTACACTAGCTTCAAAACTATCCGGGTTTTAAAGTACGTACAAAGGAAAGAAGAGAAGCTTTCACAGTTCAAATCTAGCATAAACTGCTAACACATCTCATAAGGTAGAGGATGAAGCGGTTAAGAAACAAAAGAGAAAGAAGAGGAGCACTAATGTACTCAAGCATTTCCCCCTTCCGAGATCGCTGGCATTCTGTCTACCCGGACAATGGGCTGAGCTTTGTAAATAGTGAGAACACTCTAAGAGTGGAGGTACTCTAGCATTGCAACCAGATGACTGTTGCTCATATAAATTGTCCCTGAAGAGATGCCACCACCCAAGACTTTTGAATAACACACTTATACTTCACTGTGCCGTATGGCCATGAGTTCTAACCCACACCTTGTCATAAAGCAATTGTTTTTTAAAAAATCCTTACTGGAAATGGAAATTGAAAGGGAGAATGGGACCAAACAAGAATACACCAAGTCAGTTAAGGCTGCAGGGAAAAGATAAGGGCAAAAGAAGAAAAAAAAGCAAATAAGTTTATGCTGCCTAAGGCGCTAAAGGAAATAAGAAGGGATTTACAAATTCATTAGGAGGAGAAGATGTGCCTGAAAGAAGGTAGGTTCATTAATACATGAGGATGGGGATGAAATTAATGATTCGAAAATGGCTGAGCAGCTTTTTTAAATCTGTCTTTATAAGAAGAAAAAGGAAGAAGAAATTTGGACTAGAAAGGAAGGGAGGAAAAGCTTCTCAGACATCGCTACTGAAAAACAGCAAGTAAGGAAACACTTGGAACTTTTACAGATCAGCTAGTCCAGATATGTAAACACCATCCAACATCCTGATCTTGCAAAGATGGATGCACCTGCTTAACTTCATTCACTGTAAACTGTCTCTTTCGCTTTGATGCACTACTCACAAAGTGTAAAAGTTAAGCACGTGTTTAAATATCTGCAGGATTGGAGTCCTAGACTGTTGTTAAGGGAACTAGCTGACAAACTTACTGTATCTCCGACATATAAATCTGAAAAACCACAGAGAGGTAGGGCATTTCCAGAAGACTGAAGAATAGCAAATGTCATACTGATTTTCAAAGAAAAGTGATCCTGGCAATTATTTTACTGTAAGTCTACTTTCCATATCTAGTAAAATAATAGAACACATATTAAAGAGAAAAAAAGATCATTAAGCACCTGGAGAAGAGAACCATCTTTGTGGTACAATAATACAGTTAGCATATGAAGGGAAAGTGGAAATGGGCTGTTTGGGGATTTTAGTGATGCATATGATGCTGCATCCTCTTGGACAGTGGATTAAAAACTGGTGGAAGGACTGTAAATAAAGTATCATTTGGTGGAGAGGTGTCTAATAGGGTACCATGGGGATTGTTCTCAGGTCCCGTCTATTAAACCAGTGAAAGGAAGGAAAGTCAAAAGGAAGTCACAGCATGTCAGTGAATTTGCAGATGACACTCAAGTGGCAAGCATGGGGGGAGGGATAGCTCAGTGGTTTGAGCATTGGCCTGCTAAACCCAGGGTTGTGATCTCAATCCTTGAGGGGGCCATCTAGGGATCCAAGGCAAAAATCTCTCTGGGGATGGGTCCTGCTTTGAGCAGGTGGTTGTCTTGATGACCTCCTAAAGTCCATTCCTACCCTGATGTTCTTCTAAAAAAAAAATCCCAGGATGGACAGAGAAACAGACCTTCATGCTT
The DNA here is from genome assembly GCF_007399415.2 of Gopherus evgoodei. Lineage (NCBI taxonomy): Eukaryota > Metazoa > Chordata > Testudines > Testudinidae > Gopherus > Gopherus evgoodei. The sequence goes on from NC_044322.1 coordinate 209,025,120, forward strand.
CAAAGACATCTTTAACTGTAAGCAAGTACAAATGTACATCCATAACTTTACACATGTGAATAATATGAGCATACAAGTAACTGCAATAAACTAACTGAAAATTAAGCACATACGTAAATCTTTGCAAGAGAGGGGCCATAATGCAAAGGAAACTAGACACACTAGAAACATAGGCTGAACGCAACAAAATGAGATTAATCTTGGGAAAATGCAGCTGATAGCCCTGGAGAACAATAATCCAGAACACAGATACTGAATGAGAGGGAGAAAACAGGAAAGCAATCATGTTAAAAGAGATCAGGGTGAACAGAAAGCAGCAAATAAGAAATGAGCTTGTGACACTGAAGCAAAAGAAGCTCATGCAGTTTGGGGCTGTGGGCTGTATATACGGAGGGATCACATCATGACATAGGGAGATAATAGACCGTTTCTGCACACCTTTGGTGCAACCACCCTAGGAATTTAGTTTTGCTCATCCTGTTACCCACAATGAATGGCAAATTGGAGGGAATTCACAGAAGAGCAGCAAAATTGATCAGGGAACTGGAGAGATTTATGAGAAAAGACAAAAAAAGGTTAAATGTGCATCCCTTTACTAAAGAAGGACTCAGAGGGAGCAGGCATAATAGCTATACAAAGCTGTTTGAAGCATGTCAATATTATGGAGTGGGAGGGATTGTTTAGAGTGGTAGCTGGGTAAGAACTAGGCGTAATGGGATTAAACTAAGACAGGAAAATCAGACTGCAATATGTTGGCCCTGATTCTGCTTTTACATCAGTGTAAATTAGCAGTAACTCCGCTGAAGTCAATGGGGCTACACTAATATAAAGTTGATATGAGAAAGATCACAAACAGGAAATAGGTCATCTATGTCTCTCCAATGTATCTGATTCTTTCGTACACCAAAAGAGGCTTAGAGGTGGGGTTTTTTTGTTTGTTTGTTTGATTTGTTCCTTGTTTTTAAGAAAAGCAGACACTTCATGGAGCATGTAGTTTGCCCTGTGGAATTCATACTTCTGCAGAGGCAAACAGCGAGGCTGGATTTTTCAGTACCTCTGGATAATCTTATGACCATTAACAGACGTATATTGAGTTAAGAGACGATATTAAGGGTCATCAAGCATCATTTTTCAGTATGATCATTATTATAAACATTTATATTATGGTAGTGCCTAGAGGCCAACAAGGTCGGAGACCCATTGTGCTTGGCACTATACAAACATACAGTAATAAAAGTCCCTGCCCTCAGACCACTCATGCTTCCAGCTGTCCACTGATCACATGTGTGGGATGGGATGGCAGAAAGAAATCTCTGAATCTTGCCCCAGTAGATAGAACACTGCACAAAATGGCCATGTCACTGGCCTCCTAAGAATCAAACGGAGACAGGACAACAGATTAGATCCCCTATAGCGCATCATGCTCTCTTCAAACAGTTTAAATAGGCCCAAATCTTGTCCTACACTCTTATCATTAATCATTTGTTGAGAAAGATCCTTTGCCTTCAACATACTAAAAAACCAAAACAACCCCACACTGCACCTCCAGTTTTCACCACTGAGGTTTACAGAACCACAGACGTTAGAGATGGAAGAAACCTATACGGTGAGCACGACTGCAGAGAGAAACTCGCTTTCCACTAAAGTACAGCCAGCACAAGGGTGAAATGCATCGGCTCTTTCACAGCACATAGTAATACTGCACTCCATCCAGAACACAGCAAAAGGAAAGAGAGGCGGGGCAAGCTAAGCAACTCCAGGAGGAGGGGAAAAACCGGAAAACTATTCACAGGCACCAGAGAGTATGGTGTTCTTTTTAAATCCTTGACCCAAAGCAGGTCAGAAAAGGAGCCTTTTGTTTTAATTCAGAAAAGTCAAGCAGCAGTTCTTTGACTACATCACTGAAAAAACCTTCCAGGCTTTTGGCTTTTGCCTTGCAATTACAATTGCAATCAACAGATGGTGATTATTTCACAGGCCAGGGCATCTGGTCAGCTCCTAGCCGAACATTAATAAAAGACCTCTGCACGATTTTATCAGATGTTCTGCTCCAGATTTGCAAATCAGGCTGGTAGTAAAAGAGGTGGAGTAGAAGAGGAGAACGAGTGATTGATTTCTCTCATTTCTGGGAAATGAAGTGAATTTATGGGTACATCCACACTACCTGCCGGATCGGCGGGTAGCGATCGATCTATCAGGGATCGATATATCGCATCTCGTCTAGACGCGATAAATCAATCCCCAAACATGCTCCCATCGACTCTGGAACTCTACCAGGGCAAGAGGTGGAAGCGGAGTTGACAGGGGAGCCGCAGCAGTAGATCCCGCGCCGTGAGGACAGGAGGTAAGTAGAAATAAGATACGTCGACTTCAGCTACACTATTCCTGTAGCTGAAGTTGCGTATCTTACATCAATGTCCCCCTTCCCCCTAGTGTAGACCAGGCCTATGAGGAGGGACCTGGGGAAAAGGGTGTGAGGTGGGGACTGAGGCTCTGTAGAAACACAGCTGAACTAAATCCCCAAAGCCTAACGCCCCTGGACTGTGGAGGATGCAGAGCCAGAGTTCACAGCTGGAATCTCTCAGCAATGAGCTGAGCCCAAACCATGACTTCAGGGCACATCTTTATAACGTCTTGCTCTTTTAAAGCATCCTTCATCCAAGGTTTGTAACGTGTTAACTACTTGTGCTGAACAATCAGTTCCACCTTGTATTTAGCTGTGACACTCTGAGGTAGTTTCCCAGACCTGAAGAAGCGCTCTGTGTAAGCTCAAAAGTTTCTCTCTCTCACCAACAGCAGTGGGTCAGTAAAACAATATTACCTCACCCAACTTGTGTCTCTCATGTCCTGGGACTGACACGGTTACAACAATACTCCTTACAGTCATTCAAGCCTCACAAGCCACTCTCCTCTCCCCAGTGGGGGAGGTAAGATTTACTGCACCCAAGAATGAGTGGAGCAACCTAAAACACATAACATGGTGAGATTCTGTCCTTGCTTTACACCAGGGTCATTGTGATTAGTGACAAATGAACAGTTATTAGGCGGGTGGGGAATCCCCCCTCCCTCTCCGCCTGGTGCAGAAGAGCAGCAACGTTCACTGCTAACTTTAAAAAGCAATTGTATAAAACAGCACCCTTCAGCTTATTTCTCCTACAGACCCAACTCACCTTGAGCCACTTATGTCAGCTTGACAGCTATTGTAATTTACTGACTTTATATGTATGAAGGAGTCATATTGCCCATTATAGTGGGTGGGCCCATATAGAGGATAAAAGACTGATTTCTGACAACAGCAAAAAGCATTGTTACACTTTTCATTCCAAGCTTAACTTTAGGGATCTATTCAGGTTTTATCCCTGGGCAATTCTCCTCTGCTAGCCTCTTGGAGGGTAAAAGAGGTAGTGGGGCTTCTGTATTACATCCATTATGGGGGAACCCCCCTGTACAAGCAATTATTTTACTGCACATGACGGATGCTTTTGATCACCTCTCCAACTCAGCTCTTCTCTAGTCATGGTCCTGCCGGTCAGATGTGTTATTTATTGCCTCCTCACCCTAAACATTTCAACTTGATGGGAGTTGTTCCGTGCGCCAGGGCAATGGTTGCACAGTTGCTAGCAGCTGGGCCATTCCACCTGTTATTTTCCTTGGAAAGAGGGACAGCCTCTTTCTGTCCCTTTCTTAGATAGGCCTTGGCTACACTGGAGAGTTGCAGCGCTGGTGGTGGCTTTACAGCACTACAACTTACTCACCATCCACACTTGCAAGGAACATACAGCGCTGCATCTCCTTGGCTACAGCGCTGGCTGTACTCCACCTCGACCTGGGGAATAACGACCGCAGCGCTGGTGATGCAGCGCTGCTCCGAAAGTGTGGCCACCAAAAGCGCTGTTATTGGCCTCCAGAGGTATTTGGAGGTATCCCAGAATGCCTGTTCAGCCACTCTGCTCATCAGTTCAAACTCTACAGCCCTGCTCAGGTGACCCGCCCTTTAAATGCCCCGGAAATTTTAAAAATCCCCTTCCTGTTTGCTCAGCCAGGTGTGGAGTGCAATCAGTGAATCTTTCCAGGTGACCATGGCTGCACGCGCCAAACGAGCCCCAGCACGGAGCAATGGCGAGTTGCTGGACCTCATCAGTGTTTGGGGGGAGGAAGCTGTGCAGTCACAGCTGCACTCCAGCCATAGGAATTACGATACCTATGGGCAGATATCAAGGGCCATGCTGGAAAGGGGCCATGACCGGGATGCAGTGCAGTGCAGGGTTAAAGTAAAGGAGCTGCGGAGTGCCTATTGCAAAGCCCATGAGGGAAACTGCCGCTCTGGTGCTGCCCCCACGACCTGCCATTTTTACAAAGAGCTGGATGCGATACTTGGGGGTTACCCCACCACCAATCCGAGGACCACGATGGACAGTTCAGAGCAGGGAGGGAAGGTGGAGGAGGAGGAGGGGGAGGAGGAAACTGAGAGTGAGGGTACTGGGGTAGGGGGAGACACCCCGGAGTCCCAGGAAGCATGCAGCCAGGAGCTCTTCTCAAGCCAGGAGGAAGGCAGCCAGTCGCAGCAGCCGGTACTTGGTGAAGGACAAGCAGAGGAGCGGGCTCCTGGTAAGCGGCTTTTATTTTCAGGATGGAAATGTTTCAGGAGAGGAGGGAGGGTTAGGGCTGCATGCATGCATGCCTAGATGTGGACTAGCCCACTGATGTGATCTTTCATGTGGCAGTAATCGGCCTCGGTAAAATCTTCAAAAGTTTCAGCCAGAGAGTGGGCAATGCACTTGCGCAAGTTTACAGGGAGAGCCACTGTGGTCCTTGTCCCAGTCAGGCTAACGCGTCCGCGCCACTGTACCGCGAAGGGTGAGAGGACCATTGCTGCACACAGGCAAGCTGTATAGGGGCCAGGGCGGAATCCACATTGCTGTAGAAGGTCTCCCACTCTTCCCAGGTGACCCACAGCAGCGATATAGCTTCCAGGATTAACTCCTGTGGAAAATGTTGGGGGAGTGTTCAGTGTAGGTGCCCCCTGCAGCTGTTTGCTTTCTCCAACGCACAGAAACCCCAGCACAGCCCTGAAGCAATCAGTCCCCCTTACTCACCATTTCGGGGCTCCTGTGGGTTATGTGCGCTCTCTTTGGCATGGGAAAATTATGCTAAAGTGAAGACTGTAAACTCCTTCACTGTGTGGGAATAACTGTCTGAGATATAAACAGTGCTTCTTCTGTTAACTGTTGCCTTTTTTTCCTTTCCACAAGCGACCTTGAGTTCTCAGCTGCCTGTGTTAACAGCAGCTCAAAGACTCCAAAACCTGTGGAAGAAGCCATGAAAAAGTAAAGACAACCTACTGCAAACAGTTATGGATCACTCTGCCAGACAGAATAAAAAACTGCAGGACTGGAGGGAAAGGGAAAGCAGGATCCGCCAGAGAAACGCAGTGGCCAGGAAGAAAAGCACAAAACAGCTGATAAGTACCCTCGGGCGCCAAGCGGACTCTATCCAGGTTCTCGTAGCCATGCAGGCAGAGCACTACTGCACCTCCCCCCCCTAGTCCCAAAGCTCTTTCCCTTGTGCAACAATGTCAGCTCCAAACCCCCTTCCCTAGCATCCAAGTTCTTACCTCCACCAGCTGCCTCCAACACCTGTACGTTCACCAACCAGCCCTGAGAACTACGACCCCTAGCTTCTGCACTCTACCCCCATCACCATGCAGTATAGGCATCCTGAAGTGCAGCAGTCATTGCACAGCACTTCAGACAGGACATATTCAAACCTGTCACTGTACAGTTCCCCCCCCCGCCCTTTTAGGTTCCCAAAATGTTGTGTGTCTGTCAATAAAGTTATTTTCCTTTCAATAAATGAATTCTTGGCTTTGAAAAGTCTTTATTATTGCAGAAAGTCAAAGATACCTTAGCCCAGGAAAGAAACAGGCACTGCAAATCAGCTTAGCAAACACAGATTCCTACTAACATTGTAACCACTGCACTTCACTCCCGTGCAAAGCACCAAACATTACTGTTGGTTTTCAGCCTCAAATTTCTCCCTCAAGGCATCCCTGATCCTTGAAGCCCTGTGCTGGGCCTCTCTAGTAGCCCTACTCTCTGGCTGTGAAAATTCAGCCTCCAGGCGTTGAACCTCAGAGGTCCAAGCCTGACTGAATGTTTCTCCCTTCCCTTCACAAATATTATGGAGGGTACAGCACGTGGATATAACCGCAGGGATGCTGCTTTCCCCCAAGTCTAGCTTCCCATACAGAGATCACCAGCGCCCTTTTAAATGGCCAAAAGCACACTCCACAGTCATTTGGTACCGTCTCAGCCTGTAGTTGAACTGGTCCTTGCTCCTGTCAAGCTTCCCTGTATACGGTTTCATAAGACAAGGCAAATTAACGGGTAAGCGAGGTCTCCAAGGATCACAATGGGCATTTCAATGTCCCCTATTGTGATCTTCTGGTCTGGGAAAAAAGTCCTTGCCTGCAGCTTCCTGAAAAAGGCCAGTGTTCCAAAAGATACGTGCATCATGCACCTTTCCAGGCCAGCCTGTGTTAATGTCAATGAAACGCCCACAGTGATCCACAAGCGCCTGGAGAACCATAGAGAAATACCCCTTCTGATTAACATACTCAGATGCTAGGTGGGGTGGTGCCAGAATAGGAATATGCATCCCATCTATCACCCCTCTACAGTTAGGGAAACCCATTTGTGCAAAGCCATCCACAATGTCCTGCACGTTCCCCAGAGTCATGGTTCTTCTTAGCAGGATACGATTAATGTCCCTACAAACTTGCATCAAAACGACTCCAACGGTCGACTTTCCCACTCCAAACTGGTTCTCGACCGATCAGTAGCTGTCTGGAGTTGCCAGCTTCCAGATTGCAATAGCCACCCGCTTCTCCACCAGCAGGGCAGCTCTCAATCTCTTGTCCTTCTGCTGCAGGGTGGGGGTGAGCTCAGCGCACAGTCCCATGAAAGTGGCTTTTCTCATCCGAAAGTTCTGCAGCCACTGCTCGTCATCCCAGACTTCCATGATGATGTTATCCCACCACTCAGTGCTTGTTTCCCGAGCCCAAAAGCAGCGTTCCATGATGCTGAGCATTTCAGTGAAAGCCACAAGCAATGTCGTGTCGTATGCGTCAGGTGACTCTCAATCATCGTTGGACTCCTCATCATTTTGGATCTTAAGCAATAGCCCAACTGCCAAACGTGATGTGCTGGCGAGACTCGTCAGCATACTCCTCAGCAGTTCGGGCTCCATTTCCCACAGAAATCGCGCTGCACAGAAACTGTTGGGAGAGTCACAATGGCGCCAAATGTGGACAGAAAAACAGGGACTGCTGGGATCTAAAGCGATGCATCACGGGGTGTTGGGTCAGGAAGCAGAATGACCCGCACCATTCTGTCCCCGTCCCAAAACCCACGGCGCCAAAATGGGAAGAGGTGCTCTGTGGGATAGCTGCCCCTAATGCACCACTCCCAACAGCGCTCCAAATGTGGCCACACTGCAGCGCTGGTAGCTGTCAGTGTGGCCACACTCCAGTGCTTTCCCTACATAGCTGTACGAAGACAGCTGTAACTCCCAGCGCTGCAGACCTCCAAGTGTAGCCAAGGCCATAGACTCTGGTCACTAAACCATTATCCACTAAATCTTCAATAGCTGGCTGCCCCAGTTGTCAGTGCTTGTAACAAAATCATGGCCAACTAGGATTTCACGTTTGTCATTGCAATACATAACACAGCCATTAGGAACTTCACTACAGAAGAAGTGGGAGTATAACTCAGATCCTTCAGCTTCAAAAAACACAAGTCCCCACTGCTGGAGCTAAATGAGAATTGCCTTTATCTTGAGCAGTATTAGACTTTACATTATGGCACCAAGCTGAAGAGTTTTGATTCCCCCTGCTCCACTCTCCACCCCACCCACCCCCCCACACCTAACCCCCGTGGAAAGGATTGGAGGAATTTAGCCATTTCATTACATGCTCAGCATGACTACATAGGAGAACTGAATTATACTCCTGGAGCAGAAGAGGGGAAATGACATTACACTGTATGCATACAATGAACAAGCTGGTTCTGAAATAAAAGAACAGCTCGCTACACACAGGTGCCTATTAAACTAATGGACTAGATAGTTATGCCCAGGATTTCTGGAGATAAAAAAAGTTCATTTCCTCAGAGATCAATATTTTGACCTTCTTGACCTTACTGGGCCTGTGCGTATTTACCCATTTTAATTTCAGATTAGCATCTTGCATTTTCCGTACCAATGGATTACTGTTTCTGCCTGTGCTGCAACTCCACTTCATAAAAGTATCACTTACCCTCCCCCTTGTTCAGAAAATCAAGTCAGATCTGACCAGATGGCACATGCTCCTGTGCTCTGTGTCAGGCTGCATTAATTCAGGGGAAATGAATTCTCCTCCAAAACTATATTTATTTCAGACACTGCCGTGTCCAGCCAGTTGTCCTCCGCAAAGCCAAACATCGCTTCATTCCATGAGTGTATCTGAGGAGTTGGGGTGGGAAAAACCCTGCTGGAGGTCTCAGATGCCAGGATCCAGGGCAGTCCCAAATTTGTCCAGGTATAGCTCTTCAGTGCCTACGGACTTAACCTATCCACTTCATCTGAGCTGTAACCCTTTTCCCAAGGCTTAGAGCAAGAGGAAGAGGAAAGCTACTGCACACAGAACAAAGCCACTAACTGCTTAGGCTGTACTAATAAAACAGCTCAGAATCCGTGACCTGTCCTTGTGTTCTGGTTTCCTAGGGAACATAGATGGCAGAAAAGGAGATCGCACTGGATCATGGGGCATCATGGCAAGCAGGAAGTGCCTCCCGCTTTATAATATCTGGGGGGCCTCCTCTCCACATTTCTGACCAGGCCTTGGGACAAAGGAAGAAAAGCCTGACCCAGAAAATCCATCCTTGGTTTTAAACCAAATCTGATCTGTGCTAGGCAGGATTTTGGGAGCTCAGTGTGTGGTCTGTGGATGTGCAGTAAAGTAGTGCAGGTAGAAGCAGTAAAGCTGATGGTTTGGTGCCTCAGTGGCAAGTCTCAGTGTCTTGATTCAAAGTGATCTCAGACTCTAGCACCAAAACCTTTCTGCGAATGTACATCTGGAGCTTTAAACATCAGAAGGGTGATTGTGTAGGGAATGGAGAAAGGTCTTTTCTGTTATGTCATAGGACAGGCACTCTACATCACTGTATACATCCAGCTCCATCAGAGACTCACTGTGTGACCTTGGGCCAGTCACTTTACCTCTTTGTGGCTCTGGGCAGGTGTAGTCGTATTGGAAACCCTTGCGCCCGCCCACTTCTAAAGGCCCCTCCCCCAGCTTCTAGCTGGAGGGACCACTGAATCCAGCGACCAAATGAACTCGATGGACAACAAATGAGAAAATCAGGAAGTGAGCTGAAGGTCAGAGGTTCAAAATGAGAGTACCAGATGGGGACACTGAGCAAAGAACCCCAGACAGCGCCCACTGCTCCTCATAGGTGTCGAGGGAGCCAGCGGACACTGCCCAGTGGAACTCTGCCCAGATGCGTGAAACTAGGAAGGAACGGAAATAGGCTCCACAGTCACAGAGCATCCCCTCATCCAGCATCATCCTCCTGGTAGTGTAGATGGAAAGTTTGGCCAGAGCCAGGAGGAGGTTGACGAGGAGATCTCGTGACTTTGTGCGGCCATGGATGGGGTGTGCATGAAGGAACAGATGTGGGGAAAAGTGCAGCCAGAACCTCTTGTTGAGGTTCTGGAGGAGCCGGAACAGGGGCTGCAACCTGGCCATTCAAGGTAGGTGTGTGCCAGATTCTCCCTCACGCCGCAAAAGGGGCAGACCTCGGGGATGGGTGTGAACCATGCCAGGTACACACCTGTGCTCATGGCTCCGTGAAGGAGCCACCAACCGATGTCCCCGGCAGGCCGTGGGACCAAGGTGGAATAAAGGCTGGCCCACCAGGGCTCCTCACTCCCTTTAGGTGGAAGATAGTCCCACCATTTGGTGTCAGGGCGGGATGCGAGGGTGAGGAAATGCAGTGTGTGGAGCATGAGCATGTACAGGTGGTCCCGAGGCGCGGTTTGGAACCGGACTGGCTGCAAAGTGCGCAGCCAGCTCAGAGTGTGGGATCTGGGAGGCTGGAGGGGCCCGCGGAACAGGAGCCCACTAAAAATGTCCGGAGGGCCCAGGGTGAGGGGCAGGCAGGGAGCACCCTCTTGCAGGGCCCGCTGCAGGAAGACAAGAGAAACAGGGGACAAGGAGGCCTCCACCTCCTGGAGTATGCGCAGTGGGCAGGTGTAGTGGAGTGGCCACCCCGCTCTGGCCCTGAAGGGGTTAAAACAGCCCTGGAGAGGGCTGCAGCTGGGAAAAGAAAGGCTGATTGGGGAAGCAGCTGCAGGTGAGGCCACACCCCAATCTGGCCACAGCTAGCCCTATAAGAGGGCTGAGGGCCAGAGGCTGAGGCATATACTCTCTCTAGCTTTCTTGAGAGAGAAGGACCTGGCTCCCTGGGAGCGGAGGAGGGTACCTAGGGTGGAGCAGTGCTGGGGAAGGGCAGAGGGAGCTGGGGAGCTCCAGCCTAGAAAAGCCCCGGGCTGCAGGCTGAGTTAAGGGCCCACAAAAGGGTACTAGGGCTGCAGAGGGGTAGCCCAGGAATAGGCAGAGGCAGCTGGTCCAGCCCCCCTTGCTGATAATGAGTGATTTACAGACTGAAGTCTGCCCCAGTGAGAGGGGGCTAGATGATGACTGGCAGTAGCCACTGAGGCAATGTGGGGATAGAGGGTTGGAGGTTCCCGAGTGGGGAAACCCAGACTGTGGGTTACTGCTGGGGGCAGAACCCTGTTGTAAAGGGGCACCGGGGTCTGGGAGGGAAATGGGGGACGGGGCTAGCTGCAGGTGGGACACCGGCCTGCAGAGGGTGCTCTGGGCTGGAAGAGCTAATTTCCAGGATGACCAGGAGGAGGCGCCACACCAGTGAGTTGTTGCCCCACTACAGCAGGAATTGTCTGCTAGGAGATTTCTTGCCTCTTCCTCTGAAGCATCTGGCGCTGAGCTTTGTGGGAGGCAGAATACTGGCCTAGTTGGACCACTAGTGTGATCTGTAATGGAAATTCCTTTGTTTCTAGCTGTCAAATATTATGTATTTACTATCTTATATAGTGCCTAGAGCAACACCTAAGTGCTGTACTATAACTATCATAATCATATAGAAAGACTCTTAATGTGGATAATAATACTTTGCTTCCTCCCAAGGGAGGACTGTAAAGCTGAATTAATTCCTGTTTGCCCAGCTCTGAGAGATCATTGGATGAAAGCCTGTTACAACACAAATAATTATTATTAATTATTCTTTCTGCACAGTTCCCTGTCAAAATTTGCTTGATTCACTGATCAAAAGTGGAGACAAACTGGATCTGAGAACATGAATGTTTCTGTAATGCACTGCAGCTGCTGACAATCAAAGACTAACGATAGAAGGGACAGTCCAGCAGTTAGGGTGTTGGGTTGGCACTTAGAGCTGGGTTCACGACTCTTTTCTGCCATGCACTTCCTGGATGACCTGGGGCAAGTCCCTTAGTCTCTCTGTGCCTCAGTTCCCCATCTGTACAATGGAGGTAATAGCACTGCTCTCCCTCACAGGGGTGTTGTGAAGATAAATCCATTAATGAGGGTGAGGTGCTCAGATACCGAGACATAGAAGTGTCTATGAGTGATACACAGACACCAGGGTCGTCAATAGGATTCAAACATGGGACCTACAGTTTCAAAAGCACAATCCCCTGACAGATGAGTTAAAGGAGTTAGTTCTCCAGCTGACTGGTGTAGGTTCTAGGGCCAGCTGTGAGAAAGAGACAAGCATTATGCTAGTGGCTTAAATGCTGAGGTGCACAGGCATTCAAGTGGCATTTTGTGCTGCTTGCTTACAGACACAGCATTCAGCAGCAAGGCTCAAGGCACATCTTTAGCTCAAGTGATGGTAGCTTCTGCTTTTGGTACCAAAGGCCCTGGTTCAATCGCCAATAGTGACCATTATCTCTGCACATATCTGGTAATGGACGTGGTTCATTACATTTGCAAAGCACTCTGAAGCTATAAAGTACTCAAGATTTATTTGAAGGTCAAGATGCATTCTTTCTGCCTCTTCCATCATGGCTGATATTAAAGAGCCTGCAATCAAAGTCCAGCTAAAGTTGCATTAGGATGTACAGGGTGATTAACATAAATCTCTCACAATGCTCCACTCTACCATGAAAAACAGGTCACAAAGCAAGGGTGGGTGGGGCTGCATTCCACAAAAGGAAGACAGACCACGGACATTCTGGGAGAGTTAGGCAGGGTGGAAGAATGGCAACGGGGCAGGAATGTGTTCTAGCTAACTGCTGTTAGGATGTGCGAGGCAGAAAAGATTCCAGCTCACCTTCCCATAGCTATTGCTTGTATCAGTGAACAGGTCTGATTTGAAAACACTAAGACCATGTCTATACATACAGCGCTACAGTGGCATAACTGTACCAATACCATCTGGTGAAGATGCTCTGTGCCTATGGGAGAGAGTGCTCCCTCATCGGCATTAAAAAAGATACTTCCATAAGCAGCAGAAGCTATGTCGGCAGGAGAAGTTCTCCTGCCAACGTAGAGCTATGCACTTGAGCACTTATGCTATCAAAAGGTATGTCACTCAAGGGGTGGAATATTCATACCCGAGTGAATACGTTTTACTGACATAGGTTCTAGTGCAGACATGGAGAGAACAGATCTGTTGAGGAAGAAGGTCCCATTTCCACAGTCACTGTTTTTTACTGTAACTGCACATTAATAATAGCTGTGATTAATAGATACTGATCACAGAAGTTCCAGCGTGCGGCTGTGTGTCTTTCCCCGAGGGGCCTGTAAGAGCACACGTGAGTGTATTTAGATGAGAAATATAGTTCGTTTTTATGGTTACTGCCTACACATGGCTGGAGGGTTTTTTTAAATCCATGGGGATAAGGTAGGAATGCTTGTGATCATGTCCCAAATCATCAAGGGCCTTTAAATGATGGACCATGAGTTTATATTGAAGGACACTAGCTTTATTGTATCTACCTGACACTAAAGTGCCCACAGTCCTTCCCTGCCCTGAGTCTAGCGTGAGACATGGGCGAGATTCCCTAGTTGTTCCAGAGTCCTGAGTGAGGAACCTTGAAGCAAGCCTTCCCCATGCACGACTAACTAGACCTAAAACATCACGGTCTTTATTCTTAAAAAAAAAAAAATCTTTCCTGAACTCCCTCTGTTTTCGCCCTGGTAATATAGAGATCTCAGATTACTGGGAAGGGTTTGCTACTGCCAGGAGCCATGGCTTAGTATTCCAACAGGTCTGAATCCTTGCAGCATCGACTCAGCCTTTCATCTTTCCAAGATAGAAGATCAGCAGTGTACAATGTGTGGGCGGTAACCAAATGTGCTATTGCTATTCACATGGATATCATTAGTCCAATTACATATTGACTTTCACTCCCTCCTGAACCACATCCCACTAGGTACTCCCTGGGAGCGGTTTCAGCATTGCTATAGGCAGACAGACTAGAACACTTCGATCAGGAGGAGACGTGTCCCTTTACTGAGGGCTCATACAAGATGCTTAGCATCAGCAAGGCTTTTGGGTCTAGTCTTTAAAACCATGGGCCAATCTTTTCCATTTAGAGAAGATTCCTAGAAGTCCTATGGCACTTTATGGTTGTTGGCCCGTGTTCTTGGCTAACATTTCCAGGAACCCAGTTGAAATCTTTGTGCAACTTGTAGCCTGGTGTATCTGCACCAGTTGCCTGTATAACCTCAGATCAATAACCTCAAATGTTTGGGTAGAAACTCAGGCTTTGCAGGATTTCATAGGCTTTCACAACCATGCCCATCCTCTGAGGTCTGTTAGTGAGATGCAGCCATGAAGATCACACATAAGAGACTAGAGAGGGAACAGAAAGTCAAGACAGGCCACAAAGACCACAGTTTCGAGTCCCTGAGAACCAATTTTGTTGTGATTCACTTATCTGCAGCAACAGAGATTATTTTCCTGATGCACAAGAAAAATTAAATGTATTGATACTTATTTTTCAAATGGCAGCAGGGAACCCAGAGCCGGGATGGGTTCAGCCTACAAGTAAAGCTCAAATTTTACAATTGCCAGTTGTCAGAAAATGTGGATATTAATCACCTGACACTACATTTATAAACCATGTGCCTCAATAGCTAGAAGCTCATCAAGAGGACAATCATCTCCTGGTAAGCAAGTGAGGTACTGCCTTTCCCCTCCCACCCCACAAGAGGCCAATGTCTCAAGCACTAAAAATACTAAACAGGAAAACACGTTCTTCTCAATAAAAAACAAAATAAAAATGTAGCTAAAAAAAAAAAGATCTCTAATGGGTTCTATCATGAGAAGACTGTTCACCCAACCCCTAACCCCAGAACTGAGCAGCATCCCCCTCACGATCACCACAATATCCTATTCTCGCTCTTGCATGTCATCTGTGAATGTCTGAACCTCAGTGGATTTCTAATCACATGGCCACTTCTTGTTCCTCCTGCAGGAACAGTTTCTTCTACAAGGGTCTGTTCAGCCACTGAGGTGGATCTGCCACTTGAAGCTGCTCCCGGTGTTTTCCATTACTGGCAACTAGGTGGGCATGTGCTCAGGGCCGCCGAGAGCAGGTTCAGGCCCTGATGAAAAAATTTTTTCAGGCCCCTCAACAAGGGCAGACCAGCTAAACAGGACCAAGGAAGCTGGGCTCCGGGCCCCCTTCCAGACCGCCGGGCTCCGGTAATTTGTACCAGCTTCCTCCCCTCTCGCCGGCCCTGCATGTGGTACTTCTATCAGCACACACACACTGTCCATGGCTCTAGACAGCGAATGCCTTCAAGAAACTGAGAAGCAGTCTCCTCCATGGATTTGTTTAGAGGTCTTCTGTTCCTCCAGTTGGGCTAACCCTCAGGGATGGTCATGACAAATGACTGTGGGGCATATAGGATAGCTGTTACCTAGGTAAGGGCCTATAGGTAGGTCCAAAAAAACAAAATAAAACATCATCCAATACCTCCAGCAGGAATACTAAGTTTACAAACAGATATATATTAAGTGAAGAAGTTCTAATTGCACAACTTCCAGATCCTGAAAGGCACAACGTCCAGTGTCAGGCAACACAAGAGAGCCCCAGATGCAGAGGTGGGGCACTTCCCTTGCCTAGCCCCATTGCTGTGATCCCAATCCCAGTCTGAAGACACATGATATCATCTATCTCATCAATCACATACACCAATTCCATGCTTAGCTGAGCACGATCATGTGAATGGATTTGACAGACAATCATGGGTGGGGACTCTTGAGGGCTACCTCACCTAGCAAACTGACGGGGCAAAGACATGGGGCAAAAGGGCTGCCTTTTCAGCCAGGTACACTGCGCTGAGGTGATGATGCTCCAGGCAGAATGTCCTTACGCTGTGCTGCAGCAGCAACAAAGTTAACACCTACCAGACTTTATAGGTTCAAAGATGTGATAAGCAGAAACTACCTCGTCATGCTCATCACATGCCAAGGAGAATGTCTTTGCCATTCACAATACAGAGATACTTTACAGGGTACAGTTATTCCCCCGTCCAGTTCACCTGCATAACCAGCTAAGCTGGAAATGGGAAAGACATAATAGGCCCCACCGAGTTCTCCTGAACAAGGTCCCTGCCCGAGGAGTTTGCAATATCAATCAGAAAGGCAGGACTAGTTTTTCAAAGTGATGCATGTACAATTTCAGGTGCCTAGTTTGTGAACATAACCCCCCTACACCTTTGCCTATGCAGATGGTCAGTTGGGCAGATGCACCTCATGTGGGCAGTGGAACAGAAACAAGGGGCTTGCTGCTGTGCTTTGCCACAATCTGGGCATCCTCATTTTGGTCGAGTGGGATACATAGCACAAAGAAGATGGGCAATGACTATTATCCCCATTTTAAAGATGGGGAAGCTGAGGCAGTGAGCAGTCACTCAACTTGCACAAGATCACCCAGTAGCAGACAGGATTAGACCCCAGAATCTCAAATCCCAATCCTAATTGTTTTCTCTTAGATCCAAAAAGCAGGACTAGAGGAGATGCTATTGTTTCTTGCTGTTCTGCATTCTCCCTTTACAGCTTTTCCTTCCATTCATGGGTCTGTGAGACACGCTGCCTAGATTCAACCCCTCCATGTGTGCCGTTCATCAGCCAGTTTCTGGGTCACAGGTCACGTCTAGTGTTTGTTTAACAGATAAATATTATTTTTAAGTGGTGGGGGAGGGAGGAAGAGTGAGGGAGGAGTGAAGACTGCCGCTGAGTCTCTATGGAAATAATCCACAATGCTAATACTCCCTAAAATGGTAATAAAGCCTGTGTTCTCTTATGTAATCCCATAGTAAGAAAGAGCTCTGTCGGCTTGCCTGACAAATGATATCGCTGTAACCTTGGAGGGGATTATTACCAAAACACCACACACAGGATGGAAAAAGAAAACAACACACAAAAATCCAACAGATGCAGCAAAAGGACAAACAGCTCCAGCAGGGTTTCTGTGCATCAGTCCCATTCTGTTCCATCTATGCCATCAAACAGGGCAAGAACCTACTGACAAACAGGCTTCTCTGTCACAGCCTCCCTCCCCCCTTTCATCACCCCCAACACCAGAGGCAAGGAGAAGGCAGATTCTCTCCCGCCCCTTCCCCCTCGCCCCAATGAACATTCAAAGACCCGGCATCTGGCCAGATACAGATTGTCTGCGTCACTGGTGCACGTTGAGTCACATCTGTCCTGCCCAGCAGTGATGGAACTGATTCTACGAGCAGCTCTGAGAAGGATTCATGCCCCCAATGCTATACAAGTTGCCAGCTAACACAAGGGAATCACGCTCTTCTTTGCCAAGTTTACATGGCACTCCAAGGTTACCTGGGTTTATTAGAGATTCATATGTGTGCTCGGATGGGGTGGACTCGCTTGGGAGCAGTGCAGCAAGTCTGGCTGGTAAATCACAAAGCAAAGCCAGGCAGCTCATTCCAGATTCCCAAAATGAGGAAGGGAAACTACTTAATGCAGACAGGACTGCGTGCTATCAGGTAAAGATAACCCTTGGCAGGAAAATTATAATGTCATGGTTACACATTCAGTCCCTCTCTTTCTCCCATCCACACCCACCCCCTCTCCAGGAAAGTGTAGACGCAACCATCAATCAGTCTGGAAATCCCTTTATGGTGTTGTGCCAACACAGCAGCCACTCCAGAATTCACTCCCATAAATTTCCATGGAAGCCACTCAGTCAGGAATTACCTAGTCAGAATAGTCACAATGGAACAGTCAGTCAGGAAGTTAGCTCCAGGCTAGTGTTCACACACAATGGTACTGAGATACATAGCCTTAGCTAGCTGCTTTTCATCCATGGATCTTAAAGTGCTTTAAAAGGAAGGCAAGTATCATAATATCCATTTCCCCCCAGATTAAGCATGGCAACATTGAGGCTGAATAAGAGACAAGCCTTCCAGAGAATGAGATGTGACATCAATGGACTTGCCATTCATGTTTTTCACTCTTTCGTGATGGGCGAGATAAAAAGACAACCCAAAGTCTGAGATCTTCCAGCCAGCAGGAGATTAGGAAATAAGGAATCTCAAAGTGGACTGTGTCTGTGTGGGTGTCTGTGGAGGTTTGAGTGGATGGAGGGGCCAAGACAGAATAAAACTAGCCTTAACACTTCAAAGACTATGCTGCCCCTTTAACAATCAGTGCATGCAGAGTTCCCTAAGTCTTACTAGATGTGTGCAACGTGCTTACATGGAAAATAGAGAGTTACAGTCATTGTAGGAATCAGTCACATTTTTTTAATTAATAGCCTTGTAATTGGTATTGACTTTAACAGACTGATGACAGTCTTATGATGAGCCATTCCCAGCCAAGCTTCCTACCCAACTGCCCTTGGGGCAGGAACATAGAGAACTCCATTAGCTGGAACCAGCTGCCCGGCCTAGACCAATCTCCTTCCTGGACCACGGAGAGGTCATCCCACACAAGAGAAAGGCAGAGAAAACTCCAGCTCCCACATCCTCCTCCCAAACTAGAGAACACCCCGCACCCGCCCAACTTTAAACAACCATTAGTAGTAATGCAGCAAGTCTTTAAGACAGTCGCTTTCTGCACCACAGCCCAGATCTCAGCAGGTGGGGAAAAAAGAGCAATTGGGTTACAGTTAAATAGGTGTGCCAAAAATGGGGCCTGCAGAGCGTTAAACTGCAGCCAGGGCCGGCTCCAGCTCTTTTGCCACCCCAAGCGGTGAAGCAGGAAAAAAAAAAAAAGATAAAGCTGCGATAAATACAGTGCTGCTTCATTCTTTGGCGGTAATCCGGCGGTGGGTCCTTCACTCCAAGAGGCACTGAAGGACCCACTGCCAAATTGCCGCTGAAGACCTGGACGTGCCGCCCCTTTCAGGGCTGTCAATTCCCCTGAATCGGGCCCCTCCCCTAAGAGGGCCCCACACCCAAGCCCCAGTACGGCATACGGGCAAGAGTCGGTGCGCTTTACTGAGGTGGCCCGGCTTCCCCAGGAGAAAATTTAAAGGGTCTGGGGCTCCCAGCAGGGGCTGGAGCCCCAGGCCCTTTAAATTGCCACCAAAGCCCCACTGCTGGAGCCCTGGGGTAGGGCTGCGGGGCTCTGGGAGCTATTTAAAAAGTCCAGGGCTCTCATTGCTTCTGCTGCCCCAGCCCTTTAAATAGCTGCTGGAGCCCCGCTGCTTCCCCAGGGCTCCCGTGGCTATTTAAAGGGCCAGAGCAGTAGAAGCAGGGGAGTCCCAGGCTCTTTAAATACCCCCGAGCCCCAGGCTGCTGCTGCTACCCCAGTGGGGAAGGGGGGAGGAGGGGGCACTCATCGTACAGGGTGGGCTGTACTCCCTGTAACCGCACCCCCCGCCCACAGTCACCCCCTGCTGCACCCTCTGCCCGCACCAGCCCTGGCACCCCTTGCCCTGCCTGCAGCCAGATCCTACCTCCAGTCAGCCCCTGCTCTGCCTCCAGCCAGCCCCATGTCCACTGGTGCCCTGCAGTTCCCGGAGTAGTAACACTGCACACCTGCTTCAATGAGGGGGGCAGGGAGCAGCTGGGACATGTGCACATCAGCTAGGGTGACCAGACAGTAAGTGTGAAAAATTGGGATGGAGGTGGGGGGTAATAGGATCCTATATAAGAAAAAGACCCAAAAATCAGGACTGTCCCTATAAAATTGGGACATCTGGTCACCCGAGCACACCCCCAGGGAGTGACGGGGACTCACACATGTGAAAAGGTGCTCATTTCTAGTTCAGGCCCACTTTTTCAAAAAGAACTTTAGGTAGGGTTAACATACATCCATATTTTCCTGGACATGTCAGGCTAAATTTTAAAAATTCCTCCTGGGAAAATATGAACATATGGTAACTCTGTTGGTACAAAAAATACATACTGTGGCACATCTCTTAAACCAGAACTTTTTATAGGGAACTGGTTGCTAAGAAATTAAAGGCTTTTTTTTACATGGGTTTTTTTTTTAAGTCATCCCTGCTGGGGCCCTGCTGAAAATGTTCAAATTGGGCCCCGCACTTCCTAAAGCCAGACCTAGCCACTGTCCATTGGCCACCCCAAACACCTGCTTCCTTTGCTGGTGCCTGGAGCCAGCCCTGACTGCAGCCTAAAAGTTTTCCGTGTGATCACAGAGCTCATCATACTCCAAGTAGTTATTGGTGAAGAACCAAACAACTAGCAAATCTCTGGCAAGAAACGGACTCAAGCCACAGAAGTCAGATCCAGGCCCTGATTTCTAATCCTCCCTTTATAGCTAAGAGGTTCAGGCTCATTTCTAATACAAGTACCAGTCAGTATTGAATCATTACTTAATGTTAATTATATTTTTTAAAACATGGATAGAATTAAGATGAAAGACAGGGCTCCTAGCAAGGGGAGGTATTTTGGATACCCTTAAAATCAATATGATGTTCAATTTGGTCACCTGCTTCTAAAGCATGCGTGGAGGAGGTGGAAAGGACAATATTGACAATGCAGCAACCCAAACTACTGGATGATGCAGGAGAGAGTGCAGCTAAAGGGCAGAGCTTGGGGCATGATTTTTGGCCCCAAACTCAACTATTGCAAACTTCAGGAAAGGTTTTCTTCCAGACAGGATGGTGTAAGTCGCCCAGATGTACAAAGCCTATTCGAAGGGCTCTTCCTACCAGCTCAGTAATGCTGCACTGTGTGCAATAAAGATTCTCCGGATAAAGCACATCCAAGTAGCAGAGAGGCAAAACCATGTATTTGATCAGAAATATCTGTCGAACAGCCTGGGGTTAGAATGCAATGTGGGTCTCACACGCCACAGCTTCTTGATCAGCTGAGTCACAGTGGCTCAATTTACCAGTCACAAGACACTTCCTATTCCTCTCAGTACTTCAGGTCTGCAAAAAGACAAAAAAGGCCCCTTTCTTCCCAGTGTTCTGTCATGTCTCAACAGCACATCAGGGCTTCAGAGGGTGCTCTGCCCCTCGTATTCTGGATGCTTTCCACCTACCCGCAGTACCAAATAGCATTAGGGGGCACTGTTCTGCTTTTCAAAATCTAAACATGCTCTGTCTCTCAGTCACCCTAATCTCACTGATGGACTGTACAGGAATCAATGTTGGAAGTGAATATCATTCCCATGGGCCAAATGCTGCCTAGGGTGACTCCCACTGACTTCCTGGTCCTGGTTGTCCTTCAGTGGCACTACTGTAGGCAGTAAGCATTATTCCTGCTAGCATATGTTTGCAGGTTAGGCCCCAGTGCCCAAACCCTGTGTCTCCTACAGCAAACGGGTCTAGGGCACGAGTCCTAGTTTCTTTGACACACTGCTGCCACAGCCTGAAGATTCTGCAAGAGCTGCATTTTAATTATAAAATGTAGGTTTTTTAATTAAATAAATGTGAAGCTGAATAAGGCAATCAGTAGAATTGCCTCTGTGTTGTTTTACAATTCAATTTATTTTATGCTGTCCTCACACTTTAGTTTTCACATGCCAAAGATATTGCATTGATCACTCAGGACTGCATTTCAGAAGTTGCCAGGGACAAATCTGGAAGTTTTGGCTGTTGAGATAAGAGGCAGTTTGAACTTCTAGCTCCTGGGGATGCATGGAGGCAGTTTGTGTTTGTATGGCCCATAGGGGATCTGATTTTTTAGGGGTGATGAGCCCCAGTAGGTCCCACTGACTATAATCAAAGTTGCAGCACTTCTAAAAGTCAGGTTCATACAGAGTATATGCAAAAGCCAGTAAAGCAGCTTTAAATTACAACCCTGCATGCTCTTAAATGATTTGTTGAGCACGTAGAAGTTAATTTTAAAACAAACGTGAAAAAAATATGGTTTCAAAAGCCAGTTCTGGTTGCTAAGTGACTACAATATACTTACCTATCACATCACTTATAAAACCCACACACAGGAAAGCAAGGAAATTGCTAGTTTAGGACATCAGGAATTTTACATGGCCCCAAAAATATGATGATGATGATGATGATATATTATATTACAATAGTGCTTACAGGCCTCAGCTGAGATCACGGCACCATTGTATGGGCACCGTAGAGAGTAAAAGACAATTTGTGTCCAGGAGATCTTACAATCTAATTTAAGACAGGACACTACAAAGGGGTGCAGCAAATGATAGAAGGAAATGGGGGAGGGAAGATGAGGGAAACAGTTCTATAGAAACAGAAAAGAAGGGCAGATATGCGCACAGCTAGATGGCTCCAGGACAGCATAGAAGAAACTGTGGAGGTGCTTGTGGGCCAGACAAATAGCTTCTGGAGGGTCTCATAGGCAGAGTACTGGAGGGAGGAGGAAAATATCTGAAGATATAAGAGCAAATGAGATGGGAGGGGCTAACTTGTGAAAAGTTTTAAGGTAAGGGCAGAAGTTTGATGCAGTGGAGGAAGGCGAGCCAGTGGAGGAACTCAAATAGCAGGCTGACATGGTTGGAAAGATGATGCATTTTTGAATGGGGGATGAGACTGGCATCAAGAGAGCCCAAGAGGAGGAAGTGACAAAGAGTCCTGTGGCACCTTATACACTAACAGAAGTATTGGAGCATGAGCTTTCGTGGATGAATACCCACTTCGTCAGATTCAAGAGGAGGAAGTTGCAGTAGTCCAGAATGAGGGTCTTATAGACATGAAGTCAGAGAGAAAAGACTGAATCTTGGACATTACTGGAGGGAGGGGAGGAGTATGTTGATTACACTTTGCACTTATCTAATGTTTTATCATCTATAGACATCAAAGCACTTTACAGCGCCAGGCAAGTACAACTTTACATCTTGCCTGGGTATATAGTTCTGAAGCAATCTATGTAAGATGTGCCATGGTCTAGTGCAGGGGTGGCCAACCTGTGGCTCCAGAGCCATATGCGGCTCTTCAGAAGTTAATATGCGGCTCCTTGTATAGGCACCGACTCTAGGGCTAGAGCTACAGGTACCACTTTCCAATGTGCTGGGGGGTGCTCATTGCTCAACCCTGGCTCTGCCACAGGCCCTGCCCCAGTCCACCCCTTCCCACTCCCTCCCCTGAGCCTGCCCGTGCCCTCGCTCCTCCCCCTCAGAGCTTCCTGCACACCACAAAACAGTTGATTGGGAGGTGCAGGGAGGGAGGGGGAGGTGCTGATCGGAGGGGCACTGGGAGCAGGCAGGGTAGGGGGAGCTGGTGAGGGGCTATTAACATATTACTGTGGCTCTTTGGCAATGTAAATTGGTAAATTCTGGTTCCTTTTCAGGCTCAGGTCGGCACCCCTGGTCTAGTGGTCAGCAGGTCTATCTTGTTAGCAAAAATCAAGGTCTTCTTCCTTGCTCTGTCACAAACTTCTTATATATCCTTTGTAAAGTCACTTAATTGTGCTGAATCTCAATGATCTATCTGGAAAATAGATCTGTGCACATTCCTGTAGGCCAACAGGTCTTTCGAGTTCAGAAAGCAAAGGAAAAAGGCGTATTGATGAAAAGCTTTATATATCTCCCCACACATACACACTCTTTCCTTGATAGCCCACCTCTATTTCTCAGCAGTTAGCACAATAAAAAGCAGCTGTTGTAAAACTCAAGCCTGCAAAGGCCTACTGATGAAGGGCCACTGCCTCAGCGCGTTTATGCATGGTCATGAGTGCCCACAAAGCACCACTGGCATGCACGGAGGAGATCAGAAGACCTCAGTGTTCAAGTGAGCCAGGGAGTCATTTCACTTCATGCCAGGTGATGGTCCCCATGATCCCTGTCTGAAACAGATGAATGCTAATCCAGCATTGTAGGTCCATCCTCCCTCATCTCTTCACAGCTCTTTCAGTAGCCACCCTGAGCAGGGGGTGGGAAGGGTGGGGGTCCCTCCTAGATCTAATATTACCCGAGTGTCTTTGGAATGCTAAGGATTCAGACTAAGCAGGAGATGGTAACCAAACACTGCTCCTCAGAATAGACACATTCCCCACCCCCTCTTGCCATCTTCGGTAATTCTAGCCTCCTGAGACAAAGTCTGGGAGCAGAAAACCAGACAGATCTTTAAACAGGAGCAGCTCAAGGCTCCAGAGATTAACTCTGTACCTCAGCAAACTGTTAAATGAGCCCTTCTCCCAGGAGAGGTGGAATCTTCACAACAGGTGGAAATTGGGGGCAACCCGCACTTGGAAGCATCTACAAATCCATGCCAGAGTGCTGAATATAAACAGGTATGGTGGGAGGGGGAACTAGACAAGACCCTCATAGAGATGAAAACAAAGAACCATAAAAAGACAGGGAATTCAGCAAGCAGAGATAAAAAACACATGGATAAAAAACTCCCCCCGCTCCCAAGAGCAAAGAGGGCAGCTAGGATTTAGCGAAATCACCCTTAACAGACACTATCCAGATTTCACCTCATACTTCCCAAAATCGTGGGAGGATGAAACAGGGTTTTTTTTAAAAGACTGCCTGAATTCTGCCGATGTTTCAATAAGACCCCAGAACATTATAGTCCCGAAAGATGCCTACACCAAAACTCCTTCCAGCGTTTCAGCAATCTCGCAGCCAAGAGGCAGTAAATCTGATCAGTAAATCCTCATGTACTCTACAGCAGGTGGGGGCTAAATTCTGCAGTGAGATGCCTGGATTCTGTACAACTCTGCCGGGGATGCTGCAGCAGCACCAGTTAAATTAAAAAATGGAGCTTTTTAGTGAATTAAATAAGAACGTGAATCATACACTCAGGACAGCGGCATCCCTGTTAGTTAGTTATGTTAAATCCAATGTATTTTATACTCACTCTCCCCATTTTCAGTTTCCACCCTGCCCCAGATTTGTGGATGAACAACACACATCTGCATTGTAGGAGTTGTCGGGAGGGGGAGGGGAGTTGGAGGTTTTGGCAGCTGAATGTGGGACAGTTGAGGCTTTCGGCCCCTTGGTGAGATGTGGGAGGCAAATAAGAACGAAGGGATTATCACAATAGCTGGTTGTTTTGCTCAAACAATTAGCAGTGAAACAGTTAACAATGCTGACAATTACATTCTTGGTTTGAGGTGAATGGGGCAGCTCACGCTTCCCTGAACTATTGTTTCAGGCTGCCTGCACTGCATCTCTAATGTTCAAGTCACTGTTCTGAGGCATTCTTTGCAAACACAAGGGAGAGAAACAATTTTTTTTTTAAATGAATGCTGAGATTTTGGAACAGAGTAGGAACTCTGGGGCTTTGGCAGCAAGCAGGAATGCCGGGACAACCTGAGCCCAAGCAGACGGGTATGAAAGAAGAGGTCTGGAAAAGGAAAAGGAGAGATGGAAGAATAAGGGGGAGAGGATACCTAGACAGGGAGGGTAGGGAAGGAGAGGCGATTTGGTGTGCTGAGACAAGAGGATATGTGGGCAGGAGAACAAGACGATGGGTCCCGGTTCGGAGTTTGGATATGCGGTCATCCTGTACTTGTGAAACTGTAGATCCGCTTGGGTACAACTGAGAAAGACATACCGCACGAACGGTGTGTGAGAGTGTTTACTCTAATGATCCAGTTTTATTCTCCAAGGGCACATCCATCAGAGGTCAGCATTGTGAGATATCAACAGAAACCAAAGTCCCTAAGGAAGAATGTGTTTATCCTTTAGATCTGTGCAGCAGTTTGGGAAACTCATGTGTAGTGCTGGTAAATCACCCAAACATCCTCAATTCCATTGATAAAGCTCCTGCCCACCTTTAACCCACTGATACCACAGTCTAAGAAAAGAAAGGGGCAGCAGACTGGCTTTGCAGCACAGGTTGGTAGGGTTGAGTGCAGGAAGGATATTTTTGTGAATGTGGAGGGGCGATTTAATAGTATTACACCTGAGTCTCTCAAGTTGCTCCAAAAATCACTGCAGGAAACTTTCCTATCCCATGCACAGCTAAGCAGGTGTATTATGGGATGGAAAGGAAGTGCTCCTGCAAAACAAGATACATGCTCATATCAGTGGCTCATATTAGTCCATTTGCTGGAGGCAGGACGCTGAAATAGATGACCCAATGGTTTCATCCAATATGGCAAATCGATGTCTCTAATCAGGTTATGACCCCAACTCTCCCTAAACCACAGTAACAGCAGCGTTCCTGGGAATTTCCACCCAAGAGGGAGACAAACAGCCTTGGCATGAGGCAAAGGCAGAAAATTGATGGCTGTCTCCCTCTGGCCTGCAAGGAGGAGGCCATGCAAGGCAACAGCAGAGTAGTGGGTCTCCTGGAGTAGCCAACATCAGGGCTGATGGAGCCCAGCAGCCTACGCTCCATCTCCCTCCCTGCCTGCCTCCATCTCCCTCCCAGCCTACGCTCCCTCTCAAGCCTCAGCCTTCGCTCCCTTCATCTCTGGGAGCCCGTGTCTAAGGCCATGGCTACACTTACAGTTCTGCAGCGCTGGTAGTTACAGCTGTGTTCGTACAGCTGTGTAGGGCCAGCGCTGCAGTGTGGCCACACTGACAGCTACCAGCACTGCAGTGTGGCCACATTTGCAGCACTTGCAGTGCTGTTGGGAGTGGTGCATTGTGGGCAGCTATCCCACAGAGCACCTCTTCCCATTTTTGCGTTGTGGCTTGTGGGAAGGGGAAGGAAGTGTGCGGGTCTTTCCGCTTCCTGTTCCAACGCCCCGTGATGCTTTGCTACACATTCCTAGCAGTTTGGCGGCATTGTGACTCTGCAGCGCGATTTCTGAGATTTCTGTTACAAATGGAGCCTGAGCTGCTGAGGACCTTAATGATGAATGTTGCCAGCACATCACGCAAGGCAGTGGAGCTATTCCTTCAGCTGTAAAGTGACAGTGAGGGGTCAGACGATGATATTGAAACGCCTGACGCTCAAGACACTCAATTGCTTGTGGCAGTAACAGATGTGCTCAGCACCGTGGAACGGCGCCTTTGGGCTCGGGAAACCAGCACTGAGTGGTGGGATCACATCATCCTGCAAGCCTGGGATGACGAGCAGTGGCTGCGGAACTTTCAGATGAGAAAAGCCACTTTCATGGGACTGTGTGCTGAGCTCGCCCCTACCCTGCAACGCAGGGACATGAGATTGAGAGCTGCCCTGCTGGTGGAGAAGCGGGTGGCTATTGCAATCTGGAAGCTGGCAACTCCAGACAGCTACCAATCGGTGGCGAACCAGTTTGGAGTGGGAAAGTTCACCGTTCGAATGGTGCTGATGCAAGTTTGCACAGCCATTAATCGCACCCTGCTAAGAAGAACTGTGACTCTGGGGAACGTGCAGGACATTGTGGATGGCTTTGCACAATTGGGTTTCCCTAACTGTGGAGGGGCAATAGATGGGACGCATATTCCTATTCTGTCACCACCCCACCTGGCATCAGAGTACGTTAATCGCAAGGGGTATTTCTCCGTGGTTCTGCAAGCGCTTGTGGATCACCGTGGGCGTTTCACTGACATTTACTCAGGATGGCCTGGAAAGGTGCATGATGCATGCATCTTTCGGAACAGTGCCCTGTTCAGGAAGCTGAGGGCCGGGACTTTTTTCCCAGACCGCAAGATCACAGTAGGGGACGTCGAAATGCCCACTGTGATCCTTGGAGACCCCGCTTACCCCTTAATGCCTTGGCTCATGAAACCGTATACAGGGAAGCTTGACAGGAGCAAGGAACGGTTCAACTACAGGCTGAGCCGGTGCAGAATGACTGTGGAGTGTGCTTTTGGCCGTTTGAAAGCCCGCTGGAGGTGTCTTTATGGGAAGCTAGATTTGGGGGAAAGCAGCATCTCTGCTGTTATATCCACGTGCTGTACCCTCCATAATATTTGTGAAGGGAAGGGTGAAAGATTCAGTGAGGAATGGACCTCCGAGATTCGACACCTAGAGGATGAATTTGCACAGCCAGAGAGCAGGGCTACTAGAGAGGCCCAGGAAAGGGCTTCAAGGATTAGGGATGCCTTAAGGGAGCAATCTGATGCTGAGAGCCAACAGTAATGTTTGGTGCCTTTGCTGTGCTCCTTTCTACCTTGGGGTACAGTATTTACCACTTTCTGCAATAATAAAAACTATTGTAAAAGCCATAAAATCCTTTATTCAAAGTACAGTACATAAAAGGCCAGGGGGGTTAGGGTGGTGGACTGTACATTCAGAGGTTTGAATATGTCCTGTTTGGATTGCTGTTCAATGTCTGCTGCACTTCAGGATTACTATGCTGCAGAGTAATGGGGGTGGAGTGCACAGGGTAAGGATTGTAGTTATCAGGGCTGGTAGGTGATCGTACAGGTGTTGGGGACAGCTGGGGGTAATAAGAAACTGGGTGTTGGAGAAAGGTGTTTTGTGCAAATACTGGGGAACAAGAGAGAGAGCTTTGGGAGGGCTGTGGGTTAGCACGGTACAGATCTGTCTGCATGGCTATGAGAGACTCAAAAGACTCAGTTTGGCGAGCCAGGAGGCTAATCATGTGCTTTGAGGTTTTTTTGGTAGCCAATTCCTTTCTCCTGCTTTCTGTTTGCCTCCACTCATACATTTTCTCTCTCCATTCCTGCATCTTCCTACTTTCTCTGTTGTAGTGATTCATAACTGCTTTGATCAATTCCTCTTTTGATTTTTGCGGATTTTTTCTCAAATTCTGCAAGCGACGTGAGGCCGGTGATCCGGCTGCATTAGTCAAGGTCACTAAAAAAAACATAGATAGAAACATGTAATACACAGAGGCTACATTGTTTATTATCACACAGTGAAGGAGTTTGTAGACTTTTTGTAGCATCATTCACACATACCTAACATAACACAGAGAGGCCAGGGAAGCAAAGGCATGGCGAGCAATGGGGTGAGTGTTTCTGCCCCGACTTCACCTGGGAGGGGGAACTGACTGATGGCTCACTGGGGTTTATCTGCACTGGGTAGAGGAGGTAGCTGGTGGCCTGCACAGGGGACAGTAGGGAACATGAAGCTGGCGAGCTGCTGGCGGGGGGGGGGGGGGGGCGGTCCGCGGAACTGTT
Organism: Gopherus evgoodei; assembly: GCF_007399415.2. Taxonomy (NCBI): domain Eukaryota; kingdom Metazoa; phylum Chordata; order Testudines; family Testudinidae; genus Gopherus; species Gopherus evgoodei. The sequence continues at coordinate 209,053,607 of NC_044322.1, forward strand.
GGCCTGCTGCGGGGGAGGGGGGGAACGCACCGCTGTGCTGGCTGCCTGCTGGAAAGGGGGTGGGGAGACCGGAACGCACCGCAGGGCTGGCAACCAGCTGGAAGGGGGGTGGGGAGACCGGAACGCACCGCGGGGCTGGCTACCAGCTGGAAGGGCGTGGGGAGACCGGAACGCACCGCGGGGCTGGCTACCTGCTGGAAGGGGGGTGGGGAGACCGGAATGCACCGCGGGGCTGGCTACCAGCTGGAAGGGCGTGGGGAGACCAGAACGCACCGCGGGGCTGGCTACCTGCTGGAAAGGGGGTGGGGAGACCGGAATGCACCGCGGGGCTGGCTACCTGCTGGAAGGGGGGAGGAGACCAGAATGCACCGTGGGGCTGGCTACCTGCTGGAAAGGGGGGGGGGAGACCGGAACGCACCGCGGGGCTGGCTACCAGCTGGAAGGGCGTGGGGAGACCGGAACGCACCGCGGGGCTGGCTACCTGCTGGAAGGGGGGTGGGGAGACCAGAACGCACCGCGGGGCTGGCAACCAGCTGGAGGGGGGAGGGAGACCGGAACGCACCGCGGGGCTGGCTACCTGCTGGAAGGGGGGAGGAGACCGGAACGCACCGTGGGACTGGCTACCTGCTGGAAGGGGGGAGGAGACCAGAATGCACCGTGGGGCTGGCTACCTGCTGGAAGGGGGGAGGAGACCGGAACGCACCGTGGGGCTGGCTACCTGCTGGAAGGGTGGGGGGAGACCAGAACGCACCGCAGGGCTGGCTACCTGCTGGAAGGGGGTGTGGAGACCAGAACGCACCGCGGGGCTGGCTACCTGCTGGAAGGGGTGGGGAGACCAGAACGCACCGCGGGGCTGGCTACCTGCTGGAAGGAGTGGCGGGGAGACCGCGAACCTTGCGCCCTGCACTGAAGTATCCCTAAATTCTCCACAGGGTTTCCTACTGCCAGATATATCACTGCTGCCTGTTACCTGGAAAGAGAGGGAGGGTCTTCTACAGCAATGTGGATTCCTCTCTGGCCCCTATGCAGCTTGCCTGTGTGCAGCCGTGGTACCCCCACCCCTCGCTGCACAGTGGATCGGACGAGTTAGCCTGACCAGGACAAGGACCATGGTGGCTCTCCCTATAAACTTGCGAAAGCACATTGCGCACGCTCTGGCTGCAACTTTTCAAGAGATTACCGAGGCCGATTACAGAGACGTGATAGAGCAAATCAATGGGCTATTCCACGTTTAGGCATGCATGCAGCAGCCATAACCCAAACTGTCCTCTCCCAAAACATAAAAATATGCTTACCCCGAGCACGCTCCTCTGCTTCTTCCTCACCAGCAACTTCCAGCTGCTGCGACTGGCTAGCCTCCTCCTGGCTTGAGAAGAGCTCCTGGCTGCATGCCTCCTGGGACTCCGGGGTGTCTCCCTCCACCCCAGTAGCCTGACTCTCGGCTTCCTCTACACCCTCCCCCACTTCTCCCTGCTCTGAACTCTCCATCGTGCTCCTAGGATTGGCAGTGGGGTCACACCCAAGTATGGCATCCAGCTCCTGGTAAAAACGGTAGGTCGTGGGGGCAGCTCCTGAGCGGCGATTTCCCTCACAGGCTTTGCAGTAAGCACTGTGCAGCTCCTTAATTTTTACCCTGCACTGCAACGCGTCCTGTTCATGGCCCCTTATCAGCAAGGACTGTGATATCTGCCCATAGGTATCATAATTTCTCCGGCTGGAGCGCAGCTATGCTTGCACAGCTTCCTCATCCCAAACACTGACGAGGTCCTGCAGCTCGGAACTGTTCCATGCTGGGGCTCGTCTGGGGTGTGGAGGCATGGTCGCTGATTGATTGATTGATTGATTGCACTCCACACCTGGCTGAGCAAACAGGAAAGGGATTTTTAAAATTCCCAGGGCATTTAAAGGTGGGGTCAACTGAGCCCAGGGCAGTGGAGTGTGCAGGATTACCAGAGAGGCTTAAAAGGTATGCTGGGATACCTCCTTATACCCCGGAAGTCAATAAAAGCGCTGGTGGGGTCCACACTTGCTGACCAGTGCTGGATCACCAGCGCTGGAATCGCTACACCCGAGGCTCGACCAGATGTACAGCCAGCGCTGCAACCAGGGAGTTGCAGCGCTGGCCGTGCTTTGCAAGTGTGGCCACATCCTAAGTTGCAGCACTGTAACCCCCTCACCAGCGCTGCAACTCTCTAGTGTAGCCATGGCCTAACATTCACAGGGCTGGGAGTTTTTATGAGCACACATGTGCAACCCAACAGCATCGCGCAGCTGCAAATTGGAATCCTCTGTTTTCAATTTCAGTGCATTAGGGGCCTGAGTGGCAGCCTGTGAGTGCAGCAGGGAAAGCTGACTTTCAGCGTGACACTGGCACAAAGGTTCTATTCACTTTGCTTCTGCCATTTGCTTTTTAAAAAATAGGTCCCTGTGACTTATAGCTTGGAAAGTAAAATTTCACGAGTTCCCCACATCCAATCTCCCCCTTTTCACAGTCACCAGCAGAAATGTGAGACACACTCACTATAGAGAGGACACAGTTTGTTTCCTTTCCACCCCCGCAAGGGTATGTCTTCCCTGCTGAGCCAAGTGTCGCCTCTCACCAGACTACTGTCCACACATAAAACTCTTTGGCTTGGACTAAGAGATGTTTTCAATCCAAGCCAGCTGGCCTGGCTGGGAGTATGGGTTAGAGGCCAGGTGTCACTTTCACTCGGGTTCATAACCTTCGCACTTTGCAGTGTGGATGCAGGCTAATCAGTTTGGATGCTGATAGTCTTTTAATACCTTCTCACAATTCCCCTTGGGTTGTATTGTCTGGCCTTCAACATACTCCCTTCTTCTGCACCAGAAATCACCTACCAGTTTATACACACTGGGTCAGCGTTTAAACCCCACATTGCATGCAGCCTGCTACATTTCTGTTGTGCTTTCACAGCACTTGAACAGAGAGGCTGTCTGGGAAATCCTCCACCCAACATGCTGCCAACTGGTAAGATGCTGACACCAAAGTTCTGATGAACCTCTGATGTGAGGTCAGCAAGATGCAAAATCTGATGGAGGTGTACCCAAATCAGTAGTTTCAGGAGCATGGCCCCAAGAAGCTAGCAGACGTGGGGGTTGTCCAGATGGAATCTCAGCACAGAGAAAGAAAATCAAAGCTCTCAAGACCACATACGGGAAAAGCAAAAGCCACAACTCCCAGTTCAGCATTTCACCAAGAAAGTGCCTATTCCACAGTGAGCTGGACCAGGTATTCAGCACTACCCCATGCAACATGGAAGCTTCAGGTTCCTTTAAGGGCTGAGGTTAAGCAGCAAAGGTGGGCGTGGGAGAAAAGATACTGTCAGACAATGGTCCTGATGAGTAGCTTCCTATATGAACATACTAATGACAAGTGGGCTTCAAGGTTTGTGAGTAGGGGTGTCCCAAAAAGAAGTGGATCACTGGTGCAGAATTAACCTCCAACTCATGGCCTGTCAGCCTCCTAATGGAGGAACAATTACAAAGATACATCAGGTGACTTCTCAGGTATCAGCTTCTGAGCAGATTTGCAGCTGTGTTCTGCACAAACCTCCTCTTGATGTCAATGGGAGCAAAGTTAGGCCAATGCCTACATTCCCCTAATGTCCAAAAGGCTCCTCCTTGCCTCCTGCAGGGGTCAGGAAGGATTATTTTTACTCCCAGTGTATTCTTTATCTTTTTCCTTTGAAGTATCATAGATAGTCTGGGAATGAGTCACTGGGCTGGTGGTACAGAAAATTCTCTCCTTGACATACTTAGCTGGCTGGTGCTTGCTCACATGTCCAGGGTCTAACCAGTCACCATATTTGGGGTGAGGAAGGAATTTTTGCTCAGGTCAGATTGGCAGAGACCCTGGGGGGTTTACATCTTCCTCTATAGACTGTGGCGTAGGTCACTTGCCAGGATCATCTGGGTGTCTCTCACTTAATCAATTCCCTGTCATTGCAGGGGCCTCAGGCACTGGTAGCACATTGGTCCCTCCTATTCTCTGCCTGCTGCATGTAACAGCTTAGTCTCCTGAGTGTTGTAATACTCTGGTCTAATTTTGGTTGCTGGGCTTAGTGTGCATATGCCAGGTGATGTTTGTGGCTGCGCTATGCAGGAGGTCAGTCTAGATGATGTGATGGTCCCTTCTGGCCTTAAACTCTTTGATAAGGAGGATGTGTTTATTTCTGATTTTTAACTAAAAGTTCAGAAGTTTTTGCAACATGGAGGAGTTTGTTTTTGTTTTCTCATTTAGGAAAACAGTCAAGATGGGAAACTCAGCTTCACCTCTTTCCCGCTCCAAAGTCTCTCCACTGCAAGAGCTTTCTGGATATTGATTTGAACCAGATTTCTCTAAAGTTTTTTTGCAGCTACATCCTGCTCTGCTTTTACTACCCACTGGCCATGCAACACAACAGTTTGTGTTGCACTGCATATGTAGGCAGAAACGAGGGGCACTTAACCTCTCTTGCCTTTCCAGTTTCCTACAGTAAGATACAAAATTCTCCAGCTATCCACTCTCTCTCACTAGGGCCGCCCAGAAGATTCAGGGGGCCTAGGGTCTTCAGCAGCAGGAGGCCCCCGCTTCTGCGGTAATTCGGCGGCAGGGGGTCCTTCCGTTCCGAGACCCACCGCTGAAGTACCCTAAAGACCCGCGGCGGGGACCTCCCGCCGCCGAATTACCGCCGAAGACCAAGAACTTCGGTGGCAGGTCCCACTTCGGCAGTAATTCAGCAGTGGAGGGTCCTTCTGCCCCAGAGTGGAAAGACTCCCTGCCACCGAAGACCCAGAGCAGAAGAAGCTCCAGGGGCCTCGGCCCAGCAAGAGTTTTCTGGGGCCCCCAGAGTGAGTGAAGGACCCCGCTCCAGGGGCCCCAAAAAACTCTCGTGGGGGCCCCTGCAGGGCCCAGGGAAAATTGCCCCACTTGCTCCCCTCCCCCAGGCAGCCCTGTCTCTCACAGAGACTGGGAAAATGGTAAGGACATGGCATTCCAAGGAACATTGCCTAACTGAACAGATCTGCACAAGTATCCTGCAATGTAGTGGCGCTGATGCTGTAATAACGGCAGGGGTGGAGATTTTGTTTCAACCCCCTGCACAGTTTCCAAGTATTCATAATTCTGATATGTAGCATGCTTGCTTGGCAGCCCCCTAGGTGATATTATGTTTGCAATAATTTTGCAGACTCTGCATTCATCTGCTTGTGAGTTATGTAACCTGGGAAAAGTAATATTTTTTGCTTTAAATAGAAATCATTTAATCATCTTAAATTTAATCTTTAACCCAAAAGGGACTGTTTTAAAAGCCTGGTATCTCTGGAAGAAGGAAGATCCAGTTTGCCTTGCTTACTAAAAACCTGTTGCAATCAAATTGGGAATATTTGAAGACTGTGCAGTGTGATACCTTGTTTAATATTCTGAGCATACAGGCATGTTTGCCCATCGTTCCCACTGCAGACCACACAGAGCTTCACTTGGGATTGAACCTGAATGTTACAACTTGGGTTATCTTGAATATGGTTTCATTTCCCCATTATTCTTTAAGCTTTGGTTGCATCCAGCACACTCATTCCTCTCCCTAGAAATAGCTGATTCTGATGCCTCGCCAAGCTTTAGACCACAGACTCATCCCCTGCTCCTAGCCCTAAACTCTGCAGGCCTGATTTTCAGCAATGCTTAGTACCTGTAGCGCCCATTGTTAGAATGGGGCACGTGCAATATAAATTCAGGCCCCAGGATATCATAAAAATTTGGAGATGCTGGTGGAGTAAACAGCTCCCACCTCCAATTATTTTTCCTAGTAGCTATAAGAACCTTGAGGGCCTGCAAAAGATTGGGTTAGAGGCAGTAAAGGAAGGCAAAAGATCTACTAGCTTTCAAAAAGACTTCTGACTTGTCATTTTAACCTCTTTCCTTTCCCTCCTGATAGGGGGAGTTTGCATATGCTGAAGACACAGTTGAGGGGATACTGCCTCCCAGCACAACACCCAGCATGTCAGGTGTAAACCAAGTGCCAACAGCACCTGGAAATTAAGCGCTAAGTCAATTCTACACCAAAGTCAATGGAGGGTCATAAGGAAAAGGGCAGACAGTGCTCCCCTCTAGTCCAACCTTAGCCACCTAATACCTAATGTGAAAACGACAAACTGCCTTATCTTCATAAGCAGTTTGCAGTGAAGGAGAGCTTGGTGTAAGCTTGCCTCTTTCACCAGCAGAAGTTGGTCCAATCAAAGATATTACCTCATCCTGTCTTCCTAAGGATATTAGCTCAAGAGAGATACCATGGGTTAGCTGACATGAGGTAAGAACAGAAGAGGCATTCAATTGTACAGGTTTAGCATCACACCTTTTGTTGAGTTAGCCTCTAAGGGTATGTCCACACTACCCACCGCATGGACAGGTAGCAATCAATCTATCGGGGATTGATTTATCGTGTCTCGTCTAGATGCGATAAATCGATCCCCAAATGCTCTGCTGTCAACTCCGGAACTCCACCAGAGCAAGAGGCGGAAGAGGAGTCGACAGGGGAGCTGTGGACGTCGATCCCGTGCCGTAAGGACGGGAGGTAAGTCGATCTAAGATATGTCGACTTCAGCTACGCTATTTTCTTAGCTGAAGTTGTGTATCTTAGATTGATTCTTCCCCCCACACACACACAGTGTAGACCAGGCCTGAGGTGCCGCAAAGACTCTCGTTTTATTTTGCTGATACAGACTAACATGGTTACCACTGAAACCAGTGCAACTCTGTTTGTCAACCATACTTAAGAGGAGCTTAAAAGTAAATCTGTGCCTAACTGATTTACACTAAACCAAAATAATATTGGTTTAAATGGAAATTAGAGCAGGCACACAGACTTTTGCACCAGTTTGACGACACTGATTTATTTTAAATCACTTGTAGGTAAATCACTGCCACTTTCTTGTGTAAATCAGACTTCACAGGGGCAAACTAAACCAATAAAAGCCTAGTTTAACTCAGTTTACAGGTGCTGACAAAGTTTTCCAGGTTTAAGCAAATCGTGCCTTGAGTTAAATCAGTGCAACCAGGTCTTAGCCATCTGAAATAATATACACTTTCCCCATGACACCTATGCCCCCTCCACCTCTCCCACATGGTAGTTTGTTTTAGACAGGGGTCTGCAACCTTTCAGATGCGGTGTGCCAAGTCTTCATTTATTCACTCTAATTTAAGGTTTTGCGTGCAAGTAATATATTTTAACGTTTTTAGAAGGTCTCTTTCTATAAGTCTATAATATATAATTAAACTATTGTTGTATGTAAAATAAATAAGATTTCTAAAATGTTTAAGAAGCTTCTTTTAAAAATTAAATTAAAATGCAGAGCCCCCCAGACTGGTGGCCAGGACCCGGGCAGTGTGAGTGCCACTGAAAATCAGCTCGTGTGCCGCCTTTGGCACACGTGCCATAGGTTGCCTACCCCTGGTTTTAGAGATGGACTCAGAGAGCAAAGCTAGGATCCAGATATGCTGGAGGAGTTGGTTCAGGGCATCATAGGAACAAAGATTGGCTTCAGACTCTCCCAAAGTAGAGGTGTGTTGCATCTGGAGTGTTGATTCAGACACCATCACTAATCCTAGCAACTTGGATTTAGCTGTGGCATTTCTTCTCAGGCAGAAAATGCCCATCATGTTGGCAGCAGGATTAAAATGGCATGTGAGCCAGCTAGGGTGAAAATCTCCCCATTAATTTTTCATCTTTCCTCAGGCAACTCTGCCTATGGAGCTGCACAGGTATTAAGAGTGCATTGCCAACTAAAGCCATTAGCTCATCTTCCTCCAGGATCGCATCTCCTGGGTGCATAGTCAGCAGAGTTTCCACCATGTTGCTCTGGGAAGTGATCCTTGGTGAAGCGGCTTCACTAGCACTATCCCAGCAGGTCACTGGGTGGCTGAAGCAAACTGCCTGGCTCAGGTGCATGTGCGTGTGGGACGGACGGGGGGCACATTGCTGAAGGCTGAACACAAAACTTGGTGCCAGATCTCACAGCTTCCTTCATGTTGGACAATAGCGACATACCAGTGGCCAACTGTCAGTTTGAATCAAAACCACACAAACTGCCTACAGCATCCCATACTGTGTATCCTAATCCCATGTCCCTGTTTACTGGAGCCTAGATAGTTCAGACTGAGTTAGAGAAATGTGGTCTCCATCAACAGGCCTTGCAAGATACCCGGCCATTATGGTTGAATTCTTGCAATGCTCTGCCCTCCCACTGCCCAAAGCTATTAGCAAGATGATTAATTTTTTACCTTTGGGAGGCTTCCCATTCCACCATTACCCTCCATGCTCCCACTATGCCTTGCAACATCTCTCCGTCCTCTATCACTCAGTCTTTCCCCATCCCTCCCTAAAACAGAAAGATCCTCAAAATGCGGGGTTTTGATTGTTTTTAATTGGCTATAAACACCAAAAACCTGCTGCCACCCTACCTCAAGCCTTGATACACTCAGACCTTATACAGGGCCTGCTAACTGAAGTCAATGGACAGACTCTTCTGGTCTTTGGATCAGGCCTATAAGAAGCTGGTAGGGCCTGGTTGGTACTCGACTTGGAGTAGGGTGACCAGATAGCAACTGTGAAAAAAAGGGACAGGGGGTTGGGGTAATAGGCACCTATATAAGAAAAAGTCCCAAAAAACAGGACTGTCCCTATGAAAATGGGACATCTGGTCACCCTAGCTTTGAGACCTTTCAAAGGAGAAAAAAAAAAGAGAGAGAGAGATACTGCAGGAAGTGAGTTTGGTGATTCAGTAGGTGGCACTCTTCCCCAAGTCAATACTGAGCCAACAGCCTAACCGACAGGTGTCAGGGAGCACTGGGCTGCCAGAGCTGCTGCCTTTCAGATGAGGGGCGCTGATCACTTGTGGTTGTTAAAGATCCCATGGTACTTTTTATAAGATTAGAGGTGTTATATTAAAGTCCATCTCATGGCTGCATTCCAACCCAGATGATTACATTTTCCCTATCTAAATCCGCTCTGCAGTTCTGACTGGACAGTGTAACACAGGTGGGACACACATGAAAGCTGCTATGAGACTAACCTTAAAATAATAGCCTCAGTCACATGATATGGGTTACAAAAGGTTAATGTCCCTGTCACACAGCAGAAATTTGTATTAGCCACTCTCACCAGTAGCTACAAGTTCTCTTAAAAATCAAATGCAAATAAATCATAACCTAAAAATAACACCCACAGAGTAATTAATAAGACACACAAATACAGACTTTGAGGACAGAGATCATAGTATTAGACATCTGTCAGTAAGTACCATCTCAAGAGCCTAATGGCTTTCTGTTCACATAGCCACTGGTCTCAAAACAGTTTCTTTTGCAGGGACCCCTTCAGCCACTGAGATGGATTGGCCACTTGCAGCCTCTGTTTGCTGCTCCTGGCATTTTCCACTGTGTGTGCAGGTTACTTCTATCTGAAATATTCTGGATGTCCTCATCAAGGAACAGAGAGGCATTGCCCGCCTTGCATTTGTTTAGTTGTCTTCTGTTCTTCCTGTAGGACAGATGCTCAGAAATGGTCATGACTTTGGTGTGAATTATATAGCTCTGACCTTTAACTGATTCCCAACTACTTTTTCTGAAATCTAACATTATCTCCCACTTCCAAGAGGGGTAACTTTTTGGCATTCTTGTTGTAGGATTTCTTCTATTCTAGTTTCCTGGTGTGTAGCTCTTTTGTAACTACTTCAGACTTAATTGTCTTTGGCTCAAGAAGCTTGCTGGAAGATGTCACTATGTTCTTTGTTCTTCTTCCTGAGAATCTCTGAACATAATTGCCAAAATGCACTACTTACAGGTTGCAGTTCTTTACCTGACATTAATGCATCTGGCATTCCCATCTAAATCCTCAAAGTTCTGGGAGAAAGATCTTTGGCAGACCTCGGGTGCAGAAGCAATCATGAAAGAAAGTCACTTAAACCCATGTCTATCAAAAGTGGACTTGAAGGCACAGAGTATTTGAGGCGTCTAACTGAGTTGACCCTGCCAAAACCTTTGGCTTGAGAGCCTGACTCAAATTTTATGGATTTATACAAATCTTTAACTTGCTTGGTGCCCACATTGAGAATTCAATTGTGTGTATTTGCTCAGTAACCTAAGTTGTTTCATGTAACGGGCACAAAACAAACGCATCTAGCAAAGCTATACTGCTATGTGTGTACAAGTAGAGATATCACGCAGAAGCATTTGAAATAGTAGAACAGGAATTCTCACTTGCTCAGACTCCAGACCTCTGCAAATGCAGATGGTCCAATGGTACATAATTTGTCTGCAGAGCAGAACACAAAGATATTCTTAAGGAATTTGATGAGATGTTTAACAAACTGTTATTCATTTGAGGATATATCATCATACATCAGATGGACATCAATGCCACCATGCTGCCATATAATGCATGCTATACAATCATGAGAAAAAGTAGCAGCTGAACTTGACAAGATGGCAGAGAGATTTTTTTTAAATATCTCAGACAGTTACTGACGTATCTGTGTCATCATCAGAGTTTTGTCCTCCAGCTGTATGACCATGAATGTATTTTTCTTTTGTATTTCTTTGCAATTTGTGTTGCGTACGAGAAGCAAAATGGTTGCTTTCATTGCATGCATGAAAGTGCACCCATTGTGCTGGATAGCTTTGCCTTGTGTTCTGATTGCCTCCGCATCTATTGCAAACAAATCTGGTCTCTACCATTCGTTTACCCTTTGATTCCGTCTTTATTCCTTGACATACATTTTTAATTAGATGCACTTCTCTTCTTTCACTGCCTGCTAACACTTTCATTTGGGAAGCACAGTTTTCACTATCCCTGCAAATATCCACTGTATATTGCAAAATCAAGTCTATTTCTCACGGTAACCTTGTTGTGACCTGGTTATCAGTTACACCACAAAGAACGTGATTGTCGATTAATCCATCTGCATTCAAATTCACATGATTCAGTTTGAGGGCAAAGGTCTGTAACATAATTGTCAGTGAGCTCACGTGACAGCATGTTTCCTTTAAAGAAAGTGTTTTCCCCATGTCATATTCTTGGTTGGATCACAGCACACTTGAAATTTTCAATAATTGTTTCAGCAGTTTGCAGTCCCCCTTGCTGCTGAGCCTGCCACATGGAGCAGAGTGGAGGATTTCATCCTCTTCCACTTCTCTGGGAAAGCACTTGTTTCCAGGAAAATTTGGAAGCCCAGCAACCACCCCCTCCGATTCTCTGTCAGGATCTCCTTCTAGACTGAGGGACTCAGGTAGCATCATATGCTCCATTTTTGCCAAGATTAAGTTTTCTTCTGACACCCTGTAATAGAGGTGTGACACACAGGAGTGCTGGGAAGCAGAGCCATAACAAGGAATTTTTGCACCTGAGGCAAGGGCCGGCTCCAGGCTCTTCGGCAGCAATTCAGTGGCGGGTCCCTGAGTCCCTGTCGGAGAGAAGGACCCGCCACCAAATTGCCGCTGAAGAATTAATGAAGTGGCGGCGGCAATTCGGCAGCAGGTCCTTCCCTCCAAGAGGGACTCAGGGACCCACCACCGAATTGCCAATCACGGTAGAGCTGAGCCCCTCTGCTTTGCATGCCCGAGGCAAGTGCCTCACTCACCTCACCCTTGTTACGGCACTGCTGGGAAGAGACTGCTGTTCATTTCCTGGCCTCTCGCATGAGGCAGGGTTACTAAAGGGCTATGTCCCCTTTACACGACAGCGGTCTGTAAACTCTGATTCCAGTGACTTCAGCCACAGATATGAGTACTTCACTTCCTGATCTGAACTGTTGATGTGTGGCTGTTAAACACAGCTCTGATACTCCAGAGATAGCTGCATTTCAGTGTTGTCAAACAGGAGCCCTATATAATTCGGGCAGTCAATTAGAAAAATGTATAAAATTAAACAAGTAAAATAAAAATACTACTACTTTGCGCTTCCTTTAGTGCCTTCCATCCAGGAACATTACAAAAACAGTGACAAATCTTTGTACACCTCTGTATGAGGGAGGTATTATTCCTACTTTGAAGACTGAGAAACCAAGGCAGAGAGCGATGAAGTGCCCCACCCAAATTCTCACAGCAAGTCAGTGGAACAGCAAGGAATAGAACCCAGGAACCCTGACTCCCAGCCCTGAGCTTTAATGAATAGGCCTATATTTCCTCAGGCTTATTATAATTGGAAAGTTATCACAAGTCAAGTAACTGAAGCACAGCCAAGAACAATCAGGATCTGTTCAACAATACTTTAGTGAAATAATTAATACACTGCCCTTTCCCTCATGCCTCCTGGTGCTAGGTCAGCAGATTCACCTCCATTCCAGTTATTGAGACTGCATTTCTCTCCTTAGTAGTTTATCAGTTTTATTGTAATGGACTGTCTTCTCTAGACTCCTTTCTGAAGCAAACATATGGTAGAACAAACACATGAGACCCCACAGCATAGATAGACCCAGAGAGCATGCATGAAAGAGAGAAAGTACCTGTGAGTGTAGAATCACAGACTTTAGAGCCCTGTTTGATCTAGAGCTTGTACATCCCCAGGGAAAACTTCAGGATTGCTTGGGAGCACATGCTTTCTCTCTTTGGTGTAGGGGGATGAATATAATCAACATTTCTCAGATTCAGAGCCCCACCTTCAGTTATTCAGTGAACTGTATCTCTGAAAAGTTCCCTCTGGAGCAGAGCCCTTCCACTTCCAGGTGAGATCCAGGGCTTAAGAAGCCTACGGAGTAACACTGCACAGGCACCATGTTTCTGCCACATCTCAGCTATTCAGTCAAAGCAGGCACTCCTATACCAGTGAAACCAAGTTGCTCCAATGAAACAATCAGCCACAATTGCTATGAACAAGCATGGAGAAGACACTTGTTTTCCAACCCTCTCCACTTCCAAAAACCTCTTCTCAAATCTCACTGCTACCCTACAGCTGATCATTTTTACTGCTCCTGGCCTGCTCCCCCCCAAAGTATTGGCTACATATCTTAAAAACCTGCATGGCTTTAATGATGAGCTTCCAACTTGTTGTTTCATCTGCATTATAGTTAGTGTAGGTTGGAAGCTGCTTGGGTTCGGACCATATCCTCCTCTATATTAGTAGGATTCATACACACAGCTGGTGCAGAGAATGTAATAAAATAAAATAAATAATAGCAGCCTTTCACTTTTTAAGATCTCCGTTCAGGTGCTTGCTTGGAGCAACACTGGAAGTGAGTTTGGTGACTGCAGCCTAGTCACTAGAGGGACATTAATCCACATCATAAACTGATTCCACAATCTGGAAAAGCAAGGATGGTGTTGCAGGCAAGGATTAAGGTGCATCAGCAAATCTTGGAGGGGCAGGGGTCAGCACTGAGATAGCAGAGGGTGCTGCAGGTCAGGAGCGAGGTGCATTGGCAGAACTAGGGAGTAGGGAGGCAAAGCCCAGGACTGGAATAGCAGTAAAGACTGCAGGTCAGAACTGGCAGAGCTGTACAGAGCTCCACCACAACAATAGCAAGTGGTGCTACCAGTCCAGATTGAGGTGCATCAGCAACGGCCCCAGGTCCAGAACAACAGTGAGTGTTGCAGGTGAGGATTTGGGGTTTGCTGGCCTAGTAAAGAGAAGTTTGCACAACACAGATCTGCTCCAAAAAGCCAAACCTTTGCTTTTCTGAAGACACACATTCAAGCCAAAGCTCACATGAGCATAGTATTTCCCTGGGCCAGCATCCAGGCCATCTGTGCAACACAGCGTTTTACATGCCCAACAACACTGATCAAGATCCGCAGTGTCTCTTCCCTGAAAGGCAAGCAGGAAAAAATTCTGATCTGGCCTCCGGCTATTTTATGATGAGACTTCACTCACTAGTACACTTCCAGAAGTTTCAATTTCCTCGCTGTCACTTTCTTTCCAATAAGGTTACTCCATACTGTTATTGCAGACAAGAAAATCAGAGGTGGCAGGAAACTGACAATGGCTGCCCCATTAGCAGCAGCCTCTCACAAGCAACTCACCCTGCCTATCCACCTCACATCCACCAACATTCCTAGCAATCTGCCTACACATACAAAATTCCCTTCGCCCACCTCCTTCCCATTTTGGAAATTGGCTGGAATGGAGAGAAAAGCCAAAGCACTGAGGGGAAGACTGCAAAGAGCTACAAAAGGAGCTCACAAAACTGGGTGACTGGGCAACAAAATGGCAGATGAAATTCAATATTGATAAATGCAAAGTAATGTACATTGGAAAACATAATCCCAACTATACATAGAAAATGATGAGGTCTAAATTAGCTGTTACCACTCAAGAAAGATCTTGGAGTCATTGTAGATAGTTCTCTGAAAACATCCACTCAGTGTGCAGCGGCAGTCAAAAAATGTGAACAGAATTTTGGGAATCATCAAGAAAGGAATAGATAATAAGACATAAAATATCATATTGCCTCTATATAAATTTCTGGTATGCCCACATCTTGAATACTCTGTGCAGATGTTGTCCCCCATTTAAAAAAAGATATATTGGAATTGGAAAAGGTTCAGAAAAAAGAAACAAAAATGACTAGGGGTATGGAACAGCTTCTGTATGAGGCGAGATTTATAAGACTAAGACTTTTCAACTTGGAAAAGAGACAACGACAGGGAGATATCTAGCGATGATGGAGGGATTATAAACGGGAATGTGGATATGGAAGTGGATATTACCGCAACTGAGGTAGAGGCCGTACTTGAACAGCTCAATGGGACGAAGTCGGAGGGCCCGGATAATCTCCATCCGAGGATATTAAAGGAACTGGCGCGTGAAATTGCGAGCCCGTTAGCGAGAATTTTTAAGCAATCGATAAACTCGGGGGTTGTGCCGTATGACTGGAGGATTTCTAATGTAGTTCCTATTTTTAAGAAAGGGAATAAAAGTGATCCGGGTAATTATAGGCCTGTTAGCTTGATGTCTGTAGTATGTGAGGTCTTGGAAAAAATTTTAAGGGAGAAAGTAGTTAAGGACATAGAGGTCAATGGTAATTGGGACGAATAGCAACACGGATTTACTAAAGGTAGATCGTGTCAAACCAATCTGATCTCCTTCTTTGAGAAGGTGACGGATTACTTAGATAAAGGAAATGCGGTAGATATAATTTACCTAGATTTCAGTAAGGCGTTCGACACGGTTCCGCATGGGGAACTGTTAGTTAAATTGGAAAAGATGGGGATGAATATGAAAGTTGTAAGGTGGATAAGGAACTGGTTAAAGGGGAGACTCCAGCGGGTTGTATTGAAAGGTGAACTGTCAGGCTGGAAGGAGGTCACTAGTGGAGTCCCTCAAGGATCGGTTTTGGGACCGATCTTATTTAACCTTTTTATTACTGACCTTGGCACAAAGAGCGGGAATGTGCTAATAAAGTTTGCGGATGACACAAAGCTGGGGGGTATTGCTAACACGGAGAAGGACAGGGATACTATTCAGGAAGATCTGAACCACCTTGTAAACTGGAGTAATAGAAATAGGATGAAATACAATAGTGAAAAGTGCAAGGTCATGCACTTAGGAATTAATAATAAGAATTTTGGATATACGTTGGGGGCGCATCAGTTGGAAGCGACGGAGGAGGAGAAGGACCTTGGGGTACTGGTTGATAGCAGGATGACTATGAGTCGCCAATGTGATACGGCTGTTAAAAAAGCAAATGCGATTTTGGGATGCATCAGGCGGGGTATTTCCTGCAAGGATAAGGAGGTGTTAGTACCGTTATATAAGGCATTGGTGAGACCCCATCTGGAATACTGTGTGCAGTTCTGGTGTCCCATGTTCAAGAAGGATGAATTCAAACTGGAACAGGTTCAGAGACGGGCTACAAGGATGATCCGAGGATTGGAAAAACTGCCTTTTGAAAGGAGATTCAAAGAGCTTGGCTTGTTTAGCCTGGCCAAAAGAAGGCTGCGGGGGGATATGCTTGCTCTATATAAATATATCAGGGGGGTTAATGTTAGGGAGGGAGAGGAATTATTTAAGTTTAGTACTAATGTAGGCACGAGGACAAATGGGTATAAATTGGATATTAGGAAGTTTAGACTTGAAATTAGACGAAGGTTTCTAACCATTAGGGGAGTGAAGTTCTGGAACAGCCTTCCGAGGGAAGTAGTAGGGGCAAAAGACTTTTCTGGCTTTAAGACAAAGCTTGATAAGTATATGGAGGGGATGTTATGATAGGATCGTTAATTTGGGCAATTGATCTTGGATTACCACCAGATAGGTCTGCTCAATGGTCTGCGGGGAGATGTTGGATGGGATGGGAACTGAGTTACTGCAGAGAATTCCTTCTTGGGTGCTGGCTGGTGAGTCTTGCCCACATGCTTAGGGTTTAGCTGATCGCCATATTTGGGGTCGGGAAGGAATTTTCCTCCAGGGCGGATTGGCAGGGGCCCTGGAGGTTTTTTGCCTTCCCCTGCAGCGTGGGGCACGGGTCGCTTGCTGGTGGATTCTCTGCAGCTTGAGGTCTTCAAACCAATTTTGAGGATTTCAATAACTCAGTCCTGGGTTAGGGGTTGTTATAAAATTGGATGGGTGGGGTTCTGTGGCCTGCCTTGTGCAGGAGGTCAGACTAGATGATCATATTGGTCCCTTCTGACCTATGAGTCTATGAGTCTATATGATAGAGGTCTATAATATCATGACTGGTGTGGAGCAAGTGAATAAAGAAGTGTTATTTATTCCTTTTCATAACATAAGAACTTTGGGTCGCCAAATGAAATTAATAGGCAGCAGGTTTAAAACAAACAAAAGGAAGTATTTTTTCACACAACGCAGTCAACCTGTGGAACTCTTTGCCAGAGGATTTTGTTAAGGCCGAGACTAACAGCGTTCAAAAAAGAACTAGATAAGTTCATGGAGGATAGATCCATCAGTGACTATTAGCCAGGGTGGACAGGGATGGTGTCCCTAGCCTTTGTTTGCCAGAGGCTTGGAGTGGGCGGCAGGGGATGGATCACTTGATGATTATCTGTTCATTCCCTCTGGGGCATCTGGCATTGGCCACTGTCGGAAGACAGGATACTGGGCTAGGTGGACCTTTGGTGTGACCCAGTGTGGCCATTCTTATGAAGATGATGATGATAGAGATATGTTGCTGATTGGGAGTTGCCCCACTTCCTGGGAGGACGTGTGTGTGAGGATGAGAAAAGACCTTGGAGAACACAAGACTGTTCCTTGAGAGAGGAAAAGGAGATGTACAGTTGAATGTCATCCAAGTACTGATGGCATGAGTCCTTGGCATCTCACCACCCCTGAATGGCTTCAAGGGAAAGCGTATAGAGCTTGGTGGAACTCTGCACAGCAGTGACCAGGGTCACAAGAGCATATGCCTGTCATAACTCCATGTGACCTTTCAGACAGGAATGAGTGGATCATGCAAACTGTTGCTCCATTTAGTCCTGTAAGACCTTGTACATGTGTCATTAGCACCTTATGACCAATAGCATCAAAAGCCACAGAGGCAGGAGGTTCATTTCCTGTGTCAAACCATGAAAACAGCATTCATCAGGGCCATTCTTATTCTTGGACCTGGCCCAAAACCTGAATGCAAAGAACCCCAGGGGATCAGAAGAGAGGACTTCCTGGAGTTTAGATGCCACCTCCTTTGCCAACAAAGGGAATGTTGGAAACTGGACAGTAATTGGTAAGATCGTTAGTATTAAGCATAGACCTTTTCAAGTCTCTTTGTTCCTTTGGGTATCTGGTAGCCCGACTTCTTTGAAGGAGGCAAAAGTTGATATCATGTATGCCAAAGTATTCTCATGCACGCCATTTTTCACTAGACTTCACCAGCGGTAACAGGCAAGGGGTCATCCTACAAATGGCAGCTCAGGCATTCCTCAACAGCTTGCAGGTCTTATAATGAGGTGACCCATTCACACTCTATAAAGGCAGATGGAATGGGTGTCATTCTGGCTGTGGAGTGGCTCTCTCGATCTCCTATTACTTTTCTCTCTGAAGTAGGCTTTTTGCGGCAAAAGGGATTTGGTCCAGGGACAGGTGCAGGCATTGCCGGCCAATTAACCAGCTAACTCCATGATGACTAGCTAGTAGATTCCATAGAGCCTCTCTGCAAGCTGGGAATTACCTGATGTAGTTCTATCAGAGAGGAAGATTCTTTTAACTTCCTTTAGGGCTGAAGCATATGGACCTTGAACTGTTCAATGACTGTGGATGAGTGGGTTTTGCACCATAGATGCTCTAGTTTCCTGCCTTCTGGTGCTTCATTTTGTGCACTCTGTCAATGAGCCACAGTTACCTGCAAGAGAATGGTGCAGGGTCAAGGGTCATTTGTGCCTAATTCATGAGTGGTTTCAGTTGGCAGCTGACTGCGATGTTCTGCTAGCTGGTGCCCTGGTCTTTCAGATCGGTGGTTTCTGTTCTGGAAATTTTTCTAGAAATTCCTGGGACAAGCGCTTCTGGAGATGAATTAGTATTGTTGGTTCACTGAACAAGCAAGGCAGCATCCCTTTAACATCTGTTTTTGAGGTGGAAGTGGCCTGTCACAAAGAGGTCTAATCCCAAGCCAAAGAAGAGGTCCAGGGTGCACTTGCCTACAGGAGTGGATTAGGAGACAATCTCAGAGAAGCCCATGGTCACTATGATGGGTAGGAGGCCTTTGGCTATTTTGCTAGGTGAGGCACCTACATGGAGACTGAAATGTCCCCAGACAGTGAAACTTCCACCTCATTATCAGATTTCATAGGAGCTTTGTTAGTTATATAAATAGTTATTTTTAAGGTAAGTTCATCTTGGGGCCTATTAACCATGACAGCAACAAAAATAAAACCCACAACACACAAAAAAGGAATGTTTCTGTGCAAGAAAGAAAACAAAGTTAAAGGCAAATCTTAAGCAGTAAATGTCTCCAATTTACAGTAAGGTAAGTTCTGGCAGGGGCTTCAGAGCAGTCACTCTCTATTAAGTTGATAGGGATGGCTGCCCCAGGTAAGAGAATTGGCAAAGCATAGCCGCTGTGTCACAGCTTTAGCAGAGTTGGTACCCCGTGCCATGGCCTTCAGACATCTGATGTACAAAAAAGGAATCTGTTACAG
This sequence comes from Gopherus evgoodei, assembly GCF_007399415.2. Classification (NCBI taxonomy): domain Eukaryota; kingdom Metazoa; phylum Chordata; order Testudines; family Testudinidae; genus Gopherus; species Gopherus evgoodei. Next base: position 209,072,676 of record NC_044322.1, read on the forward strand.
CAATGCAGGGGGAGAGGGGGAAAGAGGGTAGCAAAGAAAGAAGAAGAAGGAAGTGCAGAAAGAAGGGAACAAGAGAGACAGAGGATAAGATACAAAATGAGAAAGTTGTATACATCCAAGGACAGTGTTAAATGCATTTGTCTTCAGGGATTAATGAGATGAGATTCCCACTTGGGAACCCCTCCAGACAGTGCTTTCCATCAGCCAGCACTCTGCACGATCTCTGACAAATAAACAAAAAGGAGGGAGAGGTAGGGGGATTGGATTTAGACCAGAGAGAGGAATACAGAGATGAAATATTTGGAGCGAGGGGAATACATTTGTAGGCAATGGAAGAAGGTGCAAAGAAACGGTTAAAAATGGCCATCATTGGAGGGATTCAAAGCAGACAATTCATCCACCTGTCAGGACAGTGGATGTTTTACTTTGAGTCATAGGAACAATAAGAGTAACAGTATGGTAACATATACATAAGCCACCACAGGCTTCCTGGCTGTCATTATACTGGCTGGCATATTCTGGCTACTCTGAACCTCACTGAGACAGCAGAGATTGAATTTAGACCCTCCTCCAAAAGCACAGATGGTGACCACTTGAGCTAAAGGAGAATCTCCCTCCGATAGTACCATAGGGTCTATGACACATTGCTGAGTGGGGCAATGTGGTCTTTCAATAGCCATAAGTAGCTAGGACTGCACTTTTAAAAATTTATTTGAAAGACAGCACCTACAGCAACACAGTGTCCTCACAATCTGCTGGGCATTGGCTCAGCACTGCTTCCGAGCGAACACTACCACCAATTGGATTTTTCTTGGCGTTCTTTCATCAGGGCTGTGTGAAGAGGGTTCAAACAGCTCCAGTGGAACCTGACCTGGGCCCATAGAAGGGTCTCATGGGTTTTTGGTTTTTACTTCTCACTCTTTCCGTTTGTTGGGGGACCCAAGTCTTCTCTCTCCATTTAGACCCCCAAATGGTGTATTTGGGGATCCATTTAGTTCCCCGAATGGACCATGGAGGGCCCTATTTAACACTTTATAGATTTCACTGATATCCACACAGCTGCATCATACAAAGGTGTTCAAAATCAAATCGGTATGCATATTTCATTCAATGCACTGCCCACTCAGTGAATCTTGTTGGAGAAGCTGCTGCAATGGCTGTTCCCCATTTTGTTCTATTTTTTGGAATTGCTCAAAGATCATATATCCTGTTTTCTGCTTCTACTAGTCAGCAGGATGCATTGAAAAAGCATACTTGCATTACATTAAAACACCATAGCATGACAAGATACACAGCAAGGGTAGAGGCAATCCATCTGCTATGAACTCAAGTTGAGGATGGTGCTCTTGATACTTTAGATGAGATCCAGGCTTCACACAGTTTTATACCAGAACTTAAGCTGGAAACTGATGGCTTGCAAATGAACATTTCAGAGTTTCCATTTCTTGTTTTGGGCATGATATGATGTACTATCATCTCAAATGTTAATGTTGTGAGTACAGAAGTGCAGAGTCCACTCAGTCTTGACATGCAAATGGCTCACAATTTATTTGGTAGCCTTTGAGATGCTTTATGGGAATTACAGTCTTCTGGGTTCGTTACATGTAAGGAAGCTGTTGCTTCACAGCCTGAAACATTAAGAATAACCATGCAGTTCAAAGAAAAAGAACTTTCTTGAAGGAGAAAAGTAACATCAGGCAAATCTGCCAAAGGATGACAGGTCAACTGATCCTAAACATTTTTTGAATGTGGGGTTTTCAAGCCCATCTTAGCCAAAATATTGACACACTTGGACAATAGGATGTGTAAGCACAATGGTGTCAGAGAAAGGTCTGCTTTTTTGATGGGCAAGAAACAGAAAAGTTTCATCAGCAAAGACATAATGAGGCACACTCAAATCTTAACAAGCTGCAACCCTTAGGATTTAAACTCAGAGTTTTGCGTAGGAGATTGAGCTCTTGTGTACGTTTTTGCAGGTGAATCTGAAGGATGGCTTGCAAATGAAGGTGCCCACTGATCTTCTTAGCTACATTTACAAAATGGTCTTTAGATGGGAGTTTCTCTAACACAGAAACCACATTCTTTGCTTTCTTCCTGTAACCCTGATTGCTAATTAAAGGAATTGCAGCAAGATAAAGTTATTCACAATTATCTACGAACGTGCAAGAGGCAGGAAAGGTTAAGCAATCTGGTAGTTATTTCTATAGAAAACTCGGAAGCAAGGTGGATAGACTGAGAGGAGCTAATGTATGTGATTGCTTCATAGAAGGCTAAGAAGGTCCGTTTGTAAAACTACTTAGAGGTGACTGTGGGTTTTTTTGCAGTGGCGAGGAGCCATATTTGAGTCTTTGAACCGGTCCCAGAACATCCCTAGTACAGCACTGTCTCCCATCCTCTTACTGGCCCAGCCTCACTGAAAAGACATGGCAAGAGCACAGCCCAAGGTGGGGTAGCTGCAGCCTGTATCTCTTAACTCTTCTATGAACCATGCCAGTCTGACATTAAGACTTACATGATACTAAAATGTAAAAGTAGATTCATTTTGGAAGACATTTCAGGGGCAAAGTGTTATCCAGCAATTTCTTTCAACATGAACAGTGCTGTCAGCTATCCCTTTACCAGACCCCACCTTGTTTTCTCATATATATATACACACACATACATATACACATGCACAGCGAGAGAAGCTGCACATAACAAGACTTATTTGGGCATAAGCAGCCCATCTTCTGGCTGTGCAAAGTTGGTCCCTCCAATGTTTTTCCCCCTCTAATTTTGAATGCCCCAAACAATGGGGCTTCTACCACTTCCCTTCAGAAGCTATTCCAAGAAATCTCATCATTAGACATGATTCTTTATATTCAGCTTACATTTCTCTTTCTTAATTTCATCCCTTCGATCCTATTTATATCCCCGATCCCATCCTAAGCAACTCCTCTCACTCCCTGGTATTCACACCCTTCATATTACTCCTAGACAGTTACTTTCCCCCTGCAATCACTGTTTAGGCAACGTACACACATTGAGTTATTTTAACCTTTCCTCCTACCTCCATCTCCTCCAACTCCTTAACCGTTTTTGTTCTTTGAACTCCTTCCAATTTGTCAATCTCTTTTTGACGATGAAATGCCTGGAGCTGAATGCAGTATGCTGGGAATGGTCTTCCCAATGCTGTATACTAATTTAATTACAAACAGGATCAGGTCTTTCTAGCAAGAATAGTGCTTGCTTAACTCATGCATCTTATCACTCACGTTCTGTTTTCCTCAAGATGACTGTGGATTCCTCTTGCCATAACTATCTGCTCCTTTACTTAAGGAGGGGCTCAAGTTCAAGCTTTCTGGATAGTAACTGCAAGGACTGTTTGGGTTCCAGTTTTGAACATCAGTTGCACATTTACCTTTCCCCTACAACTTGCTGCAACCCCCCTCCAGCCTCTGCCCCCCAGTTCTGCATGACATATTCATTGGTGTCTGAAGGAAATGCAGCCCAGGCTGGTTCAGACAATGCTGCCAATCCTTTTTCCTCAGTGAATGAACTACACCAGCAACAGGATGGAATGGAATGCTAGCACAAAGCTTATTCCTTGTGCTCTGGGGCCACCAACGGGGAGCCCTGTGGGGATAATACCTTGTGCCTCCTGAGGGATCGGGGCATCTATCTTTTGGCACACTCCTGCCTGGGCAGCATGCCAGCCTGGCCCCTTTTTTCCTGTTTAACAGGAAATCTCCAGCCCTCATTTCTGGACACATCATCCCCTCATGATCTCTCACAATCTATGCTTCAAGGGCTCTGGATTATTTCAGACTTTTAAAAGATTTTCCCTCCACTAGTTGCAGTTCCAATGTTCATGCAGAGAACCCTCCGAATTTGACACCACTGGGATTCTTTTCATCTGAGCAGGAAGGAGGCAGGGAAAATAAAAATAAAAAGTAATGCCACAGCGCTAAGGGAGAGATCTAGGCTAATTGTGGTGATGAGTTAACCCTTCTACTAATCTTTAGCCCATTAATGTAAACAGATGGTCAGCTCACTACAGGGGACAGGAACAGCGACAGTGCAGCATTCTCTCTCATCCAACACTGCACAGGACTAGACCCTGCCTGAATATGGCTGGCACTCCAGGTCCTTTGCTTCCTACTCTGATCTGTTCCTCCCCACACCATTCCTGGCTAGGAAATACTGAAAGGGAAACACAGAGCCACAAGGAGATGAGCTAAAGGGAACGCCAGGCAAAAGTTTGAGTTTGGTCCAGAGCACATAATCATGCACAGACATGCTAACACAGGGGTGGCGATTTGTGAATCATCCACAGGAAATGAAGGTCAATTTTGAGGGGATGCTAAGCAAATTGCTTCCATGCAATCAAAGGGGATATTATATCAATAAGAAGGGTTAAACACAGCACGTCTTTGCCTGTAAGGTGGCTAAGCACACACAGAGGTTACCATGCTCTCTCCTAATGTAAATGGCCACTGAAATCTCCCACAAAACTGCAGTTTGGGATATTGTCCCCCAGGTGATAGGGGAGGAAAAGATGACCTTGGGATTAGAGCACAGAACTACTAATGAGGGCTCCTGGATACTATTCCCAGTTCTGTCACTGACTCACTGAATGACCATAAGCAAGTCAAAGCAGCAAAGAATCCTGTGGCACCTTATAGACTAACAGACGTTTTGGAGCATGAGCTTTCGTGGGTGAATACCCACTTCCTCAGATGCAAGTCACTTTGTCTCCACTTCTCTACCTATAAAATAATTCTTTCCATCCTGTGCTGGGGGGTTGAGAGGCTTAGATGGCTGTGGAGTGCTTTGAGATCCTCACATGGAAGGGAATGGAGAAGTGAAGTGTTATTGCCAATAATCTTATCACTTCTCAATATAAAACAGGGAAATGGGGAGATCTGCTGACTAGTTGGAGAAGCCTCTCTGGGATTCAAGTAACCTGCTAGAGGAGCTTCTCTATTAGCTCATTAGGTTTGATGTAGTCTAGTGGTGAACAGGGTAAATATAACCTTTCTATTTTGGGTACCATTTCATAAGGCAAAGACACCCCCTCCCCATGACTCAATCTCCCAGTCCCCTCACTACTGCATTCCCAAACTATTTTATTCTGCAGACCATCAAGCAGGGCTCTGCGGATCACAGTTTGAGACCATCTGATCTACACAGTGGAACAGAAATTTTAGGCCATCAGGAACAAGGCCCACCTCTTATTTCTGTTGCCAGACAAGGCTGGAATGCTGCACTGTGATGCGTGTTATTGCATCTGTACGTCATGGTGCAGGGTTACAATGCAAACCTGCCAAGTTGTCATACTGACACAGACCTGATCACAATATCATATCTATAAGCGCCTCTTCATTTTCACTTTAAACCGATTTTTACCCAAAAAATCCCAGGTTTTCCAAAAAATATTATTTCTTTTTTTCTGATTTTCACCCTACTTTTGTATCATTCAAATATATATATATAAAACTTGGTTTCATTGGGAAAATACAATGCACTTCATGAGATATATGTATTACGATAATACATTAGTCTCTGTGTATATGCAAAGCTGCCTGTTGAAGTAAGGCCATGTATTAGTCTAGAAGATACACACAACAAACACACAGGCACACATGCAAGCAGCGAAGTGCGTGCAAATCTGAATGTACTGATGAATCTCACGCCCACCGCGTACACATTTCAAGCTGTTAGATAAAGGTTTAAAGATTTGACACACTAAAATGGGTAGAAAATGAAAATCTATCCTTCCAGCCACCAAAACAAACCCTGATATTTACCCAAAAATAGAATAGAATAGTTTTTTGGACCAATTTTCAGCTGTTTTTGTTGTTGTAGTAATAAATACTGATAAATTCCCAGGGAATATTAAATAAAATAAAAATCAGAAACGAAGGGCCATACGTGTATTTCATCATTGTGGACTGGAGGACCGACCTGTACAAACCAGGGCCATCACAAATTTATTCCCACAGCTCCCTTCCCATCCACACACACGGCCCTTCTGCCACACTGCATCTGAACAGAGCTTTAGGAAAGGAGTGTCTGTAATGGGTGACAGAAACCCATCCCCACCTATCCAGACAATTTATCCATTTTTTTAACTCTAATGAGGGAGGGTATTTCAACGAGACTATCCCCCTCCAAGTCGGCCCTAAGAAGATACTCTGCTCTGGACTCAATCTGGCACTGTCCATTGGTAATTTCTAATCCAGCAGCAGGAGGATTACAGAAAGTTAGAAGAGACAGATGGTGTTGCAAAGACAAACGTCTTATTGCTTGGCTGTAGCCTGCACTTCCTGAGGTTATGGCTGGGATTTCAGAGAGCTCTTCCCTTTTAAGCCCTTGCTCATCAAGGAGGTGGCAGTGGGGGTGGGGCAGACAATCTTTAAGTGTCCATCGAGATGGAGGCTCAGGGAGGAATGGCAGATGGGGCATTCAGAACTGTTTGCAGATGTGCTGTGAGGAGGGTGAGTTTTCCTTCTTCCATACCAAGATTTTTGGTGGTGGCTACATGGAAGAGCTGGATGCTTAGCATTTGCACAGCACTTTACGTATGCCAAGCTCTACACATTCACTAATTAACCCTCACACCATCTCCCTGAATGGTAGATAATTATCACTGTCCCCATTTTATTGATGAGGAAACTGAGGCACAGAAAGGGGCATTTGCCCAAGGCTCCACATAGTGAGTCAGTGGCAGAGCCAGGAATAGAACTCCCCACTCTACACATTCTGATAGACCATTTGGCTTCCTTCAGTGAACATAAGCAAGTCCCCTCCAGCCCCTTCTCGCTCCACAGCTCCTTTGAGGCACAAGGGCCTTCTAGCAAAAGAAGCCTTAAAGATGACCTGCAATTAAAAAATCAAATGGGGTTTATACCTAGTTTTGCTTCTTTGTGATGTATACAGGTGCGGTCTGGATGGGTTTGGTTTTAAAAAACAAAATCTCCCTTTTTTGCAAGCACATTAAAAATATCACCTCTTGACTTCTCTGGCAAAAGCACTAATTTATCTGACAAATTAGCAATGGTGCTTGATGAGACTGATGAGCAACTGACGGGGGAGAGGTTAGTAGACACACTATCATTTGAAACTGACTTTTGGGTTAGTGACAATATTTATTCAGCTCATTCGCCTGACAAAACACTTGAGAGAAATGTCCTGTTTGACAGAGTTTTAAGGCTTTTCCCCTTTCCAGTGAGAGCTAAGTTCCTGCTTCAGTTCTCCAGTCCTCCAAGGAAACCTCCAACAAAAACTGGGAAAGATTAACCCCTGATATTTCCAGTGTAAAGAGAAACCAAACCAAACAGTCTTCCAAGCCTATTTTCTAGCCCAAAATGGAACAATTATTATTATATATTGTTTGCTCCTTGGTAGCACTTAAAAGCCATGGTCATGGACCAGGACCTCATTGTGGTAGGCACTGTACAAACACAGAACAGAAATACACTCCCTGCCCCACAGAGCTGCATGGTTTTCTCTTGTGCAGGGCAATTTAAATAAATAATAAATAATAATAATAATAAAAGGCAGTGTGGAGAGAACAGAGGCCTGGGAAACAGGGCCTCTGGTGCTGCTCCTGATCTCCAATTAACTGCTGTACGATCTTGGGCAAATCGCTTTCCTTCTCTGTGCTTCAGTTGCACAAGCTGCAAAATGGGGATAACTGCACTTAGCTGCATTTAGGCAAACTGCTCTGGGAGATATAGCTGAAAAGCATTAAGTAACACAACTGTCTAAAGAAAAAAAAAACCAATCCAGTAGACCAACATCAAAGAGATGAACATGAACTGCTGGGGCGGATAGCGCTCTGGGTCTCTGTTCCTTGCTTCCAAAAAAAGGTGCCCAGAGCATTATTTACAAAAGAGACATTGTCACACACAAGCTGTTCTTGAGCTAAGGCTGCTTTAGGAATAATGAGGCAATTATTCCTATTATTCCCAGCAGCTATGGGAATAGCTTCTTTTTTGTCCTCTGCTCCAACCTGCACCCGCTTGGATGGTTTCATCTTGTCCGGAAAGGCATCTTGCCAATGCTCCTGGTGCCCTCTTGCTGTGCAGGCATTTGAGGGAGGACTGGACAAAAGGAAGATAAGAGAGGAAAGTGAAGGGGGGGGCAGAATTTTAATGGCCACCACAGGTAGCTCCTTTAAGCCAGCGAGGGGACAGCCAATGCAGGGTTCTACCCCACCTCAGCATTATGGCTGTGCTCAAGAAGGGAAAGTCAAGTGAACAACGTACTTCACTATTCAAATATCAGTGCAAACTCTAGACCTTCAACAACTTCACTTTTCTTCACCATTCAAATGGGGCTGAGGACCAGGAAAGTGCATTCCTGATGTCACTTCACCCTTTAGGAAATGGTGCTAAGCATGAAGTCAGTTGGGATATATAAAACCTTCTCCACTCACCCACTTAGTCACGTTCTATCAGCAAACCCCAGGGCACAAGGGAATCACCATTCAATTCTTGTGTTACCAAGAATGAACTTGATGACCAAAATGCAGCTACTGTAGATAACCACGGTTTTCCCCAATCCCTCTGTAGAGCACTGCAGTGCCGTGTAGACAAGCCCTTAGACTACTCCAAACCCCAATAACCACTCCCTGAGCCCAAGCAAGATGCCCTAACTGAGCAAGGAACATGAGATGCAGACAACAGATGGAGTGGAATTAAACCTGATTGAGGAGAGACACTTGATCTAACCCTCCCCAGAACTGAGACTTATTCCTGGCAACAAGAAGCTGAAAAAGCACTTAAATATCAGTGCTCTATGTTAATTCACCAGAGGTTTTTTCCTAAGCTCATCATCAGATTGTCCTTCACTGATATTAGAAAAGCCTGAGAATGTAACATACTTTAATAACTGTGTTTTGTGTGACCACCACTTGCACTGGATATGGATCGAAAAGCCGGTTGCCAGAAGACATTTCCCCTTGGTACTAATCATTACATTATCACTCAGCCTTTGAATCTGAGGAGCAGATTGGAAGGCATTTCTTTGATATTTACACCTTTGTGGGCCACTTGGCTGTAGGTACAGAATGTTACAGCTTCTGGGAGTGCTAATTAGAGCCAATTATAACCTGAATGACCTGCTGCGGCACTGAAATGCCATGATTCGCTCTTGTCCCTGCAAAGTGGGGATTTTATTTCTGTAGAAGCTAACTGTTTTAAAGTTCTGGATGTAGCAATCGCTCTGACAGAACAATCAAATCAGGAGTTGTCCAGACCAGTTCTTATAACCTGATTCCACTCAACATATAACAACCCCACAAACTAAAGAAGTCAAAATTTTCCCGATTGCAAGTAAGGTTGTTAGACTGCCACATTTTATGGGAACATGTAGCTGAATATAATGCTACATATGAAAGTTATATTCCATGGAAAGATGTAGGATTGCAAGTGGGGGATAGTTCATAGCTCACTGCTCACCTTTAAAATCTTTCCATTTCTGTCTCAGATAACTAGATAACATAACCCTCAGTATTTGCAATATTCTTAATGCTGAATATAAAGAATACTGAAAATGCTATTTAATTATCTAATGCAACTGAAATGTGTAACTGCAACCACTGTATCTACCGTATTACAGCTAAATATAAAATTTACAAAAAAATGTCACTATTAACCTCTTCCCCTCTCCCTTGTCTTCTCACTGTCAACAGGACATTGAGGAGAGAAGTTGCTTCTTAACTGACAGAAGCGGAGATGTGAGCACACTGGCCTGTTATTAGAGAGTTGCATACAACAGTTTTATTTATCCTCCTGGGAATGGCTGCTTGTGACTTATGGATACTGACTATTTCAGTCAGAAAACAAGAGCAGTTGTGGGGGGGCAGAAATTTATGGAAAACACACATGAGAATTACACAGACTTCGCAAGCAGCTATAATAAAAGGACAACGTACATACTGCAGCAGGGAAGTCTGCAGTTACTACAGCTACTAGTGGGACTGGCACTTAGCTACACAGGACTCAACCCCCAGCTGCCCTGAGGGAGGGAGTGTGTCTTTGAGGGCTCCTGGCTGCTGGCCTGGGAAAGAAAGGAGATGTCAGGGATTCCAGTGCCTGGAACCAAGTGGGAGGCAGGCGCAGGAGAGACCTCTCCAGAAATGAGGAAAGGGAACCCCAAGCTATTTTTAGGAAAAGAGTAGTCAGAAAAACTGGGCAAGGCGTGAGGAAGATAAAAGCCACTTGTGCTCATGCTAAACTATTTACCTCTGCACCTCCACCTCTCTCCCCTCAAAAATGAAGAAAAAATAAAATTGTGAAAGGCGTGGTGGATATAGGTATTAGGGCCAGGCAGGGCGGCTCAAAGATGAAATTCACAGAGCCTAACTGCTTCCAGTGCACTTCCATAGGGGGGAGAGAAGTGGTGGGATCACATCAACATCACATGTTTGAATCAGGCAACGGCTCACTCACAAGCAGACACACACGGGTGTGAACAAATGCAAAAGAACATGTGGCCCAGAAAGGCACGTCTACTCATTCTGTTTCATAATGCTGCAGTAACAAGGAAGCATTCAATGAAACTGAATGGCAACAAATTTAAAACTGAATAAAGGAAAGACACACACACACACAGTGCACTATTAACCTGTGGAATTCAATGCTACATTATATAGAAGCCAAGAGCTTAGTAAGACTCAGTAAAGGATTATACATTTCTATGATTATTCAGAGAGGGTTAAACAACAAGCCCAGAAGAGTTTTGGGCAGGAGCATATAAAGCCTTACATTTCAGGGCTTAAACCAAAAGTTTATTAGCATGGGTTAGCAGGGAATTTCCCTGGGGGCAGGTTATCCCATAATCTCTGTTTCTGGCATCATCCTCTGAACATTTAGTGCTCAAAGGCATGATGGTGGGTTTGGCAATTGCTTTGTTCCTATGGGCACAGACCACCGCCCCTACCACACATAGGCACAGGAAAAGTTTTCCTCCAAACCACACCCAAAGAGGCACGCACTCACCCGAAACCCAGTCTCTCCCCACTTCGTGATAGCCTCTGGAAACTCTCCGGTAGGGTCCCCAATCACAGTATGTTAGTCCTATTATCAGTTAACTGAGATTCCTCAGCTTTACAGCACATCACAAGAAAGAAATATTCCCCCCTCAGAGGCCTGTCTGAGGTACTTCCATGGCCCACAGAAGCAGTCTCTCTCCCAGCTCCATTGCCACGCTGCCCATGTGAAGCTGGGCTGTTGACTTTTTCCAGCCACCAGCCTCCCGATCATCTTTGAATATTTCATAATGGGATTGCTGTTTTCCTGTGGGTTACACATTTAAGAACATTATATTTGGAACGGGGATATAAAGGATCTATTTAACCAGATCTCGTGCTCACTCTCTCTCTCTCTCACACACGCACTTGTCCCCTCTCGATTTCACTACAGCCAGCAATACACACACACACACACACACACACACACACACAATGTGGGGCTCTTCCTGGTTTTGTCCACTGAGCTGGGTTTAATTAAATGTCCTAGAACAGGGGTAATCAATTACTTTTGTCAAAGTCCAAATCTCTTCATCAAGGTATAGTCAAGGTCCAGACTTCAGAGAAAACACAAATAATAATAACAATGATAAAAATAAGTCAATAACAAGATTTCAGGGTCTGTTCAAAAGCGTCTGACAGTCCAGATTTGTCCTGCAGTCGGCCTATTGACTATCCCTGTCCTAGAAGCTTGTTTCTAAACCCAGATTATTGATTTTTTTTTAATACCATGGCTGCTGCAATTCAGAACTAAATGCAGTGAATAAAAGGAATTGAATGGGGGTTGGGGGGGCAGGAAAGAGGTGCTTAAGTCTGACTAGCACTAGGATGGATGGACACACACATGGTACAGGAAGTGGAATAGCAAATGCCCCGGAACTTGGACCTTCAGACCTCCTAGTGCATCTCCAGTGCAGTCTGGGACCTAAGTCCACAGGTATAGGATGGCTTTAGAATGCATGATGCCCAGATGAGATGAGAATGTTGAAATCTGCTAAGGGAATTCCTTTATGCTGGAAAGATCCTTTTGTCTCTAACAGGTTTTGACTTCTCCCCTGCCTAAATGAGTTCTCAGAGTCTCTGTTTTCCAGAGATACCTAGGGTAAGTGACATGACAAGATGAACTAGATGTATTATTTATTCCAAATTTACACAAGATTTTGCTGGCGGTTTGTCTCTGCGTCGCATGCAATATCCAAGCCCAATGCCCTAATGTTCCCATCACTGAAACTAGACAATGGTTGCACTCAGCTGGATAACAATAAAAAAGAAATCACTCTAAATCAGATGCCATTTCTGAGTTTCCCTGGGAAAGAAAAAAAAACTACTCCAGCTCAGAGGAGCAAGGAGACATGGCTGAGTGACAGACATGGGCTGCAGCCTAATTTGGGGGGGATGGCTATCAGTATGTCAGGAAAATTGCTCCTTCCCATGCAGCTGCTGCACATGCCAGGGAGGCAGGTGAGAAGGGGGCTGAACGACAGAAAAGGCAGAGCAAAATAGAAGAGTTGACAAATCCCTGATGCCCACTCAGGAAGTGTGAATGCTCTAAAGAGGGGAGAGAACCCCTTCCCCTCCCTTTGCATACATTCCAGGTGGAGGGGTGGGCCGATGAAGTTCCCACTGAACCTCACCCCCGGCCAGTCATCACTGCTGCCGTGGGGTGTGCATGTGCAAACACAAAATCAAAAGTGCTTCAGATTCTGCTTCCTTTATTATGACTTCTCTCTAGTAGCTACCCATAGAGCTGTAAAGTAAGGGGCTCTGTAGTGTGTGTGTCTACACGGGAGGATGTCACTGTCCATACACACAGAGTACACAACAACTGAGGCAGTACAAACACTTGGGGACTAACTGCTTTTTAATCAGGCAGAATTTGAAGCAACAAACCCACCTGAGACCCACTAACACATCTGATTTACTCATCCTTGTAGGAGCAGGGTAGGGAAGGGAGAAGAGTGGTCTTGAGGTCAGAGCAGAGACTGGACTCTTCGATTCTATTTCCAGCTCTGGAGTGTGACCTGGAGATTACAGCAGGAGGCACCAAGACTCCTAGGTTTTATTACGTGATCTGCTATGGCCTCACTGTGTGACCTTAGGTATGTGATTTCAGTTCTGCATCTCAATTCCCCAATCTGTACCATACTGACTGACCTCCCTTGCTGCAAGGCTTAGCTCGTTCAGGTTCATAACATCCTTTCAGAAAAGTCTCTAGAGTAATAAAAACGGCACATTTTTATCAATATGGGCCAGCAACAGGTTGGCAAAAGCTTATCACACATAAAACGTGAATGAGGTACATCCCCACACAATGCAGGCTCACAGGGCAACCACGCCCTGGTACATGGTCATGGGTTTGGAGTCAGATTTGAGGCTGGCATTGATGGTCATTTCAAATGGCAGACTTGGGTTTGGATTTTACCGAGAAAGCTGAGAGACTCTTTTCCCATCAGGGAGAGCCCCACGCCAAGGGCCTGCTACTCCTGAGGTCCCATGGGAAACATGCTGTTGCTGTGTAACTCCTTAAAATAAACAGCAGACTCAGGAGGCGTCAGCAGCAGGGTCATTCCTTGTCCCGTCGTGGGGCTTGCTTGCACCTGGAGGACCTCTGCTACAGGTCAAAGTGAGGATCTCATGTCACCCTTTAAAGGAGAGCAGATAATTTCCCTCTGCCTCAGGGGCTGCCCTAGGGATTAACCAACAGCTGTTTGCAAATGATGAGAGAGTAAGAAAGCCATATGGAACCTGCATCTGTGCACTGACAGCCATTTGTCAATCAAAGGACAGAGTGGACACAGCAGAAGAGACTGGAAGGTGCTTGGTCCAAACTGAACCAATCATTAACTGTAAAACTCAATTGGTTTGGAGTTTTGTTACCAATTTGAAACTAGGGACAGCTCCATCCAAAAATGAACTTGCAAGCCCAGCACTGAGTCAACCTGGGGCCGAGCTCAGCCCCCACTGGACACCATGAGCTACTAAATCAGGTAAAACTTAGTGGTTTTGGCTGAGTAGCACTTTGAGTTGTCAGGTTTGTTTGAACAAGACACTCAACATAAAATGGAGGGAGCACAGATCCCAATGGGGCAAACCCAATGTGCCAGAACAGATTAGTCCTAACCCCCTCAATGACACAGACTTACACCAGATCTTACCCCCAGAGGAGTAAGGTCTAGGGGGGGAGGCATAGAGCCTGGAAACAAAACAGCTCAATGACAGCAGCTCCGCCAGATAGGAGGAGGCCACAGCAACTGTGTCCATATGGCCATCTAGCAATCACTTCATCTCATTTTTCTCCCCTTTTATTAAGGATTACAGAGTAAGGGATTTGTGTGGGGACAGGAGTGAAGTTTAATTCTCTACTGAGGAAAGCAAAACACATCCACAGACCCCTTCAAAACAAAAATGTCCACTGTAACTGGCCAAGCGTTGTGAGGCCAGTTTCTGTGTTGCCAACCCCAATAGTTTAAAAATAATGAGCCCGACCCCCAGACTGACCCCAAGTTTCTTTTTAAAAAGTATATATAGAGTGGTGTCTGCAGGGTCGGCCCACAACATTTTGGTACCTGAGGCTGGGAGCTCAAATGATGCCCCCATGCCCACTCACTTGGGCCAAAACTTTGAAAGGTCTCAATTCTGCCTTCTTCCTGTTCTACTCCTTTCATGGTACTGCTCTGCTACCTACCCCACTAAAGGAGAACTAACAACTTAAAATGTCTTGTTCAAAAATTTTAAGTAACACTTAACTTTCAAACGCCTGACAAAAGCTTATGCTTAAATAAATTTGTTAGTCTCTAAGGTACCACAAGTGCTCCTGTTCTTTTTGCTGATACAGACTAACACAGCTACCACTCTGAAACCTGAAAAGCAAATGTAACTTTTCTTGCCTGCATAGTAAACATTGGCATTTTTATCTGTTTGAATAATCAAAATCGTGTTTTCCATGCCTTCTTGGTTGCAAAGATTTGAACTGCTTCCTGAAGGTCCACCATCTGGGCCAGCTCATGCTCTATTGAGATGGTTGCAAGGCTGACCAGCCTCTCCTGTGTCATTGTGGAGCGCAGATGTATTTTTATTAACTTCAGCTTGGAGAAGCTGTGTTCTCCACTGGCAACTGGAAGTGTTAAAAGTATGTGGAGAGCAACAAAAGCATTTGGAAAGAGGATGGTCATGTTATTTGTACACATATATTCCAGAACAACCTTTGGAGTTGATCCTGCTGAAATGTATCTTGAAAGGACTTTCATTTCATCACCTAAATCACTCGCATCAATATCACGCATATCATCATGTGTCAACACGGTCTCTAGTGCCCTGCATTGCTGTCATAGGTCTTCTTCAGGTCTAGTGAGGAGTTTTGGAATATCATACAACATCTCAAATATACTGCTGTGTTCCTTGAGCTGCATGAAACATTCTTCAAATGACTGTATTGCACAATCTAGCACCTGGTTAAAGAATTCAACTTTGAATTGTTGTTTGGGATCTCTTATGGGATTATCCCATGCCTCGTAATCAAAATATCTTCTTCTTCGGTGACTCCTGTATCCTTGAATGGGTGGGAAAATAGCTTCAGTGTGAAGTTCCTCTGGCAACTTCTGTGCACTCTTCAGAATGTTTTGAAATCCCTCATATGACCGGTAAGACCTTAGGTATGACTTTGCTTTGTCCAGTTGTTCCATTGCTCCAGATATATCAAGGTCAACACCTTGGAGTCTCTTACTTACAACATTTATTTCAAACAGTATGTCATGCCACAACACTAAGCCACACACAAATTTGAAGTTATGCATGTTTCTGGTGATTCCATTTCCCTCTGCCACTGTTCTCCCATGAACAGTTCCTGTCACAGCATTATCCTCCATAATGGCAACTATGGCATCATCTATCTTCCCAATTTGGTGTTTGATAGGCTTTATCTCCTCCACTCGACTTTCCCATCATGTGGGACTCAGTGGTTTCAGTGTCAGAGAGGATGTTAACAGATGTTGTTTCAAAATTTGCCATCGATGAGCTGATGCAGAGAAAAATACACAGATGCTTTGAATTACGTTAAAAAATTCAGCCGCCTCACTAGAAGCTGATGCTGCATCACTGACCACCAAGTTCAATGCATGAGAACTGCATGGGACAAAAAAAGCTCGAGGGTTTAACTCTTGGATCCATGTCTGCATTCCTCTGTTCTTTCCTCTTATGCTGGCACCATTATCGTAGCCTCGACTTCTCATGTCAGATATCACAATTCCTGTATCTTCCAGCTTTTTAAGAAACACATTTGTCATACCAGCTCCTGTAGTATCATCAATGTCAATAAATTCTAAAAAATGCTCTCTGACAGCCACCATTGCAGGGACATTTTCACTAGGTTCTGTTGTTACAAAACACACCATTAAAGTCATTTGTTACGTATGGCTGATGTCAGGTTTGCAGTCCAGAATAACAGTAATATCTTGCTGACTTCCGATCTGCCACAATCTTCTGTTTGACTTTTGTTGCCAGTAACTGCATGATATCATTTTGAATTGTTTTTCCAAGATAGTGGTGTGTGTACATTTCTTCGGTGGTGACTCTCCTTATATGCTCCTGGAGTACAGTATCTAACTCAGCCATCAGCTCCACAATTTTAAGGAAGTTTCCATTGTTTGGCACATACATCTGATCTGAAGTGCCACGCAGTGCCTGGTTTTGGGTAGGAAGCATTCTCACAATGGCAATGAGGTTTTTCAGAACATTTTGCCAGTAAAGAGACTCTGATGCAATCTTCTCTTGATGCTGATCATCTACGGTGGCCTTTAACCTTAGTCTCATCTCAAGCGCTTTCCACCTATGGCTCTCTGGTGATTCCCTGCCTTCTCATGGCATGCCAGATTCCTAGCCAGATTTTTCCAGTCCTTTGTTCCTGTAGAACCCAATGTGGCTGGAATATTAGACTGGAAGAGTTTGCAACAAAAACAGTATGCAGACTTCTGGGTTTTTGAGTACATAAGCCATGGCCTCTCCACTTTGTCACCATTAGGGATTTCCAGCCAGTAATGTGTTGGATGGAAAATTCTATTTTCATTGTCTTTGGGGAACAAGAAGTTTTTCACTTGCTGTGGCCCATGCAGTACAAGGAAATCCCTCAGGCTACTGCTCAAGTGGGTCCACAGTCCTGGATCATCTAGACTTAAGGAACTAAACTCAGCAGCAGCTGTTTCTTGTGCCTCCACCACACTCTTCTCTGATCTATATTTTTCTTCAGGAATGTGCATGGTTACAGCCATTTGAGATGGAGATATGGATGCTGCAGTAGCTGCCAGGTGACCTGCATACTGACTAACTGGAAGATCAGGCATTTCCTCACCACTCACATCGTCACTGGGACTAGAAGGCTCACCATGAACATCTGTGTCTATGTATCTCAGGAGAGCTCCCTCCTGCTTAGATAGAAAAGCTTCCTTTGCTTGCTTTCTTTTTCTGAATGCTGCCCCAGAGGGGCGTTTTCTTTTTTCACTCCTGACTGCTGTTCTGTGCCAGCTATAGTGGCTCTCAACACTCAGTTGAAGGGGACAAATAAGCAGGCTGGTAGCAGGGCCTGTGTGAGGGAAGATATCAGCACGTTAAGGGCCTAATTGGCTCCTACTATTTCAGTTGACTGCCTGTTCTCCTCAAGTGGGTTCAGGGAAGCAGCAGGAAACAGGAAGCTTCGTGAGAAGTTGGTGTTAATCAGTCCAGGCTCCTGGGGGTGCTAGAGAGGTACATATGAGGCTCCTCCTCCTTTCTCTCCCTGCAGCTCCTGCTACTTTCTGTTATTCCCTCTCACCTTTTCTCTGCAGGGCTGCCCAGAGGGGTGGGGCAAGTTGCCCCAGGCCCTGGGTCCCGCAGGGGCCCCATGAGAATTCTCCGGCCCCGGCCCCGCCTCCATATTCCCCCATTCCATGGTGCCTCCGTGTGCCACATCCAGGAGTGGCCCTGGACAGAGCTAAAGCAGCGTGGCTCGGGTAGGGCCTGAGCTCCTCCCCGCTCAGAGCCTCATGGTAAGGGGGCGGGGCTGCGAGCTCCGGTCCCGCTGGAGCCATGCTGCTGCAGCACTGTCCAGAGCCACTCCTGGACACAGTGCGCTGAATTCCTGGGAGAGGGGGGTAAGCAGCATGGCAGGGGGCCGGGGCCGGGGAGGGTGGATAAGGGGCAGGGAGTCCCGGGGACAGGGAGAGGGAAGAGGTTCTGGGCGTTCAGTCAGGGGACAGGGAAGGGGAGGTTGGATTGTGGGTGTTCCGGGGGTCTGTCAGGACTCGGCACAGGGGGTGGATAGGGGTCAGGGCAGTCAGGGGACAGGGAACAGGGGAGGTTGGATTGTGGGTGTTCCGGGGGTCTGTCAGGACTCGGCACAGGGGGTGGATAGGGGTCAGGGCAGTCAGGGGACAGGGAACAGGGGAGGTTGGTGGGAGGGTGGGGTCCTGGGGTGGTGGTTGGGGAAAGGATCTCCGGGGGGCAGTGAGGGGACAAGGAGCAGGATGGGTCGGGGATTCTGAGGGGGCCAGCCAGGGGAGCAGGAAGTGGATGGGGGTCAAATAGGGGGCAGGGCCAGACTGTTTGGGAGGCACAGCCTTCCCTACCCTAAAGCTCATTCAACAGTTTGAGGCTTGCAGACAGCTATTTAACACAAAGAGCCAAGCTGTTATCTTTTCCGTTGGGGAGGGATCACATGAGAAGATCAATATCCTACACCACCTACCTCCTTCCCAACCCTACCAAGGGAGTCCCCCCTCCCCTACATTCCCCGAGGGTCCAGAGGGGTTAATTCAGTGGTTCTCAAATTTTGGAATGGTGACCCCTTTCACATAGCAAACCTCTGAGTGTGACCCCCCCCTTATAAACTAAAAACACTTTTTTTTATATATTTAACACTATTATAAATGCTGGAGGCAAAGTGGGGTTTGAGGTGGAGGCTGACAGCTCACAGCCCCAGTAATAACCTCGTGACTCCCTGAGGGGTCCCGAACCCCAGTTTGAGGACCCCTGGGTTAATTTAATTTTAGCACCCTGTGTCAATTCACATGCATGGGCTATTTTGAGTATTTCAGTTTTCACAACATAGGCTCATCCCAGATTCTGGAACAAGCTCAAATGCTCAGTTCGTGGAGTATGTACATAAGCTATACTAAAGACACTCCCACAGTAACCATCTCCAGTTTGTGAGGGAACCCATGGAGCCAGTCTCTAGGAAACAGATACATTCATGGAGGTTAAGTCCATTAATGGCTATTAGCCAGGATGGGTAAGGAATGGTGTCCCTAGCCTCTGTTTGTCAGAGGGTGGAGATGGATGGCAGGAGAGAGATCACTTGATCATTACATGTTAGGTTCACTCCCTCTGGGGCACCTGGCATTGGCCACTGTCAGTAGACAGGATACTGGGTTGAATGGACCTTTGGTCTGACCCAGTATGGCCCATTCTTATGTTCTAAGCTAAATGAACCCAAAGTTATGGAGACAGATATGAGTCAAAGAAGCCAGCAGAGTATCAGAAACCTGGAAGAATCTCTGACTGGATGGGCTCAGGCATTTGGTCACAAGCTGAGGTGGTTCAAAAGTTTTGGATTTTTTTTAAGCAGAATTTTTTTTATTGTTTCTTCAAACAAACACAGCAAGCAGCAAATATTTGGCCACACAATTCTGAAACCCCAAACCATGTTCAGGTTTTGGCAGACTAATTTCAGCATTTCGATGAAAAAACCCACAACAAATTTTGTAGGAAAGCAGACATTGTCTATAATTTTTTTCTGCTTTTGAAAACCTCCTAGTTTTTGATCCAAAAAAAGTTTTGACGGAAAATATTTGTCCAACCCTTTTAATGAGCTTTAGTGCCTTTTAGCACTAGCTGATGCTGAGAACCAGTGATACCTTATAAAGATGACTTGAAAAGAAGTTTTCTCAAAACTGGGTTTGTGCCGAGATGCAGAAGATTTTTAAATGTTTATTTTTCCCAGGGCTGGCTGGGGGGGGCGGGGGCAGCAAGTGAGGCAATTTGCCTCAGGACCCACAGGGGCCCCCACGAGAATATAGTATTCTATAGTATTGCAACTTTTTTTAATGGAAGGGGCCCCTGAAATTGCTTTGCCCCAGGCCCTCTGAATCCTTTAGGTGGCCCTGTTTCTCTACCTGCCTGTTATGTCTCTCATGCCCTCCTTCCTCCAGCACAGCACTCTTCCATCTAGAGCAGAGAGAATACATAGGCACCAGCAGCAGACACAATTTTCTACACTCTGGGTCCTATTGACACCCACATACACATACACAGTCTGGCACCTGAGGCGGCTTCCTCAGTTCGCCTCATGGTAAGGCCTGCCCTGGGTGTCTGATCTGCTTTTGGCTGTTCAACACCCTGCCCACCACATTGCATCGGTAGCTGTACAGTGAATGGGGCTGCCAGCTTCTCCCCACATCCAACAATTTTAGTGAATTCTGTCTCTCCTCCAACTCCGTGCCACGGCCACCCCATATCAACCCAACCCCAGTCCAGCTATTAATTGTGCACCTTCTACCCCTACATCAATTCTGCTTTCCCCTGCCCCACCAGCCCCACATCTGCTCCTCCTGCAGCTCCAAGGGGATTTATCCCTGCTCTCTAAACCATCTATCTAGGCAACCCCCAAGAGGGTCACAGAAAGATCGAAATGCAACACACTCTCATTTCCAGCTGCTTGCCAAGTACAGACCTTGGATGCTGCCTTCTCAAAAGAAGGATGCTGGAGAGGGAGGGCTCTGGATGCAGCACACAGAGAGTGAATAACTTTCCAGTAGTAAACATGAACTATAGCTTATCCATATGAATATATTTATATATACAGAGGGAGAGAGAGCAAGAGAGAGAGCGCTAACATACTTAAGCCCCCACAATAAGCCGAAACACCCACCACAAAGTATGGCCAAAGTAGCTGAGGATAGTTTCTCCAGCCTTTCTTTACCCTTTTGGAATACTGGCGAGCTCTCTGAATACATAAATGCAATCCCACAGCACAGCAGGGAGTCAAGTTAAGATGAGAACAGAAGCCTTTACTAGGAACCAGGAAGTTCAACCAGCAGCAATAAAACGCAGACACTGGCACTATCAGTGCAGATCCAGCAGTGGCAGCAATGGTAGGTGCCCTAATGTAGACCTTACTACCTTTTCACCTGACCCTTCTCACAGCACGTCTAGGTCTAATAAAACAAGAACTAGTGGTCACCAAATGAAATTAATAGGCAGGTTTAAAACAAACAAAATGAAGTATTTTTTCCCATAACGCACAGTCAACCTGTGGAACTCCTTGCCAGAGGATGTTTTGAAGGCCAAGACTATAACAGGGTTCAAAAAAGATCTAGATAAGTTCATGGAGATGAAGGATAGGTCCATCAATGGCTATTAGCCAGGATGGGCAGGGACGGTGTCCCTAGCCTCTGTTTGCCAGAAGCTGGGAATGGGCGACGTGGGATGGATCACTTGATGATTGTCTGTTCTGTTCATTCCCTTGGAGCACCTGGCATTGGCCATTGTCAGAAGACAGGATACTGGGATAGATGGATCATTGGTCTGACCCAGTATGGCCATTTTATGTTCTTAAAATACCCATGGCTATGGAGAGTCCATAATGCAAATTCTTAAAACTGCTGATAATTTCCATACTATCAATCTGACAGTACCATTTTGCAGACTCATCTAAATTTCAATGGGGTAGCAATGCATTCTATAAACAGAGCTGGCAGGCTAGTCCTCAGAGCCAAAATTATTTGGGGCTGGCGCTATGAGATCAGGTTGCCACATAAATTGATGACACAATGAGTTTGCTTTGCAGGACAAACTGGAAAAAGGTGGCAACTTTCCCACCCAACAATAGTGAATGAGGAGCAGGAATCAGAGAGGAAATTCCACACAGCCCCATTCAGTTCAGGTCAAATACCAAAGCATGTCATCAAGAGTTCTTAACCATACATGCATGTCTGTGTGAACCAGTGAGGGCAGCAGCACAAACTATTTCAGGTTGTGTGACCCTGTCTCAACCAAATTGGATTCCCATCCACAATCCAATTGGCTGAGACAGAGTCATGTTGCTGAAAATAGTTTTGTACCATTGCCCTCTTAGCTAGTAAATGGCTGTCAGCCCCAAAACTACTGAGCAGCTGAACACACACTGAAACAGAAATCTGAATGTAGAGAAGCCTTCCAATTGCCAAAGGAGAAGAGAGAAGATTTTTCACAAGATATCTCCGTTTATGTTTTGATTTGACTGTTTTGTTTTTCCCTGTGGACCAGGGTGGACAGATTTAAATCAGCAAGCAGAAAACCTGATTCAAATAATCAATTTTAATAATGTTTTTGCATTTGTACTTTTAAACTATTTTCCTAAGGAAAGGTTAATATTAATTGATAGATACCATTAAAATATGTCAATTTGCAACTAAATATACCTTTACACAAAAATTGGTGTGCCTTTTGGCTAACTAGCAGGATATAGCATATCTAAACTCATTTATTTAAGCAACTATATCACATAACTTTTAGCAGATGGTTAATTTTTGGTGTGCAATTTGATTAAAAAAACTCATTTATTAAACAAAGGAAGTATTATCTGTAGTTAGAGAATTTAACTGATTGTTTTTGGTCACTGTATCCTTCAAGATTTTAGAACTAATAAAGCTCATCCTCTCACACCTTATTCTTATTCATAGATTTTTTTCCATCTCCCAACTGGTTGCTTAACTTTGAATGAACTAGTCATTCAGCTGAACCAGTAGAATAAATCATAATAAAAAACAGCTATTCTCTTTGCACCTGCAGAAGACACTACTGCTGTTAAAAGCTGGTTTTGCACTTCAATTAATTTCGCAGGTCTAGTGAAGACAGGCTCAGTCGATGGGAGAGCACTCACCCGTTGATTTCTGTACTCCACGTCAATGAGAGGCGGAAGCAATGTCGGCGGGAGAGCATGTGTGGACATAGTGTGGACCTTGCAGTAAGTAGATCTAAGCTACGTCGACTTGAGTTACGCTACTAATGTAACTCAAATTGCGTAGCTTAGATTGACCAGCAGTGGTAGTGTAGACCTGCCCCGAGTCTTGCTATATAAACTTACAAAACAGCATTTCGGCAGAGGATACAGGAAGCAATTTAGAGAAGTGGCAGTGAAACCGACAAGTTTCCACCACATTTATCAAAGTGCCTTTGATAAAAGATCCCATTTCAAGGCAGCAGAGAAACTTATAAATAATAAGTTCCCCTGCCTCTAGAGCATTTTAATAAGTAAATTTTTAAAAAAAGAAACCTAAATAGAGCAGTCACTTTAGCTTCTGCCACCTCTGATGCTACAGCAGCATCTGTCAATGAATTCCCATTCTGCAGTCATTAAAAGTGTGGTATCCACCTTGCCAGTGTTACTTTACCACAGAATCATTCTTCTTATGTAGATACTATGCTTGCTGGTCTGCTCAACAGCTCAGAAGTGCGTGTGTGTGTGTGTGGTGTGCACATGCGTGCACATGCAGATTTCACTCAAACAGCTGTTTGCTAAGGCTTCATGAATAAATTAAACCAATACACTCCTTCCCTGGGCACTACGACTTTGTGTATACTTTATCCCCTATCCCCACTACTTTCCTAAGGGATGGCCTTCTGTTGCAGGATCATTTTCCACTTACCCTGGCACATGAAAATTGGCCAGGCAGAGTGCAGGGAGGTGCTATCTTACACAGCTGTGCTTACGTTTCTTAATCCTGATCAGCAGCATGCCCTACTATTCCAGTCCTGGGATACCCACACACAATCCTACCCATGCCTCTTTTCTGACCTGCAGGGCCTGCTCTCTGCCCCCAAGCTATTCCAGTCCTGCACTCCAACCTTCTCTGCCAATGTCCCTCACTCCTGACATACAGCACCTCCTGCCATGCTAGCCCTGGGCTTATTTAAACAACAGACTGCAGCTGTATCAAAATATGCAGGGGTTCTTTGATGTGGGCACTGGGGACTAGGTGGGGTCTCTTCACACTGTAGAAGGAACCAGGTTAGGGCTGCTTACCATAATTTGTACCACTGTTTTTACCTATACGCGGTTAAAACATGGCTCCATCTTACAGAACTGGGGGGACCAGGGGCGGCTCCGGACCCAGCATGCCAAGCTTGAGGGTGTGCTGGGGCAGCAAGCCGTGGGGGGCGCTCTGCCGGCGCCACAAAGGCGGCAGGCAGGCTGCCTCTGGCGGCTTGCCTGTGGAGGGTCCGCTGGTCCCGCAGCTTCGGAGGACCCTACCATGCTTGGGGCGGCAAAATCCCTAGAGCCACCCCTGGGGGGACCAAACTGTGTTCATAGTTACGCTAAAGCTTTGGACTTACCCATAGGTTTTACTCTGTCAGAGGAACAGCTTCCAGGAGGTCCCACTTTATTCTAACAGAGTCCTGTGACCAAGCTGGAAGCAAGCTTGCCAGCTCAAAGCTTTGTGCTTCCTTCAGCACTCCTGAGACTCTGAGTGCAGTCCCTCTTCCAAAGCTCTGGAGTTCACACAGTCAGGCTGGCGTTTCCTCTGCTGCACACCCAGCAGGGCCAGGCTTGAGTGATAGCCGCCGTATGGCACAGTAACTATGCCCTCTCCGCTAATGTGATTCACAGTCTAATTAAACCCCTGCAGAAGGAAGACACTTAATCTGTGACTAGCTGAAAATTATCTTCACAGCCCTCACTTGTTGAGCTGCTGCAGTGGCTGCTGGGTCCTGTCCCTGCCAGCGTTGTCTCTGAGAGTCAGACGGGAAAGAGCCTCGGAGAAATGGCTCTGACCAGAATAATTTACTGCATTGCTGAGTTCTTGGAGGTGGATGCCAATCCATTGGAGGATCCTGTCCCTTTCCAGCATGGCAGGCAATATAAACAAGGAGCTTGTCTGCTCCAGCTCCCACTAGGGTTCTGGGTTTAATAGATAAACAGACCTGTTGTGCTTGTGGGGATGAAACCTGAGTTATACTGTCCAGGCTGCCATGCGCTCATAAGAGCAACAGCTTTTGAGAAGTACACAGTGAACCTCACTGACTCTGCCCCATCAGCCTCACAGGCCCTGAGAATTCACTCTTATCATTCTTTGTACATATATAAACTGGGCCTGAACAAAAACCTCAGAGCAGCTCACAAAGCTCAGATCTGGATCCAGATTCTGCCACTGACCCTCTTCCCCCTGCATCCCTAATATGCACTGAGCCAAAACCCCAGATCTGAACACACACACTCCAGAACTTTGGGACCTAGATCTCTAGCCTTCTGCGGCCCTTCACTCCTAGAAACACAAACCAAGATGAGAATACAGGGCCCATTATCCCTGTCAGAGCTGTGGCCATTTGGAACAGAGTAACGTCCAAAAATGAATGTGAGGAAATCTCCTTGAATGTTCCTTGGGTGAGGAATGAACACGGGGTGGAGCTAGGGTGACCAGATGATTTTATAGGGACAGCCCTGATTTTTGGGTCTTTTTTCTTATATAAGCTCCTATTACCCACCACCTCCTGTCCCGATATTTCACATTTGCTGTCTGGTCACCCTAGCTGGAGCTAGCTAGAGATGCATGGAGAAGGCACAAAAGCGTAAGAGAGAGAAATGTGGGCCATTAGATTCTGAGTTCAATTACCAAAGTAACCTTGTGGAGTCTTATAACCTCACACACCCTGGCTAACATTTTCTGCCCCACAGGATGCATTCACTGAATTACATGGAGATGCTCTTTAAATTATGCTACCTTTCAAAAGGAGAGTTGGAATTTCAAAGACCCAAGACTGTACATCAGACCTATTTGAGTAAATGTCAGTTGATCTCGGGACCATTTTATGGGCAGGATATAGAGGTGTTTGTACAATTTTTATAGCTCGTTTGTAAATTTTGCATTTATTTTTAATTAAACCTGAGGCATCCCGGTAATGAGCAAATGGGCTCTATGTACAGATTGGCCAATACAAATGAAATGCAGTGAGATGAAGTAACATTATGATTTTTAAATTTAAACACTCCTGATCAGGAAAGAAAAAGATGAAGGTTCTCATAGGAACATTAACTCAGCCATGGTACGCTCTCTGAAGCTAACACCACACTCTACTAAAACACACACTTACAAAGAAAAACATGCATAAAACCCTCAATCCATTCTGAGTGTAACATTAACTTGAACATGTCTTTCATTTTCTGAGTTAGAAGCATTTCCGTTTGTGCCTTTAATGTTATGGTAATCCAAGCGTCTGTATTTTAATTTCCTTGACTTCCCCCCTACCCTCTTCTCCCATGACAAAAAAAATAAATAAATAATAGACATGAAAAACTATTGGGCTTAAAGAATTTATAACTGGCGCTAACTGGCTTGTAGAGCAACCCAGCTCCACCAATTTCACT
Source organism: Gopherus evgoodei (assembly GCF_007399415.2). Taxonomy (NCBI): domain Eukaryota; kingdom Metazoa; phylum Chordata; order Testudines; family Testudinidae; genus Gopherus; species Gopherus evgoodei. Next base: position 209,099,063 of record NC_044322.1, read on the forward strand.
CACAGAAACGCCATAGGAAGGAAGGCACCTGCAGAGTTCATAAAGGAGCCAATAGGAAGGCTCCCTCCTCTTGAGATTATAAACTCCACAGCACCATAAATATTTAAACAGAGAATCCGTTTGTATTCTGCAACCTGACTAAAGATAAAATTTTTATACTGAAGATATTTCCCCACAGATATTAGCTACAGGTGAGTTTTTCAGAGGAGTCCAACTCGTTGAATTCCAGCAGGATTGAGACATCTAGCTCCCTCGGGACCCTCTGAAAAGTCCAGCCTACAATACTAATTTAGGGCCTGTTCCTGAAAGATGCTGAGTACCCTCAACTCCCCCTGGGGCAGATCCTCAGTGGGCGTAAATTGTCAAAACTCAATTGACTTCAGTGACAAGTTATATCCACTGAGCATCTGCCCCAGTGGCTTCATTGGGCATTGGAGATGCTGAGTACTTCACAGGATCAGCCCCTTGATGTCCCAGTTAGTATTATGGCTCCCAACATCAGAAAAAGAAATCATCATGAACGTGCCAAAAGTGAGTTTTAAACACTTAATAATTGAAATGTTTCTATTCTCTGCACCCACCCACCTGGCAAATAATAGGAAGGCCTTGCCCACAGGAAGGAGGAGCCAACTCAAACATTTTCAATGCCAAAGTTCAGCCACTTTTGCATTACAGATGATTTAAAAAAAAATAGAGCTTCAAAATTCCTTGCCATGAGAAGTTTGCTTCTTCGCTGTCACAAAGGCTGAAGGGGTTTTGCTCAAAACTTTTCCAAAGAACCAGTTCTCCTCTAGGCTGAGATCAACCATAGAAAATGCCAACCCATAAGGAGAATTTTTCAGTAAGTTACAAGTGTGTTAAAACTAAAGCCTAATGAAGTTCTCAACTACAGCAAGGGCTAGCGAGGAGCTTCTAGAGACAAGAAGTGAAAAGAAAAAGCTGCTTCTGATACAGACACTGGGAGACAGGCGGTACAAATACATTTTTTAGAAGAAAAAATTAGGCATTCAGCGAGATCTGTGTCTAACCTGAGGGCATCACTGGAAGTCCACGAGGGGACACATCTTGCGTTTTGCAGTTAAAGTATTGGACTGGGAGTAAGATGATCTAGGGCAGATCCCTGGCTCTGCCACCAATTTGCTGAGGGATCTTATGCAAATTGTTTACTCTCCATCTGTTAATAGGGGATCAGGACACCAGCCTACCTCAAAGGGTGAGAGGGTTGTGAGAATAAACCCATTAATGTTTGTGAGGCTCCTCACAGAAACGCCAATTAAATAAATGATATGCTTACAGGGAGGTGAGGAAAGAGATTATTTCTAGCACCATAGCACCTAGGAACCCCAGTCATGGATCATGTGCTGGACAGACACAGAACAAAAAGATGATGCCTGACTCAAAGAGCTCACAAGATAAGTAGATGTACAGGCCTGACTGGAGTGGGATGAGAATATGACTGAAGCTGCATGTAAGATTCATTGCTGAGTGGCTCAGCAGGACTGAGAATAGGACTGGAGAGGAATCCCTGCCCTCCAAGAGATACAAAAGCAGTGATATTACAAAGGGAGTTTATGCAGTTTGGAGCTGAGATATGGCTCCTCGTGTCACAAGCCTTGGCTACACTAGGCTTTTTTCCCTCCTCTAAAATTCCCACTCCCCTTACAAACCTCCAGCTTAGCTCCACTGGTGGAAGCAAGCTCTAGTGTAGACAAGGTACAAGAGGCCACCATATTCTCAATTACCATATCACCTAGACTTGAAATGAATAGGGTCTGAAGATACGGAGGTTAAAATGCTAGTAGCCAGTCTACACTCTCTCGTGCTAGGCTGACTCGAGGGAACTCATCTGAGTGAATTCTGTAGTGTGGCTATAACCAAAGACAAACACACAGAGCTCCACAGCACACAACCTTGCAAATAGGGGCCTTTTAAAACAGGTTAGCAGGCAGAGGAGGGGCAGTCGGTATATTCTAGCCCTCCACTTCTGGTCTGGTTGTGCCCAGCTATCACTCCAGCCTCCAGTATCATCCACCAGGCTATCAGTCCTGAGGTACTCTCTGCTCAAGGATTGGCTGGTAGCAAGGAGACATGGCTATGTTGGGCCTCAAAGCTCAGGCTGCTGTTTGTTCGGTTTTTTCATGTCAAGGTTTTACAGGTAGATATCAATTGGAATAGAATGCAACTGTCTCCTATTAGGAGAGTGGAATGGAGGACTGGATGAATGGCTGAAGGGTTTCATAAGTTACTACTTTAATTCCAGCCAAGGTCAGAAGTGACCCAAAGTGGGTACAATCCATTAGCAGACTGGTGGCTTACATGTAATGAGTGAGTAGGCTCTCAGTAACACAGGAGACTTAGCCACATCACAGCTAGCAGTCTGGAGAGAGAGGATTGAATGGGTCCTGAGAATGGCTAATTTTCTCTTCCTTCCTGTGCTACCAGCGACCCTTTCCAGAGCAGTATGGGGAGACACTTGCTCCACAGCTGCCCACACTCTGATAGGCACAGAATTTTGGTGTCATTAATGTGACACCATTTAAAAAGAAGTGGATTCTCTCATTAGTCCACATAAAGAAAAATTATACCAAAAAGCAGCAGCTAGAGCCAGCTTTGCACAGAGCAATGCTGGGAGACCATTTGGGACTCCAGATTCAATTAAGACATTGTGGATGGTAATCACAGTTGAAGAAGTGGCCAAGTCTTCCTGTGTCTCGCTGGGAGAGGCGATTTCAGTGCGGTGGAAGAATCCGTCACGACACCCAAGCCAGCCTCATCTGAAGGACAAAACTCAAAAAATTACTAGAGGGCCTGTCAGCCCTCATCCACATCTGGCTGTGATAATGAGATTCCAGCACTTCGAACCTAGCCAGCCAACTCCCGGGTCGTCATGTGACACAGCGCTTAGCATGAAACAGCAGGACTCATGGGGTCACCAGTGCATCTTAACCTCACTGCCCTCTCCCTCCCAGCTCACACACAACCCTTCCCCTGCCAATGGAAAGGCACAGCCAGGCCTCTGGTCTGTCAGCCTCTGAGGACACCAGGGACAGGGATGTTCCTCCTTTGCCCTGCTTCTATCACTGAAACACTAGAGACGCAGCTGTGTGGCTGACAACAAGAGTGAAAAGAAAAAGCTGCTTCTGATACAGACACTGGGCGACAGGCGGTACAAATACATTTTTTAGAAGAAAAAATTAGGCATTCAGCGAGATCTGTGTCTAACTTGAGGGCATCACTGCAAGTCCACGAGGGGACACATCTTGGGTGCTGTATATGCTCCCCGATACACACACTCAAACTGTGTTCAAGCCTTTGGCAAACGACCCATTATTGGCGTTCCTTTGACCCCTGCCTTCTATGTTATTACCTAGCTGCTAACAAGGCGCCCTGCTAGTCCTCTGAGGTAGAGTGTGTGTGAGAGAGAGAATGAAATAGGGGCAGGTGAAAAGTATGTATGCACATGCATGCGTGAGAGAGAGAGAGAGAGATGTGAAGCAGATGAAAGGGCAGAATGAAAAGATGAAAGAGAAAAAGAGGTGCAGAAAGAATAATAAAGAGATGAAAAAAGAATGCGAAGAAGCATGAGAAATAATGAAAGGGAAAGCAAACAGGGTGAAATAAAAACAGATTCTGCTAAAGATTCATTGCCATTTTCTCACACACTTTGCAGCTTGAAAATGAACACTGACAAATGCAGAGGATAAAGCTGAAAGGAACCAACGTGCCACATGAAAACCAGCTGCAAGCGAAACAACCCTCTAAAAACACCCTGCGATGAACCATAAAGTCCTAAGTGGAGACAGAGGGGGTTGCATAACATTACTGGAGTGTTTGCATAGAGTGGGGAGTCTGTTTAACAGTGGCAAAGTCCCCCTCCCCTCAGCAAGCCCATCACCCTGGCCAGCACAAAACACACAAGTAGTATTGAATAAGCTCCATTGATAATGGTGGGTACGTCAGGGCTGGCTGAACATTCAGTCTGCGAACAGTGGGCTCCTTGTGTGCTGACCTGGACTGCAGGGAAGTTTTAGCAGAGAGCTTGTTATTCAAATGGAAATCAGGGCCCTGCACTGAAAAAGGACAAGCACCAATTCCTCCTAGTGGTACTGGGAGGTTTCAAAGAGAAAAATGGAGCGGGTGGGGGCCGCAAATGAGGTGGAGGTGGAGGAGGAAGGGACACATTCAAGCATGCACATTTCAAGACTGGTTGTATACATCCAAAGTTGGAGAAAGGGTCTTAAAAGTTTTTGGAGTGTGGAGGAACTAAAGACCCTTCAGTAAGGGTTAAAGCCCATGGTGCTAACATGAACTTGGCTTTCCTGTTCCATAACAAAGTAATAATCTGCACTTAACAATATGTTCCTAACCATAGATCTCAAAGCAGATAGCAAACTCAGGTGATCGTCATTAGCTCCATTTTACAAATGGGGAAATTGAGGCACAGGGCATGACATGACTTGCTCAAGGTGGCAGAGTCTGTCAGTGGCAGAGATAGGCTGTTAATCTTGTGCCACATCCATCGTTACCAATCTCAAGAAATCTCTGTCACCCCCCAAACAGGATGGCTTGAGAATTCAATTCACCTTTGTGCAATTGTAGGTAGAGCTTTGGCACTTGTGATCAATGACAAGAAGTGTTGCCAGCCTGTGAAAAAGCAGTGCTTTACACATGGGCAGTTCAGACAGCAGCATTCACTGCACCAGGCAAGATGGCCACAGAATAAATCATGATAAGACCTAATTAAATACAGCAAATTAAATAAATTAAGACAAGACATCAAGACTTCATTCATGAGCAATTTTACAAGCCAACCTGAAGGCTTTGATTTCACAGCTTTGCCTTGTGCTGCCATGTGGCATTATTTACCTTAAGTAACCTAAGTACTCTCCCACTAGTCTTGGGGTGAATACGTGCCCTGTAGAATGGTTATATGTGAAGTCCAGGAGGAAGAGAAGCAGAGACAGACTGTTACCTGTCCTATTCTTCATCTATACTACCCCAGATGGACAGTTCAGAAGTCACCTCTGCTTGATGGATAACATCTCACTCTTATCTTGACGACCAGAGACTGCAAACAAGGTGGATGCTATGAAGAGTGGGACCGGAACCATGAAGTGATGTTAAAACTGGACTCCTAACCACAACAGGCAGCCAAAGGGAGAGACTCAAATTCCTGCTGCAAGAACCTCACAGATCATTTTCTGATCAGGAGACTGAAGGAAGACAAGGCTAAAAATTATCTGGAGTTCAGTCCACGTGTTCTCTCCTGAGTTAGAGCAGGGAAAGAAGGGTTTTGGCTTGAGATTGGGCAGTGGGATAATAGAGAGGCAAATTTCAGAGTAATCTTCCAGGACATATTCCAAAAGGTCAGTCACCACAGGACATGAGACCAGGCCATGAGAAAAAAATTGACAGTGAACTCTGCCCTTTGCTTTATTTTGCTGTGAATCCACATTGGTATGTATGCAAAGGGTGGTGAGCAGGGAAAGCAAGCATGGAAAATGAGGTTAATGATGGGCTGTCCCCGCTACCCAGCTCCACCCTTCACTCTTGAAAGCAGCTTTTCCTGACATTTCTGCTTGGCTCAATTTCATAGCTGCACAAGAGACAATGGCAAACATATCTGAAATTGGGGGTGGGGGGGAGAGTGAGCCAGCCACTATGAAAAGTCTTTTATTTGGCCAGAAACTCGTCCGTTATCCATTTGACTCCCCCTTGTAGGTGAGAAAGTCTCACTCAGAGACCATGAGGATAAAGCACAGAGAGGCACAGACAGACAGCCTGCTTGTGTCTTCAAGGCTTATGGTGGTAGGAAAGAGAGGCTTTGATTGTAAAGCTTAACTTGCACATTTCAAGAGATGAATGTGTTGTGTGGTGCACTGAAGCCACTTTCTGGGTGTGTAGCCACCGCCATGAATTCTTGGCACTGTTCATGGGTTTCTCACTCACAATAATGCCATTAATGCTTTCAACAACAATTCAAACACAGCTAGAGGTGCTTGGGGGCGCTCTTTCTCAGGGCCACAGCTTAGCCTTAGTAGAAGGCACTGGTTGAATCATTCATTGTGAATGTGTGTTGTCAATTTTAACCCTTTCCCCTGTGTGTGATTCATTGGGAGTTTGATTTTTATTGATCTACTCACAACTCTTTGACAAATGGTTTATTCAAGAACATTTCAAAGTATGTGATATTCACAAACTGTTCCAATTGCATACAGCAAATAGTTGATAATCCAGGTCATGTAGTATTGTTTCTATTCCATCTGGAGACTAAGGAGCCACAGAAGTCAAATAGGAAACTCTCTCATTTACACACAAACATCCTAGTGCACATGTGAATGCTACTACAGTGAGCAGCCATTCCCCAAACACAGGTGTAACAAAACCCATTTTCACAAATGTTTGCAAACAATAAGGGGCATAAGGAGAGTTAAACAGAAGTGTCTTTCAGAAAACCAACAAGATATTATTGAACACTCTTTGCAGAATTGGACCAGCTCTAGTAGGGGAAGGAATAAGGAGACACATATCACATATTTGTTTCTTCCTTCCATGACAGAATTTGTCCACAGAATGGAAGAAGAGAGAGGGATGGAGAAAAACACAAGACCAGCAACTGAGGCAGACTCCTTATCAGCGCTGTATTGAAACAATTTCCAATTCATTTCAAAATCAACCTGCTGCAGAGTCACAAAATACTAAACAAGGCAAGTGATTAATAGGAGAATACTCTCTGGGAACTCTGTTCTCCCTCATACACTCTCACTTGGCCTGTACAAACTGCTATGTTACCAAGCCCTGGAAAGTAATACATTCAATTTGCAAATACATGCATGTGAGAAAGCCTGCCAGATGCAGTGGAGCCAGGCTTCAAGCAGTGAGGCAGATTTTCTTGTTAATAAGACCACACTTGCAAGCTCAGGTGCATAAAATTAGGCACCCAAATCTATGTTTAGGCACCTAAGCAAAAGCCATCTGGTTTTCACCAGGATTCAGCACCTACAACTCCCACTGAAATCAATGCTCAGCTGCATTCACAAGAGGTGGGTTTTTTATTTAAGATGACTAAATATGGATTTAGATATCCAATTATAGGCACACAAGTATGAAATATCTGGCCCAACTGCATGGGGAGGATTCCCACTTAATGGCTTTGCAAGGTTCCTAGACTGGATGGCATTAGCCATAACAGAGACCATAGCAAAGCTAGAGATGATTTTGTCCTTAACTTTTACTATTCAGAATAAAAACAAAAAAGTGTGAAGGAACAGTGAGCCCAAGCAGCATATTTCAGTCACTGCCAGTAAAAGCCATATCCCAATTACACATCAATACTTGAGGATTGAGTGTAATGAGAACAAACAATGCAGGTAACATAAGCGTGGAACCACACTAAGTGCTTTTGGCACCTAGTATTGCTTGAATCCCTGAGAGAGATCCCCTCACATTTTGCAATATACAAATGCTGCTTAGTATATGGTGTTTGTATTGAAGCTGTCTCCCCACTCTTCTGTCACATCCAGTTCTGTCAGCCCCACATTTTCAAGGGTAGAGTTTTTTCCACAACTGACTTTTATCTCCCCTTTCCCTTCCTTCTCCTCCCCTTTTTTTTTTAAACAAAATGGATGCTGTCCTGGATTGGCTAATGATAATTATTAATTACCTGTACTAGGGTAGCACGTAGGAGCCCCAGTCACAGACCAGCACCCCATTTTGCTAGGTATTGTACAAACAAAAAGGAGAGTCCCTACCTCCATCCATCTTAACTGCTAAACCAATAATATTCATTCTGTACCTGTGATATATAGTCACTTCTAAGTGACTCAATAGCAATCTGGCATTCTGCCCTAGGCAGAAAAGTGGTGGGGACAGGAGTGGAAATAGGTGAAATTTTGGAACTTGATTTATTTGCATTGGAAGGAGGAAGGATTGAATCTACCCTGCTGAGATTTAAACCTATTAGATTTTTAATTATTTAATAATTTAATTTGTTTCCTTTTTAAACTGTACTGTTTATGCAGCATCCTTTGGCATGGGTGGCTTGTAAGCAAAGCATCCATGTATTGACAATGGTCAGTCACTGAACAAAGATGTCTCCTTCATAGGAACACAGTCACAGAGCATTCCACTATCTCTTTTAAATAGGCTTGGAGGGATTCAGTTTTTATCAGTGTCAATAAACATCAATTTCATCATAATCACAATGCAACAAAAACTACTTCCATAGATAATCTCAACATCTACTGTCGTTAAATAATAACTGTCTGACCCACCACCCATAATTTCCCACAACTGTCAAAATTTAAAATTAAAAAAATGCTTACAATAAACATTGATATTATCCATTGAAATTACAACACCCCCATATACCGAATTGCATCATACAATCAATATGTGAAATAAAGCTAAACACATGATCAGGAACAATTAGTAAGTAAATACTACTCCTCTATAGTTACGTACAGCAACCCACACTTCAATCACTTTCTTATATGAATCCATACTGTGAATTTTCTCCCCCCTCCCCATTCCATAAGTCATCATGTCAATTATAAATACATTGCATGGTAATCAAGCCCTCCTCCACTCACCAGCTCCTACCTCACAAACAATTAACCCCTCCCCCTCAGAAGCACATTCATAGAGGTACTATTCCCCCTCCTTCACTGGGCCAATGCAAGTCCATAATGTGGGAGCATAAGGCATTCCTGACATCTGTTTCCTGGGTACATCCAGCCCCAGCTATGGTCAATGCACTCTCTGGCTGAGTGTATGGATACAGTGGCCGCTCGCTGTCATAGGCCCATTCAGGGGGAAAGGGCTCACCTCTGGCTTCACAAAGATTGTGAAAAATGCAGCAAGACACAGTCAGATGCACAGCACTGATGACACCAACATGCAAATGAATCTGTAGAGATCTCCAATGTGATTTCAATCTGCCAAAAGCACACTCAACAGCCATTCTACACCTGCTGAGAGGGTAATTAACTTGTCTTTTTCCAGGGCCTCTAAAATGGGGCTTTGGTTTCATACGCCAAAGCAAAAGGGGATACACGTGCCCTCCCAGAATAATGGTGGATAAAGGCACTCCATTTGTGATAATGTCACATGGTGGGAATAGTATCCCAGCCTGTCTGCAATTGTAGACTCCCGATTGGTGAAAGACCCTAGCATCATGAACTCTGTGTGTGTAGGCCACATTGGCATCCATAAATCGGCCTCTGTGATCCATGGTGGCCTGCACAACAATGGAGTAGTACCCTTTGCAGTTTATGTACCCATTTGCTCCTTGAGAATGGCAAACTGTGGGCACATCAGTCCCTACAATGGCCCTGGAGCACTTTGGAACCCCCATTCTCTGAAAGACAGCAATTACCTTCAGAATATTTTTTATGTCCACCACCTTGGGGTAAACCACACAGCCGATTGCCTCAGAAACCTCCACCACCACTTTACCCACAGTCAACTTTCCAACGCCAAACTGGCTAGCGATAGATCTGTAGCTGTTTGAGGTGGTCAGTTCCCAGACAGTTATGGTGACCTGCTTCTGGACCAGCAAGGATGACCTCAGGCATGTGTCTTTACAATGGAGGGGCAAGGCAAGCTGCTTATAAAGCTCCAGAAATGTGGCTTTCTTCATGCAAAAGTTCTGGATCCATTGCTGGTCATCCCAGCTCCATGTGACAAAGTGGTCCCCCCAGTCTGTGCTTGTGGCCCTGCACCAGAAGCACCGCTCTGTGTAGAGGGCATCAGTGGCTATATCACGTGTACCAAGCCACATCAGCCACTGCTAGTGTGCCATGGCTGGTTACTCCTCCGGCACCTCTGTCTCCTCCTCCATCCGAAGTGCTGTCAGGTGCCTTCGGTGGTGAGAAAACGCTGCTAGGATGTTCACCAGCGCTTCATGGAAGCTCTGCCCACCTCATGACACAGGAGTGAAAACGCAAGCAAGAGAAGTTCTTCAAAAGGCTCCTCCATGTTACTGGCTTCAGTAACTGGGAGCGCACAGACCAAAAAGACTGTCTGGCAGGTTGTATTGGCAGACCGTTCCAACTTCCTATAACATGCAGGGTGGGCAGTTACGTTTTCCCACAGTGCACCACAGTCAAACCGCTAAAGCGACCACATTTGGGGAGGGTGTTAGGAAGTCTGGGATACATTTGGTTTGACTTGGGTCTGCGTGCTTTCGTGTCAACACCAGAGCCCCAGGTAAGAAAAAAGTCTTACCACAGTGTTAAGAATCAGCATAGATGCTCAAGCCCAGGGTTTTCTAACACAGGTCAACTGACTCGAATCCCACTCACCCTGGGCTTGCAACGTAGATGTACCCTTAGAGGCTGAGTGGCCTGCCGCAGAAAGAGTGAACAACCAAGTGTGGATTAGAACCCCAGTCCTGTGCTCAGTCCACAACTCCATGCATTTGGCACCTCGTTCTTCCCTTTCCTGTCTTCCTGATCCCACACCTAGGTGACCACAAAGATGAAAACATTTATTAAGATCAGTCTGAATGCAATAAAATGATGAGAAATGTAGCATTCCAAATGAAGCTAAGAACAAAAAGCTGAATTCAAGCTCTAAGCTCTCAGCCACAGCAGATAAAGAGAAAATTCCAAAAACAACACACACAAAACAGTCTCTTCACTGGAGTCACACACTCCAGGACAAAGAGGACAAGGGGGCTCTGGCACAGCTGCAGCAGTCACCCAGCCACTGGCACTGTCTCTCTCTTGATCACTTTGCTGTTGTATTACAATACAATCTGCGACGAAAGAGATTGTAAAACAGCTCCTACACCATTGTCTGCAGCGTTTCCTGCTGGTAGAGGCTGATAATGGAGTAGCTGTGAGCCCCCCCTCAAAAACAGTGCTCCTGTGCTAGTCCTTACAGTGCCCACTCCTGGGAGCAGCCACCCCTGGAATCGCTGTGAGCTGCCCACAGCCAGCACTCCTGCCCCATTCCCTTCAGCACCTCCTGCTGGGAGAGGCAAGAACATAAAACATTTCCACCAATTTTCTTAGTGTGTGTGTGTAGCCATAGACATGATGCAATATGAAAGCTTGCTCCTACATATTTTACCCGTCTGGAGGGAAGACAGCTTCAGCTGATGCTTGGTATATACACTCTCTAGCGGAAAGAAGGAGCGTGTAGAAAAGAGGGCGAGAGAGGGAGTCAGCAGCAGGAGCCAGGCTCCGACTGTCGGCAGATGACTTCTATTTGCACTCGTTAGCACTGCCCTAGCGTGTGCTAACACCACCCCCTCGGGTAATTTAAATTTATATTAAAGAAAAAAGCCAGTATTTCTATATTTAGGAGGTTAGGATAATCGAGGTGGAAGAGCCCATCTGTTTGACGTTCTCTCCAGCTGCTGTGGCTGCAGAAATTTGTGTATTTTTTCTTCCCCTTGTCCTGTTTGACTACAACAGAGGCACAGTGAACTTGATGTACGGTAGTGGCAATTCAGGTCTGAAAAGGTCCATAATCCCACAGGACTCAAAACCAAATAAATTAGCCCATGTCACAACAGGGATTTTCCCAGAGGTTAAAACAATCCATGTTTCCAACACTGGCCCAGGGAGGGCAGTTAGTACGTTAATCTGTATCGCATACTTCTTCCAGGCTTTGCATTCAGGGAAAAGAGAACACTTGCTCCCCCATCCCATTTTTAGAAATCCTTCTCATCCCTGATTGAGGATGCTATTCCTCTTATCAGAATCCCTTCTGGAGGTAGTAGCATTTCTGCAGGACTCACAAATTTAATGGTGGCTCCTGCTGGTGGATGGAAATACCACTACTTTAAAAAAAAATTTGACCCCTCTGGTCTACAAGCAATAGGAAAAGAACCCAGAGTCGCATTCAGAACCCAACCTGACTACTCAGAACACAGACATAGGCCACAGCCTGACTCCCCCAATTTGGAGCGTTTCAGATGCCAAGAATATGAGGATGCTATTTCTTCTTGGTCCTTCTGACTCCAAAGCTGTTCACTTTGGGGGAAATCACTGCCTAAGGGGCACCCCACTTCAGTGCTTCCTACTCCCCTGCAGATGGTGTTGTGTAAAGTGCAAGGGCACATGACAGAGTCCTAGGACCATTTTCTGTTTATTCTTCTTGTATGTGAGTAATTTCCTTATAGTTTCACAATGTGCAATACTGGGGTTAAAAAAGAGCCAGTTATCAGCAGTGAGCCTGGGCAAATTTAAATGATTAATGTGCCAAATCCTCCAGATGGACAGGGGAAGGGAGACACCGCATACAAAATTTCAAGGAAGTGGGAATAACTACAAAACCCTTTTACAGGTCCCCTTTTAGTAGCCTTGAGTGGAGATTCTTGGAGAACCGCTTGGGAAGGTAAAATGGGGTTACACATAAATATTAAAGACAATGGGTCTGGCTAGGGCTCCTCACCATATGATCAGACTGGTACAACCTTCCATCTACCGGAAAGGAGGAAATATGACTGTTTACTGTAGATGGCACCTTTTAAAATAAGGAGTCTTCTTGGCTGTCTGTTGGGAGGGTGGGGAGGCAGTTTAAGACACAGGCTTACTTCTGCTATGCACTCTATCACAAACACTTGACTTTTGTTCTTTCTTTCTTGTTTTCCTGAAATCTGAAAACCAATTGTTCAGTACAAAAGGGTATGGTTGCCCTGCACATGTGGAAAAAGGACCTGGGGGAACCTCAGCCCCTTGTGCTCCTAGCTCTTCAGGAGAAGTCTCCTCTTTCTGGTCACATAGACCTAATGCAGAACTCAGGTATGGTGGAGTAGAAGCCGGAGCTATACAGCAAGCCAGAGAGAGGACAACAGAACATCTCACCTTGAGGCAAAAATATAAATCAGACACAGAGCAGCAGCAAACCTATCCACTCCAGGTGCACTGACCACTTATTTTAAGCAGACCCAGGTGAAATGAGTTTGGTATCGTCCATCTACTCCCACGAGGGCTAGGAGATCACAAAATAACCATGCAATCTGGCACCACTGCAAGCCTGTTCTTCAGAGGCTGTCAAGAAGGGTAATGTCAGGGAATGCCGCAGAGCGGGACTGTAGCGCAAAGGCAGCCCAAGGGAAGAGGAGTGGGTTTCAGGCTTGGAACAGCAGGGTGTGTTGCAGGTCAGATGAAGGTGATTTAGCAGAGCGGTGAAGGGAAAAGCTTGTACAGTGCCTGCCTGTATTGCTCCTGACTCTAGTCACTGCTGTCACTTTCATGAGCACTAAGATGCTCCCAGTTTGAGGGGTGATGTGGGGAAAAAAATAGAACAAATGTGCAGTCAAGCCCTCCTAAGAAAAAGTACATCATGTAAGCAGAGATTTCGCACAAGCATAACATCTCTGTGGAGCCTGATTTGGGAAACAATTACAAGCCTGTTTACTGCTGCTTGGATCCACACCATACAGCAAAGCTCACCCTGCGTACTGCATACAGCAAACATCACCAAGGGCAATGGGCAGATCTAGTGATTAGAGCAGGAGACTTGGAATCAGAAGACCTAGGTTCTATTTCCACTTCTGCCATTAAGTCACTGAAAGCCACTTTGCTGCTCTGTGCCTCAGTTTCCCCATTTGTAAAATAGTGGCAATGGCACCGCTGAGGCCCTTGAATTAAAGGCTCTATAGAGGTAAAGTGTTATTTTTAGTGATCTGATGGGTCAAATGAAAAATACGCACCAGCCACATTCTGCAGCAAAAAGCAGAGCAGAAAAAAATAATTGTATTACACGAGCAATCCTGCAAAAGAAAGCCATCTATCTACCTGTCCCCAGAGGAGGAGAAAGAAGGTGAGACAAGATTATGATGACCAACAGAGGCTCAGACAGTGGTGTTATAAGGAGGAGGGATAGCTCAGTGGTTTGAGCATTGGCCTGCTAAACCCAGGTTTGTGAGTTCAATCCTTGAGGGGGCCATTTTGGGACGGGTCCTGCTTTGAGCAGGGGGTTGGACTAGATGATCTCTTGAGGTCCGTCCCTTCCAACCCTAATAATCTATGATTCTATGTTTGTTCAGCAGGAGGCATTTCATGGAGCGAAGGCTTTTCTCATACGATGGACTACACCTGAGCAGGGAGGGAAACAGACTTCTGGGATGGAGGTAGGGACAACTGATTAAAAGAGCTTTAAACTAGGAACTTGGTGGAGATGCTCATGTAATCTCCACGCCTGATTCTAACATTGCCCAGGAGGAAAACCAAGAAAGACAATACAGCAATGGAGAAAGGAACGGCAGTGAGTAGGAGAATGGACATCAAAGGGGAAGATAGTTTCATTAGTACTGGCCCTAACAGTCAGATAGGTGATACTGGCAGCAGAATGACTATATCTAATCAGATCAGGAATCTGGGCCAAACCAAGCAGCAACAACTAAGATGTCTGTACACCAGTGCAAGGAGCCTGGGTGACAAAATGGAGGACCTGGAACTACGGATGCAGGAAATGAAACCAGATATTATAGGGATAATAGAAACATGGTGTAATAGTGGTCATGAGTGGAGTACAGGGATTGAAGGGTATGTGCAATTCAGGAAAGACAGAAATAAAGGCAAAGGTGGTGGAGTACCATTGTATACTAATGATGAGCTAGACTATAAAGAAATTAGAAGTGATGGAATGGGTAAAACAGAGGCTGTTTGGGTCAAAATCACTTTGAGAAAGAAAGCTACTAGAGGCTCCCCTGGGATAGTGCTTGTGGTGTGCTACAGACCCCCAGCATCTGCTCTGGATATGTAGAGACCTCTTTAACGTTTTTAATTAAATAAATACTACTGGAAATTGAATGATTATGGGAAACTTAACCTTCCCAGATATAGATTGGAGGACAAGAGCTACTAATAATGTAGGGTCCAGATTTTCCTGGATGTGATAGCTGATAGATTTCTTCAGCAAAATAGTTACCAAACCAGCAATAGGTGAAGCCATTTTAGATTTGGTGTTGGTGAGTAGTAAGGACCACATTGAAGAACAGGATTTGGGGACAACCTTGCTTCAAGTGATCATGAGCTAATTCAGTTTAAACTAAATGGAAGGATTAACAAAAACAGATCTGCAACTAGGGTCCTTGATTTCAAAAGGGCAAAGTTTGAAAAATTAAAGGAATTAGTTAGGGAAGTGGACTGGACTGAAGATCTCAAGGATCTGAATGTGGAGGAAGCTTGGAATTACTTTAAATCAAAGTTGTAGAAACTATTTGAAGCCTGTATCCCAAGCAAGGGGGGAACATTTATAGGAAAGAGTTGCAGACCAAGCTGGATGAGCAAGCATCTCAAATAGGTGATTAAGAGAAAGCAGAAAGTCTGCAAGGCATGGAAGAGGGCATGGATCAGCAATGGAAACTACCTTTTGGGGGTCAGAAAGTGTAGGGATAAAGTGAGAACTGCCAAAAGCCAAGCAGAGTTGGACTTTGCAAAGGAAATGAAAACCAACAGTAAAAGGTTCTATAGCCTATAAATAAAAAGAAAACAAGAAAAGAAGAAGTGGGACAACTAAACACTGAGAAGGGAGAGAGATTAAAAATAATCTAGGCATGGCTCAACACCTAAATGAATTTGCCGGAGTTTTTAATAAGGCTAATGAAGATCTTAGGGGTAGTGGCAGGGTGGCTAATGGCAATGAGGATATGGAGGTAGAAATTACCACATCCGAGGTGGAAGTCAAACTCAAACAGCTTAATGGGGGGACTTGAATAATCTCCATCCAAGAATAAAGAAACTAGCACATGAAATTGCAAGCCCAATAGCAAGGACTTGTAAAGAATCTATAAACTCTGGGTCATACCCTATGATTGGAGAATTGCCAATATAGTTCCTATTTTTATGAAAAGGGCAGGGGGGAATGATCTGGGAAACTATAGGCCTGTTAGTTCTTGGAACAAATTTTGAAAGAGAAAATAGCTAAGGACATAGAGGTACATGATAATTGGGATAAAACACAACATGGTTTTACAGAAGGTAGATGACGTGCCAGACCAACCTGATCTCCTTCTTTGAGAAAATAACTGATTTTTTAGACAAAGAGAAACACAGTAGATCTAATCTACCTGGATTTCAGTAAGGCATTTGATACAGTTCTACACAAGAAATTAATTACATTGGAGAAGATGGATATTATTATAAGAATTGAAAGGTGGATAAAGAACTGGTAAAAGGGGAAACTACAATGGGTCATACTGAAAGGAGAACTGTCAGGCTGGAGGGAGGTTACTAGGGGGGTGCCTTATGGATTGGTCTTGGAACCAGCCTTATTTAACTTTTTTATTAATGATCTTGGTACAAAAAGAAGGAATATGCTAATAACATTTGCAGATGACACAAACTAGAGAGTTATTGCCAATATGGAGGAGAACTGGACTATCATACAAGAAGATCTGGATGACCTTGTAAACTGGAGTAATAAAAATGGGATGACATTTAATAGTGCAAAGTCATTCACTTAGGGACTAATAACAAGAATTTATGCTATAAACTGGGGACAAACCAGTTGGACGTGACAGAGGAGGAGAAAGATCCCAGTGTATTGGTTCATCACACGATGACTATGAGCTGCCAGTATGATGCAGTCCTAGGATGTATCAGGTGAGGTATTTCCAGTAGAGACAGGGAAGTGTTATTACCATTATACAAGGCCCTGGTGAGACCTCATCTGCAATACTGTGACAGTTCTGGTCTCCCATGTTTAAGAAAGATGAATTAAAGCTGGAATAGGTCCAGTGAAGGACTACTAGGATGATCAGAGGAATGGAAAACCTGCCTTATGAGAGGAGACTCAAACAGCTTGGCTTGTTTAGCCTAACCAAACGAAGGCTGAAGGGAGATAGGATTGCTCTCTATAAATACATCAGCGGGATAAATACCAGGGAGGCGGAAGAGTTATTTAAGTTAAGAGTCCATGTGGACACAAGAACAAATCAGTATAAACTGCCCATCAACAAGTTTAGGCTTGAAATGAGATGAAGGTTTCTGACTATCAGAGGAGTGAAGTTCTGGAATAGCCTTCCAAGGGGAGCAGCGGGGGCAAAAAACCTACTGGCTTCAAGACTGAGCTTGATATGTTTATCGAGGGGGAGGGCTCTGATGAGACTGCCTGCATGTAGCTGATCTGTGACTACAAGCAGCAAATATCTCCAACAGTCGGGGATGGAACACTAATGGGGAGGGCTCTGAGTTACTCCAGATAATTCTTTCCCAGGTGTCTGGCTGGTGGGTCTTGCCCATATGCTCAGGGTTTAACAGATCACCCATATTTGGGGTTGGTCACTTGGATCCCAAACTTACACACTGAAGTCAACAGCAGAACTCCTACTAACCTCAGTTGTGCAGAATCAGCTTATTGGTGCATACATGTATAAACTATGAGCCTTAGCCAAAGCCCCTTGAAGTCCATTTCAAAGACTGTTTAAGAACTGCTCAGTGACAGGACATCTCAAGCAGTACAGGGACTCATTTTAAATCTGGCTAGCCAAGCAGGAATAGGCCCCCATTCCCTCCTAAAAAGTCATCTTCTTCACATGTGGCTTGCTTCTTTCCTCTCTTTCCACTGGACCCACAGGTGGCTTTCCTTGTCCTGATCCTTCCTGACTACAGTGATCTGCATCCAGTGTGGTTCCCTGCCAGTTACATACGTCCCATCCTGCCTATCTGCATCCAGTCCATACACTTTTTTTTTAAATGTGCCTTAGAGCTAGACCCACTTTGCAATGCACATATCAAAATAATACAGGGTTTATTAAATCGATATACTAAGTTATATATTTATGCAATGTAAAGCCTCCAACAGATAAGTACAAAAACAACATTCAAGGAATTCAAGGGAGTTGTGTATTATTTGCCTCCAACTGACAAGAAAAAAATATCCACCTAGGGATGAGATGTCGCAAGTAAAGTTTCAGATGGATTGCTTGGTTTTGGTGAAATTATAGGGCATTGTGAATCACTCTGGTAATAGGAATATCATACAGCTAGCTTTACCCTTAACTCTGGGTGAACAAGCACCCCTCCAAAACCAGAGATGGGAAAAAATGTTCAAACAATTCCCACAAGCACGTCCTTGTATTCAAAAAGATTAACTTGCTTGACCTGTATTCTTAGTCCCCAGTCGAGCAATGCATGCTTAAGTCCATCTCTATGCAGCATAGCACCAAAACACATACTCAACTATAAGCATGTGCATAAGAGCTTTGCTGAGCAGAGATAGGCTGCTGAATGGGTCCTAGATCCTTTTTTGTTCATTTCTGCAAATATCCTAGTTTAGTAACAGGTATGTTCATGGAAACAGCATGTTCGTGTTAGGGAACATTTGCAGAAAGTGAATTTTGAACTTATAATTGTGAGTAGCCATACTAATAACCGGAATATATATAAGTAACAGTGGTAATAATTTCTGGTGATGCACTTGAAGTGTTAGGTGCTTTCCAGATATACAAGAAAGGATGGTCACTGCCCCAGGGAGCCTTTCAAAAGGATTACATTCATGCAGTCTGGGAATATAAAACACTCCCATGTGAGTCCAAATCATTGCTGGCCAACCCATCTTGAATTTTGAACACTTGCAACAAACTACCCATGAACAAGCTGCAGTTCAAACATTTGCAGAAATTATATGGTGAATAATTCCAAATAATTCAACATGAAAAAGCTACAAACTGCTCACAAACAGAAATAGAGGTGAAATGCACGAAATAAGTTATTTGCTATGAATTATTCACCCACTTCCAATCCTACCACCATTTATGCCATAAAATATACAGGATGTATAATGCAACTAAGATAAGTTTCCAGCATTGCTATCTTATGCATTTTCCAGTACTTTTTTATTTTAACCATCCAGTCATAAAACTGCATTAACAGTTTTTCCTGTTTTAAATTTTAAACTTTCTGCTTTCAAAAGGGGGCAGAGGGGAGGATGTTCGGATCTGCACTGGTTTATCTTGGCAATCCCAGGGTGAATACCAGCTCAGATTTAACATGACTGAGCTATCACAAGTTGTTCTCATGAGATTTAAGACCAAAAATAATGGAAATCTTGCACAATTGGCTGACATAATGACATTTCCACAAGATTATAGCCACCTACAAATGAGAAAATGCTCCCCTTTTGGTTTTGGCTAATACTCAGGGATTCAAGTCCATCCTCCATGAAACTTTAAGGAGTCTGGATGCTAGATACTGGATGTGCCAAGTCTCATGAGCCAACTTCAAGGTCCCTAGCCTCTGCCAGAAGCTGGGAATGGGTGACAGGGAATGGATCACTTGATGATTGGCAGTTCTGTTCATTTCCTCTCGGCACCTGGCATTGGACACTGTCAGAAGACAGGATACTGGGATAGACGGATCTTTGGTCTGACCCAGTATAGCCATTCTTATGTTCTTATATGTTTCATTTGCAACAGTTGAGACCACCACCAATGACTAAGCAGAGCTGGGGAACTGCTGTCCTCTCATTGCCTGAGATGTCGTTGAGTGTTGCCTTCTTGCAACTATCCTTCAGGACAAAAGTCATGCCTCAACTCAGCAACAAGAGGGTTGCATCGTGCCTTCATCGCCAAATGGAGACAGTAATGCTGCAGACCAAGAGGGAATTCAAAGGGCTCTTTAATTGTCTGACTAGTCGGATGTGCAGGGCACAAGCCAAAGTAGCGAAAATCAGAATTGTTCTACCATGCATTTAAAAATGGGTAA
This sequence comes from Gopherus evgoodei, assembly GCF_007399415.2. Classification (NCBI taxonomy): domain Eukaryota; kingdom Metazoa; phylum Chordata; order Testudines; family Testudinidae; genus Gopherus; species Gopherus evgoodei. The sequence continues at coordinate 209,118,730 of NC_044322.1, forward strand.
CAGCAGCAGATGTTAGTTGTGCCCTCAAGAAAGGGAACACTGCATAGTGGATAACAGCAGGCCTGAAAGACCTGGATTCTATTCCTAGCCCTGCCGCGACTCATCCTGGACAAGTCACTTCCCCTCTCTGTGCCTCAATTTTCTTATCTATAAAAGGAAGTTCACAGATTCATAGATGCCAAGGCCAGAACAGACCATGGTGATCATCTAGTTTGACCTGCTGTATAACACAGGCCATAGAACTTCCCCAAAATAATTCCCACAGCAGATCTTTTAGAAAACCAGTCTTGATTGAAAAATGGTCAGGAATGGAGAATCCGCCATGACCCTTGGTAAATTGTTCTAATGGTTAATTACCCTTAAAGGAGGGAGGGATAGCTTGGTGGTTTAAGCATTGGCCTGCTAAACTCAGGGTTGTGAGCTCAATCCTTGAGGGGGACACTTTGGGATCTGAGGCAAAATCAGTACTTGGTCCTGCTAGTGAAGGCAAGGGGCTGGACTCAATGACCTTTCAGGGTCTCTTCCAGTTCTATGAGATAGGTATATCTCCATATATTACTGATAAAAAATTATGCTTTATTGCCAGTTTGAATTTGTCCAGCTTCAGCTTCCAGCCATTGGATCATGTTATACCCTTCCCTGTTAGACTGAATGGTCCATCATTAAAGATTTGTTCCCCATGTAAATACTTATAGACTGTAATTGAGTTACCCCTTAACCTTCTCTTTGTTAAGGGAAAAAGATTGAGCAACTTGAGCCTTTCACTAGAAGCCATGTTTTCTAATCCTTTAAGCATTCTCGAGGCTCTTCTCTGAACCCTCCCCAATTTATCAACATCCTTCTTGAATTGCTGGCAACAGAAATGGACACAGTACTCCAGCAGCAGTGGCACCAGTACCAAATATAGCAATAAAATAACCTCACTACTGCTACTCAAGATCCCCCTGTTTATGCATCCGAGGACCACATTAGCTCTTTTGGCCACTGCATCACATTGGGAGCTCATGCTCAGCTGATTGGAGGTCGTGGTGGACAATCATTTTCAGAGTTACTGCTTTCCAGCATGAAGTCCCCCATCCTGCAAATATGGGTACATTCTTGGTTCCCAGACAGATGTTTACATTTAGCCTATGAGAACACTAAATTAAGAAAACTTGCTTATTTTACATGGAGAGAAGAAGGGCTTAAAACCATGAATGTTTTGTAATCTATATTGACAGCCACAGGAAAGGCATTATAGATGTAAAACACTAACTCTCTTCTCTCCACCTCCCTCCCCATCACCACCACTACTACTGCTGGTAAGGAAACAGAATCATGAACTGGGATATTCACATATAACTATATCGGGGATGGTCTAGACAGTATTTGGTCCTGCTATGAGGGCAGGGGACTGGACTCGATGACCTCTCGAGGTCCCTTCCAGTCCTAGAGTCTATGAGTCTATAAAGACGGAAAGTTTTTCAATTCTTGTGTTTTAAAATGTATTTTGAAATGATAAACACAATGTTACTTGTCTAGTCTCAACAGTTCATCTTTTTTAAGCATTTTTGTTCATCTTTAATGAAAAATTACAGTAATTACTGAATTTCTGTATTTTCAGAAAAACAGCACATACGCTATTTATTTATTGGCAGAGAGAGATAAGAGCAGAGAAGCACTCAGCATTGGCCTGACTCTGCTCCCATTGAAGTGAATGGATGTTTCAGTGTTTCCTCATTGATTTGAATAACAGCAAAGTCAGAGTGACACTGAAAGTATTTGAATACACCACCTGGCCTGCCATTGCACCTATTGGGGCTTAAGAAATCCACCTGGCCATTCACATAGGGCATGTAGGAACCTTTCATTGGCAAGTTTCCTCATTAGCTGCACATCCTAAGCTTCCCTTTAAAAAAAAGAAGAAGATTCTGGCCCTTTTAGTTGGGAAAAATAACCTTCCAAATATGATTTGAATGAATACCCCACTTTACAATAAAACACCATACACAATAAACACACAACTGTTTGACTTCTTCTGAAATGGCAGTAGGCCTTGTGTCACATCCCTGTCACCCTGGCTAGTAGAAAGACATGGTGGGTGAGGTAATACTTTTATTGGACCAACTTTTTGGGGGGAAGGCAAGTTTTGAAGCTACACAGAGCTCTGATTCACCCTGGTTAGTAGGCATAGTCCTTGGACAAGAAGGTGTCATGTACACATACCAAGAGTAACTAGGCACTGTATTATGATCCTCTGATATTTCTAGAGTACATAAGGTTTGCTGGGTTTTTACAGACAAAAGATATAGGTGAAAGTCTCTAAGCGGCCTAAGTGGTTTAGGAGCCTTATTCTCATTGACTTTCAATGAGAATTAGGCTCCTAAGTGCCCTAGTCACTTTTGAAAATGGGACTTTAGGAACCAAAGCCACTTACATGATTTTGAAGATTTTACCCATAAGCTCTTTTGAAAATTCCATTCCCAGCCCCTGGCCAAAGAGTTTATAATCTAAATCAGATTTATCCCAGCAAGAAATTACATTAAACACAGGAAGGGATGAAGGAGAGGAGAGTTATAGCAGTGCCAGAGTGAAAAAAATAGGATCTGGGCTTCGTGCTGTTGACACTTGTTGGTGCCTCTGTTTTTCATTTATTTTTAAATGAATCTAAACTCAATTTTTCAAAGGAGACTAAGGGAGCTAGGAACTCAGTTCCTTTAGGTGCCTTTGAAAATCCCAGCTTTAGAGATAGTTTTGATGGCAGGTCTGGGAGTGGATAGCATGGAAAGGCAGGAGGTCAGCACTGAAAGGTTCACTGAAAGAGCCTTAAAAGGGGCATTGGATGAGGAGTGGAAGGTTAGATGGAACGCAAGGCTAGGGAGAAGATCCTCTTGTACAATAGTCATTGGCCTTTCAAGAGCCCAGACTTAACACAGAGGAGCCCCCATCCTTTGTATCAGTGTGCTGGCCTAAGACATTCAACTAACTTGTACAACATTCAAACAGAAAAAAACAAAATAATGCCATCAGCCTGAGGCACAGAGTGCCTCCTGGTGTGCTTCGAAGTCTAAAACACTCAGCAGGACGGCAATGGGGAGGGATAGCTCAGTGGTTTGAGCAGTAGCCTGCCAAATCCAGTGTTGTGAGTTCAATCCTTGGGGGGGCCACTTAGGGATCTGGGGCAAAATCATTGCTTGGTCCTGCTAGTGAAGGCAGGGGGCTGGACTCCATGAACTGTTTGGGGTCCCTTCCGGCTCTATGAGAGAGGTATCTCTCCATATATAATGAGGAGAGACTTCCAAAGCCGGGAGGCCTCTCTCTCATGAGAGCACTGGGACCCACAGAAGCAAAGCACCAGGTTCTGGCAGCCAAGATACTCCAGCTGATCTCAAACACCTCAGCAGAATATAAGGAAATCATCTCTCTCTAAAATACTTGTTTCATGCCAAGTAGGGCTTTACACATTGCTTTAGCATCTTGAATTGTCCCAGAAGGCAAAAGAAGTAAGCAGAGGGCAAGGAGCACAACTGTCACACACTTACAGCTCCCTATTCAGAAGGCAGCCTCACAGGATACCCTGAAGAAGGGTCACTGCAGTAGTCCAGCCTGGCGGTGACAAAGGTATGGCTGATAGAAAGAAAATGCCAAGATTTGATTTAGCAATTGCAGGTTTTCTTTAAATACCAAAAATCAATAACTATCCTCTAGATGTTGCCATTAAAACTCAAGAGGGAAAGAATTAGGTGTTCACTGCTTAAGCAAATCAATGGGAAGTTGTGATTAAAGCACAAGACTGGGAGTCGGGAGATGCAAAATCTATTCTTGGCTCTGCCACCCTCATCCTGTGTGATCCTGGGCAAGTCAATTCCTCCCCCTTTGTGTCTCAGTTTCCCCAGCTACAGAACTGGGATGACAATAATTGCTGATCTCAACTGGGTATTAAAAGGAATATTTGATTGACATTTGAAAGCATTTTGAAACCCTCTAATGGAAGGAACTAGAGAGGTTCAAAGTATTAGCAGCATTAAACATCTGTAAATGTAAAACTAAAGTTTCTAGTTAATTCAGCTTGGCCTTAAAGTTACAACTGAAAGCCCCAGGACACCAGAGCATGTTGGGCTGAATGGATACAATAGGTCATCAAAGGTGCAGCCACTTTCAAAAGGCACCGTGTCCTTGGGAGCCTACTTGTGTAGTTAGACAGCCATTATCACAGTACGGATGCGCTCTACTTACCTGGTACCTAACACAGTGGATTGAAAGGATATGTCTTATTTAATCAGTGGCTTTTTAAAAAATTGTGTGGTTTAGTACATTGATGAGGGGTAGCTTTCAAAAAATGTGGGGCCTTCTTTCCTGGGACTCTTCAATTCATATGCCAAAGTTGTTAACAACAACAGAAAGCATGTACACCCTTTACACGAATGTAACATTTTAAAAACACCACATGCACCCACCTCCAAAATCTCTTGGGGAGCAGGACCCAGGCTTTATTGACTGAGGATAATACATGATGTTTTTAAGTGCTGTACAAACACTTCTGTACCTCTGTGCGAGGCAGGAAGGTATTACCCTATCCCTAGAGTACAGACAGCGAGACAGAGAACCAAATTCAAATTTGCAGCAAGGCTAGTGTAAGCAGCTGCATCTCCCATGGAAGTCTCTGGGACACAGTCAGCAATGATATAAACCCTGTTGTTAATCACATATCCTGCACCCATTGAAGTAAGTGGCAAGATCTTCAATGAGAGTGCAGGCACTATCTGTAAGCTGATCAGAAGATGGGAGAAGGATCTGTCTGTGGAAAGCACCTACAGCACATTCTGAATCTCAGAAAGGGTAAGAAAAAGTATCCTCCTGTTGCTTTCCGCACTCACTCCCCACCTCAGGGTGACACATTCATTTTTCACGCCCACTGCATGCCACACTGTTGCCAGACATGCTCATTTGCCAGCTATACTCAATATGTAGTTTACACCAGGCTTTCTGCCACTGTGAAATTGGGCTCGGAGTGTAGAAGGGGTAGCACACCGAGTGAGCAGTGGCAGTTTGGAATACAGCCCAGGCCCCGGATTCCCAGTCCTGTGCTTTAGCCAGCAGACTCCTGGTCCCCTCATGTACAGGATCATTGCTGCTACAGCTCAGTTGCTGCATAAGCAGAGTAAGAGGGCCCAAAAGCAGCTAAGGAGCCCACAGTATGCTGGCTTCCCTCTATCTGAGGCTGGCCACCGCCTCCTTCTGCTGCAGTCACTTGGCAAGCACACATCTCACTGATTCAGCAAGAATCCAGTGCCTCTTGTCAATTACTTCAAGAAACTGCTGATTCTGGAAGGGCTATTTCAACTAGGATGCAGCAGGAGTATGTGGAGACTGAACTCCCCTCTTGCCCAGAGAAGTCACCCCTCCAGAGCAGGGCTACAGCAAATTGGCAGGGTAGTACTGCCGGGGGAGAAGGGAGAGAGTCTGCTTGGCTGCTGCCCATGTTGTACCTGTTCTATGGATAAACAGAGAATTGCTGACATTCTGGCATGATAGAGACTTAAAATATGGTTTAAAATTGTGACTGGGAATAGCGACAAGGGAAGGCGGGATGGAAGAAAAAAAGCAGATAATAGATAGAGGACTTACAAAAGACAGAGACAAAGTGTGCCCCAAGATTACTAGAAAAAGCCCTGTGGGACACAGCATTACTGCCACACCATCCAGCTGAAAAAGACACACTTATGGTTTGTACCATGGACATCAGCAGCCTGGGAATGGAAGGCCCTGACTGTGGATGAGCCCAGCAACAGGGGCCCTAGACACACCAGCTGTTTCAGGGGCAAAGGGAGGGTTTGCCCTTGACAAACCAAACCAAAGACAGGATGATTTGCACAGGGACTGAGGCTATTCTGTCCCTTTGCCAGGTAGCCAAGCTCTGTTTGGTCTGTCCTGGCTAATGCTCCTGACAGCTAGCCAGAAGGTCAACTGCAGCCCCTCTGAAATACCTTCTCCTTGCTCCATAACTAACAAAGAGGCTAATGCAGCTAGTGAGGCAAAGGACAGTCAGATTATTCAGGCAGCCTGCACTGTCCTGAAGCCCTTGGCATCGCTGCTCACAAGTGGCTTCATTAAAACAACATATTGCAGGTAAAAAAAAAATAAAAAATTACACTCTTCCCAAAAATCCCCAAATGCACCAGACATCATATACAGATTGCACTATGGAGATGCAGCACTTCTGGGTAGAGAACGGCAGCCTAGCAGAAAGCACACTGCATGTGGGTAGGAGGGGACATTTTGGCCAAGAGCCCAAGGTAAAGCCCTGGAACCTTTTGCATCCAAGCAATTGTACAGCAATCAGGACCTTAGTTTTTAAATACTTCAGCCCAAAGACCATCAGACAGTACACTGCATGGAACTCAGTTTATCTCCTTCACAAGGCTGAAGAACTGTAGAGAGTTCCCTGGAGTCAGAACCTATGGTTCCAGGGAGTCGGAGTATTTAACATTTGATTCTTAGGATCTGCTCTAAGCCATCCCTCCGGCATGATATAACTGCTGACTTCCACAGAGCAGAGTATTGTACAGCTAAATAAATAAGTTAGTCACAGAGCATGAGGGTGCATATGACCAGGGCTTCACACAATTTAGAGTCCTGTGGCTGCTGAATTCACTACAGAACACAGCCATCTCTGGAAAGCCGACAGGTGTGGAGGAGCATTCAACTCTTGACTAAGAGATCATCTAGGGATGCCAGTAATACAGAACTACTGCATTTCCAGTGTAGGATTAACCAATGAACAGCTCAACAGCAGAGTTAAATTCTGTAAGAAGTAATAAGTGATATGTTAAATCTAAACAGGCATAGGGCTTATTAAAATAATAGCCATACTAATCTAATATACCAATGCAAGAAACTCAAAACTGGGTGAATTAGAATGCCTGCTAGCTGAAGAGAACTTTGACTTAATAGATATTACAGAGAGGTGGTGGGATGACAAAAATAATAATAAATAACATCAGTTCTCTGTACATAACTAATAATGGTAAATTCTTACCATTGTCTTTAGGAGCATGAAACTTCCACAAGGGAGAAGTGGTCTGAAGGCAGTATGGCCCAGTCGATACAACATGTAACACATACTCAAGAGACCTTGGGCCTATGTCCAGTTCTGCCACTGGCCTGTTGGGTGACCTCAGACAATCACTTCACCCCTCTCTGCCACAGTTTCCCCATCTGTAAAACGGGAATAATGATACTGACCCCCTTTGTAAAGTGCTTTGAGATCCACTGATGAAGAGCTGGGTATTATTATATTATTACCACTTTATTTATGCTTAACTTGGAATCAGGTACTCCTGAGTTCTAGGAAGCAGAGCTGAGAGGAGGCCCTATGTGATGCTCAGCAAGTCACTTCTCTGCTCTGTGCATCAGTTTCCCCATCTGTAAAATGGGTTGTGACGGGTTGGGTCACAGAACCCCCCTTGGGAGCTGCCACCCTATTTGCCAAAACTAACTCTGCTCCTGCTTGCCCTGCCAGCTCAGGACTCCAGCACCCTGTCTTGCTGAGCCAGACACTCACATGTGCTCCAACAAAGACCCAGGGCCTGAATTACTTGCCCCAAAGCTGCAGGTTTACCTGAAAGCAGCTCACAGAAGTGTTCCTGTCTTTAACACTCAGATGCCCAACTCCCAATGGGTTCTAAACCCAAATAAATGCATTTTACCCTGTATAAAGCTTATGAAGGGTAAACTCATTAATTGTTCGCCCTCAATAACACTGATAGAGAGATACGCACAGTTGTTTGCTCCTCCAGGTATTAACACATACTCTGGGTCAATTAATAAGTAAAAAAAGTGATTATTAAATAAAGAAAGTAGGATTTCATAGAATCATAGAATATTAGGGTTGGAAGGGACCTCAGGAGGTCATCTAGTCCAACCGCCTGCTCAAAGCACAACCAATACCCAACTAAATCATCCCAGCCAGGGCTTTGTCAAGCCTCGCCTTAAAAACCTCTAAGGAAGGAGATTCCACCACCTCCCTAGGTAACCCATTCCAGTGCTTCACCACACTGCTAGTGAAAATGTTTTTCCTAATATCCAACCTAAACCTCCCCCACTGCAACTTGAGACCATTACTCCTTGTTCTGTCATCTGGTACCGCTGAGAACAGTCTAGATCCATCCTCTTTGGAACCCCCTTTCAGGTAGTTGAAAGCAACTCTCAAATCCCCCCTCATTCTTCTCTTCTGCAGAATAAACAATCCCAGTTTCCTTAGCCTCTCCTCATAAGTTATGTGCTCCAGCCCTCTAATCATTTTTGTTGCTCTCCACTCTTCCCAATTTTTCCACATCCTTCTTGTAGTCTGCGGTCCAAAACTGGACACAGTACTCCAGATGAAGCCTCACTAATGTTGAATAGAGGGGAACAATCATGTCCCTTTATCTGCTGGCAATGCCCCTACTTATACAGCCCAAAATGCAGTTAGTCTCCTTGGCAACAGGGCACACTGTTGACTCATATCCAGCTTCTCATCCACTGTAACCCCTAGGTCCTTTTCTGCAGAACTGCTGCCTAGCCATTCAGTCCCTACTCTGTAGCAGTGCATGGGATTCTTCTGTCCTAAGGGCAGGACTCTGCACTTGTCCTTGTTAAACTTCATCAGATTTCTTTTGGCCCAATCCTCTAATTTGCCTAGGCCCCTCTGTATCCTATCCCTACCCTCCAGCATATTTACCACCCTCCCAGTTTAGTGTCATTAGCAAACTTGCCAAGGGTGCAGTCCACGCCATCCTCCAGATCATTAATGAAGATATTGAACAAAACTGGCCCCAGAACTGACCTTGGGGCACTCTGCTTGATATCTGCTGCCAACTAGACATGGAGCCATTGATCATACCCATTGAGCCCAACGATCTAGCCAGCTTTCTATCCACTTTATAGTCCATTCATCCAGCCCATGCTTCTTTAACTTGCTGGCAAGAACACTCTGGGAGACCATATCAAAAGCTTTGCTAAAGTCAAGGAATAACACATTCACTGCTTTCCCCTCATGCAAAGAGCCATTTATCTCATCATAGAAGGCAATTAGGTTAGTCAGGCATGATTTGCCCTTGGTGAATCCATGCTGACTGTTCCTGATCACTTACCTCTTCTCTAAGTGCTTCAGAATTAATTCCTTGAGGACCTGCTCCATGATTTTTCCAGGGACTGAGGTGAGGCTGACTGGCCCAGATTCTCCTTCTTCCCTTTTTAAAGATTGGCACTATGTTAGCCTTTTTCCAGTCATCTGGGACCTCCCCTGATCACCATGAGTTTTCAAAAATAATGGCCGATGGCTCTGCAATCACATCTGCCAACTCCTTTAGCACCCTTGGATGCAGCTCATCCAGCCCCGTGGACTTGTGCTCGTCCAGCTTTTCTAAATAATCCTGAACCACTTCTTTCTCCACAGAGGGCTGGTCACCTCCTCCCCATACTGTGCTGCCCCGTGCAGTAGTCTGGGAGTTGACCTTGTTCGTGAAGACAGAGGCAAAAAAATCATTGAGTACATTAGCTTTTTCCACATCCTCTGTCACTAGGTTGCCTCCCTCATTCAGTAAGGGGCCCACACTTTCCTTAACTTTCTTCTTGTTGCTAACATACCTGAAGAAACCCTTCTTGTTACTCTAAACATCTCTTGCTAGCTGCAACTCCAAGTGTGATTTGGCCTTCCTGATTTCACTCCTGCATGCCTGAGCAATATTTTTATATTCTTCCCTGGTCATTTGTCCAATCTTGCACTTCTTGTAAGCTTCTTTTTTGTGTTTAAGATCAGCCAGGATTTCACTGTTAAGCCAAGCAGGTCACCTGCCATATTTACTATTTTTTCTACATATCAGGATGGTTTGTTCGTGCAACCACAATAAGGATTCTTTAAAATACAGCCAGCTTTCCTGGACTCCTTTCCCCCTCATGTTATTCTCCCAGAGGATCCTGCCCATCAGTTCCCTTAGGGAGTCAAATTTTGAGCATTGGCCTACTAAACCCAGGATTGTGAGTTCAATCCTTGAGGGGGCCATTTAGGGAACTGGGGTTAAAAAAAACTATCTGGGGATTTGTCCTGCTTTGAGCAGGGGTTGGACTAGATGACCTCCTGAGGGCCCTTCCAACTCTGATATTCTATGATTCTGCTTTTCTGAAGTCCAGGGTCCGTATTCTGCTCCTCTGCTTTCTTCCTTGTGTCAGGATCCTGAACTCTACCATCTCATGGTCACTGCCTCCCAGGTTCCCATCCACGTCTTCCTAGACATTTCCTGATCTACTTACATACCTGGTGTTTTAAATGAGTAATTTCTAGGTATGATTCTGATGATTTTTTCATACCTGGCCCAAGCTTCTTACAGCATAGCTGCTGCCCTGTCTGCCTCTCGCTGGGAGAACAACAACAGACCGACAAAAGGGCAGTCTTTTTTCACTTTTAAAAAGTTCTAGCCTTCCTATTGGTTCTTTTGGCCAGGGGCCCACTCATTTCCTTTTACCTATGCATAGCAGTGAGACTTTTTAACCCTTTACAGGTAGAGCATTTAGAGAACAGCTACTAAGAGGGATTTTATAGCTACTGGCTGGCTGAGAGTCCATAAAAGGGAGCTGCCCCTTCCTCTTTATTTATCACAGATGTGTACAAAGACCATTTTGAAATCTTACAGTTCTCAAAAATGCAGTAGCATTTGTACATAAAATAGGTTGTTTTCCAAGTGGTTCCAAGCAGTAACAGACAGAACAAAGTAAGTCACCAAGCAAAATGAAATAAAACACGCAAATCTATGTCTAATCAAACTGAATACAGATAATCTCACCCTTAGAGATGCTTCAGTACATTTTTACCTCAGACTGGACACCTTCCAGGCCTGGGCACTATTCTTTCCCCTGGTATAGCTCTTGTTCGAGCTCAGGTGGTAGCTAGGGGATTCTTCATGATGGCTCCTCTCCTCACTTTGTTCTGTTCCACCCCTTTATATGTCTTTTGCATAAGGCAGGAATCCTTTGTTCCTCTCTGGGTTCCCACCCCCTTCTTCTCAATGCAAAGACATCAGGTTAAAGATGTATTCCAGTTCAGGTGACATGATCACATGTCACTGCAAGACTTCATTATCCACTTGCCAGCACACACCTGTACGGGAAGACTTACAGGTAAAACACACCCATCTACAGACAATTGTCCTGGTTAATGGGAGTCATCAAGATTCCAAACCACCATTAATGGCCCACACTTTGCATTATTACAATAGGCCCTCAGATTATATTTCATATTTCTAGTCTCAGATACAAGAGTGGTACATTTATACAAATAGGATGATCACACTCAGTAGATTATAAGTTTTGTAATGATACCTTACAAGAGACCTTTTGCATAAAGCATATTCCAGATATATTATATTCACTCATTGGCATATTTTTATAAAACCATATATACTGCAACGTCACATGGGTATAATGATTGTACCCTCCCTTATCAAACAAAAGTGTTGGGAGTACTCATTGGATAATATTTGTAAATTGCCATGTTAATACTAACTGGGATTTACAAGAAGGGAATTTTTTTCATTACACCTCTGTCTGTTAACATCCAGAAGCTAACTTTCACTCTGGACTGTTATAAAAGGAAAGCAGAATTATTGCTCAACAAGAAGAAAACTACAAAGAATAAAGTCTCAGTGTCTGCATTTCTCCTTGAAATATATTGTGTTAAAAGCACTTTACTTTTAAAAAAAAAACACAATGATAGTAGCATACTGCTAAATATAGATGAGGTACTACAATTTAGTAGTTAAGAATGCCATTAGAAATATTGCTTATCCTGTCACATGCTTTCAACGTTCTCTAGTGGATAGAACTTGGACCAAGGAGCCAGCACTATTTGCCTCTATTCATGGCTCTGCCACTGACCTTGAGCAAGACCTTAAACCCCTTTGTGCCTCAATACCGTCATCTGTAATATTAGCATACTGATACTCACTCATGTCTCACGGGAGATAGGAGAAATAATCTGCAAGTTTCTTAAGCTGTTTACACAACACTTGGAATAGTCAAACAGAAAAGCTAAATATAGTTGATCTTGAGGTGCTTTGAGATCCCATAGTGACATCCTATAAATAAAAAACTGTTTGAAGAATACTGAAAGAAAAGAGATGAAAAGTCATTTAGGCTCATTTTCCAAAAGAGAGGAGGAAGCCCATTGGAGAACACCAAGAGTGTGTTGATGCATTTGTGTTTACCTCTAGAGAACAGGTCAGGTTGCAAGTGAAATAATGTATCTACACAATCAGGAAGCCATGCAGTTTGACACAAACAGTCGTCTGTTCAGATGATACAAAATGGTGAATGAGCAAGGGGCACTGTCCTCTGATCATGACTCAGGAGCTGTAGCAGAGCTGGGAGTAAGAGGGAGCAGGCCTGCAATAGAAGCAGGTGCTATATGGCAGGGCTGAAGTGCGCTACCAGATTCCAAGACTGGGCTAAAAGAGCACAAGATGCTGCAGATCAAGATGAATGGTGTAGAACCAGGGCCAGCTCCAGTGTTTTTGCTGCCCCAAGTGGCAAAAAAAAAAAAAGCCACAATTGGCGGCACTTCATTCTTCAGCGGCAATTTGGCAGCAGATCCTTCCCTCCAAGAGGGACTGAGGGACCTGCCACCAAATTGCCACCGAAGAGCCATACGTGCCACCCTCTCCCCTTGGCCACCCCAAGCATCTGCTTGCTGCGCTGGTGCCTGGAGCTGTCCCTGTGTAGAACTGTGTGAGAAGCTGCAGAGCAGTTGCTGGGACTCTGGCAGAGTTTATGCGGTGCTGTCAGTCCCTCGGTGTCAAGAGCCCCCACTGCACGTGCACAGTTAACACGTTCACCTGTTGCGACGACATCACATGGTAGAAACCTCATTTCGTTAAAAATGAATCTTCAATTTAGCTGTTCCCAATGTGTGATTTCTAACACATTTGAAAATTTGCAATAAGCTATTACTGGCAACATAGCGGGATTGCTTTGCAAGCATAAGTTCTGTATAAGCTTCAAACAGAATTCCCTCCCTTCTTTCCATATATTCCACTAGGGGGGCTGAATGTCTATTAACATTTGTATAAATCCCTCTTAATGTTTTACAGGGAAACTAAAGACATTGTTCCTGCCCTGAGGAGCATGCAGTATGGGTATTATAAGCCTAAACAAAGCTGCACACTAGCTCCTATGCAGAGTTGAAAGTAAACCGGTCCGGTCCGGTACGGCGTATCGGCAAGAGACAGTATGCTGTGCCGGATCGCACCGGCTTCCGCAGCAGGGTTTTAAAGGGCTCAGAGCTCCCACAGCTGCAGGCAGCCCAGAGCCCTTTAAATCCAGCCCGAGGCTCTGGCAGCCGGAGCTGCGGCGGGGGATTTAAAGGACCTGGAGCTCTGCGGCAGCCGGAGCCCTGGGCCCTTTAATTTGCCCCTGAGCCCAGGGGGCTCCCAGCCACCTCTTCAGCTGGGAGCCCTGGGTTGATTTAAAGGCCCTGGGGCTCCCAGCCACAGCTGTGCCCCATGGTCTTTAAATCCTGAGAGGCATCGCCTCTTCCAGTTGAGGCCAGGCCTCTTCCAGATGAGGCCACACCCCCCTCAGGACTCCGGCAGTACCGGTAACTCCTGTAAGTTACTTTCACCCCTGCTCCTATGAAACAGAATCACTGCTGTTCCACGAAACAGCAAGACAACATCTATTAAAGGGGCTATGACACCAGGTTCTCATCAGGCAATTCCCTAAAAAGTTTGCCCACACCATGTCATAGATATAAAGGGACTGGGTGCAAGGAGACCCCTGGAGGTTCCACCCTCAGTCTAAATATCACCTGGAATCAGACACGTCAAACCCATGAAAAAAAGTACAGAAATTGGGCTTGGTTTTGGCTTAATTGGCTTGTGAGTTGCTTGTTGGCTAGTTTTTGGCTTGTAGCTTGTTTGGCTTGTAGCTTGTTGCTTCCTTTTTTTTATTGGCTCCTGACAAACAGGGGCAAGGTGGAGGAGAGAGGCAGGGGTGCACAGCAGGCCCACCACAGTCCCAGACGGCATGCCAGGGGAATCTAATCACATAGAGTGTTGGGGTTCTTAGGGATTGCCTTGTTTTGAAATGGGATTTGCTTGTTTTTTGGCTTATTGTGAAAATCGGGGTGCCAATTTCCCACGTGAAAGTTGGAGATAGTACTTTGAATGTGGTCCAATCTGCCTGCCTTCTCACCCCCCACCCATCAAACCAAACACATATCTGATAGAAAGACCACACTTCCTATCTAAATGTTGTACCCCAAAGTGAGACCCACTTGTGGGTCTCCTTCAAACATTATTTGGATTAAAAACAATCATGGTAATCATTGGGGTTTAATTCAACATAAGTAATGCCATATGCCTGGCACTTACAGCTTCACCAGATTATTCTTCTATAAAGGGCCGAAAAAGAAAAAAAAAAGGATGTACCTCTTCCTTCCATGTAACATGCAGGTTACTATACCACTCTTGCTTACAACTACTGCCCATTTCAAAGAATCTTCCGAAGGCAAAAATAAACCACCAACTTGAAAGAATGGAGGAGCAGTGATGCCTCTTTAAAAATTAAAGAGTAAGGTGCAGGAAAATAATTACTGTACTGTAAAGAAAATCTTTTATTTAAAGGTAAATTTGTTATCTGCCAAGCAGTATCTATCAACACTGTACAATAAAATGAAAGCCCCAGAATAAATATTGGTTAGATCCTTTAGCATGTAAAGAGACAGTGAAGTGCAACTCAAATTTGTCCCCAAAATTGGGAGTTTGTAATAAACGTATACAAAAAACTCACATCAACAGAAATGTTTTCAGTACTCCCCCACCCCGGTAATTTGGGGGTGAAGGGGGGAAAGGTTCTGTTTAAACAATCATACCGTTGTTTTGTTTGCAACCCAAACACTGCAGCATTGAGAAACTAATCAGCGAAGTTGTTTTCACTTTCATCATTACCCAAACCAAGAAAAACTCAAAAAGTGAACAAACAGCATGAATAGTACTTCCTATTTCAGGGGTAATCAATTATTTTTTGTCAAGGTCCAAATTCCTTCATCAAAGTATAGTCAATTTCCAGACTCCAGAGAAAATACAAAAATAATGATAATAAAAAGTAAATAAAAAGAGTTCAGAGTTCATTCGAAAGCATCTGGTGGTCCAGATTTGTCCTGCAGTCGGCCTATTGACTATCCCTGTCCTATTTAACTAAAATGTTGTTAGTAAAATGGGTAAGGAAATATATTGTAAACAAACTCTCTTTTTTAAGCTGACAGCAAAAAATGTTCAAAACAACTTAATTTAGGCTCCTAACTCACTTTTGAAAATTGGACTTTGGGATCTAAGTCACTTCAGCACGTTTGAAAACTGTACCCAGTATCTTAGAGGAACTTATACCTTAACAGGTCCTAAACTATGGAGAGGGAAAGGACCATTGCATATGAGAGACAATTCAGGCTCCCCAGTCTCTCTGCTGCTGAAAAGAGGGAATAACACTTTTATATTGCTCCCACCACCTTAGTATCTGAGCACTTTCCAGTGGCGCATTAAGTGATGTGACTAATATCTTGTGTGCAGTTTGAGCTCTCTCACCCCCTACTCTAGGGGAGACCTGTGAATGCAGGGTAGGTAGCATTTCGGTTTGGTAGGGGTATGGGTTAGGGTTGGCTTGTTAACTGTACATGCTGGTCTGTGTTTATGTTAGAGAAGGCAGGGTGGAGAAATGCACCTGCAGCTGAGGTTTGTGATGATCCTTAGTCTTGTGTGGGAGTTCCTGTCACAGTCTTGGACCAATCCCCTGAGCAAGCTCTTTCTCCCTCACAGACAAGCTTTACTCTACTGGTAGGAAGTTGCCTTATGCCTGAGGAGCAAAGTTGTAAATCATGATCTTCATCCTGAAGCTTTAAGCAATCTTTGAGCTAGGCTGGGGCCAGGTCATTGAGCATGAAGTAAAATACAGTTACTTTAAAGCAAGTTCAAGAGCCCAACCGAAAACCCTCCTGGGAACACAGCAGAGAGAGGGGAAATGGGCCACACTCCTCTCCATGCCTGGCTGCAATATAAGAACTCCATCAGACCCATCTGCGTTAAAAACGACTATAGGAGCAATCGCACACTTCCCAATCCTATAAATAAGCCAAGGCTGGGCAGTTTACTGGGCACAAATCAGAACGGCTCCCTCCCCGTGACAAGGAGCATCCCTCGACCCTGGAGTCCCCATGGCGGAATAGTCCGGGGCTCGGGAAGCAGGGGGGAGGGCGGCGGATCAGCCCCTCTCTGGGACTTCGAGCCAACTTGCTTAGCTCACTCCTGCAGCGGGGAAGCGGACAGTGCCTGGGTGCCCAGCCGGCGCGCTGCCCCATGCAGTGCTCGGCGATGCCACCCTCCCGCCCCCAGCGCCTAGTGGGCGATCGCTTCCCCTTCGCCCGGCCCGGGCACCGAGAAAGTTGCGAGTTCAAGTGGAGGGAAGTCGGAGGGCCGGTGACCCCCCGCCGCCCTCCCGGCCCAGGGCGCCACTCACCTCGCAGAGACAGGAGCGCAGCCAGGGGGCCGACCCACAGCCCCCAGCCGCCGGAGCCCCTCGCAGTCATGCCGGGCAGGGAAAGGGGCTCAGCCGGCATCTCGCGCCCCCTCCCCGGGCAGCGCCGGCTCCGCGCCCGGCTGCCAGCCCCCAGGTCCAGCCCCAGGTGAGCTCAGCAGCCCGGCGCTCCCAGCCTGGGCTGCTCCCGCTGCAGCCGCCGCTCCGGCTCCTCCCGCAGCAGCCGCTGTCCCGGGACCGCCCGCCTGCACCGCCCGCTCCCGGGGAGGCTCTGGAGCTCCGGAACCCCGGCAGCCCGGGGACGCCGGCAGGCTCCGAACCGGCCCGAGAGCGCAGCCTGGCGGCCCCGCCGAGCTGCAGCAGCCGGCCACCGGGATGCCACCCAGCCCGGGCACCGCCTGCCCCAGCCCGGTGCCCCGGGCTCCGCTCCGCCCGAGCGCTGCCTCACACCCCCGGGGACTCTGCTGCTGCTCGGCCGGGGCCCCGAGCTGTTGCCCCAGAAGCTGGAGAGCCGCACGCACCAAACGCGGGATAAAACTGCAGGGCGCATTCCCCCCTCCCCTCCCTTCCCTCAAGAGGCGGGCTCGCTTTAGACCCGCACGCTGCTCTAGCCCCCCTCATCCCGCCACCCAGCACTGCTGGCTCCTAGAAAGCCAAGGGCTGCTTCCCCCTGGCTCGAAAACACTGGCTGCCCAAACTTCGACCGTGCACTTGCCAGAAGCCCCAAAGGCGGCTCTGCGGCTGCTCGAAACCGAGCAGGTTTCAGCTCTGCTCCGGCTGCACCACCTCAGGTTGGTCTAAGATAGGGTGGCCCCTGGAGACAGCACCCTCCAGTGACTTAGCCAGCAAGGTGCCACTGAAATCCGGGTGCTGCAGAGCCAACCGGTCCAGCTGTGCCATGCCTTGTTGCCAGCCCAGTGCCCAGCAGAGGTCCCTCCCTGCAGGTGATGCTCCCTCTTCATCAAAGTCATCTCTCTGCCTGGCTCAGTTCAAGATGGAGCATCATGCCCCGACAGTCAGAATGCACATGCCCACATCTTGTTTTAGTCCATAGAGAGGAGGCATTCCAAGGTGTGATGCTCCATTTTGGTCCAAGCTAAGATGCAGCCCCTCACAAACCAGCCCAACCCTTGCAATACTCAAATTTTTAATCCCAGCAGGCATGTGGCCTTCTGTGAACAAGAGGCCCCGGCTTGTGATGTGCCAGCCCGACCTGAGCAGAGGCTGTGGCTTGTGGCGATGACACTCTTAGCTAGCCCCTATGTTATTTCCCTCTTAGAGTCTGCAGTTCTGGAAGGAAGACTGCATTGTGGGACTTATTGCATCTCTATATTAGTGGGTTGGGTAGGCTACACTGGATTTGTCTGGACCAGTAGTCTCTGCACTACCCAGCTTCAAGTGGCATCAATGCCATGGGCCTAATTTTCCAAGGTATTGTGCACAAACAATTCCAAGTCAAGTCAATGGAAGACATAGGTGTCCAGGACCTCTGATAATCAACCAAGATATTACTGAAAATAAAATGATTTGGAACGCTGAGCCAGCAATGCTGTGTAACATGAGAAACACCAAAAAGCACCAAGCAGGGTGGAGATGCCATGGCCCTGGGCAGGAGAGATTGACACTGCTCTTACTCGGGAAGCTGGCACCTGGTATTACAGGGACACGGCCATTAGAAATGAAAAGGCATACTAAGCAAAGAGAAACAGTTTCCATTACTTAATGGTGGTGCTGAAGCGTCTTTTCCCTCTGCTGAGAGCTGAGACCTGGGAGCTACCTTAGCCTCTTGACAAATAAGTGTTTGATTAAAAACAGTCTCACTGCATTTAGTACATTCCAATTTCGCTCATGCCATGTCATCTACTTGCAGAGAAGTAGACCACTAGAATCAGTTCAGTCAACAAGCAGGTCCCTATGCAGTGGCTGATTGGATTCACTTCCTGCAGAGTACCCATAAGCATGACTTTAATCATGATCCTAGTGAGCAGCACTTCTGCTAGTTGGCCTAAAATGAGCCAATTCCTCCTGGTCAGGAGGGTAGGAGCTGTGCCTACCAGTTAATCATCATCTAGCATCTGACCCCCACAACATATTGCAGGCCTGCACAACACGCAGCCCGGGGGCCATGTGCGGCCCGCATGGGCTCACTGTGTGGCCTGTGGGGGATGAGTAGGTGGGCTCACTGTGCTGCCCGTGGGGGGTGAGTAGGCAAGTGGCGGGTGAAGGAGGGGGGCTAAAGAGGCAGGTGAGCAGTGGTGGGGGTGAGGAGGCAAGCTGGGAGGGGTGGGTGGCTGAGAAGGCAAGCGGGCGGGCAGTGGCAGGGGGGGCAGGTGAGCTGGTGGAGGGGGAGGGGAGGCAGAGCGGGTGGGTAGGCAGTAGCAGGGGCTGAGTAGGTGAGCCAGGGCGGGGTAGGGGGCTGAGGCGGCGAGCAAGGAGTCAGTGGCTGACCTGTTCTACTGATCTGGTCTGGCTCCCATCCCCTCTCCAAGGGTTGCAGCTGTCTGGAGGTGCCTGCCTTCCATGCCTTCCTCAGTCACACCTCATTCATTCAATAGGGCAATTGATTACAAAGTTGGGGGAAGATCTTATTCTACTTCTAGCAAAAAGACCTTTTTCTTTTACCTTAATTATACTACCTTAGGGGCCCACTATAACATATTACCAATGTTCAATATCACTGTTTCGGTGGGGCAGCGCTGGGGAAGGAGGGTTTGTTTCCATGGGGTGGGCAGTGCTGGGCAGGGGGAGTATTTCAGGGGGGCTGAGCGGTGCTGTGGGGGTTCGGCTCTCAGCTGTTTTCTTTGGAGTAATATGGCCCTCGCCACTTTACGAGTTGTGCAGGCCTGACATATTGTGACATATTGTGTCATACCAACAAGGTAAAAATGGCTTTAATTAGTTACTTCAGTGTCTGGCAAAATAAATTAATCTGTCTCTATGCAGAAAGCTGGAATGACAGCCACAGAGAACAAATGGCTAGATATTTAGAAATAACCCTCACTCCACAACACGCCACCACCTCCGAAATAGTTTATAAATTGCTCAAGAAGGATTTCAGAGGTGTCCCCTTGTTCCTGGAACTCTAATGGATTATTAGAAAGGAAATTTAGTCTTTCCCCAGTACTTAGTATGCTCCAGCCCCTTGTGTGATGATGACAAAATACAAAAAAAGGTCAATACATCCGCAACTAGATCCCTTAGACAAGGGGTAGGAGTAAGTCACTGGGAGGTATATATGTACTGCTCCCTTGGGTCCATTTGCCCATCAGGAAGTGCCTGTGACTCTCCACTGACGCTGATGGAACAGCACACTCCTGAGAGTGGAGGAGAATTACGCATACAAATTTTCCAGGCATCAGCAGCTGACTGCTGCAAGTCTTCCTGTCAGGTACTGTATGAATTTAGTGGCTAATATCTTTGCCAAACACAGCATGTAAGATCTTGGCAAAGACCTAAGGCAAAAGAATCCACAATTATTATCTGCTTTATCCTTTTAAAGAATTACTGTAAGTAAAGTAGTTCTCATATATCAGGGAACAATACTTTTCTGGGACAGTTCAGTGAAGAACCTTTCCAGGATAGGTGCTACCTAGTCTTCAAATGATTTATAAAAATCAGGTGGGAAGTCACTGGTTCCAGGAACTCTGTCAGATGCTAAGTCCTGAATTTGCCTCTTCTGTCTCCTGAACTGTTATTGGGTTATCAATTGGCGGACAGTAATTTATTAAAGGTGCCATTGCTCAAGAATTGAACAAAATCAGCTGTCTTCTGGCTTATAAAGATAATGATACAATTTACTGAATCGATCATTAATAACTTCAAAGTCTATTGAAACTTGGTTCTCTCAGCGTTATTGAGGAAGTGGAGTTGGCAGCTTGCTCTGTTTTAATTATTTTTGGAAAGAAATGTGACAGAACATCAAAAATACATCCACTTAATTACCTTTACAATTTTTCAAGGAAAAAAAACTTGAACAGATTTTGCTGAACACTAATGTCTATACAAGATAGATTGAGCTAACCACAGCAAATGCTGGAGATGCCACTACCCACTAATTACGAATCTGTCCCATATAGTTTTTTCCTTGCCGAGATTTACAAAAATACTGGAGCAACATATTCAAAGGTCTTGCTATAACTCATAATACAGAGATTTGTCCTTCTCCAAGAGTCCATAATACTGGAATTACAGAATTATGTTTTCCAGCAAACACCCACCAATCGTGGCAACAATATGTATTATAGTAGCATAACCCAGACTACTCAGAGAATGGAAATCTAATTTATTCCTAAGAGCTGGAAGAATTGAATACACATAGCTCTGATTGATAAAATACATTACTGACAAAATGGGGAAAGGCACTAAAATTTATCATGTGGAAGCACAACATAGCATGGCTGTTACATGATGTCATAATATTTTTTAAACTGCATTAGCAACTAGTATACACTTGTTCTATGATCATGCCCTGGCCCGTTTCGGAGTCAAAATTAAAAACAAAACAAATACACAGACAGACATAGATG
The DNA here is from genome assembly GCF_007399415.2 of Gopherus evgoodei. NCBI lineage: Eukaryota > Metazoa > Chordata > Testudines > Testudinidae > Gopherus > Gopherus evgoodei. The sequence goes on from NC_044322.1 coordinate 209,139,795, forward strand.
CTAAAAATGTAAAGCAACAGGCTTATTTTGGGATTCTTTCATCTTGATATAGTAATGATTGTAGCCATTGAAATATCTTGCTTATTATGTTGGGGGGATTATTAATTTTGAAAAATATTCCTGGTCTCAAGGCCTATCACATTGGTATCCATTGTGCTAGCTGCTGTACACATGGAGAGAAAATGACAGTGCCTTTAAAAAAAAAAAGCAACTTTAGTTTAGCCTGCTTCCCAGCACCTAATCCAACTGTGCCAGTACAATTCCAATGTGACTAGTGTTCAGAATCTCAAACCACCTCTGTGCCTTTCTGCCATGTACAACTTGATGTGAGGCACATAAACCTAGGGCTGCATTCATTTTTGGTATAACCCCGTTAAATGAGGTTACACTAGGAACAAACTAAGCCTTTAATTCAAGGAATTCATTAAAAAAAATAAGAGACTGTAATCTTAAATTAAGTTTTAGCTAAAATATCAGGAGGCACATGCTCCTCCTAAAACTCAGGGCCAAATGTTCAAACCTGTCCCTAAATTGTCCATTCAGATTTGGCTCTGGGTGTAAGAAACTGCTCTGAGATCATGCCAGGTCTGAGTCTCACAGGTCTTTCCACACGCTCTGGCATTAGAACCATCCATCACATATATCAAAACAAACAGGGACTGTTAATCCTTAGGTTATAACTGACACCATGCCAGCTGTTTATTATACCAGAGGCCACATGGACTCTTGTCAAAGACGATAAAGTCCATTGAGTTAGTAGCATTTTGGATATTCAAGAATCCAGATCCACTTAACATTCCACTTAGTGACATCAACTTTTGTACCCAGATACCTCCCCTCAGTTAACACAACTGTAAAACACAAAGACATAGCGGCAAGCAATAGCCTGTTGGCTGTTAATCCATAAAGCAGAATGCCATAGGTTCATATCCATGGTTTTGTGATGGGATAGACATATTCTGCATATGATTAGGAAGAAAGGGGTTAATTCCTGCAAAGGGAGAAAGGCAAAAGACCAGCCTTGCTCTAGAGAACTATATTGTGCTTGCCAAGCACAGTGTTTACTCCTAAATTCATCAAGGCAGAAATTTAACCAGAAAAGGAAATTATCTGGGCTGATCAGAGGAGGAAGAAGTGTTCGTTTCCTATTCTACCCTGCCTGGGGAGACTCCTAGGACTGATCTGGAACAAGGAGACTAAAGGTGCTGAAACAAGAATTCCTTTGGGCTGTGTTTACATCTTCCACTCCAGGAGGAGAGAGAGAGAGAGAGAGAGCTGTATCCTGTCTAGCAGGTGGAGCTGAATCAGAGGTCTGGCCCACAACAGGATAAAAGGAGGATTTTCAAAACATGGTAACTACCACCTTTTTAAGCCCCAGTATAGGGATGACAAGTTGGATTGTAACATGTCGGCTAGTCACGGTGAATTCTATAGGCAGCTTGGGGCTCCTATCAGACAACTAAGGTGTTAAAGCACAACTTCCCCTTTCCCTGCTACAGTTTTAAAATGGGTTAGCAAACAGGCCAGTGCCTTACTCACCTCTCAAGTGCCCTCTCATGCCCAGACGCAGCGCTGCTGGGACTTGACCTAGCGCCCCTCCAGCTGGCCAGTTCTTTGGCCTCGCAATGACCAGTCCCAGCTAGCATCTTCTCCTGACTCCCTCACCAGGTCTTCTGTGGCTCTGCCCTTCGGCCAGGTCAAACAACAGTTCATTCCCCTTCCAGGGGAACTAAGGGGCCAACTTAAAGTTCACAAACAATGTCCAAACTTACAATTCTTCTGCCCCTCTCAGGCTTGACTGAAATCTCCTGCTTCCTGGTCCCAGCAGAGATTCTCTGGAATTGCTTCTTCCCTAGCAGTATTCCCCAGCTGCTTCCCTTTGCTAGGGACTCCAGCAGTTTACCCTTGAGGAGATCTCTGCCCTCTATATAGGCCAGGGATCGGTAACCTTTGAGAAGTGGTGTGCCAAGTCTTCAGTAATTTAAGGTTTCACATGCAAGTAATAAATTTTACATTTACAGGGGTCCTCCAACAGAACCCCTGACTGGCAGTGGGCTGAGCGGGGCTGGCGGCAGGAACCCCGGCTGGCAGGGGTCGGCGGACAGAACCCCAGACCCACAGCGGGCTGAGCGGCTCATCCCGCTGCCGATCTGGGATTCCAGCTGCCACTCATGCTGCCGGTCTGGGTTTCTGTCCACTGGCCCCTGCCAGCTGGGGTCCTGGCCGTCGGCTCCACTCAGCCTGTGGCCGGCCCGAGGTTCCATCTATCCAGGCCAGCGGCGGGATGAGCGGGGCTGGCTTACAGGACCCCAGACCATCAGCACAGGCGGCAGACAGAACCCCAGACTGGCAGCGTACTGAGCCGCTCAGCCTGCTGCTGGTCTTGGGTTCCATCCGCCGGCCCTGCTCAGCCAGGGTCCCGGCTGCTGGCCCCGCTCAGCCCGCTGCCAGCTCAGGGTTCCATCCATTCAGGCCAACAGTGGGCTGGCAAGGGGCCAGCGACCAGAACCCTACACCAGCAACTGGCTGAGTGGGGCTGGTGGATGGAACCCCAGACCTGCGGTGGCTGAGCGGCTGAGCCAGCTGACAGTCTGGAGTTCTGGCCGCTGGCTCCTGCCAGCCGGGGTCCTGGCCGTTGGCCCCGCTCAGCCCGCTGCCAGCCTAGGATTCCTTTCACCAAGGCAGGTAGTGGGCTGAGCGGGGCCGGTGGCCAGGACCCCGGCTGGCAGAAGTGTGTCAATAAAAATGGACTTGCTTGCCGCCTTCGGCATGCATGCCGTACGTTGCCAACCCCTGATATAGGCCATATCTCAGGGCTCCCACTCCCTGTGGATGAATAAGCCTCACTCCCTTAGGTCTTTCCCAGAAAGAAACTCCCCTTGTTCCTTTTTCCAGAATCTTCCTTCTTTCCTACATTCCCAGTTCTGTTCAGATAGTACCCTCGTTACCGCACCATCATCACCGCAACTGGGGGGAAGAGGGGCAATCTTTCTAATTAAGTCCCATTATATCCAGCTGTGGTCACTGATTAGTCCTTATGTTGCCAACTCATCAGTGAGGTTGAGGATCGCTGTTAAGTCATGGGCAAGGCTGAGCCCAGCTTCCCTCAAAGGACTGGCCAGTCCATGACATGATTTAAGAATACACCTTTTTTCCTAGTATAGGCAGCTCAGAGCCTCTAGTCTAAAGCAAAGACAGCTTTATCCCTGTCAGAGGATTATGTTGATGAACTGAGGCTAGGTCTACACTGGGATGGGGTGGGAGGGGTTGACCTAAAGTACGCAACTTCAGCTACGCGAATAGCATATCTTAGGTTGATTTACCTGGCCGTGAGGACGGCGGAGAGTTGACCGCTGCTGCTCCCCTGTCGACTCCACTTCCGCCTCTCACCATGGTGGAGTTCCGGAGTCAAGGCAGAGCGATCGGGGATCGATTTTATTGAGACGAGATAAAATCGATCCCTGATAGATCGATCACTACCCGCTGATCCAGCAGGTAGTGTAGATGTACACTGAGATTGTCAACTAACTGTTATTTTTTTTCCTTTATTTTCTCTTCCCACAGCTGCAGTGAACCACCTTTTTCTCCACTTCACAAAACCTATCACTAGTGTTGGCAGTCAATAGACCCAGAGATTGTACCAACCTCTCACTCCTAAGGGTGGCTTCTTCAGATCAGGTTTGAAAGACAGCTACGGCTGCCACTATTATGCCTCTGCAGATGAACATAAGATTTCAGTCTCCAGAGCAGAGCTGTCAGTCCAGCACCTTTCACTGCCACTAACTTCATTTAGTGCTGCTTAAAAATGCATACACTTAAAAAGCAAGTTCAGTCGTCTGAGTGCAGATGGAAATCTTCCATTTTAAAAATCAGTACTAAAATTTAAGGAAAAGCCTAAACTGGTTTTTTAGCTCCCACTTTCTTTTTTTGTATGTTTTAAGTCTATTCAGTCTCACCGGCCCATTCAGTCCTTGTCCTTTTTAGGGAATAGCAAGTTTTGTGTTGTGAACATGTGTCTACTAGGATCTGGATGGAGACAGCCACTTCACTACACTCAGGCCAAACTGGTTTATACCAATACTTGCTCAAGACTTAAGCCCTTCTCTGTCAAGCTTTTAGAGCTAAGCCCCAACTCCCCTTAAAAATCAGGTTTTGAATAAGAAACTTTCACAGACCATGGATGTCTCTATGGTAACACAGTAAGAACATCTTGTTCTATCTAACAGCTTTATCTGCATGTTTGAAAGTACAGACAGACATATTTTAAGCTGGAAAGTTCAGGCCAGTGTCAAGGTAATTTTCCCACTGAGAACTTTAGCGTCCTATAAGTGGGGACTTGCATGTACCCTTCTAAGCTTAATTCCTAGCTTAGATCTGATAGTGCTGCCACCAACCAGAAATTCCAGTGTCTGGTACACTCCCTGTCCCCCAAAACCTTCCCTGGGAAACCCAAGACCCAAACCCCTTGGGTCTTAAAACAAGGAGAAATAAACCATTCCCCCTCCTTTCCCCCTCCCAGACTTTCCCCTCCCTGGGTTACCCTAAGAGATACATTGATCCAAACTCCTTGGATCCTAAAACAGAGAGGAATTAACCTTCCCAACCCTCCTTTTCCCCCACCAATCCCTGGTGAGTTCAGACCCAACTCCTTGGGTCTTAAACAAGAAAAAAAAATAAATCAGGTTCTTAAAAAAAGAAAGCTTTTAATTAAAGAAAGAAAAAGTAAAAATTATCTCTGTAAAATCAAGATGGGAAATGTTTACAGGGTCTTCAGCTTATATAGGGTAGAGGGACTCCCTCCCCACTAGCCTAAGATACAAGTTACAGCAAACAGAGGTAAAATATCCTTCCAGCAAAATACACATTTGCAAGTTAAGAAAACAAACATAAGACTACTCCGCCTTTTCTAGCTAGTACTTACTATTTTGAACATGAGAGACTGTTTCAGAAAGATTGGAGAAACATCTGGTTGCACGTCTGGTCCCTCTTAGCCCCAAGAAGGAACGAAGAACAGAAAAAACAGCACAAACAAAGACTTCCCTCCACCAAGATTTGAAAGTATCTTGTCTCCCGATTGGTCCTCTGGTCAGGTGTCAGCCAGGTTCACTGAGCTTCTTAACCCTTTACAGGTAAAAGAGACATTAACCCTTAACCATCTGTTTGTGACAGCCAGCCAATTCTAAAGCAGTGCTAGAAAATTAAGGATGTAAGTTGAACTCCTAGAAGTGAAAAGACAATGAATGTTTCCAATAGCTGTATGGTTACTCTATGGGAAATGAGTGGGGTGGACTCAGTGCAGTATCTAGTACAGTGATTTTCAGTCTATGGTCTGCAGACCCCTGGGAGCCCACAGATTATGTCTAAGGGGTCCACAAAAGAGTGAAAGCTGATTAAACAGAATTCAACTATATATACAGACAATAGATTTCCAAAGGGGTCTGCACTTCCATTTGAACATTTTTAAGGGTCCACAAATGAAAAAAGGTTGAAACCACTGATCTAGCACAGAAGCGTCCGCATTACAAAACCTGCCACTGCAATGGGCATCCTTCCTGTCAGTCTCAGCAGAAAGCTCAAGGGACAAATGGTCCATGGAGACACAAGTCCTTTCTCATCCTCAAGAATGGTCCCTCCAGAAAGGAATTACAGCACATTGTTGAAATGCCCACAGTGATCCTAGGAGACCCGGTGTACCCCTTACAGCCATGGCTCATGAAACCTTACATGCAGAGCCATCCCTAAAGGGGTGCGGGGCCTGGGGCAGAAGTGACAGATTCATATCTTCCAGGACCGACCCCACTGGCTAATCGCACCGGCCCACTGGATCCCTCAAAGCACAGAGCCCAGGGGGGTGGGTGGAAGTGATGGATTCATCTCTTCTGGGACTGACCACGCTGGCCATTTGCACTGGCCCGCAGGGCCCAGAAAAGCACAGGGCCTGGAGCAGTCGCCCTGATTTGCCCTACCTAAGGAACAGCGCCAGCTTTAGGAAGTGCGGGGCCCAATTTGAACATTTTCAGCAGGGCCCTGGCAGAGATGACTAAAAAAAAAAACCTGTAAAAAAAAACCTTTAATTTCTTCCATGTATTATTTACTTTCCATAACTATATAAATAATACAATTATATTTATGTACATTGCATCATATATGCTGTTGATTGCTTATTAATGACCGCCACATCACATGTGTGGGTCCCTGCCACTCCCTGCAGGTGTGCACATGTGTGGGTCCCAGCTGCTCCCTGCCCCCCTCATTGAAGCAGGTATGCAGGGTTACTGCCCTGGAAACTGCAGGGCAGCAGTGGACATGGGGCTGGTTGGAGGCAGGGCAGGGGCTGACTGGAGGTAGGGTCTGGCTGCAGGCAGGGAAAGGGGTGCAGGGCTGAGACAGGGGGTGTGGGGTGGGCTGGCTTCAGGCAGGGCCGCAGGGGGATGCAGCAGGGGTTGGGAGAGCTGGAGACAGAGGAGTGCAGAACTGGCTGGCTTCAGGCAGGGGAGTGCAGCGGGGTTGGCTGGAGACAGGGCAGGGGGTTTGGGGCTGGGTGTGGGCCGGGTGTGCAGGGCTGGTGCGGTCAGGGGTGTGTGGGGGCTGGCTGGCTGGCTGGCTTTGGGCAGGGCCACAGGGATTGTGGCAGGGTGTGGCTGGAGACAGGGCAGGGGGGTTGGCAGGGGCTGGCTGTGGGCATGGAGTGCAGAGCTGGCTGGGGGCAGAGCTGGATGGGGGCAGGGCAGGGGGTGCAGCAGAGGCAGCTGGAGCCCCAGCCCTTTAAATAGCCCCCAAGCCTCCCACTATCTCAGGGCTCTGGGGGTTATTTAAAGGGCCCAGGGCTCCCCTGCTTCTACCCCGCCCCGGACCTTTTAAATAGCGGCGAGAGCCCTGGAGAATACATGGGGGCGGCGGGGCTCCAGTGGCTATTTAAAGGACGGAGTGGCAGATGCAGCTGGAGCCCTGGCCCTTTAAATAGCCCCCGGAGGCCCCCCCCCCGCTATCCCAAGGCCATGGGGCCTATTTAAAGGGCCTGGAGCTCCAGCAGGGAGAGCATGGCTGCGGGGCAGCTTGCCGTGCTCCGGCTGCAACTCCAGCCAGGAGAGCGGGGCGGCTTGCCGTGCTCCGGCCGGGGCTCCAGGCGGGAGAGCGGGGCTGCGGGGCAGCTTGCCGCGCTCCAGTGGCGGCTCCAGCTAGGAGAGCGGGGCTGCTTGCCATGCTCCGGCCGGGGCTCTGGCTCTCAGAGTGGGGCCCTCTTAGGCTGAATCAGCCTAAAGCCAGCCCTGCTAAGGGATAGCTCTGCTTACACAGGAAACCTTGACAGCAGTAAGGAGCAGTTCAACAACAGGCTGAGTAGGAGCCTGATGACTGTGGAACGTGCCTTTGCCAGATTAAAAGTGAACTGGCGATGCCTTTATGGCAGCTTAGACCCTTATTAGGATAATATTCCCATGGTCATAGCCACATGTTGTATGTTGCATAATATTTGTGAAGCTACCAGTGAAAGGTTTGCTCAGGGGTGGAGTGCTGAGGAAGACCACCTGACTGCTGATTTTGAGCATCCAGCTACCAGGGCTATCAGAGGGGCCGAGAAAGGGGCAATTCGAATCAGGGAGGCTTTGAGGCAACACTTTGAAAATGAGAACCAGTAATGTATATCTCTGTGATTGTCACATTACATGTAGTTTTCCTAGGAAGCAATGGTGAAATTTGAGGCCTTACATTCAAATAAAAAAATGGTTAAACGGCCTGTGTATGTATTAGTAGTGCCTGCTATCTCAATTTGTAGGAAACAAATAAAGATGTTTAAACTTTGCCTCCATTGCATAAGAAACAACACACACACACACACACACAAGGGCAGACTTTCAGAGCTGTGTGTAGGTCCAGCTATCATTTTGAATGTCTAAGGGTGTGGAGTGAAGGGGAAACGGAGAACTCCCAGAAAGTAGAAAGGACTGTGCAGGCAGAGTTTGTGGGGGGCATGGAAAAGAGTTCTGAATGTGCTGCAAGGGAGGGCGGGCACACATCTACTCAGTCTGCAGCATTATTAAGGACTTCAGCATCTGAGTTTGTTCCTCCATGACTTTAATCATCCGCATAGTCCTTAACGAACTCCTGATTTTCTTTTCTGCACTGTCTTTCGGCTTCCCTACACTACCTATGTTCCCTTTTCTCTGCATTGGAGAACTCCAGTACCTCCTGGCACATGTCTTCTTTGCTCCATCTCAAGCACTTTTTTTATCTAGCGGAGATACTCTGCCAGTGGGGTGGGAGGAGCGGGGTTTGACCCTCAAGGCCACATCTGCAGAAGCACAAGAAACAATGCACAGAAGCATGATTGTTAAGTTCACACACAGCATTGAAACATTTCAGTAAAATTCACCTCTGGTAACAACAATCACTTTCTCACTGACTCTTGGCAAACACTCATCCTGGCAAACACAAAAAGCATGGTGAATGTTGGCTTAGGGGGTGCTCTACATGGGGAAAGAGCCCTCTGGAAGGGTTGCAGTGCAGCAAAATAGGGAAAATTTCTTAATTCGCTCATACTTTTCCATAGGCAGGGGTCACTGTAGCAGATATCTCACTCCTGAGGGTAAGCAGAGAAGCAAGGGTACATCTACTACATGCTTTCAAGTATCAGAGGGGTAGACATGTTAGTCTGTATCCACAAAAACAATTAGGAGTCCGGTGGCACCTTAAAGACTAACAAATTTATTTGGGCATAAGCTTTCGTGAGTAAAAACCCACTTCTTCAGATGCATGGAGTGAAAATTACAGATGCAGGCATAAATATACTGATACCACTACTACTACATGCTTGTAGCTTTCGCCCTGGTCCCTATGCTGCTTGCTTGTGTGCCACTTTGGTCCCGGCACAAGTGATTGCCAAATGGTGTGGGAAAGTTTCCTACAATGGGGGAAGGAACAAAGCAGCTCTGCCAGGGAATCTTCGACATTGGATTGCCAAGTACCTCCAGGAAAGTTTCCTGGAATCTCTCTGGAGGATTTGCATGAAATCTCAGCGTGCATCAACACCCTGTTCCACTGTACAGATTAGCTGCAAGGGGAAATGTCCAGCACACAGAAACACCGTCAGCCTTGTACACTTCTATACCCAGAACTCACCTCTGTACTACTTAAAACCACAGCCACTTACCAAGTGTCTCCTATCCTGTTTCTTGCTCACCGGAGGGCAACTGCTGAGACAACTCCAGAGTGGTGAACAGTTTCTGTCCACCTGCCCCACTGGACAACCCTGCCATGAACTCCATCTCTTCATCAATGACTTCAGCCTCCAGATTAGGTCCTCTTTTCACCGCCTCCAAGCCTGCCAAAGTATCTATGGGACTTTTGGTGTTGGAGGTGGGGTCATCGCCAAGGATAGCATCCAGCTCTTTATAGAACCAGCAGACCTTGGGTGCCACATCAGAGTGACGGTTTCCCTCCCTTGCCTTATGGTATGCCTGCCTCAGCTCCTGTATCTTCTCTCTGCACTACACTGTGTCCTGCTCATGCCCCTTTTCGCACAAGCCTCGAGATATCGGCCCATAGGTATCAAAATTCTTATGGCTGAAGTGCAGCTGGGACTGCACAGCCTTCACTCCCCAAATGCTGAGCAGATCCACAGAGGTCCAAGTGGGAGGGCATTTGCTGCGATAACCTGCCATGGTCACCAGGGAAGATAAGATGAAACCTCTTCATGCTGAGCAAACAGGAAATTCCAAAACTTCCCAGTGCTTTAAAGGAGATGGGGTGGCTGATTGTTTACTTGGCTAGAGAGCAGTGGAGTTCAAACTGCTGACCAGCGGTATTGTGGATATTATGGGACACCTCCTGGAGGCCAGTTAAAGTGATAAAATTAAGTGTGGTGTCTACACTGGCATTTTCGCAATAAAACTTTTGCACCTTGCGAGGATGGTTTTATTTTGTGGCCAAAACAGGGCATTTTTGCCTTCAGAAGTTGCACTGTAGTGTGTACGCATCCACTATTTTGTTGACAAAAGTTGCCTGTTGTTGACAACTCTGTAGTGCAGACAAGGCCTTAGACTGTAAGCTCTTCCTATAAGTTTTTGCATTGTAAAAATGGGACCCTGATCTCCACTGGAGCCTCCGGGCATTTCTTTCTGTCATGGGGCATGTCATTCACCACAGCTGGGATGCCTCCTCCTGGTCACTCTAGGGATTAGCTCCTTAGGTCGACACCTCCCTTTCTGTGGTTTGCACTCCATCACTCAGTCTCTCCCTCTGGTCTGCAGCACCTCCCTCACTCCAGGAACCACAGTGTCCTCTTTGTGACTCAGCCCTCTGGCTGGTCACTCAGTATTCTCCTATTCTGGGGTATCAAAGTCCCTTCTCCCTAGCAGCTCTAGGCACTCTTCCCTTCCACTGCCTCAGTGCCACTCCCTCAGTGGCTGGTAGGGGACCTCGGGCCCACCCTTTACTCCAGGTTCCAGTCCAGGGAACCTTGGCGCCACAGTTCTAAGCTTTCCTCTCTTAGCCCCCACTGCTCCTTTCCTGGGCTGTTTCCTACCACACCTGGTTCCCCTTCTGTCTCTGGGTGTACTAGCTGCAAAACCCTCCTCCCTCTTCCCAGGGAGTGACTTCTGCCTGCAGCCTTTCCTAGCAGTATTCATCTGTTGCCAGCTACCTGGCTTTATACAGGACTCTGTTCTTGAGCAGATGAACCTGCTTCCAGTTAGTTCCCTGCTCCCTGGCTCATCCTCCAGGTGCAGCCTGTGGAGTTCATTGGCCTGCCTGGCCACCTTAACCTTTTCAGTCCCATGTAGGGCTATCACACTATCACATAGATATTAAATAATAAATATTATTCTTTCTAATTCAGCTCAGAACTCTTAATTATTATTACCCCCAAATACAACAATCATCTGCCCCCAAATTCCTCTAAAATATAAAATATAAATAAACTATTTCACATTTGGGGACAATGTATACCTTCAAATAAGTGGCCCTGCTATGGGTTCCCGCATGGCCCCAACAGGATGCCAATATTTTATGGCAGACTTAGAACAACGCTTCCTCAGCTCTCGTCCCTTAACACCCCTGCTCTACTTGCGCTACATTGATGACATCTTCATCATCTGGACCATGGAAAAGAAGCCCTTGAGGAATTCCACCATGATTTCAACAATTTCCATCCCACCATCAACCTCAGCCTGGACCAGTCCACACAAGAGAGCCACTTCCTGGACACTACAGTGCTAATAAGCAATGGTCACATAAAAGCCACCCTATAACAGAAACCTACTGACCGCTATACTTACCTATATGCCTCCAGCTTCCATCCAGACCACATCACACCACACGATCCAGTGTCAACAGCCAAGCTCTACGATACAATCGTATTTGCTCCAACCCCTTAGACAGAGACAAACACCTACAAGGTCTCTATCAAGTGTTCTTACAACTACAATACCCACCTGCTGAAGTGAAGAAACAGATTGACAGAGCCAGAAGAGTACCCAGAAGTCACCTACTACAGGACAGATCCAATAAAGAAAGTAATAGAATGCCACTAGCCATCACCTTCAGCTCCCAACTAACCTCTCGAGCACATCATCAAAGATCTACAACCTATCCTGAAGGATGATCCATCACTCTCACAGATCTTGGGAGACAGACTAGTCCTTGCTTACAGATAGCCCCCCAACCTGAAGCAAATACTTACTAGCAACCACACACCACACAACAAAAACACTAACCCAGGAACCTATTCTTGCAACAAAGCCTGTTGCCAACTCTGTCCCCATATCTATTCAGGGGACATCATCATAGGACCTAATCACATCAGCCACACTATCAGAGGCTCGTTCACCTGCACATCTGCCATCATGTGCCAATCATGTCCCTCTGCCATGTACATTGGCCAAACCGGACAGTCTGTACATAAAAGAATAAATGGACACAAATCAGAAGTCAAGAATTATAACATTCAAAAACCAGTCGGAGAACACTTCAATCTTCCTGGTCACTCGATTACAGACTTAAAAGTTGCAATATTATAACAAAATAAAACTTCAAAAACAGACTCCAATGGGAGACTGCTGACTTGGAATTAATTTGCAAAACGGACACCATTAAATTAGGCTTGAATAAAGACTGGGAGTGGATGGGTCATTACATAAAGTAAAACTATTTCCCCATGTTTATTTCCCCCCCACACACACACAGTGTTCCTCACACCTTCTTGTCAACTGCTGCAAATGGATCATTTTCATTACTACTACAAAAAGTTTTTTTCTCTCCTGCTGGTAATAGGTCACCTTAACTGATCACTCTCGTTAGAGTGTGTATGGTAACACCCATTTTTGCATGTTCTCTGTGTATGTGTGTGTGTGTGTGTGTGTGTGTGTGTGTGTGTGTGTGTATTATATATATATCTTCCTACAGTATTTTCCACTGCATGCATCTAATGAAGTGGGCTGTAGCCCACGAAAGCTTATACTGAAATAAATTTGTTAGTCTCTAAGGTGCCACAAGTACTCCTGTTCTTTTTGTGGATACAGACTAACACGGCTGCTACTCTGAAATCTAAAATATGAGATGTTATTTAGAAATGGAACCGGTCAAAATTTTCAATTGATTTTTTGGGTGGTGGAGGGTGCTCTTTTTGTTACTGAAAATTCATAGGAAAATTGTCGTTTAGTGTTTTTGAAATAAGAAATTTCTGAATATGTATTTTCCAAAAAAAAAATTTTTAAATATCCCACTATGTAACTAAGCAGACCAAAAGATTAATTTAAAAAATATTTCTTGTTTCAAAAATTAAAATTTTGGGGGTGAACAGTTAGAATATAAAATCTTCTAAAAAATGGAAAATTTTAAAAATTGTATTTGATCAGTTCCACTGAAGCCTTGTCTACCCACAAAAGTTGCACCAGTTTAACTACATTTGTTTATAAAGTGATTTAGTTAAATTAATATAATGCACAGTACAGACACTCTTAAATCAGTTCACGGGTGCCTGACATTGTTAATTTAAGTCAAAGAATTGACAAACTAAATCACTTTTAAATCAATGTAAGAGTCCTTACACTAGGGAGTTGGACCAGTTTACTTAAATTGGTATTCTGTGTGTGTGGACAAGGTCTAAATAGCTTCTCTAACTGTGAGGTAATTTATTTTATTGGACCAACTTCTGCTGGTGAAAAAGACAAGCTTTCGAGTTCCACAGAGCTCTTCAGCTCAGCTCAGCCCAATAGAAGATGTTACCTCACCAACTTTGTCTCTCTCATATCCTGGGACCAACATGGCTACAACAACACTTCTGTCATAGAGTCAGCAGAATTATAGCAAATAAGAGAGAATTATAGGATAATGCAGGTATTGCTATGTAGTAAATAGGACCTTGATTCTGCAAAGACTTAAGCTGAAACATATGAGTCTCAAGGTCTAAAGTTCATACAGATCTTTTATCCGTTGGGGTGCAGCGGCACAGGAGCCAGCTAACAGAGCTGCTAACAGGGGAGTTTCAGTGGGAGTTCTGTTGGAGGAGCAGGTTTTTGTAGTTTGTGGATTGTATTGTGGAGTTTGTGTGTGAGTGAGTGAGTGTGTGCGCAGGCTGCTAGGGGCCGTGTCCTGGGAGCGAGGCTGAGCCCTGAGTTGGGGGTGGGGATTACCTGATTACGGGTCCTATATAAGGAGCCAGGCACTCAGGCAGCTGCACAGGAGCCAGCCAACAGAGCTGCTAACAGGGGAGTTTCAGTGGGAGTTTCCAGGGGGAGGTTACAGGGGAGACCAAGGCAGAGAAACCAGGAAGTCAGACAAGGGAAGGGGCAGGGATCTGCCAGCAGCCCAGTGCTTGTTGGTGGCCTGTGGTGCGGTGTGAGGCGTGGATTGCCAGGCACAGAGTTGGAAGGGTATGATTGAGGCAGAAGCAGCAGGTAGAGACACACTGAGGATGACCGGATGCGGTAGCTGTGGCATGTACATGGTCCTGGAGGGGGCACCTGAAAGGAGTTTCGTCTGCATGAAGTGCCGCCTGATAGAGCTGCTGGAAGAAAAGATAAGAGGACTGGAGATGCAGGTGGAAACTCTGGCTGAGTTTAGAAGGGGGTTTGAGCAGATGATGGAACACAGACAGAGGCACAGGGGATAAGCTCAGACGAGCGGATAGAAGCAGGACCAAAGAACTCTGAGGAGGGGCTGCTGGGTGAGGAAAGTGGACGGTGGAAGCATGTGACTAGGAGAACCAGGCAGAGGAAAAGACGGGCCAGCGATGGAGAAATAGAACTCAGGAACAGGTTTGCTGAGTTGGAAAATGAAGATGGAGCACAGCAGGCTGCTGAAGGAGAGAGGGCAAGGAAAAAGAGACGAGCAGCTAGTCCTGCAGAAGGAGGGGAGGAGTCAATGGAGGCGACACCAAGTATGAGCCCTAGGAGGATTGTAAGGGCGAATACAAATCGAGAGAACTTGCGGCCAGCTGGTGTGGGGGATAGACCGGAGAATCACACTGTCGCCAGGAAAAGGCAAATCTACGTGGTTGGAGACTCTTTACTGAGAAGAATAGACAGGCCTGTAACTAGACCTGATCAGGAGAACAGAAGGGTGTGCTGTCTGCCGGGGGCTAAGATACAGGATGTGGACCTGAGGCTGAATGGGATCCTAGCGGGAGCGGGAAAGAATCCATTGATTGTCCTTCATGTGGGAACGAATGATAAGGCTAGTTACTCACTGGACTGTATCAAGGAGGACTATGCCAGACTGGGGAAGACGCTCAAAGAAATCGAGGCTCAGGTGATCTTCAGTGGGATTCTGCCGGTTCCTAGAGCAGGGCGAAGAAGGAGTGACAAGATTATGGCGATCAACAGATGGCTCAGGCATTGGTGTTATAAGGAGGGCTTTGGGATGTACGGTCATTGGGAAGCGTTTACGGATAGACAACTGTTTGCTCAGGATGGACTTCATCTAAGTAAGGAGGGAAATAGAATTCTAGGATGGAGGCTCGCCGACCTCATCAAGAGAGCTTTAAACTAGGAAGTTGGGGGAGATGGTTGGGAGATGTTCAGGAGATCTCCACGCCGGAATATAACCTGGAGAGGGAAGTAAACAAAGTGAGAGGGGATACCCTTGCGGACCAGAGAATTGATCCAAGGAGGAATAGTGGAGTAGAAACCAGATTAACGGGTGATGCTGATGGTAGAAGGTCTGTGCACGACGGGGGAAAGAATGTCACTGACGCCAAATGCCAAAAATTAAAATGTCTGTACACTAATGCGAGGAGCCTAGGTAACAAGATGGAGGAACTGGAGCTACTGGTGCAGGAAGTGAAACCGGATATTATAGGGATAACAGAAACCTGGTGGAATAGTACTCATGATTGGAGTACAGGTATTGAAGGCTATGTGCTGTTTAGAAAAGACAGGAAGAAAGGCAAAGGTGGTGGAGTAGCCTTGTACATCAATGATGAGATTAACTGTAATGAAATAAGAAGCGATGGAATGGATAAGACAGAGTCTGTCTGGGCAAAAATCACACTGGGTAAAAAAGCAACTAGAGCTTCCTCTGAGATAGTGCTTGGGGTGTGCTATAGACCACCGGGATCTGATTTGGATATGGATAGAGACCTCTTTAATGTCTTTAATGAAGTAAACACAAAGGGGAAATGTGTGATTATGGGAGACTTCAACTTCCCGGATATAGACTGGAGGAAGAGTGCTTGCAAGAATAATAGGGGTCAGATTTTTCTGGATGTGTTAGCGGATGGATTTCTTCACCAAGTAGTTGAAGTACCTACGAGAGGGGATGCCATTTTAGATTTGGTTTTGGTGAGCAGTGAGGACCTCGTAGAAGAAATGGTGGTAGGGGACAACCTTGGTTCGAGTGATCATGAGCTGATTCAGTTCAAACTAGATGGAAGGATAAATGAATGTAGATCTGGGATGAGGGTTTTCGACTTCTCGAGGGCTAATTTTAAAGAGTTAAGGAAATTAGTTAGGGAAGTGGATTGGACGGAGGAACTTGTGGATTTAAATGCGGAGGAGGCCTGGAATTACTTTAAGTCGCAGCTGCGGAAATTGTCGGAAGCCTGCATCCCAAGAAAGGGGAAAAAAAACATGGACAGGAGTTGTAGGCCAAGCTGGATGAGCAAGCAACTCAGAGAGGGGATTAGGAAAAAGCAGAAAGTTTACAGGGAGTGGAGGAAAGGTGGGATTAGCAAGGGGAGCTACCTTGGTGAGGTCAGAACATGTAGGGATAAAGTGAGGAAGGCTAAAAGCCGCATTGAGCTGGATCTTGCAAAGGGAATCAAAACCAATAGTAAAAGGTTCTACAGCCACATAAATAAGAAGAAAACAAAGAAAGAAGAAGTGGGGTCGCTATACACTGAGGATGGAATGGAGGTTAAGGATATCCTAGGCATGGCCCAATATCTAAATAAGTACTTTGCCTCAGTTTTTAATAAGACTAGTGAGGAGTTTAGCGATGATAGAGGGATGATAAATGGAAATGTGGATATGGAGGTGGATATTATCGCAACTGAGGTAGAGGCCAAACTTGAACAGCTTAATGGGACAAAATCGGAGGGCCCGGACAATCTCCATCCGAGGATATTAAAGGAACTGGCGTGTGAAATTGCGAGCCCACTAGCGAGAATTTTTAAGCAATCGATAAACTCGGGGGTTGTGCCGTATGACTGGAGAATTGCTAACGTAGTTCCTATTTTTAAGAAAGGGAATAAAAGTGATCCGGGTAATTATAGGCCTGTTAGCTTGACGTCTGTAGTATGTAAGGTCTTGGAAAAAATTTTAAGGGAGAAAGTAGTTAAGGACATAGAGGTCAATGGTAATTGGGATGAATTGCAACATGGATTTACTAAAGGTAGATCGTGCCAAACCAATCTGATCTCCTTCTTTGAGAAGGTGACGGATTACTTAGATAAAGGAAATGCGGTAGATCTAATTTACCTCGATTTCAGTAAGGTTGTTTGACACGGTTCCACATGGGGAACTGTTAGTTAAATTGGAAAAGATGGGGATGAATATGAAAGTTGTAAGGTGAATAAGGAACTGGTTAAAGGGGAGACTCCAGCGGGTCGTATTGAATGGTGAACTGTCAGGCTGGAAGGAGGTTACTAGTGGAGTCCCTCAAGGATCGGTTTTGGGACCGATCTTATTTAACCTTTTTGTTACTGACCTTGGCACAAAGAGCGGGAATGTGCTAATAAAGTTTGCGGATGACACAAAGCTGGGGGGTATTGCTAACATGCAGAAGGACAAGGATACTATTCAGGAAGATCTGGACCACCTTGTAAACTGGAGTAATAGTAATAGGATGAAATACAATAGTGAAAAATGCAAGGTCATGCACTTAGGGATTAATAATAAGAATTTTAGATATACGTTGGGGACGCATCAGTTGGAAGCGACAGAGGAGGAGAAGGACCTTGGGGTATTGGTTGATAGCAGGATGACTATGAGCCGCCAATGTGATACAGCTGTTAAAAAAGCAAATGCAATTTTAGGATGCATTAGGCGAGGTATTTCCAGCAAGGGTAAGGAGGTGTTAGTACCATTATATAAGGCGCTGGTGAGACCCCATCTGGAATATTGTGTGCAGTTCTGGTGTCCCATGTTCAAGAAGGATGAATTCAAACTGGAACAGGTCCAGAGACGGGCTACTAGGATGATCCGAGGAATGGAAAACCTGCCTTATGAAAGGAAACTCAAAGAGTTTGGCTTGTTTAGCCTGGCCAAAAGAAGGCTGCGGGGGGATATGTTTGCTCTATATAAATATATCAGGGGGGTTAACGTTAGGGAGGGAGAGGAATTATTTAAGTTTAGTACTAATGTAGGCACGAGGACGAATGGGTACAAACTGGAGATTAGGAAGTTTAGACTTGAAATTAGATGAAGGTTTCTGACCATTAGGGGAGTGAAGTTCTGGAACAGCCTTCCGAGGGAAGTAGTGGGGGCAAAAGACTTATCTGGCTTTAAGACTAAGCTTGATAAGTATATGGAGGGGATGTTATGATAGGATAGTTTAATTTGGGCAATTGATCTTGGATTATCACCAGATAGGTCTGCTCAATGGTCTGTGGGGAAATGTTGGATGGGATGGGAACTGAGTTACTGCAGAGAATTCCTTCTTGGGTGCTGGCTGGTGAGTCTTGCCCACATGCTCAGGGTTTAGCTGATCGCCATATTTGGGGTCGGGAAGGAATTTTCCTCCAGGGCGGATTGGCAGGGGCCCTGGAGGTTTTTCGCCTTCCCCTGCAGCGTGGGGCACGGGTCGCTTGCTGGTGGATTCTCTGCAGTTTGAGGTCTTCAAACTAATTTTGAGGATTTCAATAACTCAGTCCTGGGTTAGGGGTTGTTATAGAAGTGGATGGGTGGGGTTCTGTGGCCTGCCTTGTGCAGGAGGTCAGACTAGATGATTATATTGGTCCCTTCTGACCTATGAGTCTATGAGTATCCTGTTTTCCAACATCAGTACTCCCCTCCCTTTCAACTCCTAATTTAAAATATCACAAACTCCTTCTTTTAAGTATAGGAATGTAGTCAGTTATAGTTCCACCAGAGACACTACAGCATAAAACAGCTTCAGGGAGGTGTGATCTCCAAGAACAGATCCTACCAGTGCTAGCAACCTCTGAGCTGAATCACAGAGCAAATTGGTTTCTCTAGATGGACAACTTCAATGAAGTATGAAACAAGCTTTTCAAAAAGTATCTCACAAAGAAAAACTTTGACACTGGAAAGAGACCATAGGCCTAAACTCAGTCACACCAGTCAGAGTCCAGACTAACAGAGCAGACCCTGGCCCTAGTGAGACAAACATTTACTTGTCAACTCTCTCCCTCCCAACCTTGTTTCTTATCTACTTTATCCTGTAGTCAAATCATAATCCTGCATGCACAATCAGGCAGAGGCCTGCTGTGAATATAATGTCAGAAATTAAGCTTCAGGACTTCACAGCTGTGTCAAGTAGATGCTGTGACTAGGATGCAGACACAATGAGCCAACGACTGCCCTGATTTGTAGGCTCCATATAACAACCCTTTAAGAAGACAGCATCCCATTTACACACAAAATAGCACCGTGGCCTTCTGCATTCAGAAGCAATCTGGTCTGAAATACAAGGGACGCCACCAGGAAAACAAACACCTGACAGAGGTGTACTGATTTATGCAGTGAGACTTCCTAAGTATCCAACACAGGGAGCTCAAGCTGTTCAGTGAACAACAGCCCACACACCCAGAGGTGAAATATGGAGATCCCAGGGGACCCATGGAAGAAGTATACCTGCAAAATGTTGCAACTAAAAGGGTGTCGTTAAAAGCTGCAGAGTGATGGCGTCAATGTTGACATACCACCTTAGTCAGGGATGTTAGTCTGTTTGAGCAAGGCAGTTTCCTTTACAGGCAGGTTCACTCACTAACCCATATTACCATGATTCTAGTTCAGGTTCACTAGGTGGAAGGAACTTGGATATTTCTTATGAGCAAAACCATCAGCATCTAGAAAACCCAGTCACTCAAGTGGCAAGGAGGGAGTTTACTGTTATCAGGAGCATTACAGGCTATTCATCCTTGTGTTGCTCTCCTCACTGCTTTCAATCTGCTTCTCTCATTTCTCAGAAGAATTCCCATTCCCATTGATCTGAGCCTAATTCCCATTGATCTGAGTCCAATTGCTTCCCTAATGACCATGTCCAAGAGTCCAAGACAACAAGATCACTATCTTCTGAGGAGTTGCACAAAGGTAATCTTATATCCTACAAAGTCAGGAGGAGAGGGCAACAATGGAAGACATAATGGAGCATATAGACTTATGAAAAGTCTGGTGTGGGGCACAAACCAAGATCTGAGAGAGCAACTGCCCCTCTAGCCCCATAGCAAATGAGGCTTCTGCCTCTGAGCCCTGCACAGGTGGACTCATAGAAACTAAGGCACTTGGGTTCACACGCAGAGCAATGCAAAATGTAACCCCAATAAACATTTGTTTTAAGCTTGCCAAAACACCATTAAAACGTGTGGGGGTAACACATGTGGCACATCCAGATTAGCTGGGATAAAGGTTTATCAGCACTCATTCAGGATAAGCTGCATAACTGATTCATGGCCTCACCATGGATGAGCAATGCAACCACCCCAAACTCACACCCATCAAAACTTTATACCACCCCACTCCACCCACTCACACAGAGGAATCGCTTCATCCAAGTGGCAGCACAAGCACCTCTGGGGTGGAATGCAGCAGGCATTGAACAAGGCATAGTAGAACTGGTTGGGAAATGACGACGGAATATTCAAATACAATTTTTGTTGACATTTTTCTTGACATCATGAGCATGGCATAGCAGGCTGTGGCAAGCAGTGAAGAAGGATATCCAATTGAAAATGCTGGGGGAATTTTAGGAAGGCAGAGTGTAAGCTGGAAGTTGGCCGGGATCCCAAAGTTAACACCCTGTCTCTTACATAGTGTGGGAATTTTAATGAATCAATGTTTCGTCCAAAAGGTGGCAATTCCAGCTGCCCAGTGCCGTACGCTCCATACTGCGGGGCTTTGACTCATGCCCTGGTAGAGGGAAGAGTACCACTGTGACAGAATGCACCCTGTATTCACACCCTACACACCATTGTAGTAATCTTGGTACAAAATATGCCTTGTGAGGTCTCACTAGAATATGAATAACTTGCTGGTCAACAATATCTTGGTAGAATGTGTGTAGCAACATTATATGTAAAGTTATGAGTTCCCCCTGAATGATGTTGTCAGTACACGTTCAAACCCATGTAGCTCCGATGAGGCAGAATTGCTTAAGCAGGTCTTAAACAAAGAGTGTGTGTTTACCTCAATTTATATATAAAGTGTAAACAATAAGAGGGGGGAAGACAGGAGAATCTGCATTTCAACAAACGAGTGAGAAGAAACGGCATGGAATCTCTTTCGCCATCAAACAACATGTCACTGCCTTTACTGTTTGAATGAACTTTAATTACACGTAACGCTCAGGAAAATGCATTTCAAAGAGCAACTGAACTGTAAAAGTGAGAGGGAAAAACAACCCAACTTATCTGTCCCAGTCCATCCCTCTCTTTTCCACCTAAGAAGACCATAGGCTGTTTCTTTTGACTTTGGGAGGAGAATCTGACCTGAAACTTGGTCAGCAATGATACTGGGAACCTGGATAAGAATTTCACCTTTTAAGTTTAGAAAATATTTTATCTTTATCTTTCTTGTAACCGTTTCTGACTTTAATGCCACGTTACTTGTACTCACTTAAAATCTCTCTCCTTGTAGATAAACTTTTTCTGTTCTTTAATTAAAACTAATCCAGTGTTGTGAATGGTTTGGGGAACTCCATTTAACGGAGCAGACTGTTGTATGTTGATCTTCTTAGCGGGGCATCGGACCTAATATATCTGGGCTATCCAGGAAAGGGCTGGATAGTGCAGAATACATGTTTTGGGGAAAATCCGGTAGTGGTAGTGTGTTGGGATCACCCTGAAATAGAGCGGCCCTCCATAGGATGGACGGGGGAACCGCCCCAGCACTCATGCTTCGGGAGCCCCATGCTTCAAGGGGATGTGGGGGGGCAGGGCAGCCCAGGGGGTTCGCAGGGGGCCTGGCACCAGCAGCAGGGGTTGGACCTGTCCGGGTATTTCTTTCTTTTTCTTGCCCACAGCCCTCCGAGCTTGGGCTCAGTCTCTGTGGCAGTGGGAGGGAGCGACCCAGCCCCAATCTGCTTTGCTGGCTCCCAACGTTGACTGCCACCACAGAGTCCTAGTGCCCTGCAACAACTAGTGCCAGGGCAGACTGATCAGGGCTGATCCTGCCTTTCCACCTCAGATGAACCCTTCCTTTTTCCGGCAGGACACTCTACCAGCACAGGGGGCCCCCTCACCCCAGCACAGGTGAGTGCCAGCCAGTAGTCTCCATAGTCTCTTGCCCATCACCTAGCATTGGTGTCCTCCCAATACTCCACACCTCCCCCTTCCACTGCCCTTTCTCCCTTCTCCCAGCACTGGGTGGGGTCCTCCAATGCCATCTCCAGGCCAGGGACAGCCCTTATCACCCCCTGCCTCACGGTCCTCCTTGTCTTTCATCTCTCCAGTCGTGGGGGTCCCCCTCCCTGCAGTACCAGGACCTGGGGTCCCACAACTCTGCTCTCTCTACCACCCACCAGGAGTGGGGTCCTCCATCCATCTGCTTTTCCGCCTCCCCTCTCCCTCTCAACCCCCCGAGAAAACAGATCTTAGAGCCCCTCCTCCATGCTGGAGAGTTCTGGGGTTCCCCAGCACCAGAGCACATATAGGACCTCCCAGAGCCACCCAATTCCCAAGACATGGGCTTTCAGTGTTGTGAATGTATAATTACATTTTTTAAAACTCCACTGAGGGTAGCAAGACCATATGCACCTTGATACCAGTCAGCTCTCTGTTCCTGGGGAATCAGGGCACAGTATCCAGCCTGTCTGACTCATGAAAGACACACCCCTACCCTAGTCTCTGCTTGAACCAAAACTGATCAGAGAAAAGACTTGCAGAGAGCAGTGAAGGGCATCGGGAGACACATCTAGACCCCTCCTGACAATGGTGACAGAATTGAGGCAACTCCAGTAGCCTTATCTGCATCAAAGATGGGACAGGGAAGCATCTTCATTAGCACACAGAATGGAGATTCCATGGCAAGAACCGCACTGAACTCTGGGACCAGAAAAGCAGGGAAGTACTTGTCATAAACAGATTGTTAAGGGTTAATGTCTCTTGTACCTGTAAAGGGTTACAAGCAGGGAACGGGACACCTGACCAGAAGACCAATCAGAAGACAAGGGAAGCTTTTGTGTGTGTTCTTTGTCCATTGTGGGTTCTTCTCTCGGAGGTTGCAAGGGATCCAAACTATGCATCAGTTCCACTGGGACTCCATCTTCTCCTGATGGGGGCTCTGCCTGTCTTCAGCACTTAGGACCCTGAGCTACCACCATCACCTGGGAACCACGACCAGTTCAAGCCTCATGGAGTGAGTGTGATCCCCCTCTTTCTCTCTCTCTGTTTTCCTTTCTACCTCAGGTATAACTTTCTAACCTTGACTTGTTTGATCAGGTGAAGTTTTTTATATATGACTTTTGTAACCTTTAATAATGTAGCTTATGTTGGATTAGGCTCTGCTTGTGTAGTTATCACTATTATCCAATAAATAACTTTTATGGTTAAGCTGGTTGCTTCCCTCTCTCTCTCTGAACTTTATTCTTTTGCGTTTTTAGCTTCCCCCATTCACTCTGCAGCAACACTCCTTTTACCTAAGCTAAAGATCCCTGCAGCACCCAAAATACTGTGAGGTTTGCTCATCAGGTGGGTTACTGCCAGTACAATTGTGTTATGAGAGTGGGGATAGGGACATGCTGAACCTGTGACATACGAGGGTGGCAGCTTGGAAGTGCTGCTTGACCCAGCCCCCTGAGTCCAGAGACATATAAGGGGTCAGCTTTCAGCTTGAAAGTGCTGATTGACCTGGTTCACTCAGACTTGCTGTGTGTGTGTGTGTGTTTTCATCCAGTTCTGGGGCTGGAGGAACCCATTGGGAGGGGACTTGCACAAGGGAGAAGTAGCGCTCCATATGCAAACACACGTGACACAAGCAGTACATTGATAGAATTACAGAACACCCCCCCAAAAGAGTAACCTGAATAAATCAGCATACCCCAAAGTAACAGGCAGAGCTGGTAACAACCTGAGAAATAAGTTTGCTGAAAGGAAGTCCATGCAGGTGGATTTCAGAATGTAAGCGGCACGACACTGATCGTGATCAGTGAGGTTTTTTTTAATATGAACTTCATTATCATTATAAAAAAGAACTACAATATGATATAACAACATTATAATTATACAGCTGGGCACTATCAATATTTAACCTGCCATCAGCAGCTGCCCTTGAAGTTCACTGTAACCAGATTTCACCTATATAAAAAAAGATAAAGGGGGGCCAGGCTGATTTTCCCCAGACCGTGCACCCGCCTAGAAATGGCCCTGCCCTGCAAGCAGTAACCAAGGCTGCTGGAAACCGAGTGTGGCTGGCGTTTGCTGACAGGCTGCTGGGGTCAGAGCTGCCGGACCAGGGCTGTGGCTTTACACAGACACTCAGGGTGTGACCTGCCTGCTGTTTGTGAGGGGCTCAGCATGGGAATTACAGCAGCAAAGCACTCTGAGGAACCCCAGTCTGCAGGGCAAGGGTGACACAGCCCTTCACTGGTCTGGATTGAACCCTGCATGTCATAACCACCTACTGCAGTGTTTCCCAAAGTGTGAAGTATGTCCCTTTGTGAGGGGAGACAGAAATGTTTAGCAGTGGACAAGGGCATGGAAGATTACATTAAGGATTTTAAGGTTGCCAAAGGAGACCTTAGCTTTCAAATGTTTGGGAAATGCAGCATCCTAGGTTTTCCTCAGAGGTCTCCCATCTTTATATTAGTCAGGCTTGTCCCACATTAACTTGCAAGAAGTAATGAAGATAGCCACATTACACCACCTCAGGCAATCTTTGCTCTCCATTGCCCCTCAAGAAGGAGAGTCTCCAATCTGAAAATCATTGTATGTCTAGTGAATGTGAAGTAAGGCCCAAGAGACACACTGGAGTCATGAATGAGAGGGGTTTGGGACTGACACCCCCCTTGCTGCCACCAGCCGCTCAGAAAGTTGCCATAGCAGGGAGGGGAGGAACAAAATCACCTTTTAGATCCAGGCTTGAGACAGGACCCAGCCTCCAGCTAGCAGGTGCCAAGTTTCCAGTGGAATGGAGGAGTTCAGAGCCTGCAATCCAGTCCAGAGTGCAGGGGTTTACTAAGCCTTTCCTGAGGTTAGTGGTGTGGGCTAATGGTCTCTGGGGAATGCCATCTGGGATGAAGCTGCAGCAGAATCTTATTAGGGAAGATGGAGGAGAGAAAAAACATAGATCACGTGATTTGTGGATGCCCATATTTAAACAGGGCAGACTAACATCAAAGAGGACCTAACACTGATCACAGATGTTCTTCCCCATAACCCTTCCCTTCCATCACTAAATACTGCATATATAGTAACCTTTGCAAGAGTTGTGAACACTTATTTTCTAAGCTGTCACTGCCTCTATTAGAAGCATATCTTCCTTTAGCTCACACAAGTTTCCTAGCAACCTCCTTGCGTGCACATTAACACCTTCTAGCACAGTTACCCGTGGCCTGACCATCCAGGGTGAAATCTTCAAAATCTGTGCTTCAGAGTTACATTTTGGGGAGTTGGCTTGATAAAGAAACAAACCCCTTATCTGCACCAGTGGGTACAAAGACATTTGTGGTACGCAGCTTCCCTCTGTCTGTTTTAATAAAGGTATATGGCTCATGGTGAAGGAAGAATCTGCAATAATGTCATATTTTGCAAGAAGTTATATTCTGGAATGTCATCGACTGGGCATCCTCCCCGTACAAAAACATTGTCCCACTCTCTCCCTGTCTGCCCACCCCAGCAACCTCTTTCCCTTGCCCTGGAAGGAAATTGAAAATACAGTTTCCAGCATCACTCCATGTCTGTAGGCTGCCCCCATGGCAGTTGACTCTCTAGAGAGCTGGTGCCAAAGACAGCAAAGAGACAATATTTCAAATTTGTTTGCCTGTGTTGAACAGGGTTTAAGGAACCAGAGAGCTGCCCAGGGAGCCCTGCTGGGCTTAGAATCCCCAGAGCTGAGAGCCGCCTGGGGTGGGGTGTGTCCAGTTGGATGCAAAATTCCAGGGAGAAAAGAGCAGCTGGAGGGCAGGAGGAGGTATCCTGTTGGACACAGCATCCAAGAGGACAGGGAGTAGCTGGGGGGGGGGGCACATTGGACAGGGCATTCCAGTGGGCAGGGAGCAGCTGGGGTGAGGGGATGCATTGGATGCAGTATTGCAGATAGCAGTCAGCCAACCATGGAAAAAACACAGAGGCAAACCAGAGCAAAAATGGAAACATTATATGAAAAACACTTTGTGTCTCTCTCTTACCTGTCGCTTCTAGCAGCTAGATGTTGCCTCTCATATACTGCAGCCTGAGGCATTCCCTATGTGGCCCATACCTGTAAATAAACCTGGTGCTATTTTAACCACTCCCAGCCCAGCCTCACCACTATTGCCAGCTGAATCCAGCTGGCAGGAGCTGGCAGTGTTCCAGCATGAACCATGCTGTGCGTGCACTGAGAGCATCTGCACAGCAGGGAGAGAAGTTTCACCAAAAGCCCTGAGCGAACACTCAGTAACCAGAATGAATGAGAAACGTTTCCCCGTGAAGAGTCAGTACTGACGGTGATGTATTGATAAAGCGACAGCAGGGGAGGAAAATCAACCCATTTAGCACATCTCTAGTTTATTCCCTCAAAAAGAATCAGCCAGCACCAACCATGCTGGGCACATCAGTGGTGCTTATCTCCCGCTACCTCCCACACTAGCCCTGTTAATAGCATGTGCTAATAAAACAACACTGCAAGTAAAATTCACTAGCAATTTGCATGCTCCTATATGAATGAGCAGCAGATGAGAGCATGGTCTTGTTAAGGCACAGGCCTGGATGTCACAAGACCTCGGATCTTTTCAGCTCTGTGACTGACTTTACAAATCACCTTCCCACTATGTGCCTCGGATTCCCATCTAAAAAATTAGGAACATACTCCTCTCCCATTTAGGGATAATATGAACCTTAATTAGTTTGAAAAGGTGTTTGAGATTCCTAGATGGGATGTGCTCTAGAGTGTATTGACCTATCAACATGCATGACCATATCTCCCACTGAAAACAAACACACTGTGCAGATAAAGAGTCTATGGCTGAGGTGCACATTTTAGGCATCATGCTGCATTTTAAGGTAAACGCCATCTCCCTCATGTCTGTTATTTACACAGTGATTAATGAAGAACCACTTGTTTCGCCATTGTTATTTCAAATGGGCTTCTACAGCAGAAAGCAAGAGATCTAGTCCTGAAAGCTCTCCCCAGGCAGAACTCACATTGACCTCAGTGGGAGATCCAGGCCTTGCAGAACTGGGCCCAGTGGCTGGGAAACTAGAGTGCAGCTCCCAGGTGAAAATGTCTCCCTCTAATTACTGCTCTCAGCCTGCACATTAACAGCAGCAGCAAGAGGGTTTGTAATGCCTAAGCTTGTTAGCATCATGCTCAGTAAAGGTCCCTGTCTAAGAAGCAATGTAAATAAGTAAAATTTTACAAATTAATGAGCTCTCCTAATTAAAATTATCCTTGTAAATTAATAAAATTGCAGCAAATACACAAACACTGTGAAGGGTTCTTGGAGGGTGTATACTAAGGCATAGGGTTTTTGAAGGAACCCAGAGGAGATGGACACCCAGATATCATTAAAATTCAGTAGGAGTTGAGTGCCTGAGTATCCTTTGAGAGTCCTCATCCCTGTGAATGGAGATCACCAATACCTTGTGCCATCAAGATCATTGATCAACTTTAAGGGCACTGATCATGCCACTGACATCTGGACCCACCTTTATTTCATAAGCCACAGAGGTAACTGCATCTGCCAATTCATACATTCAGAATTCCCACAATATATATACGAGGGGCCAGCCCATCCTCCAGCTCAGACAAGCTCTGTTCCAGCTCACTCCTCCCTCTTTTGTCCTGTTCTCCCACAGTGGATGGGAGGAGCACTTCATTCCCTCAATAAGGTGCCATGGCATAATAAAATCCCTACGGTATTCTTCACTGGCAATGAGGCAAAACCTATAGGGTCCCTGTATGACACTTCCACTAGCATTTTGCCTCCTGCCCAATGGAGACCATGACCCATCTGAGCAAATATGTTTACTAATTTAGTACCAATAAGGAAAATGTGAAAAAAATTTGATTTTTTTGGTCCCTTCCATTCTTGCCCTTCATATGTATTTCAGTTTCTTTCATAAGGATGCTCTCAAATCAGTGAAGAAATAACTTAAATCCAGTTAGTTTAAGTCAGTAAGGAACTAATTTAAGCTAAATTGATCTAAGCCACTTCTAAACTGATTTAAGAGTGCCCATAGAAGTGTAGGACTGGAAGGGACCTCAGTAGGTCATCTAGTTCAGTTCCCACCACTTAAGGCAGGACTAAGTAATAACTAGACAATTCAGGACAGGTGTTTGTCTAATCTGTTCTTAAAAACTTCTAATGATGAAGATTCTACAGCCTCCCTAGGCAATTTGTTCCAGAGCTAACCACCCTGACAGTTAGGAAGTTTTTTTCTAATATCCAACCTAAACTGCCCTTGCTGCAATTTAAGCTCATTGGTTCTTGTCCTATCCTCAGAGGTTAACAAAAACAATATAGCTCCCTTCTCCATTTAACTACCTGAAAACTGGTATCATGTCCCCTCTCAGTCTTTTTTCCAAACTAAATGGAAACCCAATTTTTTCAATCCTTCCTCATAGGTCATGTTTTCTAGAGCTTTAATAATTTTTGTTGCTCTCTTCTGGACTTTCTCCAATTTGTCCACCTCTTTCCTGAAATGTAGTGCCCAGAACAGGACATAATACTCCAGTTGAGGTCTAATCAGCAGAGTAGAGCAGAAGAATTATATCTCGTGCCTTGCTTACAACACTCCTGCTAATACATTGCAGAATTATGTTTGGGGTTTTTTTGCAACAGTATTACACTTGTAATCCTTCTGCCAGGTGGAGCCAGCAGCAACAAGGGCTGGGTTTAGTATCTAGGGGTTCCTTTTCAACAATACAACACAAAATCAGCTCAAGCCCCCACCAAGTGACCTGGGACAATTACACACCACCCCTGGACCCCTATAAGAGGCAATACTTCCCCTCTTGCAAGCACAAAGTCTGAGTGTAGCAAAAAAAATTTAATAAATGAAGGATTCATAAACATAAAGCATGAGGGAAAAACAACCACTCCAAGTAAGTTGGGCAGTGTCCTTTTCCCCTCAGGTTCTTAAGTCCAGCAACCCAAAAGTCTCTTTAACATGCCTGACCCTTCTCTGCACCCTACTCACAGTTGCTGTCCTAGGCCAATGCAGCCCCAGATTTCAGAAGTTCATCAGTAGAGTTTACCTCTCCCTCTGGGTGGAAGGAGGGGCTCAACGAGGCACCTTACATGCTCCTTTATGCCTCACTCATCACCCCAATGGCCAATTGCATTGGCCATGCCTTTCTGCGGGGCTCTGCTCTGGTCTCCTCGCCACACCTCTGCACCAGCCTGACTACTCACCAAGATAGCTTCAGGGCCCCCCACCTACCACATCTCTCAGTGATTTCAGCTGTTAGTGGAGGAGCCTCACTGCTGGTAAACACCAGGCAGTATCTTAGAAAAGAGACACAGTCCCAAAGTAAGTCTAACATTTAGACCTAGGGATCAGTAACTTCTGTTCTGCAGTATGTAACAAGACTCTCAAATGAGCCTAAATTACCTCATTTATTAGGCCATTAACAGAGAAAGGGTCAAATAACATCTAGAGCCCTTAAACAGAACCCCACCTTCTCTCCACTCATTGGCTCTTGGAATCCACATCCCCTGCCTAATGAGTGCTTTTTTAGTTTAGGGTGAAGTCCCTCCATTGGGGTATGCCAGGTATAGTACTGCTGCCCTCATTTCACACAACAAGGATAACAGCCCTTTATTACTCCGGCCCCAATAACAAGGAGACTGGGGATCCAACACCAGCTACAAGTGATCATTTGGGCAAGCAATCCCATCATGTCAAGCACCTAGGCAGGGTGGGTGTGTCCATGCAAACAAGATCAGCTCCTGAAGTCCTTTTCCACAGCTTACCACTAGATGTCAGGGGAGAGCTCATTCAGACTCTGCTTACACACTGTTAACTCATATTTAGCCTGTGATACCCTCTGACCCCCCCAATCCCTTTCCATAGTACTCCTTCCTAGGCAGCCATTTCCCATTTTGTATGTGTATGACTGATTGTTCCTTCCTAAGTGGAGTACTTTGCATTTGTCCTTATTGAATTTCATCCTATTTACTTCAGACCATTTCTCCAGTTTGCCCAGATCATTTTGAATTTGAATCCTATCCTCCAAAGCACTTGCAACCTCTCTCTACCCCTGCAGCGTGGTATTGTCCGCAAACTTTATGTGTACTCTCTATGCCGTTATCTAAACCATTTATTAAGATACTGAACAGAATTGGACCCAGCACTGATCCCTGTAGGACCCTACTCGATATCCCCTTCCAGCTTAATTGTGAACCACTGATAACTACTCTTTGGGAACAGTTTTCCAACCAGTTACACACCCACCTTATAGTAGCTCCATCCAAGCTGTAATTCCCTAGTTTGTTTATAAGAAAGTCATGCAAGACATTATCAAAAGGCTTACTAAAGCCACATCTACCATTTCCCCCATCCACATGTCGTGTTACCCTGTCAGAGAAAACTATAAGGTTGGTTTGACAGGATTTGTTCCTGACAAATCCATGTTGTTACTTATCACCATATTATCTTCTACATGTTTGCTAATTGATTGCTTGATTATTTGCTTCTTTATCTTTCTGAGTACTGAAGTTAAGCTAACTGGTCTGTAATTCCCTGGATTGTTCTTATTCCCCTTTCTACAGATTGGCACTGTATTTTCCCTCTTCCAGTCCTCTGGAATCTCTTCCATCTTCCACAAGTTTTCAAAGATAATTACTAATGGCTCAGATTTCTCCTCAGTCAGCTCCTTGAGTATTCTAGGATGCATTTTATCAAGCCCTGGTGACTTGAAGACATCTTCCTTGTCTAAGTAATTTTTAATATGTTCTTTCCTTATTTTATCCTCAGATTCTACCTCATTTTCGTTAGCATTCATTATGTTAGATGTCCAATCACTGCTAAACTTTTTAGTGAAAAGTGAAGCAAAAAAAAGTCATTTAACACTTCCACCATTTTCACATTTTCTGTTATTCTCTTTCTCCCCTTATTGAGTAATGGGTTAACCTTGTCCTTGGTCTTCCCCTTGCTTCTGGTATATTTGTAGAATGTTTTCTTGTTACCCTTTATGTCTCTAGCTAATTTAATCTCATTTTGTATCTTGGCCTTTCAAATTTTGACCCTACATGCTTGTGTTGATTTTTTACACGTATCCTTCGTAATTTTACCTAATTTCCACTTTTTGCAGGACTCTTTTTTGAGTTTCAGATCACTGAAGATCTCCTGGTTAAGCCAAGGTAGTCTCTTGCTATACTTCCTATCTTTCCTACGCAGAGAGATAGTTTGCTCTTGTGCTCTTAATAATGTCTCTTTGAAAAACTCATCTCTCTTGAACTGTTTTTCCCCCTAGAATTGCTTTCCATGGGATCTTATGTACTAACTCCCTGAGTTTACTAAAGTCTGCCTTCTTGAAATTCATTATCTTTATTCTGCTGTTTTCCCTTCTACCATTCCTTAGAATCACAAACTCTGCCATTTCATGATAACTTTCGCTCATGCTGTTTTCTGCTTTCAAATTCTCAACCACTTCCTCCTTATTTGTCAAAATCAAATCTAGAACAGCCTTTCACCTAGTTGATTTCTCCACCTTTTGAAATAAAAAAATGGTCTGCAATGCATTCCAAAAACTTGTTGGATAATCTGTGCCCTTCTGTGTTACTTTCCCAACAGAGGGGGTAGTTGAAGTCCCCCCAAGCTTTGTGCTTTGTATGGTTTGTATGGTTTTGTTAGTTGTTTACAAAAAGCCTCATCCACCTCTTCTTCCTGGATTGGTTGTCTCTAGTAGACCACCTACCATGACATCACCCTGGTTTTTTTACCCCTTTTATCCTTACCCAGAGATTTCAACAAGTCTGTCTCCTATTTCCATCTCAACCTCACTGCAAGTGAATATATCTTTGGTATACAGGCCAAAACCTCATCTCTTTTTACCCTGCCTGTCCTTCCTGAACAAGTTGTACCTTCTATACCAATATTCCAGTCATGTGAATTATCTGTCATGCCAACTATGTCATAGTTGTGATTATTCATTGGTATTTCTAGTTCTTACTGTTTATTCCTGTCATAGTACAAATCCCCACTCTGAATCTTAGCGTCCAAAAAGATGGGGTACCAGCATGAATTCCTCTAAGCTCAATTACCAGCTTAGAACCTGTAGCGCTGCCACCAACCAGGAATTCCAGTGCCTGGTACACCCTGGTCCCCCCAAAACCTTGCCCAGGGACCCTCAAGACCCAGACCCTTTGGATCTTACCACAAGGAAAGTAAACCCTTTCCCTCACCGTTGCCTCTCCCAGGCTTCCCCTCCCTGGGTTACCCTGGAAGATCACTGTGATTCAAACTCCTTGAATCACAAAACAGAGAGGACAATTCACCTTCCTCCCTCCTTCTCTTTCCACCTCCCAGACTCTTCCTGAGAGAAAAAGTAATCCTGGCACAGAGAGAAATCAGCCTCTCTCTCCCTCTTCCCTCCTTTCTCCCCACCAATTCCTTGGTGGATCCAGACCCAGTCCCCTGGGGTCTCACCAGAATAAAAAAACAATCAGGTTCTTAAACAAGAAAAGCTTTTAATTAAAGAAAGAAAAAACAGTAAAAATTATCTTCGTAAATTTAAAAAAAATGGAATAGGTACAGGGTCTTTCAGCTATAGACACTGGGAACACTTTCCCCGCTTAAGTATACAAGTACAAATTAAAATCCTTTCAGCCAAATACACATTTGAACTTCTTCCAACCAAATACACATTTGCAAATAAAGAAAACAACCATAAGACTAACTCGCTTTATCTACCTAGTACTCACTAGTCTGAACTTATAAGAGCCTGTATTGGAGAGATTGGAGAGAAACCTGGTTGCACGTCTGGTCCCTCTGAGCCCCCAGAGTGAACAACCACCAAAACTAACAGCACAGCACAAAGACTTCCCTCCCTCAAGATTTGAAAGTATCCTGTCCTCTGATTGGTCCTCTGGTCAGGTGACAGCCAGGCTTACTGAACTTGTTAACCCTTTACAGTCAAAGAGATATAAAGTACTTCTGTGCTATTAACTTTTCTTATCTGTTTATGACAATTCCCCATACTTCTTGCATTAGTATACATACATCTAAGATATGGATTTGATTGTTCTTCTATGTTCCCTCTTGTCTCTCTTTATCCCTGTTATAATGACTCATGCTCCCCACAGAATCCAACCCTTCACCCAGGTCTCCATGTTCTTGACTTTCCTGTGGGTTTTTGTCTCCTGACTCCCTCAAACCTAGTTTAAACCTAGTTTTAACCTTACTTGATTAGCCAGTCAGTATCCAAAGATACTCTTTGCCTTCCTCAATAGTTGGACCCTATCTCTGCTCAGCAGTCCTTCCTGGAACAGCATCCCATGGTCAAGGAAGTCGAAGCCCTCCTGCAACACTACCCTCGCAGCCAAGCCTTCACCTCCAGGATGCATCTGTCTTTGCCTGGGCCCCTAACTTTGCCCAGGAGGATTAAAGAGAACACCACCTGTGCTCCAAACTCCTTTACCCTTACTCCCAGAGCCCTGTAGTCACTTCTGATCTGTTCAGGGTCATCTCTTGCAGTATCAATTTTGCCCACATGAATGAGTAGCATGGAGAAGTAGTCAGAGGGCATGATGATCCTCAACAATCCCTCCATAACATCTTAGATACAGGCCCGTGGCAGGCAGTAGACCTTCCAGGATACCATGTGAGGCTGACCCCTGGGAGCCTCCATCCCCTTCAGAAAAGAATCACCAACCACCACTACCCTACATTTCCTCTTGGGATGGTGGCCACAATATTCCCAGTCTTGGGGTACAGAGCTTCTCCTCCTCCACCTTTGGAGGATGATTCCTCATCCCTTGTTGCCAGGGCAGCAATGGTTCTTCATCACTAAGGTCAGTGGGTTGAGAGCAGGAGTGGAGCACTGCCTGCTGCCCAAAGTAGCCAGCAGCCAGTGTCCTTCCTGTGACAGAGCCTCTCCTGGTGGTGTGACAGCAATCCTCCCTAGTTGAATAGCTTCCTCAGCCTTGGAGGTCTCCATCTGAATATTTTCAATGAATTTCTTGTAGGCACAGGTGCTCCTCAGCCTAGCCATCTCCTCCTGTAGTTCTCCCACCTGCTTCCTGAGAGCTTCCACCAGCAAACACCTTTCACACTGCATGGTCTCCCCAGCCTGGCTTTCTATGAAAAGAAATGCAGGCCATAGACTTTTCAAATCCACACCAGGATCTGGGTGGAGGCATCTATCCAGTATGTAAAAGATTGTTACAAGGAGGAGGGAGAGAAAATGTTTTTCTTAACCTCTGTGGATAGGAGAAGAAGCAAAGAGTTTAAATTGTAGCAAGGAAGGTTTAGGTTGGACATTAGGAAAAACTTCCTACTGTCAGGGTGGTTAAGCACTGGAATAGATTGCCTAGGGAGGTGGTGGAATATCCATCATCATAGATTTTTAAGAGAAGGTTGGACAAACACCTGTCAGGGATGGTCTAGATAGTACTTAGTCCTGCTATGAGTGCAGGGGAACTAGACTAGATGACCTCTCAAGGTCCCTTCCAGTTCTGTGGTTCTATTCTATGATCTATGGCCAGTGTCTGGATCCAGGTGGAAGTGGAGGAGACAGGAGCAGTATTGGCACTAGTGGTACATCCTTTCCTAACCATACTGATTATACCCTCCTACAAACTCCATCTCAAATTCCCTGTTTGCTGTCCCCTGTTTGCTAGCTCCCCTGGGTCACTTAGCCTCTGGATTTTAAACCCTTCTCTCCTAGGTCAGCCCTACCCCCTCGTTAAACACACAGTGAGAGGGCGATCATGAGGCTGATCAAAGATGATCAAGCTAACAAAAACTCAAGCCCCATGAAGAGGTTTGCATCAGTTTAGCTAAAGCAGAGGAGGTGTGCGTGCAGAGAAGCTGTTAGCTGGTGAAGAGTCACTGTAAGCAGATGGCACTTCTATCCTGATCCTACACACTACCTACATGCAGTATGTAGTGTCCAAACTTACCCCCTTCCTGGAGTTTCATTTACTGAAAACAAATAACAAACACATCTCAGCCTGAACTTCTTTCTGACACTGGCT
This sequence comes from Gopherus evgoodei, assembly GCF_007399415.2. NCBI lineage: Eukaryota > Metazoa > Chordata > Testudines > Testudinidae > Gopherus > Gopherus evgoodei. The sequence continues at coordinate 209,174,748 of NC_044322.1, forward strand.
AATCCCTGCAGGATCCTGCTAGCTCCTTCTGCCTTGGAAAAACTCTTGAGTTGGAATTAATATGATCCATCTCATCTGATTTCCAGAATGAGTCAGCAGAATAGCTCTGCATCTCTGTTTAGCACCCAAGCACCTGCTACTCTGTCACAGTCAGATATTGTTTATGTTCTCACTTGACCGGTGAACATGCAAATTCATGTGTGATTTCTTCTGCATGCAAATTTTAAATCTACTTTCTATGAAAATCCCTGTTGGCACACACTTGAAATTCATTCTCCACAAATGTTTTTGTCACTAAAACTCAGTTGCTCACATATTTGCGGAACTTAAACAGGAGAGGAGTGCAAGCATGTTCCAGAAGAATTCACCTGGAAATTTAAATAAATATTCATTAAAAAAATCAGTATTTGCCCCATTCTAGCTACACTTTTCAGTTTCTTGAACGTTGCTGCAAATTCTGGGCTCCTGCAAGGTCCTAAAGCTGGCACTGTAATTCAAGCATGTTAAAATGAACTATAAAAGGAAGAGATGACTAGGGTGAATGTGTTAAATATTGCACTCACATGAAACATTTTCCCCTGTCTTTTCAACAATATTTTGGTACAAGGAAATGTAACACAGCTAAGTAGCTAACCCTGTGACAAAAGATTTATACACAGAACTTAGCGAGCATTACCATCAAATGGCTGGATTGCTCCATGATTCTCTGTTTTAAGTAGAGAAGTGGCCTGAAACAAAACCCTAGAGCCCAACTCCTTTGCTAAACATCAATGAAGTTCAGATCTGGAAACAAAACATGCAAGTGACTCCTTCCTCTATAATGAGCTGAGCCAAAATCTCTGCTCCAGACTCCAAAAAATTTTAGAGTGGAATTTCAGTGCTCCAGACTTTGAATCTCAAAGTTACCCGTTGTTTCCACTACACAGTAGACTGGCCAGGATTTTGTAAGAGCTGATGTCCATTGTAAAGCTCTCCTGACATGTTAGCTTCAACAACAGAAGCATCCAAAAATGCTTTCAGTACAATGGTAAGGGTGGTCCACACAGACCAGCCTCTCATTTTCATGTTCTTTCAGTTCCCTTCCATCTCTCTGCTGGAAAAGCAGCAGCAGCAGCAGCAGCAAAGCTTGGCAATGAGAGCTTCTTCAGGAAAGTGAAACACTGTACTGGATTCTCTCTGCTTTTCAAGCAACCTCTTGGTCTAATTTCTCCTGACATTTCTTCCGTAATAGCAACAGCAACATGTCAGGAGTAATTAGACCAAATGCTGGTCAAGTCCCAGAGGAGAATATACATCTGCCATGATCTGCTCCCACTTAAAAAACAGGGAGCCTTTCCCCGACTTGGGGAGGAAGAAGAGAAGAGAGGGAGAATGGTGGCATGACTTCCTGGGGAAGGAGCACAGTCAACAGCCCCAAGCTGGTAGAGACGCTGTGGCAATGAAATCAGACGGCTAGCATTGTGTTGTTGTTTTATTTAAATGCTCAGATCTACTCAAGCAGTGATTATAATGCAATTAATGCATGGCTACGGGGTGCTGCAGACAGTTAAGGTCTCCCCCGCAGATTGACACAGAGAAAAGTACAACAGAGTTTCCCTATGAAGTGTTGTTAGCAACACAAAATGGTCTTTCAAGGTAAAGAGCCCCATGCATGGGAGAATTTGGGATCTGGAATTTTTTAAGGTTATAATGATTCTTATTAACATAATGTCCTAGATCATGATCCGTGCAGGAGGAGTGCAGAGCTCAACTCTGTAAGAAAAGCAAAAGTTGCCTCGGCGTTCTTCCAATGCTGGGCTGTCTGTGCACCAGACCAGTTCCCAGGTGTAATTTACTAGCTGGTTTATAGGCTACTCCAGCAACCAATGTGGCAACTGCAGATCTTTGAGTGTTGGGATGTTCTAGCTACTGGCCCTTTTCTCTAGCCATATTCCCCATGCCAACAGCTGGAGGGGATGAGAGTTTATAGGAGCAGGCTCTATGCTATGTAAAGATCCTCCCATGGTTGGCTATCCCAGGTTGACACACTGCAGCACTGACTCTAGCCCTTTATCTCTGGAATTGAACACTTGGTTTCAGAAACCGAACACAATTTTCAGCTATGCACAAGCACAGAGCCACTTTCATAAATCATGTAAGTAGGTGGAACTCCATGGAAGCCAAAGTATTTGCACCTGCTTAAACAGAGGCTGAAGTGGGCTCATAGTATTTTCAAGAATGAGGTTGTGAAGGCTAGGACTATAACAGCGTTTAAAAGAGAACTGGATAAATTCATGGTGGTGAAGTCCATAAATGGCTATTAGCCAGGGGATTAAGGAATGGTGTCCCTAGCCTCTGTTTGTCAGAGGATGGAGATGGATGACAGGAGAGAGATCACTTGATCATTGCCTGTTAGGTTCACTCCCTCTGGGGCACCCGGCATTGGCCACTGGGGCTAGATGGACCTTTGGTCTTACCCAGTATGGCCATTCTTATGTTCTAAGAATATCATAGTGTTTTCAAGGCTGCATTTTAATCAGTGACACCCCGCCCCATTTCCTTTATTTTCAATACTTATGCCTAAACTATTCTGCGAGCAGTCACCATATAAAACCAGAAGCATTCTCAGCTGTAGCTTAAATTCAGCACTGACATAAATGCATGCACTTCTAGTGATGTCACTGGGGTTATGCTCACTTTCACCAAGGCTGATCTTGGCCCTGTACCTGGGAGATAGAACAATTTTGTGAAATCAAGTGTTAATATTTCAAGGGAAGGGAAGTGTGTTTTGTTCGGGAAAATTGTTCTAAATAATTGGCAACCAGTGTACTATAAGCACATTTCAGTCCCTACATCCTGCACAGATTCTCCCCCCACCTCCCGAGCCAAAAAGAAGTTAGTATTACTAGTATTGGTTGAATAGCAGAAGCCCTGTTTCAAGAATCAGAGCCCTGCATTTGATTTGCTTTAGTCATGATATCTTATTGGTATTTGCAGGTATTCGGACAATCACAGGGTGGATAATCCTGAGAACTTTCTGAATTTTAGCATTCATAACTATTTGTCCAGAAAGTTTACCGTAGCAAGTGATTTGTTATTTTCCTGTTTTAGAAGTTCTTGTCATCCAGTCAGAAAGCAGAAAGTCCACTTAAGAGGCCAACCACAAATCACAAATAACTAGCACTAAGTGGGTTGATACCATTTGCAAACAACCTACTGGCACAGTCTGAAAACTGTCATAACTGTTTGGTGAAATTCTTATGAACAGATGCATTCAAAGAGATCATGGCTGGGTCCCAAACAATTAATGAGCAGAAAGGGGGGTTAATTTGCAAAGAATAACATTCACACTGAATAATCCATACATCTCTCCTATGTACCAATATTACCACAAAAAGCCATAGCCTGGAGCATATAGAAGGTATGATGCATGGTGTTAATTGCTTGAGTCTTATTTGCTGCCTTTGTCATAGGCTGTATTCTTAAATCACAAAGACACAATGCCCCAGTGGATACCAAGCAGAAGTATGACTCCTTTTTGGCTTCCTTATCTTCTCCTTGTGGAAGCTTTGAGTGCTGAACTGTTTTGCAACAGTATTCTTGGGACTCCAGTCAACCAGTCCAACCTAGGGGCCTGAAGCAGACGAGGAGATGTGATCAAGTAGGCACTTCACAGAGAAGTTCTCAGCAGATTATACGGGCACTTATGGATCTTTATTTTAATTCTCAGCATGGCATTGTCACAATTGCATGAGCCCTGGCTTTCGTTCTATGGCATGGTTGTTATGTTAATAACTATTCTCAGGAAAGCCACCGTGGATCAGAGAGATGTTTGCAAACAGTTCATGGCATTCAAGACTGAGTCGAAATCTGAGCCCTTGCTTGCCTCACTGTTAATGAGCAGGTCCATGTCAGGATCCAGGTTCAATGAACAATTGTTTAGTTTCAGAGACAAGTTTGCCAACTGAAAACTATTGTTTGGGAACTCTGCTGGACTTCCTCTCTCACAGCTGACTGGGATATAGACAGGCTATTGCTCTCTTTGTTGAATGTCCCCCATTGACAAAAACACAGACCTTGGGTCAAGTTTTTACTAATGTCTAAGTGCCATTTTCAAATGTGACTTGGGCACTTAGGAGCCCAAGTCTCATTGAAAGTCCAGGAGATTTAAGCTCCTAAATCACTTCTGAAAATGGTACCTAGATGTAAGTAAAATTTTTACCCTTGGTTAATTTGTGTGCAATCTGTTGAACCACCAATTCATACAAGGATGGTGTTAGATTGTTATGTCCATCTGAAAGGCAGCAACAATATCCCACTGGTGGCAGGGAGAGCTGGGTGTCACAACTCATTTTCTAAGGGTTGATCTCATGCCTGATGCTGAATTGTGACAGCAGATTTCCCCTGTCCCCGCAGGACATTATCAGCTTGGAGGTGACTGAGTTACTTTCCATAAATAATGAATACATTAGATGCTCTTCTCTTGGCTAATTTCTCATGAGCTTTTCAAACAGTGAGGTCCATTGGTGAAGCCTTCCCATTTGGAACAGAGGGCTTTTGATGTCGGCTGTTTTTGCCTCAGTTTGATCACTCCTGGATCAACTAAATGTTCATGTGATACAGAGCACATTCTGTAGCAGCAATTAGAGGAAACCTCTTTTGATTTCAATAGTGTTACACAGGATCAGGATACTTACGCACTTTGCAGCACACAAAATGAGTGAGAGCTGCCCCAGCTCTCACTTGTGCTGCTGGTCGTAGCCATTTCTGTGACATTATTGTGGGAATCATAGAAGCTGGGGTGGCTTCTGAAAAGTGAACTTCTTGAAAGCCAGGGAGTAATATGCTAGGCTTCTACAGCTCACATCCTTGTGTTACAGTTGCTTTGTCTGTGGTGACAACAGGAGTATTTGCACAACAGCTTATGGGTGCATTGTTCAATTCTTGGCAGTAAAGCCTCTGACAAAGCTAGGGTTTTCCTGGAGGAAGGTTGAGTGTGCAGTGGGAGGTGGAAATCAAGATGGTCTTCTCTTGCCATTTGACATTCAGATGTAAGTGGCCATCCGTATTCTCTGTCTTAGTCCCAATTCATTCTGAATTGACAAGTACACAGATTGTTTGCTGTTTTAAGTTGCTTTCCTCTGTTCTTGTTATAAAGACATTCAGGGCCAGATTCTCAGTAGTGTAAATTGGTGTAGCACCATTAAGGATCTGGAATTTTATTTTTAAAGAGGATCTAAGCCCCAAATATTCCTGGTAAATTATATTAACACACAATCCATATAGCTGCCTCAGGAAATGTGCACCCACTGGAATCAGTGGGCGCTTTGGGAGTGCAGGATTAGGTTCTTGGTATTAATACGCTAAGAAAATCCTAAAACCTCAGTGGAAAGAGAGTTCTGTCCCATTTCTGTATTGCAAAAATCCTTAATACTCAGTTGTGACACTTGATGCAAATAACCCTGCTAGCCACAGCAGAATTATAGCTTGTAACTTGAGTGTTACCAGTATCTCCCCTGTAAACTCCCCTCCATTGTCAGGGAGTCACTTCTTACTTCTGGACACCACCCTCTTGGTTCCTACCCATGAAGGAAGCATTGTAAACAGCCCTTTTTTAAATGCACAATCACCTTTAAATAGGGTGACCAGATGTCCCAATTTTATAGGGACGGTCCTGATTTTTGGGTCTTTTTCTTATATAGGCTCCTATTACTCCCCACCCCGCTCCCGATTTTTTACATTTGCTGTCTGGTCACCCTACCTTTAAATAACATTTGTAATAACCATTTTCCTTCTCCACTCATTAATCCCCACCTTGCCTCTTCCCAAATATCAACAGGACAGTCAAGGGAAGAAATACCAGTGCATGATTCTCTAGAGCCAGTGCTATGCTTTAGGATGCTGTTACCTCACTACAGTAACTCCTCACTTAAAGTTATCTCGGTTAACGTTGTTAAGTTGCTGATCAATTAGGGAACATGCTCGTTTAACATTCTGCAAGGCTCCCTTCTAATGTCGTTTGGCAGCCGCCTGCTTTGTCTACTGCTTGCAGGAAGAGCAGCCCATTGCAGCTAGCTGGTGAGGGCTTCGAACCAGGGTAGATCAGCAGCCTCCCTATCAGCTCCCCAATCCCCTAAGTTCCCTGTGCAGCAGCTGCCCAGCAGGCTAGCAATTGCAGCTGTCCCTCCCCCCACTGCCATGTGCTGCTCCTGCCCTCTGCCTTGGAGCTGCTCCCCGAGACTCCTGCTTGCTGTGCAGGGGGAAGGGAAGGAAGAGGGGGGCTAATGTCAGGGTGTCCCCCTCGCCCCTGCTCCTGCACCCTGCTTACCCCATCTTCCATAGAGCAGGGGGGACACACCAGGGCTCAGGATGGAGGGAGCTTGCAGCATCTGCGGTCTCAGCAATCTGATCTAATTAACAAGGCATTGTACTTAAAGGGAAATGCCCATATCTCCCTCCATTCCTGCTGCCTTGTAAAGTGAGAGAGTTAACCCTTGAGGGCTCAGCCAATTGCCAGTTCATCACTTAGCAGTAAGGGAAATATCCCACCCTCTGACTCCTCCACCTCAACCAAGCTTCACAATCATCATCACTGTGTACCAGTATTAAATTGTTTGTTTAAAACTTATACTCGTGTGTGTGTGTGTGTGTGTGTGTGTGTGTGTGTGTGTGTGTGTGTGTGTGTGTGTGTGTGTGTGTGTGTGTGTGTGTGTGTAGTCTTTTGTCTGAACATCATTTCGCTTAAAGTCGCATTTTTCAGGAACATAACTACAATGTTAACTGAGGAATTACTGAATTTCTCCCTAGTCACAAGATCTCATAGGCGGGGTTTAGCTGTGTGCATCAGAGTTAAGATGACAGTAGCATTGCGTCCAGCTTATGCCAAGAGCTGAACAGCTGGAATTGCACCTGCCCATATGGAATAGGATCTTGGATGGAGTTTCTTGGTGCTGCCCATTACATTTCCTTGTCCCTCTCACATCTGTCACAGTCAGTTATCAACTCCTTGACATAATGGAAGGTGCAGGGTATCACCAGACAAGGCACGGGAAGGAGCCAGCCTGCTGTTCCCTACAGATGCCATATCAGCTGTGGTAAAGTGTTTAATGGGGGCAAGAGGCATGGGGGTATGGAGGAACCACATAGAAAGAAAGATATGGAAGGAGAAAACGGGTCATTCAGCTTTCTATGCCTGGGAACTGCTGGGAGAGCCCAGAAATAAGAGATAGGGTCGAGCTGATAAACTTGGATCCAGAAGTTTGTCCTGATTTTGATCCATTTCTAAGAAAAATGGGCTTGACCTGGTCAAACAGTTCAACTAGCAACCCCATAGAGAGTGCAAAGGTTTTTGAGCAAGGAGCCATTCACTAGTGTTGAAAAATCTAAGCTTTTTGAAGCCATAAGACCAGAGCCGACTCTAGGTTTTTTGCCATCCCAAGCAAAAAAAATTTTTGGCTGCCCCTCCCCAGACCTGAGCTCCCCCCTGCCCACCAGTGCCCCCCCCACTCACACCCCCTGCCACCCCAGCACTGGGCTCCCTCCCAAACATGGGATCCGCTACCAGCACACAGCAGCCAAGCCCTGGCCCAGCTGCGACTCTGTCCCCATGCGAGTGGAGCTGCTGGGTGGCGCGAAGCAGGAGTACTTCCAGGTGGTGGTGCGGCTGCGGGGTGGCACAGAGAACACGGCCCCCTCCCTGGACTTCACGGCGTTGCTGGTGGCAGAGGTGGATCAGTTTGTGCTCACCGTCCTCACCCCCGACATGCTGGTGGCCAAGGACCTGGAGAGCCCCTCGGACCTGCTGCTCTTCAGCCTCACAGGGCCCTGGCCTAGCCCCGGCGGACGGGAAGGCGAGGATCTCCAGCTGTGAGGCTACCTGCTCCGCACCGATGAGCCCAGCCAGCCGTTCACCTCCTCACACACTCCGGGAGCACCTCTCGCCGCCGCCGCAGCCCGGGCTCAGCTCCAGGGGACCCCGCTTCCATCCCTCCCCGTCTCCTCACACACTCTGGGCAGGGCCACCCAGAGGATTTAGGGGGCCTGGGGCAAAGCAATTTCAGGGGACCCTTCCATAAAAAAAAGTTGCAATACTATAGTAACATGTATTTGGAAATGTAAATAATAGCTAGTGAAATACATTCAAAAATTAATTTGTAATAATTTGAAAATACACTAAATACATTATTTAAAAACATTAAATGCTTTACTGGTATGTATACATTTGCAATTACATAATGGGCTGTTGCTGGGTGATGGTGATTGCTGGTGCCAATGGGCTATCCTTTTTTCCAGTAGTGACCACTGCCAGGTGCCCCAGAGGGAATGAACAGAACAAGTAATCATCAAGTGATCCTTTCCCTGTCGCCCATTCCCAGCTTCTGACAAACAAAGGCTAGGGACACCATCCCTGACCATCCTGGCTAATAGCTATTGATGGACCTATCCTCCATCAACTTATCTAGTTCTTTTTTGAACCCTGTTATAGTCTTGGCCTTCACAACATCCTCTGGCTAGGAGTTCCACAGGTTGACTGTGTGTTGTGTGAAAAAATACTTCCTTTTGTTTGTCCAATTTATCTTGGGGCTGCTATGACCAACTCTAGTTTGAGCCACTTGATGTATATCTGAGGAACTGTAAAATGATTTCAAAAAAACTGAGTGGCATTTACCTCAGAAGCTCAGAGGAACTGTGACTTCTCCTGATTGTCCAGTGTGGCAGTTCTAGGACATCCAATCTTTCTTGCTGCTCAGGTTCTTAGTAGCACAGAGCAGGTTAGAAAGGGCAATGAAGAAGACAGCATCTGGCAGGTTGTCTAGGTATGTTAGAGTTTGTCCCTTCATCAGATTCCCATCTTCTCCCTCATCCCTCACGGGTCTTTGCACAGAAAAACCTGATGTTTCTCCCTAGAGTGACATGACAAGCAAATTTCATGTGGATTAGACTATACAAGATATGGTCACTCAGAAGTCCAGGCAAAGATGACCATCAAACTTTAGGCCCAGCCAACCCAACATCACGAGTACCCAGAACCTCAGTCATTGCTGCTAAAGTACCACTTGAAGAATAATCATGAGCATAGGCCTCCTTCTGCTTCCCCCATCACCTGGCCCAGCCACTCTGAAGACATTGGGTGAGTAGTCATGCATGCCTTAGTGCTATTGCATACACATGAAGATCCCACCTCCTAGCCTGAACTGTGACTGTGCATTGCTCATCCATCCATCGAGCACCTCTGTGTAATCTCAAACCTTCAGGAAGTGACAGGCCTGGTTTGCTGTTGCCACTACTACAGAGCTACAAAAGTGAAAGTGTTCCTCCTGACAGAGTGAAGAATTGCTGACAAGTAACACCTCTTTATTGGTAGCAAACGTGCTGCTTCTCCATTCCCCCACTGCTCAGTCTATCTTTCTTATGAAATAAGGCAGGTGACTATGAGACCAACTGCATTCTTCACAGGACACTCAGTTTATCAGTAATATAGAACTGAACACATCTGATCAGATCATTGCTCCTTCCTTAACTCCTGGTATTTCAGAGGAAGCCCTGTGAACCATCTGGCTCAGTCAGAAAAGATGGAGTGCAGGATGTGTGCGATTCAGGTTGATCCTCCACCCTCAAAAAGTGCTTTGTTTTACCATTCTGAAAATAAATTAAGCTCATCAACATTCTTTGTCATTATTGTTTGCTTCTTTGTCACCGACACTAAGGTGTAACATTTTGAATGACAAAGTATTGGTGTTTCTAAGCTTTAGATATGACCAGTTTGGGAAAGATAAACTTTATGTGCAAAGGAAAGCTTTAGCCATGAGCATTTCTGACTCACTGGGACGTCAGATGTGACACTTCATCCATCTTCAACAGGTATCGCACATTTGCAAGTAGCGGGATGATAGAGCTTTTAGATTTTTAAAGAGTGTGTGTGAACTTTATGGGTGGTCAGGTCTTTCTGTGCATTACCTTACCTGATCCATTCTGTACCTTAATATTTATCATTTAGCCACCACAACATCTTTGGTATGAAGTTCTTGTAATGGATTATAGCACCTAAGAATGTTCCTTCTCTGGGAAATAATAATAGAGATAGGAACATGAGAACTGCCATTCCGGATTAGACCAGCAGTTCAGCTGGTTGGGTATCCCATCTCTAGTAGCAACCAGTATCAGCTGCTTCAGAAGAAGGTATAAGAAACTTTGTTGAGGACGCATATGGAACAATCTGCTCATGGGAGATGTTTCTTTGTAATGCCTAGAAGTTAGCATTTGAAATATGGCCTTAAGCGTGAAGGTTGAGCTCCCTTATCATATATTATATTAACAGAATAATATACTCTCATTTATGTTTTTAAAATGTTGTGGAATCTCCATCTCTGGAGATATTTAAGAGTAGGTTAGATAAATGTCTATTAGGGATGGTCTAGACAGTATTTGGTCCTGCCATGAGGGCAGGGGACTGGACTCGATGACCTCTCGAGGTCCCTTCCAGTCCTAGAGTCTATGAGTCTATGAGTCTATGTGTTAACATAGGGGTAGGCAACCTCTGGCACGCGTGCCAAAGGCGGCACACGAGCTGATTTTCAGTGGCACTCACACTACCCGGGTCCTGGCCACCGGTCCGGGGGGCTCTGCATTTTAATTTAATTTTAAATGAAGCTTCTTAGACATTTTAAAAACCTTATTTACTTTATATACAATAATAGTTTAGTTATATATTATAGACTTATAGAAAGAGACCTTCTAAAAACGTTAAAATGTATGACTGGCACACAAAACCTTAAACTAGAGTGAATAAATGAAGACTCGGCACACCACTTCTAAAAGGTTGCCGACCCCTGTAACATATAATAAATATCTATATCCTAGCTAATGTAACTGTAGAGATCCTATGCAATGTAGTTGCAGCCATAGCCATGATGGTCCCAGGATATTAGAGAGACAAGGTGAGGTGATAACTTTCATTGGACCAATTTCTGAGAGTCCAAAAGCTTGTCTCTCGCACCAACAGAAGTTGGTCCAATACAAGATATTAGCTCATTCACCTTATCTCTCTATAGAGATATATTTTTTTTTAAAAAAATACCACTAAGCTCTTGAACTCCATGCTATCTTATGGCAATGAATTCTACAGGTTAACAGGGAGGGAAAGGCTTTTACTGTTGTTCTCTCTCATGGAAATGGAGGGAAACCCCAAAAGTTCAGTGAGCAAGGACTATTCCAAGGGTCACCAGCATATGGAGTTAATTTACCCACTCTGAATTGAATAACTTATACTGATGTTTTGCAAATGGAAGCAGTCTAAGTTAGTTGATGCAAGAACTCCTGTTACAGTTTTTAAAAGATTGAAGATTTTGCTTCCCTAATCTTCTATTTTACCATCTGTGACAGAATGCACCCCTGTATTCACACCCTACACATTATTGTAATAATATTTGTTTAAAGTGTGCTTTGTAAAATGTCATTTGAAAACTCATAATTTGCTGATTGCTATTGTCCTGGTAAATTAGGAGTGGCATGTAAGACTCCACTGTATGATGTTATTAACATATGTTCCAAACTGAGGTCTGTCCTAAACAAAGGAAAGTGTGATCTGCTTAATTTGCATTTAAGCAGTAAACAGAGTCATCAAGCAGGAATGGAAGACAAAAGGATGCTCAAATAGGTGAAAAATGGCAGCAGGGAAAATCCTTCCCATAGACTTTTTGTCTCCTGATTCTCAATTGGAGATGTTTTTCAAGAGAAGGACTGAAACTATAACAAGAAGGGACAAACACCCCAAGATACCCCTCATTCTCTCTCTGCCCACAGCATGCACTGCACCTGAAGCAACAAAGAAAGCTTTCCTTGGACTCTGAGATAAGGAGTTCTGACCTAAGAAGTTTGGTCGGTAAGTCTGCTGAAAGCATGTGGTGGGAAAACTTTGCTTTGAATTTAACATAGTTTGTTAAGTTAGGCACCAGTAGAGTTTTATCTTTATTTTCTATATAAACATTTCCGACTTTTATGCCTCATTACTTGTGCTCACTTAAAATCTCTCTCTTTGTAGATATAAGCAGTGTCAGGTTAAGCTCTACACTGACATCTGGTGGAAAGAATTTCAGAGAGCGTATTTGCATAGGCATGCCTACCCTATCCCAGACTGCCGAGCTGTGGGACTGCTTGGTGACAAATGACTCACCCTCAGTTGGGTGGTACTTGCTAGACAAGGGACATGGGTTCCAAAACCCAGAGAATTGAGAGAGGCTGGGAACAGATATCTGTGTCTGATGGTGCAGTCTCCTTGTGGAGCCAGAAGCACCAGTTCCACCCCCTCCTCTCTCCACTGTAGAATGTTAGAGTTGATTTTTTTTTAATTCCCTTAAGAATCTAAATACAGGTTACTGAGCTGAACTCACTTTGGGCTAATGGTGCACTAGCACTGGGGCTCCCCTACTATGAGCTGAAAATCACTAAAGAGCTGAAATTACTGAGCTGAGAGCACTGAGTACTGTGCTAATTAGTGGGGAGCCCAAAGCTATACTGTGGAACAGAGCTGCTGGCGGAGTGGAGCAGTTTGTGGGCGTGGCTGGAGCAGATCATGGGACAGCTGGTGGAGCAGAGCGGCTGGCAGAGCGGAGTAGCTGTGAGACGGGTGGAGCGGCCCGCAGAGCCGAGCAGTTTGCAGGGACAACTGGAGCAGCCCATAGGACAGCTGGTGGAGCAGAGCAGCTGGTGGAGTGGAGCAGTTTGTAAGGACGGCTGGAGGAGCAGAGTGGAGCAGCTGGTAAAGCGGAGCAGTTCGTGGAGAAGGTGGGAGCAGAACCCACGGAGAGGCAGGGCAGTTGGCCCCGGACCACGTAAGGTGCCCCTTTCTACCCAGGCTGGGGGGGGGGAACCTCTGCAGATAGACTCTTGAACTTTGGGGCTGCACTGACCCAGGACAGAGACTTTTGGGATTGTGGGACTTTTGGGACTGTGGGTGATTTGCGGGTTGCTGGACTCAAGAGCCCAGGAAAGAGGACACAGCCCAATTTCCTGGGGTGGGTCTTTGCTCACGGTTTGGTCTATGAACTCTAGTTGAGGTGTTTTTCCCAATTTAGTGTTTGTTGTTTATCTCATGTATTAAACCTTTTCTGCTACACCGAGACTCTGTGCTTGCGAGAGGGGAAGCATTTACTCTTTGAGGCGCCTAGGGGTGTGTGTAAGATTTTCCCAGGTCACTGGGTGGGGGCTTGAGCTGGTTTGGCATTGGGTTATTGAAACGGAACCCCTGGATACTGAACCCGGCCCTTGTTGCTGCCAACTCAGAGGGGCAGAAGGGTTACATAGCTAATAAACTTGCTTTATTGTTCTATCTAATCCAGTGTGTTTAAATTGAAGTGTCTAGGAAACTCTATTTGGCGTGGCAAGTTCTATGCATATTATTTCTATTAAAGAAATAGCAGATTTAATATAGCTTGTATTGTCCAGGAGAGTACAGGACATACACTTCTGGGAGGAAATCTAACTCTGGGGGTGCGTTGGGGTCACCCTGCAGCATAACCCAGGCTGGCAAGAGCCAGAGCGTAATCCAAGTGTGGCTGGCAGGCTGCAGTTACACACAGACACTCAGGGTGTGGCTTGAATGCTGGAAGGCTGTTTGTGAGAGGCCCAGGTGGGAGCTCCTTCAACAAGGCATTCTAAGGCACCCAAAGTTGCAGGGCAAGGGTGACGCAGCTGCTCATTGGTCTGGATTGTACTCTGGTATGTCACATCCTCCCTCTCCAGTTTACCAGTGACCCTAAAATCCCTCTGTGAGAGACAGCATAGGCAGTGGTATGATGGGCTAATGCAGCATGGCAGATGGGCACTGCTTCCTTAACATTTAATTTTTATTAAGCAAGTTTTTTACCTATACAGTAAATCCCCATAGGCATTCCTGAATTAATCCTCCAGTTCTGCACCCACTAACCCCCCTAAAGTTGGGAACATTACAACCAAATATAAAATTTGATATATAACACACATAACTGTTATGGTTAAGGTTATGATTTTGGCATGACAATTTTTAATAAATTCCATAGCAGATGCACAGGGGGAAAAAATAGTAAGTCACAGAAGGAAGGGTCAGAGAGTGAGCTCACCCCTCACTCACCCTGCAAGAGTGTTTCCTGTCACACAGCTCCTCACTCCAGGTGCTGGGACATGGTACAAAGCCCCTCAGGGATTTGGCCCATCCACCCCTACATAGATAGAGATGGGCCAACCTGCAACCCTATATGCCACATCCTGATGCCACTCAGTTTGAGGGCCCAATCAAACGTGTTTTTACAGCCATTTCTAATATTTCATGGACTTTATTCAAATTAACAATTTCCATTATCTCCATGACAAAAGCATAGCCACAAATGTATGTCAGTATAACAACATCACTCAGGGCCGTGGAAAATCCACACACCCCTACACTGGAGTACCTACGCTGAAGGGAATAGCTCTCCCGGAGGCATAGGTAGCATCGTCACTAGTGCAGCTGTGCCACTGCAGCACTGTGAGGGCTTGGCTACACTCGAAACTCTGAAGTGCTGCCACAGGAGCGCTCCCGCAGCAGTGCTTTGAAGTGCGAGTGTGGTCGCAGCGCCAGCGCTGGGAGAGAGCTCTCCCAGCACTGCAGGTACTCCACCTACCCGAGGGGATTAGCTTACAGTGCTGTATCTTGCAGCGCTCAGGGGGGTGTTTTTTTCACACCCCTGAGCGAGAAAATTGCAGTGCTGTAAAGCGCCAGAGTAGCCAAGGCCAAAGTGTAGACAAGACTTTCATTATGCTAATGTGGGCTGCAGGTGTCTCCATACAGGCCCAGCTTAGTAACAGTGCAATTTAGGTAATTTGTGTAACCTACGTAAGTTACAGTTACACATATTAGTTACAAGAGTGACAGGACAAGTAGTTGTTTGCACATTTAACTCTGACATGCACAGTTCAAACAACTTACAGACCATGAATTCCTCATTGAGCACCACTGTCAATCATTTTGAACAAAACTGAGAATTTTGCAAATTTGTTCATGGCCAGTTTGTACACAGGATACAGGATCAGCCTTAGGGGTGGGCCACCCAGGCGTCTGCCCAGAGCACCAGTGGTCAAGATGACACTGTGCAGCAGTGCAGAGGTGCATGCTGCCGGTGTAAAGCCATGGGAGGAGGGGGGCGAGGGCACCATGCAGGCGTTAGGAGGCGGGAGGAGAGTGGTGCAGAACTCACAGTGCAGTGGTTGAGGTGAAGGGGTGCAGGGGTTGGAGTGAAGGGAGCACAGTACAGTGGTTAGGGCTGCAGGAGGAGAGAGTGCAGGAAGGGGGTGCAGGGCATGGGGTAAGGGGGTACAGGGATGAGGCAAAGGGGGCACAGTGCTGGGGTTAGGGAGCCTGGGGAGCCCACAGGGACCAAGGGCAATAGGGAGTACCCACAGGGCCCAGGGGCAATGGGAGGGGCACTGTGCCCATAGGGGCCAGGGTAGCCAAAATACAAGTTTGCCCAAGTGCCATTTTTCCTAAGGCCAGCCCTGCACAGGAATATTCCCTGGTAAGCCAAGATGAACTAAGCACCACAGAAATGAGGAGAGGAGAGGAAGAGAATAAAAGAAGCCAGATAACACAGCAGTTCTTACAACAAAAGTGTAAAATTATTTTACCAGAGTTTTACATCTGTTTTACTTTTGGATCCAAATGCTACGAGTTCTGAATGCTCCATGTTTCTCATGATCAATTACAGACTTTTCTCTCTCTTTCAGGAACCCAAAATTCAAATCTCTAAAGAACAAAGGCCTCCTGCAAACTCTCCCTTCCTTTCCAAGGGTTTGTCCTGGTCTTCAATGTTCTATTCTACCCTGCTCCTGGGCTCCACTTTAGCCTTCCTGGGTTACTTGTCAGTCTCCACACTCTCCATTTTCATCAGCCCGTCCCTGCAGAATCACCCCTCTATCCTGAAATTGACTCTAACCCTGAGGCAAACAGGACCAAATTATATAGGCGCCTGACTCCTCCGACTTCCAACAGCTTCTGCAAGGCTTAGCTGTTCATTAGGGTTAGCTGACCTGCAGCCTAGTTCTAATTTCCTGCTTCTCAAAGGTCTTTTTCTCCTACCCCTGTGACAGTCCATTCTGTCACAAAATGAAATGTGTTGGATTAACCACTTGCTGTGAATCATTCACTTGGCTGTTCCTATGGCAATACTTTCCCTGTTGTTTGTGTAAAGCTGGTTCTAACGTTCTATCTAATTAGGCACTTATGTGGTCTTCCTCTTAGTACCTTACAGTTGTTAATGGATTTTATCCTTACCATCAAAGTAGTATTATCTCCATTTCACACAGAGGAAACTGAAAGATGGGATAGATTAAATGACTTGATCAAGGTCACACAGCAAGTGTGGTTGAGCCAAGAATTGAACATGCATCTTCTTAGCTGTAGCCTAAGGCTAGGGCCCCAGCCACTAACCTCATCAAACACAGTCGCTGAGCTGCTTTAAACCACAGCTCATGACAGATATGTAAGAAAGAAAAACAACAGCCATCTCCACAACCCCTGCATAGAGACGATTCTTTCTGTCTTTCACTCCTTCCTTCCTTCCCGGGCACTAGGATAACTTACCATTAAGAAAGCAAACCCATCACATTTTGAAGAGACAAAGCCAGAGCAAGGGGGGTGGTGATGGAGGCTGAGACAATGTATTTTTAGTCATTTCAATAAATTATGGAGATGTGAAGTTGATAATTTATTGAAGAAGGGAATTGGGGGATTCTATGTAAATGTTTTCAGATGAATAATTAATGTGGCTTTCTAACATCAGGGGGTCTTTAATTAAAGCCTCTGTTAAACAAGGCAAGGCATGAGACAGGCCCAGCCTGCAGCAGCTAATTGCATCTTTCGCATGTACAGCAGCAATTTAGAGATGAAGCATCATTTGCATCCTTAGAGGCGGACAGATCCCTCCTGGAGTGAGTGATGTGATACTTTGTAGGCTAGCCCAGTGGCCCTGGGGCTGATCTGTTGGAGATCACGTGTTAAATTAGGGTTGCTATATATGCCAGCTGCCAGGTGGGGGCTACAGGTGCAGGGTTTTTGAGGCTTCTAAGCAATGCAGAAAGCAAAATATAACCTTAAAAGACAAGAGATGCCAGGGGCCTTTCCTGTCTGCCTGTCCCCATGCCCCCCTCTCCACTCTGTCTACCTGTGTCCCTCCCACTCCATGTCCACCTGCCCCCATGGGCCCTGCCTGTTCTGTGTCTGCCTACACTGAGGTAGCTCATGGTAGGGTGTGAAGTGCAGGGATAACAGAGAAGTCCCAGCAGTTGGGTAGGAGTGTAAGTCAGGATTTGTCCTACCATTCAGCTACTGAAAACCCTTTCTTATCCCCAGCATAACACCCCAAACAGCCCCTCTCTAAAATTAAAACCCTCCTGAATTCCTGGGCTCTTTGTTCTTCAGGGATTTCAAATTAGGCTCCTCTTCCCATTGTTATTTTAATTGAAACACCAGCAACTGATGGTGAGTTTATGGGGGGAGAGTCCACCAAAGGCAACAAGGGAGAACACAGCACAGCCCCCCCTCCTTTTCCTTCTGTTGCTGTAAAGAATGGGTGGGAAGAGTTGTGGTGGCGACTGTGTAAACTGTACCTTCAAGACCCTCTACACCATAGAATCATAGAAGATTAGAGTTAGCAGAGACCTCAGGAGGTCATCTAGTCCAATCCCCTGCTCAAAGCAGGACCAATTCCCAATTAAATCATCCCACTAGGGCTTTGTCAAGCTGGGCCTTAAAAACCTCTAAGGGAAGGAGATTCCACCACCTCCCTAGGTAACCCATTCCAGTGCCTCTCCACCCTCCTACTGAAATAGTTTTTCCTAATATCTAACCTAGATCTCCCACACTGCAACTTGAGACCATTACTGCTTGTTCTGTCATCTGCCACAACTGAGAACAGCCAAGCTCCATCCTCTTTGGAACCCCCCTTCAGGTAGTTGAAGGCTGCTATTAAATCCCCCCTCACTCTTCTCTTCTGCAGACTAAACAAGCCCAGTTCCCTCAGCCTCTCCTCATAAGTCATGTGCCTCAGCCCCCTGATCATTTTCATTGCCCTCCGCTGGACTCTCTCCAATTTGTCCACATCCTTTCTGTAGTGGTGGGGCCCAAAACTGGACACAATACTCCAGGTGTGGCTTCACCAGTGCCACACAGAGAGGAATAATCACTTCCCTCGATCTGCTGGCAGTGCTCCTACTAATACAGCCCAGTATGCTGTTAGCCTTCTTGGTAACAAGGGCATACTGCCAACTCATATCCAGTTTCTCGTTCACTATAATCCCTGGGTCCTTTTCTGCAGAACTGCTGCTAAGCCAGTCAGCCCCCAGCCTGTCGCGGTGCATGTACATCACACCATCTGACATGTGTTTGGATCCATGGCAGTCTCATGAAGGAAAACATAAAAGCCTCATTGCTTTGGACTTTGAAAATCAGAGTGGAAAATATATGGAATAACTGTAGTTGCTCCATAGTTAAGTTGCAGCTGAGTTTCCAGTATAAACCCAGTTATGACTCCCCCACTAAAAATCTACAGTAAAAGTCAGAGGGGCCTCAAAACTGGTAAGTTAAATCTGAGGCTAAGATTGAATTTTCTAGAAAATTTGAAGTGAATTAACCCTAGGGCTCATTAGTTTTACCATCTGGGGGTGGTGGGGAAGCTGTTATAAGTCTTCTAATTTCTCCACCCCCACTTTGGAGCAGAAAAAAAAACCCAGAAGAAAAGACAGATGAAACCTACTTTTACAGGCTTCCTCTAGCTGAGATCTAGTCCCCAGGACCAACATTTACTTAATTTGAAAACATAAAAGTTATTAATATTTTCTTTAGTAATGTTGCTAGGGAACATTGTCTCTGGTTAGCTACCATGAGATCAACGGAATCTGCACTCATAAGCACAGACTGGGTATTGCAGGACTAAGGCAGAAGGGAGTCAAGGGGTGATAGTGCACAGATGTCACACAATACTGTACCACCACGAAGACCTGATTGTGGGGTGAGGGGATGCTCAAGAGTTGCTCAGGGGTGCAGAAAGAGAGGACAAGGGGAACTATTATGGCTTCCCAACCTTCTCCATCCAACAAAGTTAATGTAATTCATCTAAAACATTCCCAGTGCTGTGGGCTGAAGGAGTTTCTTTGGCTGCAGAAGCCATATTTGGAGGCACTCATTTTTGATACTCTACATGCAAAGCAGGGTTACTGGGAGGCTGGCACTGCTCTAAAGGTCAGAGCTCAGGTAGTTAGGGTTTCTCTTCTGCACATTCCTACACTTGAAAGGTTGGGATGTTTTTGTCCAGTTTAGGTGTGCATTTCCTGACTTTCTTTCTAGAGTGTGTTTTCTACTTATTTGTTCACACCAATGTTCCTGAAAGTAACAATATCTGCTTGCAACCTTAGCAAAGATTTTTTGTGGAGTAATTGCACTGTAAAAGCTATGCCAGGATACACTGTCAGACCCAACCCTGCAGTTCTGCGCCTCTGCTGCTCTCTTGTGGGAAGAGCTGGAAGGGACACTGCAAGTGGATATTTTTCTGCCTGACAGAAGAGTTGAGTTTCTCCCCACACTCATGCTCAGGCCCCATCTGCCCCCAACAAATAAATGGTCATACCAATGTATGAAAACTTAACAGTTCAGTGCAACACCCCCCGCCCCAGTCCCCATGACAATATTATTTTAATCATGTTCTTATTATGTTACAGTCTTTCAAAAGCTCAAGGGTGCAGCATGCCTCAGGAACACTGTTGAGAACCAGCCTACCAGGGGATCTCACATGTGGTAACATTCCTGACCTAAATCTTTCCTTCCCCTCTCCCTGGCTTCAGCTATATTCTCTTCCACCTTGAATCTCCCCCATCTCTAACCCAAGAGCAGCCTCTTTCTCCCTTTGGGAGCTCAGCATTGGTATCTGTCTATAGTATTTTATATTGAAGCACCACCATACTATCTGAGCACCTCACAGACTGCAACATGTGTATTCTCCCAACACCCCCGTGAGATTAGGAAGTGCTATTCTCCCCATTGTATAGATGGGGAACAGAGGAATTAAGGCCCAGATCCACAATGGCATTTAGGCACCTAACTCCCATTGAGCTCGGTGGAAGCTAGATACCCAAATGTTATGTGCTTGCAACCTTAGGGGAGTATTGTGTGGGGGAACATACTACAAAAGGTATGGGAGAATAGACAGCCAGACCCAACCCTATGCTTCTGAGTCCAGTGGGACAGAGGGACCCAAAGACCTTTAAGAATCTGAGCCTAAGTCACACAAGAAGCGTGGGGTAAAGCCAGGATTTGAAGATTGGTCTTGTAAGTAATAAGCTAGTGCCCATTGGACCATCCTTCCTCTTACTTTTCTCACTGACCCCCTAGAGCCACACTGCAAAGTCACTCATTCGTAATCCAGTATTTGGGAAGGGCGGGAATCAGGGCTGGATGGGGTTTTTAAAGCCCACCCTGGGCTCAGAATGTTTTCAGGCTGGATTTGACTCAGATTGTGTAGCACTGGAGTGGATGTAAGTGATTTAATGTCATTTTTAAAAGTCAATATTATGAATGTTCAGTTTTGTAAATGGTGTCTGGGGTTTGCGATGGGCATGTCTGGTGTTTGTGTCACGTACATCTCACTAAATCAACAACATGAATAAGAGAGACTCAAAGGGAACAATTGGTGAAAATTATTTGTTCAAACTCTTCACTGAATACTTACAGTAGCAAATACAAGTAACAAATACTTTCAAAGCAACTAGGGAGCAGTTTGTTCATACTTTGCTAGCCAAAAAGGTGGCTACTTTGCTAGCCAATATGATCATAATAAATAAATCAACCAACTTGTCTAAATAACAACTGTGTGATCACACAAGGATAAATGCTAGCAGAGACTTAGTACACAGATAGGACAAAACCAGCAGCAGACCTGTGGTGCAGATGTTAAAGAAGTGTTCTCTGAGACAGAGATTGAATCTATAATGGTTATCTGATTTCTCTGACAATCTATTTAAGTTTCAGCTTAATAGTGGGAAGGATGGCCATAGCTAAAATAGTGGGAAGAATGGCCATGGCTAAACCGTGACTCCGTAGGCACACAATAAAGGAGAGTGTTACTGATCTGCAGCTTGTGTTTTCTTATCTATTTCAAAGTGTTTAAGTTCCAGACCTAGCATATGGTGTGATATAAATAATAATATAATAATACAGTTTTGCTTTCTGAGTAGAAAAGCCATATGATTTATGTAACATGACCACTGTATTTAAGACATGGTTTTACTTAGAATTTTAATGCATTTAAAATGCATCTTCTGGTTTTTGTAATCTGTTCTTTTGAAAGAATGAACAGAGCAGTGATGTATATTTAATGGAGTAATTCATCATGCTCCCTAGTGTCATATAACCTAGTCCCAGATTTGGACCTTAGCATCCAAAATATGGGGGTTAGCATGAAAAACCTCCAAGCTTAGTTACCAGCTTGGACCTGGTACTGCTGCCACCACCCAAAAAATTAGAGTGTTTTGGGGCACTCTGGTCCGCCCAAAACCCTTCCCTGGGGACCCCAAGACCCAAACCCTTGAGTCTCACAACAAAGGGAAATAAATCTTTTCCCTTCCCCCCTCCAAGTGCTCCTGGAGAGATACACGGAAGCAACCTCCGTGAATCTAAGCAGAGGGAGTCCACCCTCTGTAATTCCAGTCCTGGAAACAAAAGCACTTTCCTCTTCAACCAGAGGGAATGGAAAATCAGGCTAGTAAATCTAACACACACAGACCTCCCCCTGACTTCTTCCTCCCACCAATTCCCTGGTGAGCTGCAGACCCAATTCCCTGAAGTTCCCCACTAAAGAAAAACTCCAACAGGTCTTAAAAGAAAGCTTTATAGAAAAAGAAAGAAAAATACATACAAATGGTCTCTCTGTATTAAGGTGACAAATACAGGGTCAATTGCTTAAAAGAAATATTGAATAAACAGCCTTATTCAAAAGAATACAATTTAAAGCACTCCAGCAACTATAGACATGTAAATACAAAACTAAAACTCAACTTTGTACTTACAACTTGGAAACATAAGATTAGAAAGCAGGACATAGAAAAATCCTCCTCATAGCTGAGAGAGATTCAGGCAGACAGAAGAACCAAGAACAAAGGACTCACCCACAAAAAACCCTCCACCCAGAGTTGAAAAAATCCCGTTTTCTGATTGGTCCTCCGGTCAGGTGCTTCAGATTACTTTTTTTTCAGGTGAAAGAGACATTAACCCTTAGCTATCTGTTTATGACACGCCCCCCAAATTGCAGACAGTGGGGAAGTTCACTGGCGGCGATTTACTTCTAGAACTTTAAAATAAACAGATTACTACAACACATGCACCTTTACGTATACCACTAAGTATATAACTAACAGACTTCTACATTTTAAGAATACTTTTTAACTACTAGATTCTGGGAAACTCTCATGGGAGAGTGCATCAGCTACTTTGTTAGAAGCTCCTGTGATGTGCTGAATTTGAAAATCAAAATCTTGGAGAGCTAAACTCCAACGAAGAAGTTTCTTGTTGTTCCCCTTGGCAGTATGAAGCCACTTTAGTGCAGCATGGTCAGTTTGTAGCTGGAACCGCCGTCCCCAAACATATGGGCGTAGCTTTTCCAGGGCATACACAATGGCATAGCATTCCTTTTTACTGGCTGACCAGTGACTTTCCCTCTCAGACAGTTTCTTGCTGAGAAACACGACAGGATGGAAGTTGTGATCTGTTGCTTCCTGCATGAGCACTGCTCCTATACCACGCTCAGATGCATCTGTGGTTACTAGGAATGGCTTGTCAAAATCCGGGGCCCTGAGCACAGGGTCAGACATGAGTGTCGCCTTAAGCTGGGTAAAGGCCTTTTGACACTCATCAGTCCACTTAACTGCATTTGGCTGGGTCTTTTTGGTCAGGTCGGTCAGTGGGGCAGCGATTTGGCTGTAGTGTGGTACAAATTGACTGTAGTACCCGGCTAAGCCTAAGAAGGATTGGACCTGTTTCTTTGACCTTGGGACAGGCCACTTTTGGATAGCATCCACCTTGGCCTGTAGGGGATTTATGGTTCCTCGACCCACCTGGTGTCCCAGGTAAGTCACTATGTTTTGGCCTATTTGACACTTCTTGGCCTTAACAGTTAGTCCGGCCTGCCTGATGCGCTCAAAGACCTTTTCCAGGTGTAGTAGGTGTTCGGGCCAGGAGTCTGAAAAAATGGCCACATCATCGAGGTAGGCAACTGCATATCCTCCCAGTCCTGCTAGTAGACCATCTACCAGCCTCTGGAAGGTGGCGGGTGCATTTCGAAGGCCGAAAGGAAGGACATTAAATTCATACACCCCCGCATGGGTGACGAATGCTGACCTTTCCTTGGCAGGTTTATCTAGCGGTACTTGCCAGTACCGCTTGGTTAAGTCTATTGTAGAGATGAACTGAGCACGTCCCAACTTCTCCAATAGCTCATTGTTGTGAGGCATTGGATAGTTGTCCGGACGAGTTACCGCATTTAGCTTACGGTAGTCCACGCAAAAGCGTATTTCCCCATCTGGTTTGGGTACCAGAACCACTGGAGATGCCCATGCACTGGTAGATGAGCGGATTATACCCATCTGTAGCATGTTCTGGATCTCTCGTTCTATAGCAGCTTGGGCATGAGGAGACACCCGGTAGGGTGGGGTTTTAATGGGGTGAGCATTACCTGTGTCAATGGAGTAGTATGCTCATTCAGTCTGTCCTGGGGTGGCTGAGAACAATGGGGCGAAGCTAGTGCACAGCTCCTTGATTTGTCGCAGCTGCAGACGTTCCAGGGTGGTTGAGAGGTTCACCTCTTCCACGCCACCGTCTTTTTTCCCATCGTAGTAGACACCGTCAGGCCACTCAGCATCATCTCCCTGGACTGAAAACTGACAAACCTGTAAGTCTCTGGAATAGAAAGGCTTGAGAGAATTAACATGGTATACTCTGGGCTTTAGTGAGGAATTGGGAAATGCTATGAGGTAGTTCACAGTTCCCAGGCGCTCTTGGACCGTGAATGGCCCTTCCCATGATGCTTCCATCTTATGGGCCTGTTGCGCCTTCAAGACCATAACCTGGTCTCAGACCTTGAAGGAACGTTCTTTGGCATGTCTGTCATACCAGGCCTTTTGCTCTTCCTGAGCATCCTTTAGGTTCTCTCTAGCAAGGGCTAAGGAGTGTCGGAGGGTGTTTTGTAGGTTGCTTACAAAGTCCAGAATGTTAGTTCCTGGAGAAGGTGTAAACCCCTCCCATTGCTGCTTCACCAACTGTAATGGCCCCTTAACCTCGTGACCATACACAAGTTCAAACGGTGAAAACCCTAAACTGGGATGTGGTACAGCCCAGTAGGCAAACAGCAACTGCTGCAACACTAGGTCCCAATTATTGGAGAATTCGTTGACGAATTTACGTATCATGGCCCCCAAAGTTCCATTAAACCTTTCCACCAGGCCATTGGTTTGATGGTGGTACGGGGTGGCAACCAAGTGATTCACCCCATGAGTTTCCCACAGTTTTTGCATAGTCCCTGCCAGGAAATTAGATCCTGAATCAGTAAGGATGTCGGAGGGCCAACCTACGCTGGCAAAAATGTCTGTTAGGGCCAGGCACACAGTGTTAGCCCTGGTGTTGCCTAGAGCTACTGCTTCCGGCCATCGGGTAGCAAAGTCCACGAAAGTCAGTACGTACTGCTTTCCTCTGGGTGTCTTTTTTGGGAAAGGACCCAGAATATCGACAGCTACTTGCTGAAATTGGACCTCAATTATGGGGAGTGGCTGGAGAGGGGCCTTGACCTGGTCTTGAGGCTTACCCATTCTTTGGCATACCTCACAAGACCGGACATACTTGGCAACATCCTTGCCCATCCCCTCCCAGTGGAAGGACTTCCCCCACCGGTCCTTGGTTCTGTTCACCCCAGCATGGCCACTGGGATGATCATGGGCTAAGCTTAAGAGCTTCCCCCGGTACTTAGTTGGAACCACTAACTGTTTTTGCGGCTGCCATTCTTCCCGGTGTCCACCAGAAAGAATCTCCTTGTATAAAAGTCCTTGGTCTATAACAAACTGGGATCGATTAGAAGAGCTGAGAGGCGGTGGGGTGCTCCGTGCCGCCGCCCAAGCTTTCTGAAGGCTGTCATCTGCTTCCTGCTCAGTCTGGAACTGTTCCCTTGAGGCTAGGGTCACCAGTTCTTCCTCAGTCTGTGGACTTGGGCTTGGTCTCTCTGGAAGCGAAGTAGGTGATGGGGTTGTTTCCATTGCTGGTGAACCGCTCTCCGCTGGTGCACCTGAGGGTATTTCAGGCTCTGGCTGAGCCTTTTGGGTATGGCTGTCTGTTGCTTCTGCCAGTTCTGGCTCGTTGGTGCCCTCTGGCGTTGAGTTTGTAGATGTGGTTGCAATTGCTGGTGCTGGTTGCTGTTCCAGTTCCGGGCCTGGGACTGGAGGTGCTGTGGCTGTTTCAGTGGTTGGTATGGAATCCGGGTCCATTACCTCTGTCTGGGTCTCTGGTAACACAGACGGGATGCCTGTGGACGTCTCAGGAACAGGAATGGGTCTGGAAGCTTGCCTGGTTTGGCTACATGTAACCATTCCCACTCTCTTGGCCCGCCTCACCTGGTTGGCCAAGTCTTCCCCCAGTAGCTTGGGGATAGGATAATTGTCATAGACTGCAAAAGTCCACATTCCTGACCAGCCTTTGTACTGGACAGGCAGTTAAGCTGTAGGCAAGTCTACAGCTTGTGACATGAAGGGGTAAATTGTCACTTTGGCCTTTGGGTTGATGAATTTGGGGTCTACGAAGGATTGGTGGATAGCTGACACTTGTGCCCCCGTGTCTCTCCACGCAGTAACCTTCTTTCAGCCCACTCTCAAATTTTCCCTTCGCTCCAAGGGTATTTGAGAGGCATCTGGGCCTGGGGATCTTTGGTGTGATGGTGGTGTAATGAATTGCACTCGCATGGCGTTCTTTGGACAGTTGGCCTTGATATGTCCCAGTTCATTACACTTAAAGCATCTTCCATCTGATGGGTCATTGGGCCGAGGTGAGTTACTGGAGACTGGTGAGGTGGAAGAATAGGGCATCTGTGGCTTTACTTGGGTTGTATGTGGGGTCTTTGGCTGTCCTCGGTTGTAGGGTTTATGGTCGGTGTGCCCCCTGGGGTATTCGTTCCCCTTGACAGTAGCTTTCTTGCTTTCTGCCACTTCCATCCATTTGGCTCCAATCTCCCCCACCTCAGCGAGATTTTTGGGTTTCCCATCTTGTATGTACCGTGTTATGTCCTCAGGAACACCATCCAAGAACTGCTCCATTTGTATGAGGAGGTGCAGTTCTTCCGAGGTTTTAACATTGTGTCCTCAGATCCAGGCCTCATAATTTTTCCCAACGTAGTAGGCGTGTTTGGGAAATGACTCATCTGGTTTCCACTTTTGGGTTCTGAAACGCCGACGGGCATGATCCGGGGTTATCCCCATTCTGTATCTGGCCTTGGTTTGAAAAAGTTTATAGTCATTCATGTTCTGCTTAGGCATTTCAGCTGCCACTTCTGCTAAAGGTCCACTGAGCTGTGGCCTCAATTCTACCATATACTGGTCTTCAGGGATGCTGTACCCAAGACAGGCTCTTTCAAAATTTTCCAAGGCGGCCTCGGTGTCATCACCTGCCTTGTAGGTGGGAAATTTCCTGGGATGTGGAACCATAATTGGCGAAGGGTTGTTAGGATTGGCTGGAGCAGGTTGCTTAGCCTTTTCTAATTCCATGACTTGTCGGTGGGTCTCCCTCTGTTTTTCCAACTCTCACTGGTGGGCTGCATTGTTGGCTTCTTCTTGTTTTTGTAGCCTTTCCATCTCTTGTTTGTGAGTTGCCTCATCTCTGGCCATTTGTGTTCTTAGCAATTCTATCTGTTTTTCCATTGCTTCGAGCTGTACTGCCTCTGGTTTTCGTGACATCTTGTTTTCTTGTGTTGAGGGGCCCTCCGGTTTTTATCTTCTGAACTGCAGGCTCTGTTGCCTCCTGGGGTCTGCCTAGCAACAGTGCCTTTTTCCCTTTCTTCCTTTAGCTAATTTTTTCAATGTAAAGTAAACCAGAAAAACCACTTTTTTGCATGTATATAGTGCTGGTAATGACTCTCAATGGGAGTGCTATTGTGTGACAAAAGACCTGTTTGTCACAGCTTAATGGTTCCTTGCTTAATATGCAAGCCAAAAACTGCCAGAGAGAGCAGAAAAAAAATTCTCTCTGGTTCCCTTTTAAAACCAAACTGTTTCTCTCTGCTAAAAAGCCCCTAGCAGAGAAAAGAAAAATATAATATTCCTACTGGCTTCTGGATTCTATCTTTCCCAACGCTGCCACTCATGTCATATAACCTAGTCCCAGATTTGGACCTTAGCATCCAAAATATGGGGGTTAGCATGAAAAACCTCCAAGCTTAGTTACCAGCTTGGACCTGGTACTGCTGCCACCACCCAAAAAATTAAGAGTGTTTTGGGGCACTCTGGTCCGCCCAAAACCCTTCCCTGGGGACCCCAAGACCCAAACCCTTGAGTCTCACAACAAAGGGAAATAAATCTTTTCCCTTCCCCCCTCCAGGTGCTCCTGGAGAGATACACGGAAGCAACCTCCGTGAATCTAAGCAGAGGGAGTTCACCCTCTGTAATTCCAGTCCTGGAAACAAAAGCACTTTCCTCTTCACCCAGAGGGAATGCAAAATCAGGCTAGTAAATCTAACACATACAGACCTCCCCCTGACTTCTTCCTCCCACCAATTCCCTGGTGAGCTGCAGACCCAATTCCCTGAAGTTCCCCACTAAAGAAAAACTCCAACAGGTCTTAAAAGAAAGCTTTATAGAAAAAGAAAGAAAAATACATACAAATGGTCTCTCTGTATTAAGGTGACAAATACAGGGTCAATTGCTTAAAAGAAATATTGAATAAACAGCCTTATTCAAAAGAATACAATTTAAAGCACTCCAGCAATTATAGACATGTAAATACAAAAAAACATATAAATCCCTATCTGATCTTTGATACTCACAATTGGGAAACAGAAGATTAGAAAGCAGGAAATAGAAAAACTTCTCATCCGAGAGAGCATACAGGCAGAAGACAAAGAACTCAGACACAAAATTCCCTCCACCCAGAGTTGAAAAAAATCCTCTTTCCTGATTGGTCCTCTGGTCAGGTGGTTCAGATTACTTTTTTCCAGGTGAAAGAGACGTTAACCCTTAGCTATCTGTTTATGACACCTAGTACAAAATCCTAGCTTTCCAGATCCAGCAGCCCGATCTCTGCAGGAACATAATGCTGCAAACGGAGAGATCTGTTATTTACCAGTGAGGCTGAGTTGAAGAGACATGCTAAAAGTGTCACATGGGGCTCAGGATTTACCAGAGGCTGAACTCTGCTTGAGGCCAACAGGTGGTAGAGATCTGCTCAGGACTGCACAACAGTGGGTGGAGGGAGAAATTGCACCTAGTGAGTCTGACACTGGAGTTGTATTGTGGAGGAAATAGTGCTAGTATGCTTCACCCACCATTGCCCAATCCACCCAGAAATCCAGAGTAGCTGCATATTTCAGCTAAAACAGTAATGGTAGTAACTGCTGTAGATACTACCCATAGGCACCGACTCCATGAGTGCTCCAACCCTGGAGCACCTATGGGGAAAAATTAGTGGGTTCTCTGCACTCATTGGCAGCCAAGCTCCCCTCACCCCCCACTTCATCTCCTCCCCCACCCCGAGCGCGCCGCATCCCTGCTCCTCCACCTACCTCCCAGGGCTTCCCATCCGGCAACTGCCAAACAGCTGTTTGGCAGCATTAGCACGCTCCTGGAGGGAGGGAGAGAGGAGCGGGAACATGGTGTGCTCAGGGGAGGAGGTGGGGAAGAGGTGGAGTTGGAGTGGGTATTTGGGGAAGGAGTTAGAATAGGGGCAGGGAGGAGGCAGAGTTGGGGCGGGGACTTTGGGGAAAGGGTTGGAATGGGGGCAGGGCAGGGGTGAGAAGAGACGTGGCAGGGCCTCATGGAAGTGGTGGCGTGAGGGCGGGGCCAGGGGCAGGGTCAAGCACCCAGGGGAAAGAGGGGAAGTCGGCGCCTATGATACTACCCCATGTCATATGACTCAGATATTATGATCTTCACTTTTATTACAAAAATCATCATAGAAATAGTTAACAGTGAGGGCATCTGTGAGTATATCTACACTGCAAAAAACACCCGCAGCAGTGAATCTTAGCCTGGGTTGACAGACTGGGGCTCACAGGGCTCAAGCTATGGTGCTAATAGCTGTGTAGACCTTCTAGCTCAGATTGGAGCTTGGGCTCTGAAAACCACACCATCCACTGGGTTTCCAAGCCTGAGCAGGAATGTCTACACACTGCTATTTTCAGCACCATAGCGCAAGCTCCATGAGCCTGAGCCTGTAGACCTGGGCTCTGAGTGCTAGTCTACACTAGAAAGTTAGGTCAAGCCAAAATTCACATCCCTGAGAGACGTAGTTAAGCCAGCCTAAGGCCATGTAAACAGCACTAGGTCAACAGAAGATTTCTTCCATCGACTTAGCTATCACCTCTCAGAGGTGGATTTACAGTGATGGAAGAACACCTTTCATCGCTGCAGTGTCAGCACTGAACTCTCCCGCTGTAGCTTTTCTAATGGGATTTTCAAAGACTAAAGAAGTTAGGAACCTAAATTCAATACAAGTTGGGCACCTAATTCATTTGGCAATTCCAGCCCAAGTGTCTTATAAATGTATTAAACTAAAATCAAGAAGCTTGTTCTCTGTCTGTTCTCCTCATTCTGTAAGGACCTTGACTTGCTCGTTTGCTTTTTAAGTATGTGACTTTAGTGGGTTTATTGAGAGAAGGCTCAGCTGAAGAAGTGGGGGTTGCTTTTGCTCTCAAGGTGCTTAGGTTCATGCTCACCCTGATGTCTTCCAGGAGCAAGTTTCAGATTCATGGGCCTGTTATCGAAAACGCTCTATCTCCTGGACACGGTGCCATTGTTTCAGTGGAACATGGCTGTCATGATCACACAGTATGAGAGTCCCTCATGTAACCTATCCTAGACCATTTCCTGGAAGGGTTTTGGAGATGAGGATCAAAACCTGGAATTTGAACTAGTATTCCCCCCAGAGCCAGTGCAGACAGTGGAGCTGTGTGGTGACAGACTCTTGGTGGTCTGCAGTGCTGAGCAGATGTGCTGCAATGTTCTGAATCAATTACAGCTTTTAAAAAAAAAAAAAAAGTCAACAGTCTCATATAAAAACACAAACTGAACTGCACAGAACTTAACTTCTGTTTCTTAGTTAAACATGCTTTATAAGTCCTGGGTCTTTCCCTTTCTCCCAGCAGCTACAACTTCAGCCTCTTGTATTCCAATCCCATCTGTCACACTAGAGTATGAACTGAACTACTTCAGAAGGCTGGTTACTGTGGTAACACAGCACAGCTTTTATCTCCATTCAGTTCATCTGTTCTTTGGGAGAAATTGGCAATCTGTTTATTGGTGCCATCTGAAGAGGTTCGTAGAGCAATGAGCCAACTGTCAGGGCTTGTATAGCAGGGGAGGAGATATATGAGAGAGAGATTCTCTCTTTCACATAAATATGAACTATATTATATATACCTATATACATATCATATTGCTTTACATTCCCTACCCTCTCCACTAGTGATGCTAACCTCAATCTCGCGTTTGCCCAATTCTTTTACAAACACCGTTGTGCTTTCTTCCACACTGCCCTACACAGAGAATGCTCCCCGATCTTGATCTGTAAGAGCCCCCACGTTCTGCCCCTTCAACTCTCTCCTCAAAGACCCATTGCCACTGTGATGCATGCATCTAATGATGTTGATAGTCAATTTAAATGAAAAACATTGATTGTATGTTTTCTACTTCTTCACAGAACTTTTCAGGGCAGGGACTGTGTCTAAAACAACAAAAATGTCAACAATGGGGAAGGCTCATGAATACAGGAGACTGAACTTTCACAGAAGCTAGATCAAGACTACAAACACACTGCCAGATGAAATAAGAATGGTCACCACAGTCAGCACTAAATGCAAAGCCCATCTCTTCACCCAAGCTCTTCCATAATAGATCTCTCAGCCATACCAATACTCCCACTCTTCTTAGTCAAAAATATTAATAAAGAACTACTACTAATAATAATAATAAATAAATAAATCCAAGCTTCCACTCACTAGCAAGGAAAGGGTGGAGAAAGAGATCTTTGTCATGTTTTTTTTACTACTCGGAGGTGCTCAGGTACTAAGATGAGAGGTACCTGGTTGGATGGATAGAATTTAACCCTAAAAGATGGCTCTACCTCCATTTCCTTCAGGGTTGCACTGTACAATATTTTGGTTTTGCCTTGCCCTCTAGTGTCCAAAATACAATTAAAAATATCTAGGGAACTATTCACAGTGAAGATAGTGAGCCAAGTTGTGCTCTTGGATACAATAGTACGAATCTGAAGGCAGTGGAGTTACTTTGGATTTATGCAGGCGTATCTGATTCACTAAATGAAGCAGTTCTCTAGGCAGTATTACCTGAGACGTGGATCAGAGCAGGATTATCCTAGTTAATATCCCACAGGATGCAGAGAGCTGCCCCTACAGTTTTGCAATAGAATTGAGGGGGGGAACAGTATTTAAGCATTTATATGGCAAAGGAGGTGAGAGGTCTAGACCTGCTAAATTGCTTGAAGTACTGAAATTCCCAAAGAAGTAGATGAGATGTGTGAGCAAACAAAGGGGTACTTTGGCAGGAACTAGGGTGACCATGTCTCCTCCTATTTTGGCCAGGACAGTCCCCTTGGTGAACTCTGTCCCAGACGTCACAACTTTTTTGGCATAACTGGGCATTTGTCCCATTTTGCTCTTGCCTTATGGGGACGGGGAGGAACGTTTGGCAAGAGCAAATGGGACAAATTCCCAGTTTTACCTAAAAAGTTGTGATGTCTGTGATGGTGGCTTGAGCCTCATCCGGCAGGGTCTGGGCTTGGAGCGGGTCTCGGGCAAGATGGCTCGGGCGAATGATGACGCCAGGCGGCTGGGGCCATCATTAGCCCTACGGAACAGGGCGAGTGACAAGCAGTGACTCCAGGCAACTCAGTCAGCAGAGACAACAGACAACTCGGGCCGCCCCTTGCATTGTCACTTACCGGGTATCCCATTTTCACTTTAGGGAAATACGGTCGCCCTTGAAGGAGCCCAAGGGCCACAATCAACGTGTACACAATAGCATAATTATACGTGCTCTCTCACCAGCGCACGCATCTTGTGGAGAAAAGTACCACAGGCATAGTGAGCAGTATTGGTGACGATGTGTGGAGCCTCAGGTGTTAGTGAACCAAGTAGATAGCAATGTATAGCAACAGTGCAATGGATAAGGCTGAGTTCGGTGTCTGAGCCCCTAAGCTCTGCCCCAGCTCTCTCGCTACCCACCTCCTGTGCCCACACAGCGCTCTATCTATTTCGCACTGGGCAAGTGTCGGTGCAGACTAGAACCAGCCCAGACTCCAGCCTGAGGCGCTGGGAGCCCAGCGCGCTTGCATGGCCCATGCAGGACCAGCACCAGGGGTTTGAGCGCCCCTAGGTGGACGACAATTTCGGCGCCCCGCGCGCTGGTCCCGCGGCTCCGGTAGAGCTGCCGCAGTGGTGCCTGTAGAGGGTCCGGTGCTCCGCGGCTCTGATGGAGGTGCCACAGTGGTGCCTGACTGCGGCAGCTCCACCAGAGCCGCGGACCAGCGGACCCTCCGCAGGCACCACTGCAGCAGCTCCACCGGAGCCGCCTGCCGCCCCCTCCAGCAAAACGGCGCCCGCCACTTATTCTCGTGCCCTAGACGATTGCCTAGGCTGCCTAAATGGTAGCGCTGGCCCTGGGCCCATGGCCGCAGCACGGCCGCTGCCTCGCCTCGAGGCGCTGATGCCAAGCCCGGGAGCGACCCCCGCCATCCCACCACGCACTGACTCCTCTCCTGCAGCCAGCGCGCGCCACACCCACAGCAGGGCCCGGGCCCGCCCCCTGCCCTCGCCACGCCCCCTGCGGGGGATGCTGCAGCCGCCGGCGGCGCAGAGCGCCCCGCTCCCGGCTGCGGCACGAGCCCAGCCCCTGCAGCACGTGTCCGTCCACCCCTAGAACTCAAGCCCCTTCCGCCCCATTCCGAGATGGCCGGCAGGAGCCGTAAGGCCGGGCAGCCACGTGACTTCCACGAGTTTCGGCCCCGCCCCTGCTCCGTGCGGACAAAGGGGGCGGAGCTAGAGGTCTGCTGTTCCCATGGCGACCGCCGCTAGCGTCTGTCCCCCCCCCCCCATACGGAGAGTGCCGAGAGACATAAAAGGCCGGGACGGCTGGGCGATGAAACGCGCTTCTGCTCCGGGATGGAGGGGCCGGGGCAGGTGAGACCCCGGCGCGCTACGCCTCCCCGGACAGCCCCCCCCCCCGGTGTAACACCCTCCCGCAGCCCCTGCGCCGCCCGCATCATATGCGCCCCCAGGCACTGTGCCCAGCTCACCCGTGTCCCCTGGCATTGCCCCCCAGCCTGGGCCCCCTCCCCATACTGCTGCCCCCTTTACATCCCTCCCACACACTCTGCAACCCGCATTGCCCGACCTCTCAGCCCCTTGCTCACACACCCCTGCTGCCCCCTCTACATCTCACACACACACACACACACACACATTGCCCCCCACATTCCCCAACCTATCACCCCCTTGCTCTCACACACACCCCTGCTGCATGCTCTACACTCTCACCCTGCACAATGTCTGTCTGATAAAATGTAAATCCCAAAACAGAACCATGGAGCCATGCTGCCAGCTATCAGTTTGTCACACTGAAGCTGTGTGTTAATTTGGGCAAATCGTTGCTCTCTGTACATTCATTTCCCTCCCCTCCATAACATTGGCAGAGTGCGGTAGGAGCTGTAGCTACAAAGGAATACTGGACCTCA
Organism: Gopherus evgoodei; assembly: GCF_007399415.2. NCBI lineage: Eukaryota > Metazoa > Chordata > Testudines > Testudinidae > Gopherus > Gopherus evgoodei. The sequence continues at coordinate 209,208,715 of NC_044322.1, forward strand.
TCCCACTGTCGTCTAAAACGGTGCAGTAACGTAATGAGTCTAGTGCACAACTCTACGCATTTAAAATAGTTTTTAAAATGTGTTAAACGTTTTAGCCAGAGCCTGAAGAAGTAGGAATGACTGAAGTGCAGGAGCCTGTCGAATCACCAGCAGCAGTGATTGAGTCACCGGGGGACCAGTCACCTATAGTTGAATTGCCGACATCAGTGGACCAATCACCTATAGTCGAATTGCCAACCTCCGTGGACCAGTTACCTACAGATGAATTGCCAGAGTCTGTGGCCAGATTACTCATGGCTGAATTTCCAGAGGCTGAGGCTGAATCATCCGTGGCTGAATTGCCAGCTGTAGCCCAAGTACCTGTGTATGAATTGTCACCGTTTGTGGGCAAGCCACCTGTGGCTGAGCCAGCAGAGACTATAGTCGAAACACCTGTGGCTGAATCAGCAGCAGTGGTCAAATCACCAGAAGCTGAAGAGCCTATGGTGTATGAAGACCCCTTTGAAGTTTCCCTTATGTACATGGAGAAACATAACATTCTGCAGATATTTCAGGTGAACTTTTCCTTTCCATCTCCTCCTCTTCCCCCACTGACTCACTTGACCTAAAGTTAGCTTGTCAGCATTGTACTGAATCAAATGTCTGTGCACAGGCTCCCTCCGGTGCTTGCCTCATATTGGCTCATGGCCAAACCATGGAAATTGGAAGGCTGATCATTTCCAGTGGTTAATGCAGATCTAAGTAAGGAAGGGAACTTGACCAGTCAGGGGGCTGTCACCCCAGGTCATGATACTATTTGGTGATGCAGCATTATATCATCTTCTGATGACAGCATGCAGGAAGGGGAAGAGAATTGGGACAAAAAGAAATGTATCTGACAGGCATTCCCATCTCCAAGCAGCAGGGCCATATCCAAGCAAAGTGTGGCTGGAGGGTAGGGGGGATATATGCTGTATGCAGTTAGTGGAGTTGGGGGCAGCGTATCCTTGGTGCTCTCCATTTCCACCCCTGCAAATGGCTTATGTACAATTGACCAGGATGGAGACTCCATATTGATGTGACAACACAAATGAGAGGCAAGGAGGATTCTGTTTCTCCATCCTTCTTTCTCACTCCCCCACAAAAATCCCTGCACTGAAGCCATTTGAAAGTATTTTTATGCATAATCTATTATTTATTACTCCAGCAGTACCTGGAGGGCCAAAACAAGATCAGGGCCTTGTCCTGTGATTGTCTATCTAGATTTAGGGCAGGGACTGTCAAGGGTAGGAGAAATGAACTATTATTAAATCCATGTTACAGATGAGGAACTGAGGTACAAGTCCATTTGACATGCCCAGGGTCACAGGGAAAGAAGCACAAATTGAATTCAAGTCTCCTAAGTCACAGTCCAGAGCCTTAGCCAAGAGTCTCGCCTTCCTTTCTCTGGTGCCCCCTGCCTCCACTGAGCCAGGAGGGAGGGTATCCTTCATCCCCTGGCTCCCGGGAAGGAAGGCAGTGAGTGTTTTTGAAAGGAGAGTGTGGTGAGTTCTTCATCTCCTGCTGCTACCTGCAGAGGAAACGAAGCTGGCTTTTTATTGTCTTTTTGAGCCCAGGTCCTGCATTATTGCTCATGATCCTGTTATGCTTCAAAATGTTTACAGCTAAAAATAATAGAACACATACTAAAATCCAGGAACAGCAGTTAGACTTACGAAGGTAATTGCCTGGATCACTCTTCTTTCTTTTTCAGCAGACCAGTAACATATTAGCTTTGTTCCAATCCTTAGTGCCTCCAGCATTTCCCGTGGGTTCTGAACAATAATTGCCAGTGGTTGAGTAAACTTAGCATCCGATTCCCACAACATATTGTCCAGTCCAGCTCATTGTATTTGTTCACATTTTCCAAATGTTCCTGTACCTGTTTCTATCAATACCAGTATTTACAAGCTCCCTGTTACTTGTTCACACCTCTTTATTTTTCCATACATCCAGTACCACATCCCCAATACTCAGTAAGCTCATCCCAAAAGACAGAGCGTCCCTGCCCTTGGCAGAACTTTCTGCATCCTTGAACCTATTACCCACCTTCAGCAGGAAAATCTAATAACACTCTTACTTTCTTTCTCAGGAGATCACTGAAAACTTGGTGTATGAGAAGCCCGATGACCCCTTGCAGTTCATGTTGCTGCAGGTATGGAGTGTTTGGGGGGACATACCAAGCCTGTCTTTTAGGTCTGCAGCAGAATTGTGGCTGAGCAGTCCGGAGCTGCAGTGAAGCCATGAATATTCCTCTGGCCATGAGCCTTGGCACTTGGAAGGAGGAGGATAGGACAGGGGAAGAATGCCCTGGTTGACAGAGTCTGAGTATGTTTTAAAGGGGCAGGACATGGCAGGTTGGGGAAACAAGGCTGGAGGGTAGGGTCAGTGTGTGGACGGGAAGGATACAGCAGGAGATGGTGGGGTACACAAGTCCTACAAGACAGTGTCTGGAATTGTGAGGGAAGATCATGGACAGAGAATGATCTATCAGCAATGGGAGGTTTTTAAAATACAGAGAACTAAAAGCTTGTGAAGTGAGAGACCGTGGGGATGGCGAGGGTTGGTGCGGGCACAACAGGAGATAGGAGGGGATTACAGTAAAGACAAAAGAGAAGGAAGGGCAGAAAGAGGATACATTTCATTACTCCCCTCTCCCAGGGAGACAGTCCCCACTGTTTTTAACGGAGACCCAAGCCTTGTCCTGTACTTCAGTTTTCAGAGCTGGCAGAAGTGGTTGTGGTGCTATCTCTGGGTTCCAGTGTTATGGCATTGGAGGGTGACTTGACCACTTTCTTCTCCTCCACAGGTGCAGTCCATGATGAACAAGGAGCTGGAAATGGAGGAGGAAGAGGAGGAGCTGGGTGGTGACAGCTTCTACACAGCAGAGGACTTTCCTGGTGGCCACCAGTGACCTTGGCAACATGGTTGTTAGCACAGGGCCTCTGGCTAGCACTGCACTCTCACACTTGTGGAAATGGTTTTGAACAGGTCTGATGGTAACTGAGCTTTCTGACTTCTCTTGTTCTGGGTACTGCACTTCCAACTGCTTGTAAATTATGCAACAGCATGTTATCATTGATACACAGACCTCCTAAGAAACACACACACAACATCCTGAACATTCCTGCCAAACCAACCACACAGCTTGTACACACAGAGGCTACATTTCTGTGCACACAGACCCTGCAGCTCTGATCACACATATGCCCAGACAACAGCACAAACCCACAGCAATGAGACTTAATGGCTGTAGACCCAACCAGCCCTTGAACACTTACACACGTCTCTACCTTCTCTGTTCTGTTTTTGGGGGGGGTGCGGTCTGTCCCAAGCTGTCATATAACAATCCACTATATAACAGTTTGGAACTCCAGTGTCCACACTGGGAGGGAAATTTCTCTGTCCTTCTCCCTCCCAGAACCCCCTTGCCCCACACTGGAAGGGACGGTTTCCCCCTCAGCTATCCCTGCTGAGTTCAGATCACTCTGTCCTTTTGTATTCTTCTCTCTCTCATGGCATATACAATTCCTATACGCACACAACTAGAAGGTGAAGTTAAGGTTGCAGAGACATGTGTGGCTTCAGAGCATATCACCTCTTAAAAATACTAGTTGAATGAAAAACAAAAACAGGTGTTAGAAACCCAGGAAATTTAGAGTTAAAGGGTACTTCTCGAACAAGTAAATCAAATTACTGTTATCTGTCATTCAAGTTACTTATACGTAGGATGACCATATTTCCCAAAGGAAAACGAGACACCGTGCAGGGCTGGCCCAAGCACCTCCCACACCAGGGCTGGCTGGAGCCACTCACCCAAGCCTCCCTCTCTTCCTCACAGGGCCTGAGCTGTTCACCTGAGCCCTGCTCTCCCCTACGCCAGAGCCCTGCCTTCCACCCCAGGCTGGCATTGCCACTCGCACCCCCTCTCCCCCATGTTCATCTGCACCCCACTTTTTTGGAAAAAGTGGGCTTTTGTCCCATTTGCTCTTACCAACTGATCAAGTTGGCAAGACCAAATGAGACAAAGGTCCACTTTTTCCAAAAAAGTCAGGACGGCTGGGACAGGGCTTAAAAAAGGGACTGTCCTGGGCAAAATGGAATGTATGGTCACCCTACTTATATGGTCCTCATCACCATAGTATCTGAGTGCCTATCTCCATCGCTTTAGAAATGTCTGCCTACACTGCAGGTATAGAAAATGTGCACCGTAGAACACTGGCTTTATAATTTATTTCATGCATACCTATCTCCAGTACTTAGTGTGCTGTTTTGGCACCACACTGACCTTTGCTCATTTTAGGTAAATGCTTTAATATCATTATCTAGGTCTTTGAGGTTTGTATATAGTCACATGCTAGCTCTGTATCTAATGGCATTTGAATAGTTACCTAATGCCGGTCCTTTCCACTCAAGGATCTCCAAGCACTCAGAACTATTAGTTAATCTGCTGTATTCCATTTTAGAGGCACATGAATGCCATCTTTCGTTTCCAAATAGAGCATGATCTTGTAAGGCAAGGAGGGCCAGATTTTTACAGGCCTTTAGGTGTCTAAAGATGCTAATAAGCACCTAGTGGGTTTTTAAAGTGTCCTTAGCAGGTTAGGTACTTAACTCCTATTGAATCACTTAGCTGCTTTTGAAATTCCCATTAGGTGCCTATCTGGCCCTGAGTGCCCTCAGCACCTGAGAGAACTGGACCCTTAATGAAATGTGAGGAATGATTGTTTTCAGGCTGGTGGTATTTGTCTAACCAAGACTTTTTGTAAAACCCTTTGATGTGCACTGGGTATGACCATTAGGAAAGCTGGAAAGCAGCAGCATTACTGTATGATTAAGACTGAAGCTTTCTAGCTTTTTGTGGCTACCTATCAAGGGAAACTTCATTTGAGATGGATAAGTTAGTGTGTCTTTCTGATTCTTTTGTCATGATATTGCTGTGAAACAGAGTTAAGGTGCCTGGCTTAAAAAATGCAACTCTGAATTGACTGGGTTTCTAACATTTAAGTATTGTGTTTTGTTGTTTGTTTTTTAATTTCTAACATTCCTGAAAGGCCATATGCATTCAAACCATTGATGAGCCTGCAGCTGTAACTTCACATTACTGAAGTTTTTTGTGGGGGGAATTTCCTCAGTTTCTTTTAAATGGCCCTAAGGTTGGCTGGAGAGGAGCCCTGACCTGTTCCCACAAATCCTGTGAGTTTTGCAAGAGGGGAGGCTCAAGCTGGAAGTCCTTAGGAGGTCCAGGGGAAAGAATACCTCGTGGGTCTGCTGACTGCATCAACTTCTGCTACTAACATCTCCACCCATTCTTGGAGGGAAGGCTTCCCGTGGGTACACATAAAGGGAGCTGAATTCCTGCAAACTTCTGTAGGTCCACAGGAACAAGGCTCCTCTCCTGCAGGGACCAGGACGTGCATAGGAATATAGCCCCATTCCTTTCAATTGCGTGATGTTTGAAGGACTGGAGCTGGCTGCCTATGGCTGGCAAGAGAGTTGGGGTGAGGACTGTAGAACTAAGAACAACTTCCTTATTGTTCATCAGGAGGTTCACTAGGAGAAAGGACTGGCTGAGAACAGGGCTTTGATGGGGGTAACTGTTATCCCATTCCCCTGAACCTCCTGCAACCACAGAAATAGGGAGACCTACTTGTGAACCTTCCAGTGGAAAAATCCCCCCCCCCCTTTGACGAGCCTTCCAAGTTGACCACATTACACTTTTAGCTCTCTCTTTGCAAGGAAAAGGGCTGAGTACTTACATTTTAGAAAAAAATGAAAGCTAAGGTCTCCAGCAATCACATGATGTCTTGTGTTCAGATTACCAGAGCTGACCTTCCTGGCAGCGTTACAGAGTGAAATTTAAATAACTCTTAAAAATCAAATTTTAAAAACTATATTTTGGACCTGGGTATCTCCGCTAAGGGAGTCCAGTAAAGTAGATTTTATCACTGTCCTTTCTATCCGAAGAATTATGTGAAACCCCCGACATCTCTATTTGGGATGTCATAAATCAGAACCCCCTTGTCCCGTTTGCTTCAAAGTTAGCAAAAAAATTAAAATCTGTCCTAGCCACAGCTATAACCAGATAATTTTGAGGGTGATTTTTGAGGCTTTGCAGGGTAGGAGAGAAGGGGGTTCTATCAAGGGGAAGAGGGAGCAAATTGGAGTTTAAAATGGAAACTTAGTTGCAGTCTTGCCTTTGGAAGGGCTGTCCCTGTTCTGTAATGTTTCACCCTAAGCCATAGTTCCCTGTTGATCAGTGGATACAGAGTGGCACAACTGTCTCTAATAGCAACTGGCAAACTTCTTGTTGTCTTCAATGCTCTGAAGGAACTCTCAGTTCACTGTGGGACATGGTACCATCCCTCAGACTATTTCATATACAAATCTGACTATTCTATATGGGTTCTTAAACTGTGCTCATCACCGTAGTATCTGAGTGCTTTCCAGTGGTGTATGCAATGTGACTAACAGCTGTCACGCATTGTTAGCACTGTTGCCAACTTTCATGCCGTAAATTGGCACTCCGACTTTCACAATGAGCCAAAAATCAAGCTAATCCCATTTCAGAACTGGGCCAAAACAAGCCAATCCCTAAGAACCCCAACACTGTATGTGACTAGATTCCCCCTGCATGCTGTCTAGGACTGTGGTGGACCTTCTGTGCACCCCAACTCTCTCCCCCCCTTGCCCATCCCTTCTTGCCCCTGCTTGCCAGGAGCCAATCAAAAAAAAGAAGCAACAAGGTACAACAAGCTACAAGCCAAATACTAGCCAACAAACAACTCACAAGCCAATTAAGCTAATAACAAGCCCAATTTCTGTGGGTTTTTTTGTGGGTTTGGCATGTCTGATTGTTAGTTCTCCCCCTGCAGAGAGAATGAGAGAAGTGTGTGCAACAGAGTGTCTTGTTTGGGTAGGGGGGCGATTTGTTTTGCTTATTAATGTACACACTCCTCTGCACTTGGAGCGGAAGGTGGTGAGGTTTGCAATTGTCCTTATCTCCTGAGGTAGTTCATGCCACTGTCTAGGACCCAGTTTCAGAGGGGTAGCTGTGTTAGTCTGTATCAGTAAAAACAACGAGGAGTCCTTGTGGCACCTTAGAGACTAACAAATATATTTGGGCGTAAGCTTTCACCCTTCTCTTGTCAACTGTTGGGAATGGGCTACATCCCCCACTAATTGAATTGGCCTCGTTAGCACTGACCCCCCTACTTGGTAAGGCAACTCCCATCTTTTCATGTGCTGTATATTTATACCTGCTTACTGGATTTTCCACTCCGTGCATCTGATGAAGTGGGTTATATCCCACAAAAGCTTATGTCCAAATAAATTTGTTAGGTCTCACAAGGACTTCTCGTTGTTTTTGTCTAGGACCAGCATCCGAGAAAACTCTGTCACCTGCACAGATGAGCTTTATCTTTGTTGCAGAGAGATCCATTGACTGACATATACAGGCATGACACTCAGCACTGGCATGGTACAGAGCTGGTGGGACTCATGGTCATGCATACTTAGGCTGCTCCATGTACCCTTGCTAATGATCGATGGATAAGCAGAACTTGTAGGGACTGCCCACAAAGAAATCATATCAGCCTCCAAATTGATTGATTAGATCTGAGGCCAAGTCTCTGTGTGGGACATAAAATGAACCAGGCTCCCCAACAAGATGAAAGTGCTGTCTGAGTACAGCCTCTGATCGTGTGCACAGAAATGTTATCGCTCTGTTGATTAAAGTGCTTTTGCAAAGATCAGCCACACCCTCTGCTGTGCTTTTTACATCAGGCAGAATGTCTAGATGGGCTCTCTCTTCAATGGTCAGCTGCTTATGGCATGGTGCATTACTGCATGATAAAGACTTATTGGGATGGAATAATCACTGTATGACACTTCTTAAAGCTGCCCTAACTCTACTGATTTCAAAGGTGTTACAATTAGCCCCCTCCATATAGTCTAGGCAGCTTCATTGGCTAATTTGGCCTAATTCAGCTCTTGCAGAGCAGGTGGGGGGTACTCCCCATCACAGGTCTGAACATAGATATAGGCGGCAGGTTCAAGCCATTAAGTGGGAAAGTGTGTGTGTGTGCGCACAACCACACACACCAGTGACATAATGGAAAGATAATAGAGGTGCTTGGTAGGTTGGCATATTATAAGACTGTGCAGAGCTCTTCTACTGAGTCACCCTGATGTCAGATGCTAGAACCCTGGAGACAGATTATTTTTGCTGACTTTCAGGCCATGTCTACACTAGAAAGCTCAGAGTGGCACAGATGTACCGATGCAGCAGCGCTGCTATAAGATCATCCATGTAGCCGTTCTGTGCCAACGGGAGAAAGCTCTCCTATCAACAATAAAACCACCTCCACAGCGGTAGCCATGTCAGGAGGAGAAGCTCTCTTGCTGACATGGCACTGTCCACACTGGTGCTTCTGGTTTATGGGAAGTGTTAGCTCAAAACAAGCATCCCCATTAATCTGCGAATCCCTCTTTTATACAGTTTGGGCCGTTGATGTTGGGGCTGTAGAACAGGTTCTCAGCAGACAATCACTCTGTCCTCGGGACATACCTTTAAAAGCTGGATTTTTGCATAACTGGAGGTGGGGGCGGGGGGAGAAGACTTTGCATTCACCTCCCCCTAGTTATTTCACGGGAAATCCACTTCACATGTATTATCCCAAAGTTTATTCTTACCTGCTACGTTGTTCAATATAGTCCTTTCAGTATCCAGGCCCACAATACTACATACCCTTTGCATTTGATGCAATGGACTCTAAAGATGCTTAACCTTCATTCAATAAGATTTCCCCCAAGATATTGCAGGAAATTGCCATATCCATCACTCCTCCTCTCAGTAACGAAAGCTGAAGAATGACCTGTGTACAGGCAGGTGGAATAAGAAAGGGGAGTCTTTAATGAGCAGTTTCAATGCATTCTTCATCTTGAATCTGAAACTGACTGTGCAATGATGGGTGCACCAGAAATATTGTAGATGAATAAATGGACAGAGAGCTACTCTCATCCATCCCACCAAGACCTGGTTGTGATTATGTTCAGAGCACCTGTAACCCTACTTCTCCAGCTGGAGGGCAAGCCAGTGACTATGTAACACACTTATTGTCGTTCAGGAGCTAAGAAGGCTACCAGGAGAGGCTGGGGTAAGCTATGTAACTTGGAAACGCAGAACATAAAAGGGCAGAGTAATTACTGGTGTAATTTCATTAGCAGCAGTGGAATTACACCAGGGAAGAATCAAACATTTTGTGGTTGCTTTTTGCCCTGCACTGCCTGTGGCGAGACCTAAATTAATTTCCTGCTCCTAGTTATTCATCTCTCAAGGCAGCAGGAGATGGGGGATGTACAGCCAACACTCTAAGGCTTTGTCTACACTGGCACTTTCATTGTTAAAACTTCTGTCACTCCGGGGTGTGAAAAAAATCCCCTTGAATGATAAAAGTTTGAACAACAAAAAGCGCTGGTGTGAACAGGGCTTTGTGGGCAAGAGCCGTGCTCCTGTCAATAAAGCTACCGCTTCTCATTGGGGGTGGTTTTGTTTTGTCACCAGGGGAGCTCTCGCCCGGCAACAAAGAGTGGCTACGCTGCGCACTTTACAGCTGTGCAGTTGCAGCAGCGCAGCCACACCGCTGTAAGCTGCGCAGCATAGCCATAGCCTTAGTCTCTGCAGCGCTCTGTAGCACAGGGGCGGGCAAACTTTTTAGCCTGAGGGCCACATCGGGCTTCTGAAATTGTATGGAGGGCCAGTAAGGGGAGGCTGTGCCTCCCCAGACAGCCAGGCATGGCCCAGCCCCTGCCTCCTATCTGACCCCCCTGCTTCTCGTCCCCTGACAGCCCCCCTGGGACTCCTGCCCCATCCAACCCCTCCTCTCATTCCTGATGCCCCCTCCGGGACCCCTGCCCCATCCATGCCCCCTGCTCCCTGTCCCCAGACCGCTCCTGGACTCCCCACCCCTGACTGCCCCCCACCGCCCCATCCAACCCTTCCTCTCCTTCCTGACTGCCCCCCGGGACCTCTGCCCCCCTTCAACTCCCGTTCCCTGTCCTCTGACTGCCCCAACCCCTATCCACACCCCTGCCGCCAACCACCACCCCAAACTCCCCTGCCCTCTATCCAACCCCTCCTGCTCACTGCCCCCTTACCATGCTGCCTGGAGCACCAGTGGCTGGCAACACAGAGCATCAGGAAAGGCAGCCGTCCCACCTGGCTGGAGCCAGCCATGCCACTGTGCAGCACAGAGCACTGGGTCAGGCCAGCTCTGCAGCTGTGCTGCCAGGCAAGAGCTAGCAGCCCCACCGCCCAGAGCATTGTCCCGGCAGCAAGGCAAGCTGAGACTGTGGGGAAGGGAGAACAGTAGGGTAGGGGCTGGGGGCTAGCCTCCCAGGCCAGGAGCTCAAGGCCAAGCAGGACAGTCCCACAGGCCGAATGTGGCCCACAGGCCATAGTTTGCTCACCTCTGTTGTAGCAGCTCTTCTGGGCAATTAAAGAGTGGGGCTGAGACACTCCAAATTATTACAAATGTTGTTAATTGTATTACAGTCAGTCCCAGGGGATCACAGCCCCACTGTGCTGAGTGCTGCACAAACATAGAACACAAAAATACCCAGCGGCCCCAGAGAGTTTGTGATCTAAATATAAAACAAGAGATCCAGGTGGATACAGACAGATAGGGGAGCCCATGGAAATTATTAGTATTGTTTTCTGGTGCTGGTAACATTCACATAGTGCTAGATGTTTCCATACTTCCAAAGATAGTCCCTGCCCTGAGGCGCTCACAGTCTCAGGACAGGTGGACAGGTAGACAGAGGTTAGGGCAGGGGAATAATACAAAGGGATTTTTTAAATACAAACCAACGGCATTCCCTGTAGGCAGCATGCCAGCCATCGGTTTTCAAAAAGGGACTGAAGAATGGACAGAGGTCTTCAGTACCAATGTTTTTTATTGGTTTCTGAGTGCAGCCACCAACACTTGCTGGTGACCATGCTGACAATGTTTCCTAAAATACTTAATTTACTTTAGGACAAACAAATAGATATACACATCTACATGTCCAAATCAGAGTCATTTATTTATGTTGGGTTTTATTGCAGACTTAATAAAAAAAATAACGTACCGTTGTCTCTATTTTTTACTGGATCTAAACAGAAGAGAAACACAAATGAGGTGCTTTGCAAGTACTTGTCTTTTTTTATTGCTGCTTTTGCTTTTTTGGTTGCATTTTTTTTAGACTTGCTAGCTAGTAAGTCTACTCCTGTGAAAAGTGATATTTGTATGTTTGTTAATATCACTTTTCAAAGCAGCAGACTTGTTAGCTAGCTGAGAGGCAGTGAAAAGCGCTATGGACAAACATACAACTATCAGTTTTCACAGTAGACTTACTCAGTCCTGTCTAGCTGGGGGAGAACTTGAGCCTTGGATGGGGAGGTGGGTAAGCAGGCAGCATGGGTGATGAGCAGAGTGGTGAGCCTGGGGGAGGTAGCGGGGGCCAGGGGAAATGAGCCTGGGGGAGGTGAACCCGGTGCTGCAGGACAGAGCCCGCTAGGCCTTGTGAACGAGGGAAGTGCTGCCCGCTGCTACGCAGCCAAAGCCCCACAATCAGAGCCTCTGGCTGGAGCCAGCCACTGTACTGCCAGAGCCTGCCATCTGCCACCCCAGGGCTAAAGCCAAATTCCTGAGCCCCCTGGGAAGGTGGGGAACTCACACCAGCTATCTCCTCCTCCAGCATTTGTGGCTCCAGAGGGGGGCAGGGCCCAACCCCAGTGGAGGGCTACTGAGGTTCAGGTAACAGGCTCCCTGCCTGGAGCTGAAGCCCTTGGGCTTCAGCTTTGCCCCTCCACTCACCTGGAACAGTGGGGCTCAGGCTTCAGTCCCCCATCCTGGGGTTGTGTAGCAATTTTTATTAGAAGGGGAGAATAGTACAATGAAGTTTGAGATCCCCTGCACTGATAACATATTGCTGGTGTGAATTTGGCACCACACATGAGAAAGTTGTGATGGTGAAAGCTCAACTGTTTCTTTACAGAGGGACACAGTGTATCTCAGGTGTTTATAATAACTGGCCACAAAGGCCAACAGATGGAACTTTAGCTATTTCCATATGTGTCCACTAGGGGGCAGCACACATTTATGGAGATTTCTTCAGATTGTGAAAGCAAGCAGTGAGTTTGCCTCTGAATCCAGTTGCACAGCAGCATGGCTATGAATAGGAATGCAATGAATATGTTCGGGGCCTTACAGGCCAAACTGCAGTTCCATATGTCACCCACCTGGAACCAGAACGGTGCCCTTGGCTCGCCCAAATCCTGGCCTCAGGCTTACTCCAAGCTTTACGAACCTCATGAAATTCACAGGGAACCTGGCATGAGATTCAGATTGGTTATCAAACTCCTAAAATGAGGCCATTTCACCTGCTCTGGAATGTCATTAAAAGTATTTTGAACAGCCTCCAAGCCACTGGCTAATGACAGTGTGGAGATGAGATGCCAACCACCCTCTCGCCAATGTGGAAGGCGTCATGGAGGGATTTGTCCCAGTCAGATCCATTTTTCAGCTTTCAGATTGTCACAATGCTCAGGCTCCACTTTCTGCTCAAGCCAACACAGGCCCCATTCATTTCCTCAGGACTCTCATTCTGCAACTGTCTGGTTTTGCTTAGAATTACTGGAACAGCTCAGATCTTGTGGAGAAGGGTGTGGTATAGGCACCGAGATAGGTTAGAGTGATGCTCGTTACACTTGGCTTCCAGTAAGTGCATCTGAAAATGGGGACAGGCAACCATATGTAGCTGGCACAGGGCCCATGTAACATAAAGACAATTGGTTGTGCCGATTCACATGAACAAGAAACCCCTTTGTTCCCGTAAGAACCAGAGGCAGAGGTGACACAACAAGAGTCCAGTTTTCAACGCGATGGTTCTAGACAGTGCTGCATGGGCAACACATTGCTCATTTTTGTGAACAGATTTTTGTGTGGGTGTGTGCTATAGCAGGGCCATCGCTAGATCCAAATATCACAGCTTGGCCCTGCTCTGTAAAAATAGATCTCCGTTGGAATATCAGAGCTGGAACCTTTTCCAGCTCCAAGGCCATGTGAGCGCTGGAACCACACCCTGACTGGCTGGCCCATCCAGGCACATGCAATCCTTTCAGACCCTGCAGGCCACAAGGCCAGAGTTTCACAATAGTTTGTAGTGTAGACCATCTGAGATACTTTTCAGCAGCTCTACTGGATCCAATGCCACCCTTCGAAATGGACTGTCTAAGGCATGGGCACAAGAGCTCTGTGTCCTTGACACCCATTTTCCTTGCTCTGTGGTTTTCATCATAACTGGTAATGCTTTGCCGCATCCCAATGTATGTTTGGACAGGAAAAATTCTTAATCAAAGGGGTGTTAGTTATCTTTACAAGAAAAGAAACAGGCTGGCATAGGTGAGTTGTTGCAATCATGCTGTGTATCACTTAGCCACTGTCTAACCATCCATTAACTTTTCCCTTTGATCTGACTCCCATTCACAGGAAACTAACTTGTTTTCCAGAGGATCTGCTCGGAGCCAGTCTTCTGACAAGCATGTTCTCTTGGATGCTTCAGGGAATGGCTGCTTGCCAAGGCTCCCTTAAGGGGTGCCTTGAACTTAAACTTTGTCTGACACCTTCTGGGATCTCCACTTTGATCCATGTTTATCAAGGAACAATCCTTTCCTCTTTAATATCTTTTAGAGCCACTGTCATCCAGGCTCCCCAGTGCACTCCTGACTGCTGTATTTCTTAGGAATGCCAGAATCCTGGGAACATACTGCAGACTCACCTTTATCCTGCTTTCAATTCCCAACACAGAGCACCTCAGCTTGTCCCTTCAGATCATTCCATGACATCACATAGAGAGGGAGACCAACCACAGTGCCTACCCCTGGTACTTCATGCGTCTGACGAAGTGGGTATTCACCCACGAAAGCTCATGTTCCAATATGTCTGTTGGTCTATAAGGTGCCACAGGACTCTGTTGCTTTTTACAAATCCAGACTAACACGGCTACCCTCTGATACCTAGTACCGCTTGACTGTCTAGCTGCATTTTAATGGAGCTAAGGGGAACCGGCCCGAACAGATCCTGTCTGCCCTGTTCAATAGAGGGGAAGTGCTAACTCGGGCTGCAACCACTTGCTGTCCACTACTGAGCTCCCAACGCCTTTGAGCCACAGTCCTTGCAGCTAATATCTGTTAATATGCACCAGTTTAAATCTGACAGGGTGAGTTATGAGCACTGATTAATATTAGTGCAGTTCATCTCAAAGCACTTTGTAATCAAACATGCAAAGTGCTGGTGACTGACTCTGCTCAACTCCCAGGAACAGGAGAGCACTGGAAACTGACACGACTGTGTAATCCATTCAATTAATAAAATACACTTCTAGGTTCCTACGATCTCCTTCCTCCAAAGCAGTGTTCATTCCTGAACAACAGACAGTTGACGGTGAGATTTAAACAGAGGAAGATGTATTCCATTTATTTCTCCGCTTTATTTTTATGCCCTATAGTGCAGATTTGGATGCTAAATTAATAATAATACAGGATTTAAGGCTTGATCCTGCGCCCATTCAAGTCAAATGAAAATACCTCATTGATTGTAATGGAGCAGGATCAAACCCTTCATTTTCTGGTCTGCTGCTGAGGTGTCCCTATCTATGGCTTTTTGGTCTCTGAATTTTAAAAAATGATCTCTAGAATGCAGGAAATTTCATATTAACAAAAGTAACACACACGGCCACAATTATTTATGGAAATATGAGGCTGGCAAAATAAAAAAAATGAATAAAAGCAAAACTGAGTATTGCCAACCCCAAGCATTCAACAAGCCCCCCAAAATCATGAGATTGGTTTAAAATAATCAGATTTTAAGAAGAATACATTTGGGGCTCTTTTAATTTTTGTTTTTGGAGGCTTTAGGATTCCTGTTTTCAGATGTTCATCTGCAACCCTTGGGGGGAATTATTTTGGGGAAAATGTTAATTTTCCTGTTTTTGAATGACACCTGAGATTCTTGTGTAAATAACATGACTCCAAGAGCTGAGGCTTTCAGATGAACACCAAATATTGTGAGTATTGGCAACCCTGAAAACCCATCATATTTATGAGCACAACTGTATTGTCCATCTGATGCAAGTTCATAAAATAAAGTTTTAATTTTTTTGAGAGGAAACAAAACCTTGAGAGTCTCCGTTATTCAGCTCTGCTGAGGCATGAAGATGCAATGCCACATTCAGGAGGGATTTTCTATCTCCAAGTCTAAAATACCAGGATATATGGAATCACTAAGGTGTATTTATCTAAGCTTTGTACAGCCCTCCTCACAAGTATCTGAGATCTTGGAACTAATTAACTGCATTCCATATTATTCTCAGTATTTGCTTACAATTCTGCTTTTCAGAATGTATTTTTGCAAACTGAACTAGATCCAGTGGGTTATTCCAGTTCAGTATAATTAGCTTCATAGTTATTGCTAATGGTATGCTATTTGTCTTTTGCACTCACTAGTGTTTGGTAAACATTTTAGGGATGGAGTCCTGTTCCTCGATCTCCCGGGGTGGTGTTCATTCCTATATCATCCATGCACTACACTTATTTCTCTGTCTCCAGTGCTAGAAGGTACAGAAGTGGTGATCTTTTCAAAAGGAGGAGCAACTCAAGTGAAAGTATGACCCTGCCCACTACGGAGAGCCTTGGGGAGGAGGCCAGAGAGAAAACCAGGATAGGATGAGTGGAATGAGTGGATATGAGCTTAGAGCAGAGGTGGGCAAACTACGGCCTGTGGACCACATCCAGCCCATGGGACTGTCCTGCCTAGCCCTGAGCTCCCAGCCGGGAGCTCCCCAGCTATCTCCCACACCCACAACCTCAGTGCCCCACGCCACCAGCGCTCTGGCCTGCAGCTCCTGCTGGGCAGCATAGGAGACATGGTTGGCTCTAGGCAGGCAGCAGGGCTACGAGCTCCTGCTGCTCTGAGCAGCATGGTAAGGGGGTGAGGGGGATAAGGGGCAGGGGGTCCTAAGGGGCAGTCAGGGAACAGGGAGCAGGGGACAGTTGGATAGGATGGAGGTTCTGTAGGGAGGCGGTCCGGGGACGGGGAACAGGGGCGGTTGGATAGGTGTGGGAATCCCAGGAGGGGGGCTGTCAGGGGATGGGGCTGTGGATAGGGGTTGGGGCAGTCAGGGGATGGGGGGGGTTAGATAGGGGGTGTGATCCAGGGGGGCAGTTAGGGGTGGGGGTCCCAGGAGGGGGCGATTAGGGGAAAAGGAGCAGGGGGGGCTGGATGGATCAGCGGTTCTGAGAGAAACAGTCAGGGGATGGGAAGTGGGCGGGGGCGGATAGAGGGCAGGGGCCTGGCTGTTTGCGGAGGCACAGCCTTCCCTACCCAGCCCTCCATACAGTTTTGCAATGTGGCCCTGGCCAAAAAGTTTGCCCACCCCTTGCTTAGAGGATGATCTGGAGCCAGGCCAGGGAGAGTTTGAATTCCAGGTGGTTCCATAAGCATCTTTCTCAGAAAAACCCACATCCTTACCTTCGACACACACATGCAGTGAGAGAGGCAGAGGCAGCTGTGAGAAATTCCCCTCTTCTCTGGAAAGAACTGGCACACGGCCATGACACTTGGCTGGCGTAAGCAGGACATGGATGAGATGCAGCCAGCCTCATAGTGAAATTGGGTTAGAGGGGGAAGGGTGAGCACTGGGCTGGATGCAGCTGTTCCCAGTGTGCCTGGAAATGTGAGTAGGGAGCCGGAGCCATTTGGGGAGAAGGAGGTTGAGTCTGGAGATCCCTTGTAATGCCATCTTTTGGAGAAGGTGATTGAGATACTTAATAAAATGTTAACTCTGCTGACAAAGCCTGCAGCTCTGAGATCTTTCAAAACACGATTAGGTGACATGGCAACCCCAGACAATTGGCCTTATTCCTTGGATATGCTGAAGTCCTTTACCCTGTTACAGCATTGTAGGGAAGCCTTAGTCTAAGAGGATGAGAAGGATCTAGAGAGAGAACACTGCTTAATTCAGAATCTTCCCTCGTGGATTTTAGTTGGAGCATCAGGTGACCCTAACAGGTGACTTCTGCTCAGTGCCCCAGAGGAAAGCAAAAAAGCCCCTCCCCCAGCCCCAGGAAAACTCAGCCATAGTACCCAGTTTAACCTGTGTAAGTGATCAGTGACCACTGCAGTTACACACCTAGGAACATAAGATTTCCTGTACCCTATCAGACCATTTGTCCTTCAGGTCTCCTATCCTGCCTGTGAGTTAGCCAATACCTAAGGCTTCAGCAGTTGAAGAAAAACCTATAATGTACTTGGCCCATTGTGTGTGGGGTTGGGGCAAAGGAGGTCCTTCCTGATTCCACGTGTGACCAGCTGATGCCCTAAAGCATGAGATCTGATCATCCTTATTATCTTCCCATGCAGAGCTGCAAATGTAATCCACACCATGGGCAAGAGGTGGTGGTTCATCTTCTCTTCTTAACATGGAAGTGAGGCAGATTCACGAGGTCTTGTTCATCTGGCCAGTTGCTTCCATTCTCCTGATGTGAGGTCACACTCTCTGGATGTTAAGCCACCGCATGGCATGGAAGCAAAGGCAGCAGGAGGGTGAGGAAGGGTCCATCTCTCCATAGCTCAATAGCAAGGCCGACTCATTGATACTACCCATGCAGTCTAATAGGGTTTGTTTGTAATCTTCATTCTGCTGCAGATCATCATCCACAAGTGCCAGCTTCCAAGTTTCCCCAGGGGGTGCTCAACCCTCACTCTGCCTCAGGTCCCGCCTCCACTCCACCCTTTCCCCAAACCCCCACCCCTGCCCTGCCTCTTCCTGTCCTTGTTCTGCACCAGGCACTGCCCCCATTGATTCCAGCTCTTCCCCAGCTGTTTCGTGGCGCAAGCACTGGGAGCTAGGGGGGAAAGCGGGCACGTGGCACACTCAGGGGAGGAGGCAGAGGCGGAGATGAGCTGGGAAGGAGAGCTGCTGGTGGGTGCTGAGCACCCACCATTTTTTCCCCGTGGGTGCTGCAGCTCTGGAGCACCCATGGAATCGACACCTATGACTGGAAGGGAAGGGGAGGAGTTGATCGGCAGGACCACTGGTGGGCGGGAGGGAGGAAGGGGAGTTTGGCTACCGGTGGGTGCTAAGCACCCACTAATTTTTTTCTGTGAGTGCTCCAGTCCTGGAGTACCCATGGAGTTGGCACCTATGTCATAGAACCATAGGACTAGAAGGGACCTCGAGAGGTCATCTAGTCCAGTTCCCTGCACTCAAGGCAGGACTAAGTATAAGTCGTCATAATCATAATGACAGATCCCAAAGGGACATAGCCTCCTTGCAGATCGAGTGCTACCTGGGTTGATCTTTAGCAAGGTGATAGTCTCATTGGATGTTCAGTTTATGACATCTTCTGATATCCCCCCCTTCTCCAAGCAAATTTTAAAAAGCAGGCAATACTGTACCAAGTTCTGGGGCACCTCTTTAGAGTACTCTGTTGCCCATAGGTACGTTTTCTCTCTCAGTGACAGACCTCACTTTCACAAGACACTTCCTTCTGCTTCCACCTAATACAGAAGCGTGCTGTGTACACAGCACATTCATGTCCCATGAACAAACCCTTAGGTGACAGATCTGGTTGAAATTTTTCCTACAAAAAGGCTTGGTGTGGTTTTCTGTTTGGTTTTGTTGTTATTGTTTGATAAATGGCTTTTTTTTTAAATGACTTTTTTGTGAAAAATGTTTGATATTTTTTAACCTTTTAATTTTTTTAGATACAAATCAGAAATGAAAATATTTAGACTGTTAGTTATTTTTTTCCATTTTTTGGAGATTTTCGATTTTCATTTCCCTGCCCCCCATCTTTTCCTTTTTTCCTCTTCTCTTGTTTTTCCTTTTCCCTTCTTTTTTTTGTCATTTTTCTTTTGACTTTTTCCTTTTAAAAATGACTGAACTATTTTCTTTTCCCGTCTTTTTTGAAAATGGAAAATTTTAAAAAATGGGGGAAATATTGGAAAAAGAAGAAAAGAAAAGAAAAATTGATCCATTTCAAAACTTGCAAAAAGAAAACAATTTCAAAATATTTCACCATTTTTCTTCCCTTTTCAACAAGCACTGTTCAGTCCAACCTCATTCCTCCCCTACATGCAACACGCCCTGCACCTAACCTGTGTGCATATGCCAATCTTGAACATTTTCTAGTTTTGCTGGAGGCAGTGGGGGAGGCAGTGGAGAGGAGTGGGTGGCAGGTGGGGAGGGGCCTCGAGGGAAGAGGCAGAGCGGGGGTGGGAAGAGGCAGAGTGGGGGCAAGGCCTCAGGGTGGAGCAGGAGTGGCAAGGCCACAGTCCAGGCACTAGTGGCCCTCCCACTTCTCAGGATCTTCTGCCAGCAGCGCTCCCAAGGTGGCAGACTGGCAGGCCTCCAAAGGGAGGTGTGCTGCAGCTGGCATTTCTTGCCCTGTTTGGGGAGGCTTAGCCTCCCCAAGCCTCTTATACCAACTGCCCATGTTTGTAAGTAAAAAATTACTCTTGCTGTTAATTTCTTGTAATATCATCCATTGGTACATCTTTTCCCGTAACCTTGTGGCATAGGGTTATTCCTTGGTCCTTATTTATGTCAAGCGTTTCTTAAGCCTATGGCCTAGTATGGCTAAGCCAGAGGTGAAAGTAATAATAAATTCTTACCGGTATGGGGTGGCTCTAGCCCCTAGAAGGGGTGGGCCCTCAGGCGGAGCTGCTGGGTCACCTTCCCCCAGCCAGCCCATCCACGCCACCTGGCCCCCACCACCCGGGGTTGCGGTAGCGATTTTAAAAGGCCTGGGGCTCTTTAAATCGCCAGCCCCGGGGCAGCTGACCTTTGGCCCCGCCCTGTTAGTGGCCTGGGAGAGGCAAAAGGGGCAATGACATTAAAGTGCTGCTGCAGCACTTTAACATCTTTGCCCCTTTTTGCTTCCCCTGTCGGCGGCCCTGCCAGTAGGGGCAGGGCCGCCAACAGGGAGGGGAACTGGGGAAGGGGCAGCTTTAAGCAGGGACCTTTGCTGCAGCAGCGCTTTAACATTGGCTGCGTACGGGCCGGTACTGGCTTCTTACCGGTACTGGCTTCATACCGGCCCATTTTCACCTCTGTACTAAGCTAAAATCTTAGAGGCCTCAGCCTGTAGGCCTTGCATTTCAGCACAGCTTACTGACATACCTAATACATAATTATCCTTTCTAACTACTGATCAGTCTTATACTTCTATAAGCCTATAATTTAAATCTAGTTAGCATACAATGATTATACATGGCATAACATGTTAGTTAACCATAACATCACACACTAAATGACCAATAAACTAAAATCATTGGCTACCAGGTGGTTACAGTGGCCCCAAGGAACTGAGCTGGGACATTGAGCAATCTGGGGCTCAGTCAATTGCAAATTTCCCAGTCTGAAGGTCAATATGTTTATGTGCATATGACTACAGCAGTGTGCGCATCGCACGTGTGATAGCTGCCTTTTTGGCCAGCACACCAGGGATTGAATTAGGGGCCTCCCACGCGAAAGATCACAAGTAGCTGCAGCTTAGCTAAAGAGCCATTGCTACCCAGCTGGCATTGTAAGAGACTCAGATCCTCTGTGCACCTGGCGCCACAGGAAACCTACAACACACTTTCACCCTGTGGGTTGCATGTGTTAGTCCATGCAGATGTTCATGCCTGTGTGGGTATCTACCTGTATGTGTGTCTGTGCATGTGTGTGTACATCTGGATCTCTGTGTGTGTGCACACATGCACGTGTGTGGATGGCTAGATCTGAGCAGGTATGTGCATGTGGGGGCTGCATGTGTGTATGCACATGCATGTATTTCTATGTGCACTCACCTGTGTGTATGTGTTTGTATGTACATGCCTGTGGCTGTGCAAGTGCGCACACTCAAACTGACCTTCGCTTTTAAAAAAAAGATTCTGTTGCTACTCCTTCGGACACCAAAATTCTTTCTTGATCTTCTCCAACTATCTCCCTATCAGCCTGCTAAGCCAGTTTGGCAGAAAGCTGTCACTAGACAAACAACAGGGACAGCAAAGGACTGAATTCCATCTCTCCCCTCATTTCCAGCTCAAGATAGGATTAATGTTACAACCTGTCTGCAAGCCCTTGACTGGGGATTATGTCAAACAACAAACACTCACCAGCACTTTCTTGAAAGCTTCTCTTCATGCTGGTGACTGGCTGGCCCCAGCTCTCCACAATGCTGACCTCTCCTCCTTTTTTTCTAGGCAGACGCTTTCCTCACCTGCTTTCCCAAGCCAGACTTTCTGCCTCATTCTGGCAAGAGATGGGGCTTCCATTTCCCTTCTATCCTCACTATTGTCTTCTTGTATTCCCCCCGGTCTGCAGCAAACTATCACCACTGCAGCCAAAAGATGGACCCCTGCATTTAGCTGCTGCTGTTGCACATATAACCTGGCAGGTCTGTGAAGCCAAGATGCATGCCCGTAACCCAGGGATCTTTCATGTCCAGTATAGCAGAGCAGACCAATAAACTGCATGCCACTCATTTTCTCTCCAGTGCTACAAAAGAACCAGGGGGATGAATCAACTCAGCTGGGCTTAGAATCTGCCTCTAGGGAGCATAAATATTTTAAATCTTGCTATGAATTCTTTGGTAACAGCATAAACCTCAATGCCACTTAAAGTGTCCTCTAATCAGGGAAACTTTCTCTGATGAAGTGCAGACTTTTCCTCATTCCTCTAGGGAACTGTTCATTCTCTCAACCAGACACTCTCATCTCCTCGTATGTTCACCCCCCCCCCACAAGACAAGTGGCAGACACTTCTCTTTAACACTTTCTTTTCCCCACTTCCCCCTTGTCCAATCTAACCCAGGTGTCACAAGAACAGTGGTTGTATGGAACAGCTGGTTACTTCTTCACGTGGCCTTGTGTCAATCTAATGGGGGTTCTCCTGACAGCAAAAGGTGGGTATTCACAGAGCCCAGGTTAAATTACCGAAGTCCTGTCCAGCATGCACGGGACTCTGTGAAAAACCTGGCCTGCGTTCTCTAGGAGCTGGGCTTTTCTTTGGTTGTTTAGAGACCTTGGTTAGATATCTGGAGGGGAGGCCCCCAGAATGTTAAAACCTTTCACAATTCTCATTCCTTAAGGCACTTTAAAGGTGACTTACTGAGGATTTGTTCAAAAATTTAGTTTGTGCCCATGTATGCTCTTTTTGATGCATAAAGAGGTCCTGAAAGATTGGGACCCCATGCACCTCCATCCCCACGGTTTTTCCCCCGTTTGTTTTTTAACATGAAAGTATGAAGAAGGTCAAGTATAGTCATCCCAGTAGCTGGCGTTCTCAGAAATGTACATCGTGAGTTTTCATAGACCCTAACTGAGTGGAAGGGAAGGGGCTTATGAATCTTAAACAAAGATATCCTTTGTCTCAAATGCTCCTTGGCCTTCTCCCCTCTCAGTGAACCGGCTTTTGCTCCCCCAGTGATCCCACAAAGACTTCCACATATACTTAACTTTATGCACTTTACATACTACTCATCACGTGCAAAGTTAAGCATGTGCAGGATCAATGCCCAAGTGTGATATCATAATCCTACTAGTTCTCTAGTAATTCATAGAGTCATAAGAACATAAGAATGGCCATACTGGGTCAGACCAAAGGTCCCTCTAGCCCAGTATCCTGTCTTCTGACAGTGGCCAGTGCCAGGTGCCCCAGAGGGAATAAACAGAACAGATAATCAAGTGATCCATCCCCTATTGCCCATTCCCAGCTTCTGGCATCTAGACTTTATGGACCATAAAGAAACAGAGCAGGAGGCAATCCAGTTTGGTGGGGGTTTTCTTTCTTTCCCCACCCCTCTTTTTTCAGGGCAGGATTATGTGAAGACATTTGTTAAAAACCCCTTCTCTCCTTTCCAGTCAGAGTATTTTCTTTGGGATACCGGATAGTCATTAAAACAACAGTTCATCAGTCAGTAATATTCACATTTATGTACTTATTCATCCATCCTTTCTAAAATTCAGAGATCTCATAGGAGTGAGTCACCTGTCCACTCCAATAGACTAGAATAATGGAAACACTTTAGTGCATGTATTTTCAGTATAACCACATTCCAGTACAATCAGAGAATCAAAGAGACACCTCCTGCTCCCATCCCAACCCAGGAACAGGTTTGGCTAGAAACAGGTTCTTCTCATGTGTTGCACACCCCACCAATCAAAACCACTTCCCCAAGCACTCAGGGCCCTTTAAAGACAGGCTGAGCTACAGGGGGGCTTGCTTAGCTTTACAGGTGTGGTTGAGTTTCTGTGGGATAGCAGCACAGTAAAGAAGGTGAGTTAATTGCTGTATTCCTTTTAATGAGGTATTCAAGCTACTGCTGTATGACACAATAAATAAAGAGGCTTTCAGAGTTAATGGTTTATTTTAGTTCTCTAGCATTAGAAGTGAGTGGGTGTTTAGTAATTGGGTGGAATTAACTGCAAGAGCTTATTAAGTAGCTTTTCTTTTCTACCTGCAGGCTGCCTACTCTGTATTATCCCTTTAATTTGCTTCTTATATTAACATTTAAAAAAAAGGAGAGCTATGTGTTGCCAACATATCTGGGGGGCAGGAAGTAAGGGTCACAGCTAAAGTGTGAGCTTTACACTTACTCTTCTTCTGAAAGGGGGGAGGGAGGGGGAAGAGACCCTCTTCTTGTTTGGTTCCATAAAGCTAATGAGGGAGAGAAGAAAATAATTGTTCATCCCAACTTTATTTCCTAGGTGATTACTCTGGATAATTTAACAGGTACTGTAGTGTTCTGACAAGCATGCTTTCATAGCAAACAATTTCTCTCTAAAGGAGACTTAATTAGTAAGTTTGGTTGAGGCTTGTTTGGTGAGGCTGTTTCATCACTGTGGTCTGAAATAACTGGCTGGCTACTCTTCCTTTCCTAAATTTCTAATGTTTGAGTGCTGTTAAACAAGCTGCTGTTTCACTTCAGTGGTGGGTGAAATTATTGGAGGAGCTTGTTGTTTGTACGGTGGTTCAAAGACAGCAAAGTTCCTAAGGGCAAACCAACACTTGTAAAATGCTCAGCTCCTATAGAGTTTTTTTTAAACTAGGGGTAGCTGTGTTAGTCTGTATCCACAAAAACAACAAGGAGTCCATCCAGTGGCACCTTAAAGACAAACAGATTTATTTGGGCTTAAGCTTCTGTGGGCAAAAATCCCACTTCATCCACAATGTTTAAAGTATTCTATATGGTGGCTAAACTTTTATCCATAAGATCATCTCTCTCCCCCTTCATCTTTAGGTAATAGCTTAAATTTTGGAGACTAATTGTCAAGGTCCTCAAGGCTTTTTCCACTAAAATGTCATTTTGTTTCATGAAAACCTGTCTCCCCTACTATCAGCCCTCCAATTACCCTTTAGCAGCTGTTCAGAATGGGACTTTAGAGAGACTAGGGGGGCAAGGGTCTAATAAAAAATATTACAGCTTCTGTTGGTGACAGGGACAAGCTTTGAGCTTACACAGAGCTCTTCTTTGGGTCAAGAAGAGCTCTGTGTAAACTCATCTCTCACCAACAAAAGTTGGTCCAATGAAAGTTATTATCTCACCTACCTTGTCTCTCTAACATCCTGGGACCCACACAGCTGTACTGCTGCATACAAGAGTGGAACTCTTATTTTGAATGCATCAAGGAGGCAGAATGCAGTAACCCTCCATGGTTAGGCTGAGAAATGGCTTTAAGGGACACACCCTGGTATTTGGTATCTCATTATCCTCACACGAGTGAAAACATTTTTCTAAGGCTGGAAGGGAAATGCTCTGTAATCTGGGCTTTGTTAATCAGAGAAATGGCAGGTGTGGTCCTTGCACCTCTCAGATGAATCAGGTTAAAGGCGGCAGGTTAGTGCTGGGTGGGTCAACCAAATCTTTCTGCTGCTGTCAGGCTTGGTTGGTTTGTTGTTCATGAATGACTCTGAATGTCACTGCTGACGCATTTGGAATGGGCATGTTGGATTGAATGATGGGTAAACCCTACATGAGATTGCTCAGTAAAATGACCGGGTCCCTTGTCTCTAGCCTCTTACTGCACTCATTAAGAATGTGATACATAAGCAGCTCCATGAAAGTGGAAGGGAGGGGGTGTGAGGAGAGAACTGGTAGTGCATTCGCCTAGTGGCTATTCTGACGGGAGCACTAATGTGGTGGGCAAGTTGGAGGTGGGGCAACAAGAAAAGATGTGACACCACCACCACCCACACTTAAGTGGCGGTGCCTGCAGAATGAAAGTCTTGTGTCTTGCAGAAGATAAGGCTATATGCCCAATTTATTCTATAGTTGTCAGTATTGGTGTTCAGCGAGAGTTACCTGGAGTGCTGAGCACACACGCCCTTCCCCATAAACTGGACAGTGAAATGGATAATAGATCAGGTTGTCAACTTCCAGCACAGGAGTTAAGTATAATGAAGGGCTAAAAACTGTCTTGAGCTGGACTTGCTGAAGCTGCTGCTGGATGAGAGATGTGGCTGATAGTTCCTCTGAAAATCTGGCTAGGTTTAGGCACCCAAAACACTAATGGGCTTAGTTCTCAGTGCATCCTTTCCACTTCCCCCACTTGCCTTATGGGTCTATCACAGCCTGTTGTTGTGTGTAGGGGGAGGGAGTATAGGCCAAACCCATTCCTAGTGCAGCTTATGGGGCACAGAAAGCACAGACCTGACCATAGTTTGCTGAAGAGCAGTGATGCTGCAACTCTTGAAGTCTAACTTACCTAGTCCTACATGCTCTAGGGAGAGAGAGGAACTAGGTCATAGCCACATTTTGGGAGTGGCTGGTGGGACAGCTGAGGGAAAACATAGGGTGCAATTATGGGGTGGGGACAGCAAAGGGGTTTCAAGTGATATTTACTGAACAGTTATACCTAGAACTGCAATACCCTTGATGTGGTTACTCTGAAATCTAGCAAGAGTTTATCATTTGACTCAACTGACAACCATGATTCCATTCAAGTTGAGGACCTAGATTTCCCCTGAGAGGGAGGAAACCCAACCTCTGGCTTTCCTTCTGTTTCATATACACCTAATACATGAAGCACTTGGGGTCCTAAGTGAAGCCCCATCTTTGCCCTGCCTTCAATTGGACTGGAGGCAACTTGCGTTGGTTGGAAACCAATACAAAAACTAGCTTTATATGAAAGACTTAACCCCTCCTCTGGACACCCTCGACTAAAGACGACAGACAGGAGGTGCTGGCATTCATCTCTTTGCCAGATATGGGAGGAGAAGGCCCTCCTACTATTCCAGATCAATGTAGATTTGAGGTCTTCCCTACACTTACACATGTGCAATTCAACCAAGACTAACATGTAGAGTTTTTTCTCTTGCCTCTGCAGGTGCATTAATGTAGCAAGGGCTGTGCTAGTTGCTCTCACTTGTAATTTGTCCCTGCTCTGAGGTGTTTAGAATGGGCTGATTTGGGATGTGTGAAGTCCCAGGGCATTCATAGCTCATCTGTTTCGAAGGAGAGGTTCTCTGGTTGCCCAGTAGGTCCAGATATTGTCATGGCACCCGGTATTGTTTTCAGTCTCAACTAGGCATTCTTCAAAGGTAGGGGAGTACTATTTCCCATCTGTCACATGGGGAAACTGAGGAAGTAACTTTCTTGATGTCACACCAGGAAATGGTGGTGGAGTTGGACATAGAACTCAGGGCTTTCTGACTCCTCCTGGTGTTCAATGCACTGCATAATGCTGCCCCATGTTACTGTTAGCATAATGCCTTCTAATAAAGGTTCTCTCCCTTCTTTGTCTCTCTGCATTTTCTCATTTTATTCAGTCTTTACACTCCTTGTAACTTCATGTTCCCTAGTAAAGGGCTGGTGCCTCTACCATGTTACTAGGAATCTGTCACTAAGCAGCTGGCACATGGGTGGTGATGACTATATACCTGCCCCAAAAGCAGGTATTTTGAAAGTTGAACCTTCCTTTCTGTGGAAGTCCTGGAGCTTCTCTTGGACACGTGTGCACACAGCAGTTGCAGGCTTGGGGCAGGCAGGATCTGGCCAATAGAGGAGGTTCTGAGAACATGCAGCATATCCAGAGTTTGCAGAAGCTATTTAGCTCATAGGAGGTGAGGGCGTGGCTGGGAGGACACATCCTAAGAAAGATTCCTCAAATAACTGGCTGGACTGCAATAACCTGGGGCTAGTTCCACATGAGGACTTAAGCACTTTACACCCACATTTAGACACCACTGAAATCCTCCACCCCCTTGCTCAGCTGCTGCCTAACTCTATTGGGCCTTTAGGACCCCAAGAGCCTGAATTTTCACCTTTAGAGTCTCCAAGTTGCCTACTTTTCTGCTAGAGAGTGCATCCAGCCACCTCAGACACAGCAGGATCCTCAAACCAGGCATTCCCCTGCAGACCTGACCCAGTGTCTGTGCTCAAAGCACCCTTAAACTCACCATGGCTGGTGGAGAGGAGGTGGCTTCTCTTAGAATCATTGGCCCTGTGGCTGGCGCACTCACCAGCAATATGGGAGACCCATGTTTAATTCCCTGCTCTGCCTAATGTAGAGCAGGGAATTAGACCAGCATTTCAAGTGGTTAGGGCACTCCCTATAGAGTTATTCTCTCTCCCGCTCCGGCCCAATATTTATTTCACACCCAGTGGGGCAGCTTCAACAGGAGAGATTGAGGGAGCCCAGAGCTCAGTGCTTAGAGCACTTACCTGAGACATGGAAGCCCCCAATTTGAACACTTTCCCTTTGGACAGAGCGGGGGACTTGAACTTGTCTCCCCCACATCCTGGGTGAGTGCTTTAATCACTGGGTTAAAGCTTTATAAGGGGGGAGCTGCTGCTACAAACTTTCCCTCCTCCCCTGCCTAGTTTCTTCCAAAAAGTGGCTTTGGCACGTGACTTCACATCTGACAATCCCTAGCAGAGGGAGGTGCTTCCCTCCCAGCCCTAGGCTGAGTGGCTAGCTTAGGTGGTTACCTACTCAGCCCTGCTGCTTTTGTGGATCCTTTCCTTAGGAGCCTCTCTCCATTGTATCCCTATCCATTGTACAGGAAGCCTGGGTACCTGCTCCAAGGCTTGTGGATTCCATTTGGTGGTAAGAGACCTAAACTTTCAGTGCTGCAACACTGAGAATTGCAACACTTAAGCCCTTATCTGGATCTAACTCCATGTCCAACCTATGCCCCAGAGCCGCCCTGACCCACAACAATCTGGTCCAGAAAAAGCCTCCTTTGAGCTTAGAACCATCTGTTTCCCATGAAGTGTGCAGAGCGCTGTTCAGGTTCTAGTCAGGATGATTTACTTCCCTTCCACTCTATCTCCTGCCAGGCAGCTGGCTAAGGAAAGGCTGTGTGAGGTCCTTTTAAAACTACACTGTCCTCAGAGCTTGAGGCTTCCTAAAAACTCCTCTTCTATCTTATGTACAAGTGCATACACCAGACAGTGGCTAAACCAAACTGTAGGAACAGTGTCTAATTTGAGGTTGGCAGGTTTGCAGCACTGTGCTTGGTTCGTGTAGACACCCAATTACATTACAGTAGGACTTACAAGTGAAGCGTCCATAGAGAAGTGGTAAAAATGCCCAAGGTCTGTCTATGCTAGCAACTCCACCAGTGCTGCAGCTGCATGGAATTCTGGTTGTCTTTTGCCATTTGTGTAAAAATAGCCTTAGAAAAGCTATTATAGAGGGAGGTAATGGAAGCTTAGGTAACTATCTTTCTATTATCAGGGGGTATCGGTGTTAGTCTGTATCCACAAAAACAACAAGGCACCTTAAAGACTAACAGATTTATTTGGGCATAAGCAGATGCAGAAGTGAGGGCTTTTTTACCCATGAAAGCTTACGCCCAAATAAATCTGTTAGTCTTTAAGGTGTCACCTGACTCCTCCTTTCTATTGGTGTCTCCATGCTTGGTCCACCAGAGAACTTCCTGTGACTTGTTGGTTGCCTCACTGCAGTTCAGTGGACCTAAGGAAACCTGTAGGAAGGGAGACCAGGGCTTAGTAAAGAGGAAGAGATCATCAGGTGTGCATTTCTTCTCAGCCCAGCTTTTCCTATGCAGGGTAACATTGCATCCCTCTAATATTTGACCGTATGGCTTTGTCTATACTAACATTACTAATATTTCCCTCTGGGGGTTAACAACAGTATGGGGAAACTCGAATAAGAAATTGCTAGTGTAGACATTCCAGGAGTGGACTTGTTATCTTATCAGCTTGTAATCTTTCCCCTGTCCCATTGGTATAGAAGCTGGTACGGATGAGGCCTAATTTAGGCTTCTGTTCTGTTGACAGCTCGGGTTTTGTGCAGCTCCCTACAATCACAGCTGTTTTTTTTTTTTTTCCCCACTCAGTCCCCCTTGAAGGAGGGGTTTTCATCACCTTCCCATCAGATAAAGAATCTGGACGTATCTTTTTCCAGGGTTCTTGACCTTGTGGACGATGCCTCCATGCAGCTCACTGGAGAGGAGTGAATTCCATGTGGAGTGCCTGGTACTAGAATGCAGAGTAGAGAACTTTTGAGAATGTAGCTGGAATGCTACTAAGCTAATATGCCACATTCCTGCTGCTGGTGACTCAACTTTCTCCCTCATGCCCTCCCTGTGAGGAGTGCTTTAGGGTAGCTTTAGTTCCCAACCTGGGTGTGTCTCACTTGAGGCCATGTCTACATCTAAAATTTTGCAGCGCTGGTTGTTACAGCTGTATTAGTACAGCTGTATAGGGCCAGCGCTGCAGAGTGGCCACACTTACAGCAACCAGCGCTGCAAGTGGTGTTAGATGTGGCCACACTGCAGCGCTGTTGGGCGGCTTCAAGGGGGGTTCCGGGACCGAGAGAGCAAACCGGGAAAGGAAACCAGCTTCGCCGCGGTTTGCTCTCTCGGTCCCGGAGCCAGCCAGCAAACCGCAGGGAAGGAGACCTGCTTGCTCGGGGTTCCGGGACCGAGAGAGCAAACCGGGAACGCCGCGGTTTGCTCTCTCGGTCCCGGAGCCAGCCAGCAAACCGCGGGGAAGGAGACCTGCTTGCTCGGGGTTCCGGGACCGAGAGAGCAAACCGGGAACGCCGCGGTTTGCTCTCTCGGTCCCGGAGCCAGCCAGCAAACCGCAGGGAAGGAGACCTGCTTGCTCGGGGTTCCGGGACCGAGAGAGCAAACCGGGAACGCCGCGGTTTGCTCTCTCGGTCCCGGAGCCAGCCAGCAAACCGCGGGGGAGGAGACCTGCTTGCTCGGGGTTCCGGGACCGGGAGAGCAAACCGGGAAAGGAAACCAGCTTCGCCGCGGTTTGCTCTCTCGGTCCCGGAACCCCGAGCAAGCAGGTCTCCTTCCCCGCGGTTTGCTGGCTGGCTCCGGGACCGAGAGAGCAAACCGCGGCGTTCCCGGTTTGCTCTCTCGGTCCCGGAACCCCGAGCAAGCAGGTCTCCTTCCCCGCGGTTTGCTGGCTGGCTCCGGGACCGAGAGAGCAAACCGGGAAAGGAAACCAGCTTGATTACCAGAGGCTTCCTCCTTCCACGGAGGTCAAGAAAAGCGCTGGTGACTGTCTACATTGCATTACCAGCGCTGGATCACCAGCGCTGGATCCTCTACACCCGAGACAAAACGGGAGTACGGCCAGCGCTGCAAACAGGGAGTTGCAGCGCTGGTGATGCCCTGCAGATGTGGACACTCTCAAAGTTGCAGCGCTGTAACTCCCTCACCAGCGCTGCAACTTTCTGATGTAGACAAGCCCTAAGACACTAGATCAGACTTGCTGCAGGTTATCTGCTGTGGAAACCAAAGGAAGCAGCACTGCTTCAGAGACAGAAGCCATAGCCTGAAGTACACAGTTGGAGAAGGAGCTTATGATCTCTCCAGTAGGTATGAATTGGGAAGAAAGAAGTCACCAGAATGTATATACTAGCTAGAGAGCAAAGCCCTAGACTAGACCGCTGTAATTTGCTAGTATGCGATTAGACCAGATACCTCTGACCTGGACCCAAAGCACTATAGGAAAATGAGCATGCTTGGTGTTTATGACAAAGCAGAAGTGGCCAACACAACTGTGGCTCACATAGTGCAATTATGGGGGAGAGGTTATAGGGTGAATAGCTGTCTGGGATGGAACAGACTTCTTCAGTGAAGACCTGTGTAGGGTCCATCCAACTCTTTAACTCTTATGCCTTGTCTTTCATGGTATACACAGGGACTGTAGCTGTGATGTAGCTGCATCAGTGGAATAATGCTTATGCTACAGGTTCGCACTGTGGTGCTGCCAGCTGGTGGGTAAAAATCCTAGTGTAGGCAAGGCCCCAACCATCTCCAGCAGCCCACACAATTATTGTTGATCTCCCTGCCGCTTGGATGACTGGGAGAGCTCAGACTATTAACAGGATAACTTTCCCCAGCACTGACACTTCCCTTCTGAAACTGGAAGCTGGGGAGAAGAGTGTATGTGGGGGCTTGTGGGGTTCTGTTTGGCTTTCCTCAGGGATAACATCCCATTTCTAGAATAAACCTGAGAGACTTGTGTGTCCTGAACACTTTTCTCCCCCCTCCAGGTTGCATGAGGAGCTGAAGATGGCAAAAGGTGATAATGGAGTGCGCTTTTTCCAAGCCCTACTAATTCTTGGCAATGTGATTATTGGGGTAAGCGATCTGAGGCTGTGAGGGTGGAGAGATAGTTTCTTTAGGGGCTCTTCACTCCTCCTCAGATGAACTGTAATAAAAGACACAGCCTAGCAATGGGGTCATTCTTCGTGTTACCACTTCAGTCTAAATAAAGTAAGTGCAAGGCTAGGTGAGAGGTCAAGGTCCAGGCTGAGTTGTGCAAGCAAATGAATTCAGTAAGGGATGGATGGGTGAGGGGTGTACCTGGCTTGGTAGGAAGTAGGGGCAGCAACAGCACATCTAGAAGAACAAGCTTTTGTGCCTTGAGTTCTAGAGGGAAGATCCCTGGTTCCTGAACTCCTCTTTCCAGCCCAGCTCCTTCCCACAGTGACAGGAAGGGTTATGTTAATGCCGTTCTTAAAGAATGCTCCAAAGCTTGTTTTAAGACAAGCCCAGCAGGTATGATCTGTGCTGGCCTGGGGAAGATAGGGCCCATGCTCAGTGGGTTTTATGTTTCCAATTTCCATGGGAGGACAGAACATGATGGATTGTGGCCTGTGGGGAGGGAGGGGGCTCACTGAGAAGTTTGTGCCTTGCATGTGGGGCAGGAGGAGGAATGTGATTAATAGAAGCTCTCCTTGGACATAGCTGTGGTACTGCTTTGGGCTCACCTGATGGGAGTCTGACTTCTGGTTCTCAGATGTGCGGCATTGCGCTGACAGCAGAGTGCATCTTCTTCGTGTCGGATCAGCAGACTCTGTACCCTCTGCTGGAAGCCACTAATAATGATGACATCTATGGTGCAGCCTGGATTGGCATCTTTGTTGGCTTTGCTCTCTTTAATCTATCTGTCCTGGGCATCTTTGGAGTCATTAAGTCAAACCGGACGATGCTGCTGGCGGTAAGTGGAGTAACATTAGTCCACAGGTTGTTAACAAACTGAGATCATGTCATCCCAATCTTCTGCCCCCTGTGCTCATGAGCTGTTGAACACAGCTAACTTCAAGATTTGGGTTGTAATTGCCCAGGCCTAAAGTGGCATTAAGGCCCAATGTGGCTAAAGGGCCACCCCCTTCCTCTTTGACACCTAGGACAGCCATATTGTCCACAACCAAAAGGAATCTGTAACAGGAAGAGGGACATGAGTGTGGGGACTATTTCCATGGTAACTAAGCCACAACTCAAACCCATGACTGCAGGTGACCAAGAGGACTGAACCTTGTTCCCTTAAGAACAAGTTGGCACTTGCTGCCTCAGCTTTGTTCTATTGAGGGGGAAAGTAATGCTGGGAAAAGGAGGGAAATGGCTCCTTATGATATGAACCCCCTACTGGGCTCAGTTCAGTTAATAACAGGCTTCCCTTCTGCCATTATCTGGGTTGGTTTGAGAGAGAGATTCTGAGGGAATAGGAATCGAAATGGTGGTCTTGCGGTGGGTTATGGTGCCTGTGTCCAGGTTTAGAGGAGGCAAACACTGCAGTGGAAGTACTGCAGCTGTATTAAAGTTGTCTGGGTTTTTAGACAATATAGTCTCACCATTCCTTGGGATACCTTAATATGGCAGCATGTGGCTACAGGTGAGGTACAAATGCCTTGATTGGTCTTTGACTCTCTAGCAGAATCCTGAACAACATATTTGACATGGTCATACAGTGTAAATTCCAATTGACCACTTAAGCTTGTGTTCTCATTATTTGCTGCTGAGTGGCATCAAATATTGATACCTCTACCTAGGCTACTGAACATCAAAGTAAGATTGAATCACTTCTGTGAGGAAACTTCACCTTCCACAATATCTATACAGCTGGGAGGTATCTTGGAGTTGCTGGACAAGCTGTGGACAATGCTAAAATGGTGTTCATATGCTTAGTCAACAGATCATTATGCAGCTTCTTATTTACTTCTTCAGATGCTCTATTAAAGAGGCAGAGTGGAGAAGTCTGATCTGTGCCTACACCATAAAGAGCAATCCAGAAATTCTGTGAAACAAATTTTAAGACTGTTAACATAACTAATTTTCTACACCTTGTAATGAACCTCAGACTTGCACTCTCAAGATATCAGTAGGACAAAGAATGTAGCTGCTTCCTAAGAAGGATAAGACACCACTATTGGTGATCAGAACAGTCGGAGTGCCATTAGGCAGAATACAAATAAAATGAGCATATGAACCCTTATGCTCCCAGGGAATAAGACAATCACTAACTAATGACAGAGCTTCCTTTAAATCCAGTTTATGGAATGTACCTGTTAACAACAGGGTAGAACTTGGATGAATGAGACTCTCGTGGTGGAGGAACTTAAATCTGAGTCTCAGGGTTGTTCAGGTAGGGTACGGGTGGAGGTTAATGCCCACAGGGTGGGATGGAGAAGGAACCTTGCTCCAAAAGACCTTGAATCTGATGTTGTAACACCACACTTTGAAATGCAGCATGTTGTGAGAATAGACCCAGGTTGGAGAGCTAACTGTACCTTCTGCTCTGCTTCTTTCCCAGTATATCATTCTGATGTTGGTCACATATGGATTTGAAGTGGCTTCTTGCATCACAGCAGCAACTCATCGAGATTTTGTGAGTGGTGTTTTCCCATGCATGTTCTCTCAAGAGTAGGATGGAGATGGGATGTATGAACATGTCCGCAAAATGCCAAAGCTCTAAGAATACAATGCAGCTAGGGCAGAGTAGAAACCTGGGGAGGGCTGGCTAGAGACTGGACAGTAATGGATACTACTGTACCACTGAAGAGAGGGCCTAGTCTCCTAGGGGCATGTATAATTCTATAACTTGGGGGTCAAGGAAAGAAGACTTTTGTTATGCAAGCTAAGTCTATCTAGTAACTGAGGCTACTGGATCATGACATGTTTTTCAGATGGACAATGCTATTGTAGGTGTTAATGATGGAAGACCTCTGGTCCTACCATTTGAGCATTACTAGTGTAGGGGAGAGATCCATGTAGGTTCTTACAGCTGTTGGAAAAAGTTGTGTGTGTAATACTTGGCTCCAAACAAACCTTCAGACACTAACAAACAGCTTCTTCCCTTGCCTCCTCCGAGGCAAACCCTTCTGAGGACGTGCTCAGCTGTCAGACTCTGGGAGCATCAGAAAACCCATAGATACCAGAGTCCTGTTCTCTAACTCCTAGCATCTCAGGTTGGAGAAGGAAGACTTCCAAACTAACCTGGTTGTCCAAAACTGTTTGCTGGTTCTCTACTCCTAATGAACAAGAAAACCTACTCAATTCAGAAAGGCATCTAATAACATGGGCACAAGCAAACAATATGCATTTTAATATGGCTAAATGTATCTATCTAGGAACAAAGAATATAGGCCATATGTACAGGATGGAGGACTCTAATCTGGGAAGCAGGGGCTCTGAGAAAGATTTGTCAGTAATGGTGGATAATCAGCAGGACATGAGCTCCAAGTGTGACTCTGGCTAAAAGGGCTAATGTGATCCTGGAGTGCATAAACAGGGGAATGGCAAGTAGGAGGGAGAGAGGTTCTTACCTCTGTATTTGGCATTGGTGCGACCACTGGAACTGTGCGCAGTTCTGGTGCCCACAATTCAAGAAGGATGTTTATAAATTGGAAAGAACTCTGAGAAGAACCAAGAGAATGATTTAAGGATTAGAAAACATGGCTTATAGTGATAGATTCAAGGATCTCAGTCTATTTAGCTTAACAAAGAAAAGGTTAAAGGATGACTTAATTATAGAATGTAATCATCTACATGGAGAACAAATATTTAATGGGCTCTTCAATCTAACAGAGAAGGTGTAACACAATCCAATGATGGGAAGTTAAAGCTAGACAATGGTTTTGTTTTTTTTTTTTTTCTAAAACATCTCTGGGAATAATTTTTTGGAAGTTCTCTGGCCTGTGTTATACAGGAGGTCAGACTAGATGATGATAGTGGTCCCTTCTGGCCTTGGACTCTATGAATCTAATAACATCATGTATGCTCTCTCTCATTTGCCCTGTAGTTCACACCCAATCTCTTCCTGAAGCAAATGTTGGAAAAGTATCAGAACCCAGAGCCAGCCAACAATGATGATAAGTGGAAGAGTGAAGGCGTCACCAGGACATGGGACCGCCTCATGCTACAGGTGACCAGTACTCAATATAACTAAAGATTACACAGCTCTGGAATTTCTCATTGTCAGCCTAGAATCTTTCAGTAATAAAAGAATGCTAGAATCTGGCTTGGAATCTTCAGATATGGCCCTGCCTAACCTCCAGCATCCCAGTGGTGCCAGTGCATCAAATGACACTCAGGCCCCTGAAATATCTGTCAAAATGTTACTTTTCCTATAAATCTGTTTATGCCTGGTGTGATGCAATCTAGTCACTGTTCTGGGGGTGGGAGGGTGGGGGAAGGAGAGAGAGAGAGAGAGAAAAGGGGGAACCACTGAGGACTAGATGTTAGCTCCTGTATAATGCTTGTAGCCTTGTGTTGCAGGGGATCTCAATTTTCTTTCTTTCTTCTCCCAAATCCAGAATCAGTGCTGTGGGGTGAATGGCCCCTCTGACTGGCAGAACTACATGTCTGTGTTCAGAAGCAGGAATAGTGACTCAGAGTTCCCCTGGCCACGCCAGTGCTGTGTCATGGATGTCCAAGGAATTCCAATCAACTTGGATGGCTGCAAACTGGGCGTCTCTGGCTACTATAATAATAAGGCAAGAATCTCGCTCTGCTTTTACTGTCATTCTCATTGATTAGTGGGTTTATCTCAATGCTTCATTTGTAATGAAAAGAGGTGCCAGGGTTAAAGCAATTCTTCTACATTCATGTCTGATGCAGCAAGCCCAGAGGTGCTGGGGCTATGAACTGCCAAGCCGAGAAGTGCCAGGGCTCAGCCCTAGCACAAATTAAGCACTGGATTATCTCATGGGGATGGGGACAGCATGCCAACTGAAGCACAATGGGGATTGGAAGCCTATGATATACTAGGGGGACAGGATAGATCTGTTGGTTCCCAAAGTCTTTCTGAGGAGGAGAAACTTCTGTAGCTTCCTGTTCACATCACTGGCCCAAGACAGAGTAGTACAGGAGCATTCCTCCTATTTTGGACTTAAGTAGGGCCTTACCAAATTCACAGCCATAAAAGATGTCCCGGACCATGAAATCTGGTCTCCCCATGTGAAATGTGGTCTCTTGTGTGCTTTTACCCTATACTATACAGATTTCATGGGGGAGACCAGAGTATCTCAAATTGCAGGTTCTGACCCAAACGAGAATTGCAGGAAGGTCACAAGGTTATTTTACAGGGTCATGGTATGGCCACCCTTTCTTCTGCACTGACTTCAGAGCTGGGCAGGTGGAGAGTGGCAGTGCAGAAGTAAGGGTGGCCATACCATACCATACCATCCTTTCTTCTGCACTGCTGCTGGCAGTAGCGCTGCCTTCAGAGCTGGGATCCCAGCCAGCAGCTGCTGCTCTCTAGCTGCCCAGCTCTGAAGGCAATGCTGCTACCAGTAGCAGTGCAGAAGTAAGGGTAGCAATACCGCAAGCCCCCTTACAATAATCTTGCGGACTCCCCCTACTCCTTTTTGGGTCAGGACCCCTACAATTACAACACTGTTAAATTTCAGATTTAAATAGCTGAAATCATGAAATGTGCAATTTTTAAAATATTTGATCGTGAAATTGACCAAAATGGACCATGAATTTGGTAGGCCCCTAGACGCAGGAGACAATAGAGGGGTGCTGTCCCAGTGGAACTGGTACAAGATGCCAGCCAAGGACAATAGTACCCAAAGGAATTGCATTCTGAGGGTGTCTGGCTTCATGACCAAGAGGGTTGGTATAGTAGCCAGTGTTGGCTGAGCCCCAGTCATTTGTGACTAAATTCTCTTAACCTACCCCAAGGGCCCCATTCTAGGGTGGGAAGGGACAAAGCCATGTTGCTAGGGCACTATGTGGGAAGCTTTTGCCAATGCCTATGGCTTAAAAGGGACTGTTGGTTCTCTGATGCCTTTCCCAAATGCTAGCAACCTGCCACGGTGCAGTGCATGGTAAACTACCTTGCTCAGTTTTTTGGGAGCATGGTGGGCAGCCAGAATGGCAGTGTCCAGTCAGTGGAGCAGCCTGTTCCCAGGGAGAGACTGCTGACACATGTAAGATGCATGTTTGGAGGTGGGAGTTATAGGGAAGCTCAGGTGACCTTAGCTTCTAGCAGCTTAGCAGAGGGCTGTCGTTTCCAGCTATATTCCATCTGGTAAAACAGAAAGCTCATGTTCTGCTGATTTTTGGAGTGAAAGGCATAGTTAATACAGTAAGTTAGCCTGAAGTATTTGAGAGGGATCTGTTTCTGGAGGGAATATAAAGCCATAATCTGGATCTATTTCTTCTCTTGTGTCAGGGAGGCGACAGAGCCCCAGGGTGGGATGCCAACTGTGAGCTATCTCCTAAGACCAAGTCGAACATTCTGACCATGGTGGCTGCACTGCAACCAAAGCATGTTCTAGTTTACTTGTTAATGTCATGAACACTGAACTAGCTAGTTTGCTTGTGTTTCTTGGAGAATGAGAAC
Source organism: Gopherus evgoodei (assembly GCF_007399415.2). Taxonomy (NCBI): domain Eukaryota; kingdom Metazoa; phylum Chordata; order Testudines; family Testudinidae; genus Gopherus; species Gopherus evgoodei. Next base: position 209,246,888 of record NC_044322.1, read on the forward strand.
CCTACCTCTCTCCAAGAGAGATCTGAGCTTGTAACATAGTTGGTAAAAGCTCAAACTCTGGTCTTGACTTGCTTATTGGCTCTGCTCCCACAGGGTTGCTATGACATTATCTCTGGTCCAATGAACAGACATGCGTGGGGTGTTGCCTGGTTTGGCTTTGCCATTCTCTGCTGGACTGTGAGTACCTAATATCTGCTCTCTTTCCCCTTCCCTCCTCCCTCAACTCAACATGAGGTGAAATGGGGATTGGCACTAGTGAAAGGACTGATCCCAGGAGAACAAGTAGCTCCACATCAAACCGTGGGGCCATTCTGAGTTGGGAACGGGCTTGGGGGCAGGGTAAGGGATGTGGGCTACCTTGAAGGACAGTCTGCAGACTAAGCTGCTTTAGCTCTGTTCCTTTAAGGAAGGTTGTGTTCTGAAGATCACCAGTTCTGATCTGACCTCCACCTGCTGGAAATTAATAGCAACTGTGCCTAATCCCCGTAAGTGCACCCTGCTGATGTTCAGAATAAAATCTCTGTACTGTATAGCTAACTCGCTTTCTTTTAACTCTGCAAATCAAAAGCCTCTGTCAGTGGACTGATCCCATGGCCCACAAAGTGAAAGTAGTTAAGTGTGCTAATAAGTGTGAACACTCCCACCTTAGCCTAGTGGTAGGTGATGAATGTTGCCAAAAAAGTTTGCTGCTGTTAATGCAAACAGATGTTCACTTGGGTATTCACCACTCCTCTTATTTGCTCTTTGCCAACATTTGTGCAGCTCTCAAGTCTTGCTCACAGAAAAATGTCAATTACTCTTGCTGGAAGTGTTCATGTGCCCACTTCAAAGCTCTGGGCTTGTCATGAGAGCAGAAAAATACGTGACCTTGGAGTATTTGCTATTCATGATGAGAAATAGTAACCTAAGAAATAAATAGTCATGGCAAAAAGTTCAAGAGCAACCTCTAGACTGAAATCAATACATAGGCTGTGGAGCATAGTGCTTAACTGCAGAGTTGTTGGCTGCACATAGCTTGTCCTGGTCCAGCTCAGCTCTTGTATTGAAGAGTTGGCTCCTGTGTGAAGACTGTAACCTTCTGTGGCTACTGGGGGTGGATTTGGTGATGGAAATCCCTGACATGATCCACTGAAAGGCTGAAATGTCATCTGACAATGGGATTGTTGCGTGTTCTCTTTAAATCTGCTTTCTTCATTATCTAACGTCAGGTTTTTTTTTTGTTCTTCATAGTTCTGGGTTCTTATCTGCACTATGTTCTACTGGAGCAGAATTGAATACTGAGGATCCAGTGGCCTCCCAGCAACCCCTCTGAAGTGTTGGTGCATGAAACTGCATTCGTTCATCTGTACTATTCCTCTTGTGCTATGGAGGACCCCATTACCATCCCTCCCCCCACCCCACCCCCATCTCCCTGAAAACCAGACAGACTGATACGCTGAGCTGATCCTTCCAAGAAAGAACATGCCTTCCCTTAGCCTCGCTGGAGTTCTGTAGGTTTTACACCTATGAACTGACCCAAATCCTTCACTGTTCTGAAGACTTCTTGAGTCTGAGAGATGCTCTGATCATTCCGGAGATGGCCTTGAAAAGGGAAATGGCCCATAAATGTACTTGCTCCAGAAAACAATTTCTTTAAACTAGGGCTAATGTAAATGATATCAGAGCAAATTTGATGCACAAGGCTGTTGGTATATAGTATAAGTGAGAGATACTGTCACAACACCAGAGAGCCTTCCTCCCTGCAAGGAAGAGGAAACTTAAACCTGTAACTGCCAAGTTTATTTAATATTCATATTTAGTTCTGGCCTCTGTTAAAGATATCCATCTTCTAAGAAGAAGGCAGACTGTTTTCTATCCGCTGCCATACCTAACTTCTCAGTCTTAAAGGATAAAAGCAGGTTACTAGTCAACCCAAATCAAAGGCTAGTTTACTGCATCATAATATGCTTCCTACGTTTAAGCCTACCTCTGGTTTTTATCACTGATAAGCTATACGACACCCATCTCTGAAATGGTGCCAATGCATGCAATGTTTTGCCTCCTTAATGTGACTCAACAGTTTTCACAGCTCCTTGGAGATCTTGGAAAAATGCAGTTTTGTTCTCAGATGCGTTAACAGGACAAAATATTCCTCCTTTCCCATCCCCACCAGCCTACTCCACTTTCCACCTCCGGCTAACTCAGTGCATATAATTGAGCCCCCTTGATCAAGTAGAATAATTTGCTTTCAAGGACAACCATTAATTCTTACTCATATGTTCTTCTACAGCCTCACTGACCCTCAGTTCTGTCCTAGCATAAACAGTTAGGTCGAAGTAACTGTCTGCTTAAGTCAGGCTTAAATGGGTCCATTCTGGGTCTGGGGGTAATTCCTAATGAATGTTTTGTAAGTTACATGCATTATGTGACACATGCTTCTTGTACAGAATGTTTTATCTGTTTAAGTGTAGGGGGTCAGCTCTTAAGAACCTACCAGCTGCCCTGATTGTTCTAGTGTTTCTGTATATTCTCCAAATCTTTAATAAAAAAGCTGAGTTTCAAATTCTCATTGTCCAGGATTTTGAGTAAATGGAGGCTACACCAGCTGCCTCCAGACACCTGAATGTTGGGCAGTGCAGATCTGGGTTCAAAAAGTTGATGGCTCCAAACTTCTCACAGGTATTTTAGCTGCCACTGTCTGTGCATCTAGAATGTTGTGCTGTGGAAAAATCTGGCACTGAACAGACTTGCCAGTCTAATCACAAAGGGCTGTGGGCCAGAACTCTTGAATTAGAGGTGGGTCATTGCCCCCAAATGCCACCATGTGTCAGAGGTGGAAGATTGGGTGGGGGGAGGTTTGGGCAGGAGGGGGGGGAACCCAACAGAAGGCAGGCTGCCTTGGTGATGTGGTGGCTGCCTCCTTCAAGACTATATGGACTCTAAAGCACCACTACAAGCAGTGTTTAGTTCCAAATACTCTCCCATGGATGACTTGAGCAGATGGGTTGGTTCTCTTGCTTAGACCTCTCTTGAAGCTACAAGTTTAGTTTTAGGTATTACAAGACACATGGGAACCAGTGACTTCTGAGTCAGGGTAGCAATAGCGAAGAGTTGCAGCTTCTATGTCAATTTGGAGGCAAAACAACTATGGGGAGGAGGGAAGAGTAGAAATTGGGTGTAACATTTTTTATGTGAGCATGCACCCACATACAGTTTCTCCACTCTCTTCAAACACACTTCTGGTGTGACAGCCAGCTTTTCACCCACATGAATTAACACCTGCTTTTGTAAGATACCCACTTCAATGTGAGATTATGCTCTTACTTGGTTTTAGGCTGCCCCCAGGAGCAAGGCAGAGCCACAATGCCTGGATGATGGTCCGCACAGCCTCTTCTGTACTGAAGTCTCAGAAGAAGTGGCTCGCAAAAATGAAATAATCAAAACCATGGGATTAGATTGCTGAGTTGAGAGAATCTTCCCCCTGGCAACTTCTGCTTTAATAGCTGTTGGTGAGGGTGGGGCTATCCAGACAGTTAAATAAGACACCCTGAAACTAAGCTGACAAGTGAAAGAGAGCCGATGCCAGAGCCACCTTTTTTTGTAGGTGAAGGAGTGAAAACAGGGCTGCCTAATGCTGTCTCAATATTGCTTCCCCCAAGCACTTCAATTGTGAGGGGCTTAAACCATTATTTACAAATCTCAGGTGGGGGTTCTTTGCATTTTGCCTTTTGGGTTCCTGTGCCTCTGGGTTACTTGCTGGTTGTTTTAAACTTTCTCTACAAGCAGGAGGAACAGAGTATCAGAGGGGTAGCTGTGTTAGCCTGGATCTGTAAAAGCAGCAAAGAATCCTGTGGCACCTTATAGACTAACAGACGTTTTGGAGCATGAGCTTTCGTGGGTGAATACCCACTTCGTCAGATGCATGTAGTGGAAATTTCCAGGGGAAGGTGTGTGTATATATATGCAAGCAAGCTAGAGATAATGAGGTTAGTTCAATCAGGGAGGCTGAGGCCCTGTTCTAGCAGTTGAGCTGTGAAAACCACGGGAGGAGAAACTGGTTTTGTAGTTAGCAAGCCATTCACAGTTTTTGTTTAATCCTGAGCTGATGGTGTCATATTTGCAGATGAACTGAAGCTCAGCAGTTTCTCTTTGAAGTCTGGTCCTGAAGTTTTTTTGCTGCAGGATGGCCACCTTAAGGTCTGCTATAGTGTGGCCAGGGAGGTTGAAGTGTTCTCCTACAGGTTTTTGTATATTGCTGTTCCTAATATCTGATTTGTGTCTGTTTATTCTTTTCCGTAGAGACTGTCCAGTTTGGCCGATGTACATAGCAGAGGGGCATTGCTGGCATATGATGGCAGAACAGAAACTTTCTTTAATTCTTTTCAGATCTGATGGTCAAGTAATCACTTGATCCTGGTGCTATGGAGTTAAGAGAAACGCCAACTATCGTGAGTGGCAGCAGTGCTGTTGTATGGAAAGGCAATTTGAGCACCTCCACTGAGGTGGCAAGAGCAGAATGGAGTGATGGTAGAATGCTGTCAAGCCAGCTCAGAGGAATCCTGCACAGCTTTTTCTGGTTTTCCTGCTTTGAGGGGCCTCATTCCAATCTTTGCAGATCCCCACTGGGGTTGTGGGATTCCAAGAGGAGGTGAGGACGTTCAGAGCAGTAGAGACAAGGTAGCACAAGAGATAAGGAATGGTAGCAAACAGGTTCATGTGCTAATTAATAGATATCTAGGGACCCTCCTAGTTTCCACATTCTGGACTACAGCTTGGTGTAGGTCTTGCCTTATCTCTGAAACGGCCATAGTGCTTGGCTATGTAAATAAGTCATGCAGAACTGAGAAGGTGACAATAAAACTCTTGAAAGTACATCTGTCTCCTCACCACGCATGCACATGTGTTGTGTAATCTCCCTAGATGAAGGGCTCTGAGGCTCAAATCTTCATAACCATTTTTGCACAAAAATGCACATTTGTAACTTTCATGTCCAACTATCTATTGTAGATGCAGAGCAGCACCTTTTGCAGGGCCACCTCTTGTCACTTTCATCATACACCTCGAGAGATTTGCTATTTTTCTTGTATGCCTAGTTGTTGGCACTGTGAGAAGAAGCTGTTTTTTATTTATAACATTTCCATCTTTCATCATGGTAGAGAAGCTTGGGAAACATGGAGTGCCCTCAAGGCTTAACATCAGACACCAAATCTCCCTTACAGTTAGTGTGGGTTTATTTTATTTTATAAAATTATGGTTTTGTTCTATAACACTTGGCGTTGGCAACACTGAGAGCTCTCATTTCTCTGAGTCACATTGCAGTTTAGTTCTGCCTTTTTTGTTTCTGCTACGCTCCACATACATAGTCTGACGCACTGTCCCCCTGTCTAGTGCTGTCATTCTCCTGTAGCCTCACTCAGAAAAGTACCTTCATTCTTACACATGTTCTTGTCTCCTTGTGCAGGCGCCTGCACCCAGGCCTTCATTCACTCTCCTCCTCAGCCTGTTATTGACCTACACTACCTCTGGCCAGTGGCTTCTGACAACTCTTGAACATGACAGGGTAGCCACAAGCAATGCCCTGCTGCTGCAGCCAGATATCGCGTAGCCGTTACCTCTGCACAAACCAGCACACTGTGCCTAGACCTAGTGTCCTCTATTGCTTGCACAGAAGCTCTGGCCCACGCACCCCTTGCATCCTAGTATTGTCCTGAGCCATCCTGCATCAACAGCAGGGCTGTCAAGGGAAAGCGTGATCTAAAATTTGCCAGCCAGCTTGTAACAGAATTCCTCTCGCCTGCAGCAGCGATTGAGAAAAGCCTCTGAAATGCTGCTCATGGAGGCAGGCAGCCTCCTCCAGGAACTCCCCCCTGCAATGGGTGGCCTCTCCTCTAGTTAGGGAAGAGGCTTTACTGATCAAGGAGCTGAGGACTAGTTTTCACTACGTTAGCTACCAGCTGAGGTGAACTCCTGGTATGGCCAATGCAGTTTGTAGTTCTCCCAGGAAGCTAGTTCAGGTAAACCCTAGGACAGGGGTAGGCAACCTATGGCACACGTGCCGAAGATGGCACACAAGCTGATGTTCAGTGGCACTCACACTGCCTGGATCCTGGCCACCAGTCTGGGGGGCTCTGCATTTTAATTTAATTTTAAATGAAGCTTCTTAAACGTTTTAAAAACCTTATTTACTTTTACAACAATAGTTTAGTTATCTATTATAGAAAGATCTTCTAAAAATGTTAAAATGTATTACCGGCATGTGGAACCTTAAATTAGAGTGAATAAATGAAGACTCAGCACACCACTGCTGAAAGGTTGCTGACCCCTGCACTAGGATGTTACCATGTTAGCTAAGGGAATAAAGTCCAGCTTTTTTTTTTCTAGTGTGGGTGCATATTAGGCTGTTGTGGCTGGTAGAGAGATTGCAGGGCTGGTGGAGGCAGCTCCAAACAGAGTCTCTGCCACTTTGATTCATAGTAGCATTGAATCAGGCTTCTAGCATTCCATTTCTGTTCCTGGCAACAACTACACTATCCCAGGTGCTGGGTCTTAAAGTGTTTCATGGTACAAAAATGAATAATACTGATTGCTGAGCATGAATGGTTACAGCATTAAAGAACCCTTTCCCAATGCTTTTGAAAGGGGCTTAGTGTATTTCAGGCTATATCAATCACTGATTGTTGGGTTTTTTCTTCTCTGCAGGTTTTGCCTCTCTGCACCCTTCCTTCATGAGATGTTTTATTCCCCCAGCTCTAGCCACAGTCACGTCCTGAATCCTTGTGGCTTGTTCTTAAGCAGAAACTGAATAGTCTTTGACACAGAGAAGCCTCTTCCACCAGAAGCTGGGAATAGGTTTCCAGGTCAGGTCAAGAACTGGCAGCAGTGAGGTGTGTCTTGTTGACAGTACTAGGTGGACTGGGGTGTGAGGCAGCAGGGCAGGTTTCTACAGGAGCCTTCCTCTGTACCAGTTTAACAACCTGTCTCCTGGGTAGAAATGGAAAGCAGCCACTTTGGAAACATGCTTAGACATGGAGCCATCTTTGTTGCAACACGGGTAGAAGTCGGTCATGTTGTAACCAGTTCCTCCAGCAAAGGCACAGCTGGTTCAGGCTATGCTGTAAATTGTATTGAGAGTCAGCCTTTCAGATCCACAGTGATTTGCAATCAGGCAAAAATGACTTGGTGGAAAGTGTTGGAGCATTTCCATGTGTTTAAACATGGTGGCTGCCAGCAGTTTAACTGTCATATGTACAGGATTTAATGTATAATTTGCTTGATTTCTTAAATCATGGAAATCAGGGTAGTCAGTTGAGAGGCACCTTGGGAGTTCTGGGCAGGTTTACAAAATGCTCTTGGTGGCAAGCGAATAATGAGATGGGTATAAAGAGAGAGAACCCCATGAGCAAGATTAGTCATCAGCTAGTGGAGATCACAGTCAAGACAGTGTGTATTATGTTTAATGGCCATGTGACTGGTATGCTGGTTATATGCCAGCTGCCATAGAAATTTACAGGACGCATATTCTAGTAATTTTCCTAAAGGGAAAGCAAAATTAAGGAAGGGTGGCACAGTGGAGTCTTTATTTGGAGTGGAAACCAAGTCTCATGCAGAGCTGGACAGGAAATCATTTTCCTGTTCCCCCCAAGAATTTTGAGAGTGACAAATTTTCCCATCCCAAAATGGGACAAAGTCAAATCTCAAAACAAGTTTCTGAACTGAACAAAGAAAAATTTAGCTTTGGGTCAAGCAAAAAATATTTGTGGACCATTCTAAAACATTGTTTTGACTTTTGATCTTTTCCAGTTGACACTTTTTTTTTAACTATACATTAATTTAAAATTTGAAACTAAAAGTTTCAGAACAAAACATGGAATTTTTTGTTCTGAAAAGCCAAAACGGGGCATTCTGAAAGTTTTTTTTCAATTTTTTTTTAAAATGGCAGATTAGCTGAAACTAATTCTTTCCCATTAATAGTGTCAATGTTTATGAACTGGCATTTTCCAATGAAAATATGTTAGTCAGAAAAATTCCCCACCAATTCTAGTCCCAGACTCAACTGGTACATGGACAAAATGTATTTTCTTTAGCCTAAAGGCTCAGTTGTTTCAAAGAAGTGAACAGGTGGTCAGATTGCAGGGCTGGCTGCAGAGTTTACAAAGGGCTAGCAGCTCCATTTTTTCAAGACAGAGGACAGGTGTAAACAAAAAGTCACTAAATGCAGAGGCCTTCAACCTTTTCAGACAACTGTACCCCTCTCAGGAGTCTGATTTGTTTTATGTATTCCTAAGTTTCACCTCACTGAAAGACTACTTGCTTACAAATTGCTTAGTTTCTCATTTTAACCATATAATTATAAATATTGGAATATAAATATTGTACTTACATTTCAGTGGATAGTATATAGAGCAGTATAAACAAGTCACGGTCTGTATGAAATTTTAGTTTGCACTGACTTCACTAGTGCTTTTTATGTAGCCTGTTGCAAAACTAGGCAAATCTCTAGATGAGCCAATGTAACCCCAGGGGTACACGTACGCCTACTTGAGAACCACTGACTTCATGCACTAAGGGCAGGTGCTCAGATGCTATGGCAATAAGGAAGTTATATCAGAGAAATCCAGTTTGATTTTAGTTAGGTTAATAGTTTTCCTTTATAATTTGTAATTTATATGCAAGAAACTTCAAACTAAAATGAAGTGCTGGTTCTTGTAGTAATTTCTTGTGGTGTTCTTTTCTAGTTTGGTTTAATTTTCCTTGACTTAGGCAGTCAATACATTTCTAACACTATCTTTTTATTTCAAATAAAGCAGACTCCAGCATGTAATGTACTAATGAGGAAACGCACACTAACACCACAGAAACATCATCTATTCAATATTATAAGAGGCTGGCAGAAATATGACCTTTAGCCCATAAAACTTTAAACACTTAAAATAAGGGTGATTTTGTGACAGCCAAAAACCTCTGGCCTGACTTTCAAATCTCTGCAAATCCATCCACTAACTTATTTTGCTCCCTTAATGGAATCCTCCCTCCCCCATTCCATGGTCCTTCTAGATGGCAAATTAGGGGTTAGAGGTGATAACAGAGGGAGACAGAAGCATTCATTCATGTTCACCAAGATCATACAGGGGATAATAAAGCCTCAAATCACCACTAGGGCACATGTCTGTTTTATAAAAACTCCAGTTTAATCTCATGGTTGAGATTGGGCAAAACTTAATTTCTTAAAGCAATAAAAGGCACAAAGGCAGGCAATCCACCTGGACAGTAATGCTTAACAAAAACATGATCCATCAGGAGTAGCAGAAGAAATAATCAACAGCCCATAAGCCAGTCCTCTTCACCTGATATCTGATTTCCAACCCTTCCCCCTGACTTGCATCAAATCAGTATTTTGAAGGGGACCAATGGATGCAGGAGTGAGCTGCAAGCTTTTTTGGTGTCTGCACTTACCACCGAGCCCTAAACAGGACTTGGCTACTGATTGCCCTCTCCTTCTAGGCTCAGTCCAGCTCCCACTGAAGTCAATGGTAAGCTTTCCATGCATTACACTAGTAGCAGGAGCAGACTGTTATTACTAAGCATTGTACATGGTCTGTGGAAGTGGGTATTCACCCACGAAAGCTCATGCTCCAAAACATGTTAGTCTATAAGGTGCCACAGGATTCTTTGCTGCTTTTACAGATCCAGACTAACACGGCTACCCCTCTGATACTAAGCATTATATTACTCAGGATCAGGTTAATACTAAACAGGGTTTGGATCAACAAATGGATCTCACCAACCCATGTATATTTATTTTTGAGCGGAAAGATGGCAGAGATGTAAAAATCAGGGAGCCTCAGGGAAAATGTGGAGTTGAAACTCCATTGGACATTTAAGGGATAAATCTATCATGGTATTTTGGGACTCACCGATCTATTCCATCCTCTTCTAGGAATAGATTCTGCTCCCGTTGATTTCAGTGAGAGTTTTATCATTGACTTCAGTGGTGGTAGGATCGACTGTTGATCCATGGCCGAACATAATCAGATTTAAGATTCTAGCTTCACCTTCCTGTGCTGGTTATAACTTGTTCCAGCTCACACTCTCAGCGGTAAAGACATTTTAATGGAAAACAATATCTGTACATCAGCCCAAGTTTCACAGATGTGATGGACGGACCTGTTTAGACAATTCCTTCATTTTTAATTACATTTTAATATATTTATATATAATGTTCTTTTATTTATATATATATATATAGATAAATTTAACACAGTATTCATCAGTATAGGTATTTTACAATCTAAAGAAAGAAAAGATTAAAAGATTTTGATTGCACTTTTTGGACTCTGGCTGGTAGAAACAGTTGCAAGCTTTGCTGCTAGTGTCTGCTGCAGACCTAACCTCCTCCAGAGCCCTAACATGCTGAAAGGCTGCATCAAAGAAATACTTTACCCTTTGTAAAATGAGCAAATGGGATGGACAGTCTAAGTTAATATAGTTTACAATGTACTGTACAGTCCTAGTTCCTGCTTGTCCCCAAGGACATAACTGCAGCCAGTCCCACACTCATCAATGTCCCTGCCACGGAACCAGGTGACTCTCCCCCTCCCCGCCCCCCCCCCCCCACAAGTCACAAAAGCTCCTCCCTTTCAGCCAGGTGACTCCCACCCACTCAACACCCCTCCCATCCAGCCAGGTAGTCCCTACATCCAGCACCCCTCCCCTTCAGCCAAGTGATCCACACACCACACCACCTATCCAGCTAGGTGAACCCTATCCCCACCTCCCCTTGATACAGGTGACTCCCCACCATCCAACACCACTCCCATTCAGCCAGGAGACCCCCATACCCACCAACATCCTGCAATTAATGGGAGCTGCATGCATCACCTCCTTGTACTCTATAATAGAGTACAAGGAAAGAATGGGAAGTGACCTATCTGGGTATTCCTTGTCTTGTCTTCTAGATCTCATAAACTAAAAGAAGTGCGATGGACAATCTCAGGATTAGGCCTGAGGGTATAAGAGCCCACCTGCAAACCCTAAATGAGAGGCCCTACACTTTTCACCGGATGGGGGGAACTGCAGCCTTGTGATCTAGTTAGGGAAAGTGTTTCCATGCTAATAAAACCAGGCAACAGGCACCTCTCCTACACTCAGGAAGACCCTCAGTTGTGGGATGGACCCGTTTCCCATAAATGCTACTCCAATGAGTGGAGGGCATGCTGCAAATGGACATGGGGCAGATGTGCACCCAAAAATGGGCTGGCTAATGTGAATGTGCTACACTATTACAACTTGCCCTGGTTCAGCTGCAGTGGTGCAAGTTGCAATGGTGCAGTTCTCTACTGTACACACGGTTCTACCAACTGCACCATGACCCGACAGCATAGCTCAGACCTCTTCTCTAGTCTAGTGGCAACAGGTCTGAAACCGATTCCCAGTTCCAAGCCCCATGAATTCTGGGAAAGTTTGTCTCCAGAGCTGAATTTGGTGCCTTGGGCCCAGCTCTACAATCAGCTGACATGGACCATTTAATCTAAATCCTCCCAACTCTGCAGAACTTGATTTCCTGATCCAAACTTTGTGGCACTGGTCCATCTCTAGTTGCTCTCTGGAGCAAATAATTAAGCAATCAATTTGCAAACACCTACAAGATAATAAGGTGATAAGCAACAGTCAGCATGGATTTGTCAAGAAGAAATCATGTCGAACCAATCTGATAGCTTTCTTTGACAGGGTAACAAGTCTTGTGGATGGGAGGAAGCGGTAGACATGGTATATCTGGACTTCAGTATGGCTTTTGATACTGTCTCACAAGACCTTCTCATAAACAAACTGGGGAAATGCAACCTAGATGGAGCTGCTATAAGGTGGGCGAATAACTGGTTGAAAAACCATTCCCAGAGGGTAGTTATCAGTGGTTCATAGTCAAACTGGAAAGTAAAAATGAGTGAGGTCCCACAGGAATCAGTTCTGGATCTAGTTCTCAATATCTTCATCAATTATTTAGATAATGGCATAGAGATCAAGTTGGGAGGAGCTGCAAGTGCTTTGGAGGATAGGATTAAAATTCAAAATGATCTGGACAAACTAGAGAAATGCTTTGAAGTAAATAAGTTGAAATTCAATAAGGACAAATGCAAAGTACTCCACTTAGGAAGAAACAATCAGTTGCACACACATAAAATGGGAAATGACTGCTTAGGAAGGAGTACTAGGAAAGGGATCTGGGGGTCATTGTGGATCACAAGCTAAACATGATTCAAGAGTGTAACACTTGCAAAAAAAAGTGAACATCGTTCTGGGATGTGTTAACGGGAATGTTGTAAGCAAGACACAAGAAATAATTCTTCCACTCTACTCCGCACTGTTTAGGCCTCAGCTGGAGCATTGTGTCCAGCTCTGGGCACCACATTTCAGAAAAAGATGTGGACAAATTGGAGAAAGTCCAGAGAAGAGCAACAAAACATAACGCAAGCAGTGTGATCTTTACAGGTCAGCTTTACCTTCTCACCTTCAGCTATCACCATTCTACTCTGCAGTTTGCTTATGCTATTCAGAGCAGTACAGTAGGGATGGCTGGACAGATGGTCCTGCATCATCGCCCAGTGGTGCAAGGGAGAAAAATGTACCTGTCTGGTCTTACCTCCTTCACATACATATCCATTGGACCATGTTATGTTTTTTCCAGACAGAGGGTGAGACTGAAGAAAACAAACTTCCTTGGGAATTTTTTTTCCATAGAGCAGATAATGTGGGGTTGCCCAAAAAGGAGAGAGACAAAGAGAATGAGAACATCAGTAGCAAAATGCTCTACAGGAGGATATAAAAGATTTGTGTCCCTTTTGCACAGAATATTTATAATCATAACAACAACAACAATAGCACAATTGGTCTCAAGGTGGGCACTCCCTTCTCATCCACCAGGGAAGAAGGGTGAGGTGAGCTGGCGTTATTCTATCTGCCTCCCGCTTCTCCCATCGAGAATCACTGACCTCCTCTGGGGCTGGTAAAAGCAGCTAGTGGAGGTCTCCAGTCTCTGCCCATTTTTGGGGATGGTCATTTTATTCCGCAGAGTGACCCCCTCAGGCGTTGTTTGCAGGTTCCCAGACAGATCGCCACAAATAGGGTTTGGAGAGTTGCTCTGAGAGGGGCTTCTTATGGGTGATAACAACACCCTGGAGTCTGCTGAAGAAGATGAATGGTCCATTATGGGGAAGGGCGGGCTGAAGAGGATAAGGCTCTGGGGCCTTCCTGGTCTGGATCTGTAGGAAGGCTTGGAAAACCCCGATGGCCTCTCCATTTTTGAGGATTGTGGGTTGTCTCCTGTGGTCTCCCCCTCTGAAGTGCGCTTTCGGCGCAGCACGGGCGCCTCCTGGGTGGAATTACGACTGGAAAGGGAGAGATCTGGCAGAGGGTTGAGGTTGCCATGCCTAGAAGAAGTTGAATCCATTTGAGTTGGGTCACTGTTTTCTTTCTCCTTTTTGGCTTTCTTTTCTACCCGAGGGCTCTTTGGGGGCTCCAGCTGTCCCCAAGCTGCTTGGGGGGCCTGCCTGCTGGCAGAGTGGGCTTCTGTTTCCTTCCTTCCCAGCAATGCAGAGATGTCACGGTCAGCATTCTGAGTCTGTAGTGGCTGTGGGACCTGTGTGTACTGGATCTTGGGTGGTATCACTGGCACAGCTCTGGCCTGGCACATCTTAATCATGAAGGAGGTCCTCACCGCCGACACACTCACAGGGGCAGAGTTACGACGGCCGGTGGCAGCGTGGGCCACTGCCATGTAATCCAGGTCTAGCTCTCGGAGATCGAAGCGAGATCCCCAGGAGTCGCCTTTGCTCCTGGCAGGGCAGGCAGCAGGCAATGACAGGACAGAATCGCTGCTCTTCCCTTCCTTCTGCGTACATAAGAGGTTTCCAGGTGAAGTGGGCACCGCCAGTCTCTCAAACTTGAAGAAATTGGGGGCAGGGAGGAGTGAATCCAAGTTAAGAGATGATGGCCTGGTTCTCACTTTACGGGGTGCGTCTTCGCCTTTGTTGTTACTTAGCTGTGACTCGCTGGTGGAACACAGCCCTTTGGTGATAGCTGCTCCAGTGGGGGCAGCATCCTGAGGCCTGGATGGATCTTCATCTATTTTCTTTACCTGCAAGAAACCATCTTGGGTATTACAGTGTGGAAAAGGCAACTCAGGTGTTAAGTCCTGAGGGTTTTCTTTACTGCCATCCACTACCTTCTCCCCTGGCTCTGAAAGAGAGGCAGGGTGCAGTTCCTCATGCCTGGCTAGCAGCCTCTCTGCTGCAGGCTCTGCCTCACTGCTCAGGGCATCACTTGATCCCTCAGGCTCTAAATAGTCCTCTCGAGGACTCAGACAGCTCTCAGCTCGCTCAACATGGTTCGGCCTGGGTGGTGAGGTTGACAGTGTTTCCAACAGGTCCCTGGTCCCTGATCTAGTGCAGCCATGTGGGAGCTCTTCAGCCGCACTTGTGAGAAGTGGCTGGATAGCCCACACACTCAGCACCATGTCTTTGCTATCCAGAGAAAGACTGCGACTGAACCGTGGCCGAGCAGAAAGGCCCCTCTCCACTCCATAGCTTTGTGACTGGAAATCCTGCATTGCCTTTTCCTGGAGGTTCTTGAGGGTGGGGGAATGGAGCGGGCTGGTGACCCACTGGTGATCCTCCCATGGCTCTACCAGCTCAAAGCCCTGGACATTGTCTGTCCATGCATCCTCCTCTTCATGGTCGAAAGAGTCCTGGGCTCTGTTAGCCATGCCGCCCTCTCTGGGTTTCTGGGCTCCAGTTCTACTTGCCCTCTTTGATGAGATCAGGCCATCTCCTGCAGCCTCTCTATCAGGTTTCTCCCTCTGGGTTAGGACTCCATCCTGGCCTACAGCAATGCCATCCTTTTCGCTATGCAGCAGGCCAGGGTTTCCTTTCTCCTTGGTTTGGTCTGGACACAACCCTTTGGTATCTGAGACATCTTCTTTAAAAGGACCCTCAATGAGCTGCTTCTCATCATAAAGCTTCTGGTCTTGGTGGGGAGCTGGAAGATCACTGCTGACGTTGTCCAGCACTAGATGGTTCTTTGGAGAAGCTGTCCCAGACAGGACAGTATCCAGTTCGGGTATGTTAGGAGAGCAGTCACGCTGTGCTACCATTTCAGGTTTACCACCCTGGAGGCTGCCAGGCTCCTTTGAACTTTCTTTGGAGGAGGCACCAAATAAAGGCAACTG
Organism: Gopherus evgoodei; assembly: GCF_007399415.2. NCBI lineage: Eukaryota > Metazoa > Chordata > Testudines > Testudinidae > Gopherus > Gopherus evgoodei. The sequence goes on from NC_044322.1 coordinate 209,262,087, forward strand.
TGATGTGGCCTGTGGGGTTCCGGATGGAGTTTCCTGGTCAGTCAGTGTCACAGCAAGCACAGAAACAGAACAGAAGCTGTCTGTCTGTGGTGAAGCAGAGGACGCAGGCTGGAGTGAGCCTGTCTTGGGGACATCTGTAGGCAAGAATGAGAGCTCCTCTTCAGATTCAATAATTTTGAGTTCCTGTTGAATCTCTGGCCACAGTGGTTCCATCAGGGCATTGGCAGCATCATCTTCAGCCTGAAAAACACCAGAAATGTCATAACTTGACAGCAATCACTCCACATGCCCATCTGCCTTCTGCCCATAATTCTGCCTGTAGCAGTCTGCAGGGAATACTATCAGGCTAGTGCAATGGTTCTCAAACTTTTCTACTGGTGACCCCTTTCACATAGCAAGCTTCTGAGGGATACCCCCCTTATAAATTAAAAACACTTTAAAATATATTTAACACCATTATAAATGCTGGCAGCAAATCAGAGTTTGGGATGGAGGCTGACGGCTCGCGACTCCCCACGTAATTACCTTGCAACCCCCTGAGGGGTCCCAACCCCCAGTTTGAGACCCCCTGGGCTAGTGGGAATGCTGGCGCACACACACATGCCACTAGAAATCTGGCTAAATAAAATAAAATAGTAATAATATCTCACTCTAATGTAGCAGTTTCATCAGTGGATCTCAAAGTGTTTTACAAAGGAGCTCAATATCACAATCCCCAGTTTAGAGATGGGGAAACTGAGGCACGGGGTGGTGAAGTGACTTGCCCATGGTTACTCAGCAGGCCATTGACAGAGCCAGGGATAGAATCCAGATCTCCTGAGCTCCAGTCCAGTGCTTTATTCACTAGGCCACACTGCCTCCCTTGCATATGCCTGTAAACAAATGGGTTTACAGGGGAGATCATCAGAGGTGGAGCTAGGACTCAGGTCTGGTGGCAAGTGCCCAAAGTGAATTAGCTGAGAAACAATAGCTACAATTCCTCAGACTGCCTCTCAACCTGCCCCATGAAATAGACTCACCTATCCCAGCAGGGGACACTACAAACCCCATAAAGAAATGTTGCCAAATGCAAGTTCATGCACACTAGAAGGAATAATTGGAACTACTCATACACATCTCTTCGATTCTTCCTGTCAAAGGTAGGGGCCCGGGCAGAGACAGATGCATCATGGAGGTGAATGCCTGGCTGCGAAGATGGTGTTGCCAGGAGGGCTTTGGCTTCCTCGACCATGGGATGCTATTCGAGGAAGGACTGCTAGGGAGATGGCGTTCACCTTTCACGGAGGGGAAAGACCCTATTTGCACACAGACTGGCTAACCTAGTGAGGAGGGCTTTAAACTAGGTTTGACGGGGACAGGTGAGCAAAGCCCACAGGTAAGTGGGGAACATGAAGACCTGGGAGATGGGTCAGAAGCAAGAGGGAGCGTGGGCTATAATGGCAGAGAGAAAGGAGGGTCAGGGCAAAATTGGGAGGCAAGATCAAACCAGTATCTTAGATGCCTATATACAAATGTGAGAAGTATGGATAATAAGCAGGAAGAACTGGAAGTGCTAATAAATAAATACAACTATGACATTGTTGGCATCACTGAAACTTGGTGGGATAATACACACGACTGGAATGTTGGTGTGGATGGGTATAGTTTGCTCAGGAAGGATAGACAGGGGAAAAAGGGAGGAGGTATTGCCTTATATATTAAAAATGTACACACTTGGACTGAGGCGGAGATGGACATAGGAGACAGAAGTGTTGAGAGTCTCTGGGTTAGGATAAAAGGGGGTGAAAAACAAGGGTGATGTCGTGCTAGGAGTCTACTACAGGCCACCTAATCAGGTGAAAGAGGCTTTCTTTAAACAACTAACAAAATCATCCAAAGCCCAAGATTTGGTGGTGATGGGGGACTTCAACTATCCAGATATATGTTGGGAAACTAACACCGCGGGGCACAGACTATCCAATAAGTTCCTGGACTGCATTGCAGACATCTTTTTATTTCAGAAGGTTGAAAAAGCTACTTGGGAGAAGCTGTTCTAGACTTGATTTTAACAAATAGGGAGGAACTCGTTGAGAATTTGAAAGTAGAAGGAAGCTTGGGTGAATGTGATCATGAAATCATAGAGTTTGCAATTCTAAGGAGGGGTAGAAGGGAGTACAGCAAAATAGAGACAATGGATTTCAGGAAGACGGATTTTGGTAAGCTCAGAGAGCTGATAGGTAAGGTCCCATGGGAATCAAGACTGAGGGGAAAAACAACTGAGGAGAGTTGGCAGTTTTTCAAAGGGACACTATTAAGGGCCCAAAAGCAAGCTATTCCGATGGGTAGGAAAGATAGAAAATGTGGCAAAAGACCACCTTGGCTTAACCACAAGGTCTTGCATGACCTACAAAATAAAAAGGAGTCATATAAAAAATGGAAACGAGGTCAGATTACAAAGGATGAATATAGGCAAATAACACAGGAATGCAGGGGCAAGATTAGAAAGGCAAAGGCACAAAAAGAGCTCAAACTAGCTATGGGAATAAAGGGAAACAAGACGACTTTTATCAATACATTAGAAGCAAGAGGAAGACCAAGGACAGGGTAGGCCCACCACTCAGTGAGGAGGGAGAAACAGTAACAGGAAACTTGGAAATGGCAGAGAAGCTCCATGACTTCTTTGTTTCGGTCTTCACTGAGAAGTCTGAAGGAATGTCAGCATGGATTTGTAAAGAACAAATCGTGTCAAACCAATCTGATAGCTTTCTTTGATAGGATAACGAGCCTTACGGATAAGGGAGAAGCGGTGGATGTGGTATACCTAGACTTTAGTAAGGCATTTGATACAGTCTCGCATGGTATCCTTATCGCTAAACTAGGCAAATACAATTTAGATGGGGCTACTATAAGGTGGGTGCATAACTGGCTGGATAACCGTACTCAGAGAGTAGTTATTAATGGCTCCCAATCCTGCTGGAAAGGTATAGCAAGTGGGGTTCCGCAAGGATCTGTTTTGGGACCGGCTCTGTTCAATATCTTCATCAATCACTTAGATGTTGGCATAGAAAGTACGCTTATTAAGTTTGGAGACGATATCAAACTGGGAGGGATTGCAACTGCTTTGGAGGACAGGGTCAAAATTCAAAATGATCTGGACAAATTGGAGAAATGGACTGAGGTAAACTGGATGAAGTTCAATAAAGACAAATTAAAAGTGCTCCACTTAGGAAGGAACAATCAGTTTCACACATACAGAATGGGAAGAGACTGTCTAGGAGTATGGCAGAAAGAGATCTAGGGGTCACAGTGGACCACAAGCTAAATATGAGTCAACAGTGTGATACAGTTGCAAAAAAAACAAACATGATTCTGGGATGCATTAACAGGTGTGTTGTAAACAAGACACGAGAAGTCATTGTTCCGCTCTACTCTGCGCTGGTTACTTCTCAACTGGAGAATTGTGTCCAGTTCTGGGCACGGCATTTCAAGAAAGATGTGGAGAAATTGGAGAGGGTCCAGAGAAGAGCAACAAGAATGATTAAAGGTCTTGACAATATGACCTATGAAGGAAGGCTGAAAGAATTGGGTTTATTTAGTTTGGAAAAGAGAAGACTGAGAGGGGACATGATAACAGTTTTCAGTTATCTAAAAAGGTGTCATCAGGAGGAGGGAGAAAACTTGTTCACCTTAGCCTCTAATGACAGAACAAGAAGCAATGGGCTTAAACTGCAGCAAGGGAGATTTAGGTTGGACATTAGGAAAAAGTTCCTAACTGTCAGGGTAGGTAAACACTGGAATAGATTGCCTAGGGAGGTTGTGGAATCTCCATCTCTGGAGATATTTAAGAGTAGGTTAGATAAATGTCTATCAGGGATGGTCTAGACAGTATTTGGTCCTGCCATGAGGGCAGGGGACTGGACTCAATGACCTCTCAAGGTCCCTTCCAGTCCTAGAGTCTATGAATCTATGAATCTATGAATTCCTGGGCTCCACTCATCTGTAATTACTCAGAGGGGTGACTGAGTGACTCAAATCAAAACTCCGCTCAGAGTGCAGCAGTGACCCTACAAAATGTTCAGATGATCAGGAATGGAATAAAAAAATCAGACTGAGAAAATCACAGTCCTGATAAAGGATGTGGCAGAAATAAGGGTAGAAGGGTCAGAGTTGGAGGGTCAAAGCGATGAGACATATGGAGAGGCTTCCAGAGACAGTACCAAGAGCAGGGTATAGTTAACAGAAGAGAAGAGTGAGAGAGGACATGACAGCTGTATACTGAATAGCGAAGGTCAACTAACACCTGGCCAAGCCTAACCCTGCTTAGCCTATATTCCATGTCAGGATCACAGCTTGAGGTTGCTCGGATGCAGACACACATGCAACAGTTCCCCAGTCCCCCGCAGCAGTCCCCAGCAAGATGGGGATACTTCCACCCCCCTCGGGTCCTTTGAGACAATGGATATTCCTTCTTTTCAAGGCTCCCTCCTTACCAGCTCTCTCGGGAACGAGGCCTCCTCTGCTTTAACCCTTGGTATCTCCTGCTGCTGGCTGCCTCTCTCAGAGGGGTTTTCCTGTGTCACAAGCTGGCCTTGTTCGATCTCACCTGCCGAGTGCAGGCCTCCTAGGCCCTCTGGTGCTGGTGTCTGTTTCAAGCCAGGGCTCTGCTCTGGGGCTTGCCTGCCACTGGTGCTGCTGCCACTGCCTAACAGCTCCCAGTTTTCTGTTGTTGGCTTTGAGGTTTCTGAGGACTCAGGCTTCTTGGCTGCCATCAGTTCCTCAGTGGTAAAACCTATATTAGAAACACGAATCACTCACAACACAGGGCCTGCAGCTGGCCCACAGCATTGAGATAAAGGACCTGTGTAGGTTCAACTCATCCTGATAAAACACAAAATCCTTCACTACACTGCTTGGCGTCTCCACCGTCACGGACAGGGCACTGCTGTCAGGAAGTTCACATGGTTTAAGTCCCCCATTCCCATGCCCCTGTGGAACAACCTTACTTCTCAACATCAATCCAGTGATTGTCCTCTCAATGCCCGCCCGCCCTCCCTCCCAAGGCTCCACTGGGGACCCCTGAGCTTCTCCCTGCCCCTGGTGTGCTCCTGGGAGCCCCTAATCTCTCCACTGCCTTGCACTGGATGGACTGGCCTTATTGGACCTGGGTCCCTAACAGGGGAAATTCCTCAGCCCTGCTTTAGCCCTGTATTCCTGGGGCTGTGCATTGCTCACCTCTACTAGTTTTACCTGGTGCAGCCTCAGCCCTGGGCTGCTTCTCCTCCCTGTCTGTGGCCTGCTCAGTCCTGGGCTGGCCACCCACTTCCGGCGCTGTGGGAGCAGCACCGCCCAGCCCCAGAGCGGATGATTCCTCCAGGCTGGAGAGGCCAGGCTTGTCCTTGACAGGCACACGGCATGGGGTGCTGTTGGTGCTGATGACTGCGGACACCCGAAGGGGCACGGAAACGGCGAAGGGCTCCGAGATATTCAGGACTTTCCGCTGGTGCCGGGGAGAAGCTTCCAGAGGAAAGAGGCTGCTGGGGAAGCCTGATTTGGAGGCTGTGTCGGAGGTGTAGAACATGCGACACGTCTTTGGGGAGGTCTGCTCACTTTCAGTGTCCTCCATGGCCCGGAACACCTTCAACTGCTCAGGGGGTGGCCTCGCCTGGGGGGCCCTAGTGCCAGCTTTATCCCTGCTGAGCTCTGAGCCTCCCTCGGCCCCTGCTGGGGACCCCTCACGGTCCCACTCACTCTCCTTGCTGAGGTCACCCGAGCTGCTTGTGCCTCCTGTCCGCGTTTTCATCACTGGGATGAAAAACCCTCCAGCAGCGACTGTGCGTTTGAACCGGCTTTTCTCATCCTCCCCTGAGGAGAGGAGACAAATGGAGAATTGGCAAAGAGAGCAGTGACAGCGGGAAGCCTTCCTCCATACCCAGGAGACAGGGCGGGCCCTGTTGGACAGCCCCAGCCCTTCAGAGTCTCTGATACAGGGGCAGGGAACAGGACCTACATCCCTCAGGATCCTCCCCAAGGGACTCTACCCAGAGATAGCAGCTCTCACAGGTAGCTGGAGCTAGACAGGATCCTCTCCACTGGAAACTGTGCAGGATCCTTACTGGCTCTGTGTATCGCTGTGTGCCCTTGCCAATCAGCCATGCCTGGGCCTTGCTGGCTTGTTGCAGGCACCAGGCAATGCCTCATCCTCTTCCCAGGCAGCCTTCCCACAAAGAGGGACCTCGTGCCCATTGGAATAATGCAGAGCTGAATGAAGCCCATTGTACTGGTAACAGATATCCGCACAAACACACATATATACATGCCCAGATGCATATGCCAACATACAAGCACACAGACAGAGGGAGAGCAGTGCATATACACAGGTATGGTAATGCATGGACATGTGTAAACATCTGGTGGGAGTACATGAGAACATGCAACACAGAGAGAAAAGTAAACACAGACATAGGTGTGTGAGCATGCACAGAAACAAAAACACCTGCCCACACATATGCACACACTCGTTAGAACTAAGAGCTCACAGCCCCATCCCACAGGTTGGCAGCCCTAGGTACAGGCTGTCAGGGTCTCACCTTCTACAGGCAGGGAGCACAGAGAGTCCATGCTTTTAGCTGGTCGAATAGTTGCTTTTTCTGTGAAAAAATAAGTTTAGAAACCTATGTCAGATCCTGTGACCTGTCAGTTTACAACCAGCTGGAGAGCACAACATAATTAAAGCCAATGCAATGATCGGAGGGTAGGTTAATGCAGTGAAAAGGCATTTAGTGTCCATTATTAACAAGAAACAGCCTGATCTCCCTCAGAACACTGTTTAGCATAGATCTGGGCCCAGAAAGAACCCCAGTCTCCAACACCCCTACATTTTGGGAGAGACCAGGCCTGGAAATGAGCACTGTAGCTCAGGTCCATGACTGGTTTGGGATGGTAGCATGATGAGAGGATTCCTTATCAGAGATGTAGGATGGTTGTGTGGTTAAAAAGGAGGCTATCACAGGCTTCCTGTGTGACCTCGCACTGCATATGCAAATCACATGGGTGGGTGTGATTGCAGGTGCGCAAGTACACTATCAGAGATGGGCTGGAGACACAAAGCTTGGATCAGGATCTCAACTCTCCCAGAATTAAAGGGGATTTGGCTCCAGGATTTTCATCCAACCTCGCCTCTAATTATTATACAGTACCAACCATACAAGTGATAATGCAATGTTGCCAACTCTAATGAGTTTATTGATATTTTTGTGGTATTAAGGTTTTTCTCGTAAAGTCTCAGCTCCTGGATTCATGAGATTATGTGACTCAATCCCATCTTTTTTAAAAAAAAGAAGAAGAAAAAGTAAGTTTCCAGCCCTCATGATTGCAGAGAAAAACTTGAACACATGAACCCTAAAGTCTCCAACACCAGAGAGCTAATTAAAAAAACCCCAAATGTACTTTTTTAGAGCTGTCAAGCGATTAAAAAAAATTAATCACGATTAATCACACAATAAAAAAATTAATTGTGATTAATTGTGCTGTTAATAATAGAATACCATTTATTTAAATAGTTTTGGATGTTTTCTACATTTTCAAATATATTGATTTCAGTTACAATACAGAATATAAAGTTTACAGTGCTCAATTTATATTTATTTTTTATTACAAATATATGCACTGTAAAAAACAAAAGAAATAGTATCTCTCAGTTCACATAACACAAGTACTGTAGCACATCATCAGCATGAAAGCATGTCTTCTGGAATGGTGGCCAAAGCTTGAAAGGGAATACAAACGTTTAGCATATCTGGCATGTAAATACCTTGCAACACCGGCTACAAAAGTGCCGTGTGAACACCTGTTCTCACTTTCAGGTGATGTAAATAAGAAGCAGGCAGCAATATCTCCCGTAAATGTAAACAAACTTGTTTGTCTTAGCAATTGGCTGAACAAGAAGTAGGACTGAGTGGACCTGTAGGCTCTAAACTTTTACATTGTTTTGTTTTTGAATGCAGTTACGGTAAGAAAAAAAAATCTACATTTGTAAGTTACACTTTCACAAAAACTGTACTACAGAACTTGTATGAAATGATTTGAAAAATACTATTTCTTTTGTTTATCATTTTTACAGTGCAAATATTTGTAATAAAAACAATAATATAAAGTGAGCACTGTTGTAATAGAAATCAATATATTTGAAAATGTAAAAAAAATCCAAATATATGTAATAAATTTCAGTTGGTATTCTATTGCTTAACAGTGTGATTAATCACAATTTTTTTGAGTTGAGTGAGTTAACTGCGATTAATTGACAGCCTTATTTTTTTTAAATCTCCTTATTTTTAAATCAAACTCATCGTTGGGGGTGGGCTGACTCATGATTTTTGAACCCAGAGGCTTGGCAATGCTCCTAGGAAGCAAAGCAATTGTTAGATTTCAATGCAGGAGAATCTAGAGTTTGGGATGCTGGCCATTAGGAAAAACATCTTTTTGCCTGTAAATTCTGCAGATGTGATCTTATTTATCCAAACACCAAGAGACAATAAACATGGGAACACATGATGCCAGTTTATATGACGACACTTTGGTTCTTTAATGCCCTGGAGGCATAGACCAGTTTCTGACTCAGTACCACATAGAGAGCGTTAACCTGGCCATGCACCATTTCCTATGAGGCATAATACTTCCAGGAGCGCAGCTTCCCTTAAACCCACTCTGGGTTAGCCAAACTATCAAATTCAAATACAACATGTAAGGCCCAAATCCTCTATGGTATTTAGGCTCCTAAGCCTAAAAAGCTTTGCAGAACTGGGGCTTAGTGCTTCCTAAACCCAGGGTAGGGTGCTGGGCAATGAAGCATATTCAACCCAACACCACAATGGATGTTCTGACTGCCTCTCATTGCCCACGTCCAGACTAACCCGCGGCATCGGCGGGTTAAAATCGATTGCTTGGGGATCGATATATTGCGTCTAGTCTGGACGCGATGTATCGATCCCCGAGCGCGCTTACATCGATTCCGGAACTCCATCAACCCGAACGGAGTTCTGGAATCGACACGGAGAGCAGTAGACATCGATGCCGCGCCGTCCAGACGGGTGAGTACCTCGATTTTAGAAATTCGACTTCAGCTACGTTATTCACGTAGCTGAAGTTGCGTTTCTAAAATCGATTTTAATACCCTAGTCTGGACGTGGCCATTGCCATACTCAAGTGAAAGGCCCATGATGGAAGGAGTTAACTATGTGACTCCTCCTGCCTCCCAACTCTAGAAGCCTAATCTGACTTTCATCCCAGATCTGAACTCTTGCAGCACTAACATCAACAGGATATCTGTTGTACCATTGCCATACCAGAGAGGGGTGATTAGGGGAAGCTGGCTGAGAGAGGAAATTAACTGACAAGCTGGTTCTTACCAGAGAGTTTCTGTCCTCTCACAAACACACTCCCATTTCGACTCAATTTTGATTTTGAATCTGATCCAGACCGGCCCAGGTTAAATATTGACTTCCATTTCTTGGATTTGGTGGACAATTTTCTCCTGGAAGAGAAAATGCACAGGAGATTAGCGCCAAGTACCTGGGGCTGAACACTAGTCCTGGTGTGCCACAGAAACATGTCTCCCCCACCCTCCTCAGCCTCTGTTCTTCTTTTACTCTCTCTCTCTCTCTCTTTAATTCTGGGGTTTGCAATGCAAACATTACAATAACCTTAAGGCAGAGGTTTTTAAAGAGTCTCAGGGGTTCAGGCCCACAAATCCCAGTGACTTTCAGTGGGAGTTGGGCGCTAACTCCTTTGAGCCCCTTTGAAAAGCTCTGTGTAAAACTGCAGGAGAAGCACCACATCTTTGTATACTGTATTGTGTGGATTTTTGTCTTCAACTCCCTGCCTCACTCCCTCTGTTCATCTAGCATCAGACTGGTCTTCTCCCTTCCCACACTCTCGCCTCTCTTGGTGCAAGAACCTTTTCTGCAGCTCCTGCTTTTGGACACAGTCTCCCTGCATCTCTGCCTTGCCCTCAACAACCCTTCCTATCAGTCTGGTACAGAGAAGAGGATGTTAGAGGTACAGAGTCCCCTCTCATTGTGTTACAGAGGGACCAGGGGATTAGAATAGGCCCGTTCTCCTGAAAGTGTGAGGAAAAGGACACTCTGGGGGTGGGGGGGAGGTGAGGTATCCTATTCTGGGAGTAGGCTGCCTCTGTACCTCTTCCCTTTGGTGTATAGTCCTTTGCTGTTACTATATGAAGTGTGTAGATACATCACTGCTAAGGTTCCTTATGGGTCACTAGTAAGTCTCCAGCTGTACAGGCTATTATCTCTGAGCCAGGGCAATTCAGTGCCCATATTTTACTTAGATTAGATTAGAATTCGATAGATATTACTATGTATCTATCTATCTATCTATCTAATCTATCTAGATATACACCTACCTGGCAAGTGCAGCAAGGTCATCTGATTTCGCACTCGTCTTCTCAGAACACGTGCCCTCTTGTCAATATCTTTTCAGCTATACCTACACTACTGACAGTGCTGGTGCACAGGGTACATGTAGATACACACGGCAGTGAAAGGCAGGCTGTGTCCACACTGTGGTATGTAGCTACACACATCAGCGAAAGGTTCTGGCAGGGAAGAGGCAATGGGGAAAGGCTTCTGCAGCTCTACGCTCTCTCCCCCCTTCAGAGCCTTTCCCTTTCTTACCATCTACACTGCTATTTATACCTATGCTTAGTGGGGTGTGCAGGGTATGTACTCTACACACTGCCATGAGGAGTGTGCAGTGCAGATGTACTCTTAGTGATACAGCAGGAGTGATATTTGCTCTAGTGGCTCTTCTCTCTGCATGAAGGAACACAGTGAATTATACAACTAAGTTAGGGCTTTTAAATGCTTTTTTCATTTGCAGGCTGCTAAAAATTTTCAAATGGAGCTGTGGAACCCGTTGGAAATCTTAGTCCGCAGACCAGAGGTTGAAAACTACTGAACTAGCCAGATGGATACCTCACTCTGCAGTTCAGGACAGCCACCAGCAGGTGGAGCTCTTACAACAAATGATTTCAAGATCTGTTTGACATTCAACCAGGTTGGGCGATTCAGGGAAGCCAAGGCAGCTGCCTTACAGCATGGGCCTGCCTGGTTCTGAGCAGGGCCACCCGGAAGGTGGTGGGAGGGCAAGTGTAGGGTGACCAGATAGCAAGTGTGAAAAACTGGGACAGGGAGTGGGGGGTAATAGGAGCCTATATAAGAAAAAGCCTCAAATATCAGGACTGTCCCTATAAAATCGGGACATCTGGTCACCCTAGGCAAGTGAGGCAATTTGCCCCAGGCCCCGAAGAGGCCCCCACGAAAATATAGTATCCTATAGTATTGCAACTTTTTTTTTATGGAAGGGGACCCTGAAATTGCTTTCCCCCATGCCCCCTGAATCCTCTGGGCGGCCCTGGCTCTGTACTGAGGAACAGTGGACACACGAGAACACAGAGACCTAGGGAAGTTGTAGGAACACATTTTCAATGCTTGCAAGGAGAGTCTGATCTCTTCTCCTTGGAGATGGGAGTCCATTAACCCTGATGGTGATGGTACGTTCATCAGTGGGTGGAGAAGGGGATCACAATGTGGGGAGTGGGGGTACAGCAGGAGCAGAAATATTCTCTCTGTCTTTCACATAACATTTCAAATGGCTAAAGTGGGACACAGCTGGTCACTGCCAACCCTTATGAAGCCATCCCAGCTGCAGGCACTGTTACCAGAGCATCATTTGCTGAGTGTGCCCCGCCCACCCCTCAGAAGCAGCATCATTCTCCATCCCTGTGCTCCCCTGCAGCCACTGAGCACGCCCAAGGGGGCTGAGCATGCCCGGGAGCAGCTGACGGCACTGCCCTCCCTAGCTTTGCCCAGCCAATGGTGTGTACAGCTGCAGGCGCAACTGAATGTGGGAAATGTTCTGCTTCAGTCAGGACAGGAGGTTTGGGGGGATCAAAGCGGGACAGTCCCACCAAACCCATGACCGTGAGGAGGTATGCTTTCATCAGTTAGTATTTCAGCTTTCTCTGGGCACCTACTTGCTATCAGGTAGGTCGACGACAGTGTGGAAGAAGGATCCAGTGACTGGGACAATTTCAGGCAAGCTGTTCTCTCTCCTCTCTTTCCGGGCAGGGTGGGAGGCTGACAGGCTCCGTGCCTGAGCTTCTTCCAGGCTCACCAGTTTCATAGGCAGGGAGGCAGAGGGCAGAGTCAGACTCTTCACAATGGGCATATTCTCTGAAAGGGAAAAAAAGAAGATTCCAACTCTGAATGGGGGACCTAAGAAGGGTTCACATGTGTTTCCTCCACAGGATCACCTCTTGCAGGGGGAAAAGCACTTGCACAGAGATGCACTTGTCCAATGTGTCCTCTGTCTCCACAACAATCTTCCTCATCAGACTTCAGGGCCTCCCAGCAAGGCTCTGCTCATTAGCCATGCTCTGTATTGCACTGTACTGGCTGCTGCTGAAACCTGAGTATGAAAGATGTGTGTCCCTCCAAAACACCTGGATCCCAATTCCCCTGAACTTTGAAGAAGTTCAGATCCAGATCCCAACTTTGTGGCTGGCCCTTGTCTCTACTCTGTAATCTTTCTCCCTGTTTGTTTAGGGAGGTTGTTTTGAACAGTGACATTACTTTTTCCTTCGTAATTAATTTTAGTTCTGACAAAAGGACAACCCTGGAGAGTGAAGGCCTCTGTTTGTGTGGGCAGTAGCAAGACTAGCTTCCCACACACTGCCTCACCAATGGGCCTACCTCCTCTCAGAGTGGGAGGGGAGCTCAGCCCCTACAGTCTAGTCAATTCTTGGCCTATCTGCTGAACAAGGGAACCAATGAGTGCCAGTGCTGGTGGGTTCTGTGATATGGGAACTTCCCCACTAAGAACTGGACTGAGACTGTCCATTTATTCCTCACAGGACTCCACACAGCTGTTAGCAGGCAACAATGTTCAGTCACTACCAAAACAGGCCAGATTCGAGCTGGTGATCTGGAGATCAAAGGCTCTGCAACACACCACCAACCCTTTATGTTGGTGAGTCACTACTCCATCATGATATTTGTGCCAGTTTGAAATAATCCTAGGGCAGAATTCTTCACTCTGCAGCCTCCAACCTCTGCCATAGGAGAACAGAAGGCCATAGGCATTGCATTAGCACTGGAAGAACAGGGGTGTCTACAGGTCAGGGCTGGAGCTCTGAGCAGGTGGTTTCCAGCAGAGGACTTTAAGGGGGCATTGCAGGTCAGGGTTGATGGATAGTGACAGAGCTGGGTGTGGGGAAGTTGCATAGCCACTGCCCACACTGTGTCTTTAGGTGGCATGGTAAGTCCCTCACTTCCTTAAGTGCTAAAAATTCCCTAAAGTTCAAATAAAAGGTGAAAAGAATTACAAACTTATAGGGGTGCACATGTTTGAGGTTACATGAGGCTAATCAGGACCAAGAGCCCCCATTAAAAGCATTTTCTCTACAAGCCTGTCACTGAGTAACAACAACAGTATTTCCCAACTCTGCTGAAGTCCAGGACAAATTCTCAGTTTATGAAATAATGCCCTTGGTTATAAAGCAGCAAATCCTTAGACAGATGCTCTGAATGCCATGCAAAGCACACGCTGTTGTTTTCGGCATGTTTTTTGATGGCAGGAAGGGCTAGGATAAGACATGATGAGCAAAGAAGGAGAAGGCTGTGGACAGAGATGGGGATAAGGGTGTGCAGAGCTATGATTGGAGAAGGCCTGACATTATAAGAAGATTTTAGGCGGGGCTCAGGCTGTTCGTGGGAAGTTTTAGGGTTCTGGGCATTGGTAAGAAGGGCTAAGTGGCGTGGCTGTGGGAAAGGTTAGGATGGGTTGGGATATCAAGGGTAGATCTGTGAGGGTCGATGGGAAAGCTTAGTGTTGGGATTGGGAGTACTGTCATGCTGGTGAGAAGGGCATTGATGAAAAGTGTCATGATTAGTCAGGTCAGGCATTGGTGGGAAGGTTTAGAGTGGGTTTGCGTTTTGGTAGGGACGATCGGGGATGTTGAGGAGAAGGATTTGGGGTGTGGGTGAGAAGTGTTAGGGTCAATGAGGGGTTGGGGTACTGGTAAAAAGGTTTCGGAGTGTCTATGAGAAAGGACGGGGTTGAAATTGGAGTGTTGGTGGGAGGAGATGGGACAAGGGTTAGAACGGCCGGCAGTTAGCATATGTGGCAGGGGAGGTAGTTACCATCATGCTCCATGGAGCTGGTGGTTATGTTGTTGCTGAAGATCTGATCCACGTGATTCAAGATAAACTCAATCACCAACTGCTGGACTCGCACCTCCAGGAAAGCTGCATCCCCATTGCAGCCGACAGCCTCGATCTCCTTTGACCTGTACCACAGGGGGAGTGGCCATAAATACAATAAAACCCCTGCATCCTAAGATACAGTATGTGAGGGAAAGAATTGCTTTGACCTTCCCCAGTGGGTCATGGATCGAACCTTTCCCTGATACAGCAGGAATGTCCTGGAATAGAAATTTTTTATGTACTGTTGCTCTGAGTCTCGTTCTTTTCACTCTTCCAGTCCTTTACTCTCTCTTAACTTTCCATTCTTTCTTTATTCTTTCCCCATGTCCTCTCCCGTCTCTCCTTTTTTCTTCTGTGTTGCTTTCTGCATTTCCTCTCTCTCCTTTTTATTTTCACTAGTTTTATTCATCAGAAGTTTTCTTTTTCCTATTTCCACCATTCTATTTTTCCTTTCTGATCTTCTCTCTGTCCTCTTTCTCTATTCCTTTTAGAGATTAAACCAGAACACTGGGCCCAGCTCCCCCTCAGACTCTTGATTCGGCTCCAAACTTTGTAGTTTGGGCTTATCTCTGTAAGGTGGATTTGAAGTCAAACCACCAGAACTGAATCCAATCAAATCTGAGGGAAGACCAGATTTGAATTCCACGTCTCAGGTTCTTCTTTTTCCTGCTATTTTTTTATGACTGTCTTTATGTCCCTGTCCCTTCCTTCACTCCACCCAGCACTCTTGCATTCTCACTCTCTCAGCAGAAAAACCTTCCTTATCTTGACATGCCAAAGTGTTACTGAAGAAATTATCTCTGGGCAATGGATCCTTTGTAAAGTTAATGAGTGGTTTGTTAGATAACGGCTTGGAGCATTGCCAACTGGATAACCATGTAAAGAGACTGCAGTTGCATTGCCTGCCTCTTTCTTGTCATCCCAGAGACTTGCATTACAAAGGAAACAGACTTCAGGTCATTTGACAAGAAGGACAGAAGCTGGAATGGAAATGTATGAATAGTAAATGTCCACTTTGCAATGTTCAATAGTTTCAACATTTGATCCAATCACAAGACTGGCTCTCAGCAGAGATTTTCAGGCAGGGTAAATTATGAAAAAACGCTTGGTGATCTTGTGATACCAGCAAATGTCCACTAGCAACTATCTTAAGATCTTCAAACTCATTTCACTTGCGACCAAAATGGATTTGGATTCAAGTTGTCTATAACATGTACCACCATCTCCCCTTCCCTAGTCACTCATTGCTCTATCCTATCAAACTTTACCACCCATATTTTGAAAACAGTTGCTTCAATCCCATAGTGATGAGCAAACGCCTCATTTTTAAACGGACACTGTCAAAAAGAATATAGTTTTTAGAAATCCATAGATTTCCTTCCCTGGATATTAGTAGTAAAACCTCAGGTTATCCAATTTGGGAGAATTTTTTAAATCATATTTACTTTGCACTATTTTTTATGCTGTTTATTTCTTTGCATTTTTCTCAGCAGGATCAGTCTGTGATTGACTGATCAGTCTCTGTTTACTGTCTGGTCAGTTTCACTCTCAGATGCTCCAGCAGTAGCTCAGCAGCACTGCCCTAAGAGTGAAGTGAAAAGAGGTCCTTACTGTACCTGAGGAGATTAGGTGCCCACACTAGGGCCAGGTTCCTGGTGTGCATGTTGGTCATGTTGCTGAAGGAGGCCAGGTGACTCAGATGCTTGATCAGGTATTCCAAAGTCCTGCAAGCATTTGGTTTGGATAAAGAAAAAGTCTTCAGCTCCTGCACATGTGATCAAGTCTCCCGTTAGTTGCTAGCCCCCACAAGTACAGCAGTCTGCCATATAAGATCTGCTAACAGAATTCTCCTTTAGCCCAAGAGGTAGAGAGGCCTGTGTTTTGGTGATGATGGTACTGGTTTCAGTCTCCCGCAGTGACTGTGGTGTCTGTATATATGAGACTGGCAAAATGGGCACCATGGCTCAAAGCCAGAGCAGTGATTTGTTATGTCACAGTTTTTGAGCAGTGGTGCAGAACACTATGGATGTTGTTATTGTGGATGGCTTCATGTGGTACAACCCAAATGAATTTGAGGAGGATGGACAGTGGGAAGCAGGAAGAGGGGGGCTACTGATGCATATGGTGGCTACGGAAGCTCAGATCACATTGTATGCTTAAATGCATGGCTTAATTGCCTTCTCCCACTTGGACAGGACTGCGCAACTGGCCAAGTACGTTATGGCAGCTGGGAGGGAGACTCGGGTTGACAGAAGCTGGAGAGGGCTGGTTGCTCTTTCAGACACTTAATGCAATGATCTGTTCAATTTTATTTAGAGGACAGGTGAATTGCTCTTGAATTTGGTGGCAATGAATGAACCCACCTCTCAGCTCCTCCTCGAAGCAGAAGCCATTTCAGAGAATCGTTCCACAGCTAAGAGCCACCGCATGGATCCCCACAGTTTCAACAGCTGAGTTCTTACCTGTAATGTGATGGTGGAAGTTCCTGGATGACATTTTGAATACGGGCCAATTGCTCCTCCTCCGGGCAGCGAGATATTGCCTCCTGTGGAGAGAGAGGAAAGTCTGTTGAAGTGACAGATTTAGAGGGAGTGAGAGAGTGACAGAGAGAGACACGTACAGAGGCCTGGCAAGTGTCAGAGGGAGCACTGTCTCATTACATTACAGAGCTATGAGTAAGAAGTCCTGCCACTGACTTTCTGTGAGACCTTAAGCAAGTCACTTCACCTCCCTGTAAGGATAACCATACTTACTCATCTCGCTGTGGGGCATAGAGCCCTAGTCTCCTTAAGTTCACGGCTGAAAGTCTGGGCCTTAATTCATTAAACACTTTGAGATCTTCAGCTGTGAGATGTATTTCCTTTTTCTTCTTTTTGACTCTTTCCTTCCCCCTCCCCACTTCTCCCACTCATTTTTGAAAATTGATTTCTCCCACACACATACAATGACTGGGGGGAAAATGGAAAGAAAAAAAAATATTGAGAGGGCTGGAGGAAAAGAGGGAAGAGAAATGAAAGGAAAACAGGAGGAAATGATAAATAACAAAATGAAAAATATTGAAACTTTTTCCAAATTTTTTTTAAAAACAAATAAAAAATGGGTCCTTTTTATACTCTGTGAAATGAAAACAGCTTGGGGCTTATGGGGTGAAAGGCAAAGTAATTTATAAATAAAAACAAGCATTATTATCTACCATATATAGATATAGCAGCTCCTGTAATGATGAGGTATTTTAGAGTAGCTACAATGAAATGCCTAGAAATACAATTACATAGAGTAACAAAAGTCTACATTAGCGATTCGAGTGGAATAGCATAGATAAAACTGAGCCTATGCACCTCCCCACCACCACAGCCCAGCAGTTCTCTGCAGAGTAGAGCTGAGAGGGATATAAGAACCTATTGTCTCAGTTCCTGGGAGTTCTTCTCTGCATTGTTAGTCTTCTTTCAGCTTCCCTTTCAACATTGCAATTGGAGAGGACAATCCACTAGGAACTTTAAACAATGTGAGGTTATGTAGGATCCATCTGCCCACACTTCTACTTCTGGGGATTGGAGTGAGTTCCAAGAAAGATACTGTGACCACGCCTGCCAATTGGAGTTTTGCCTATGTAAGGATGTGAGCAAAGCTAGAGCTGAGATAAAGAAAACAATCCATTCCTAACCATCAGTTGCTTAAATATTATTAATCTGAAATCACCAACCACAGCCACAGAAACACCTTCCTGTGTTTTCACTGTCACTACTACATTTCCATTATTTATTCTGCTGTCACTACTCTTGTCACTATTCTTTTCGCTATAAGCCATCCTTTATGCAATACCACATGTAAATTGCAATCATCAATTTTGCTACCAGAGATGGGCATGCACTGCATGCCAGGATCCAAGCAGCCCCCACTTTCAGAACCCAGATTTGAATTCTGTGGCTTGAACCTATTTCTGGCCTTTGTTGTCAGCCCACAACCACAGGTGCATAGTAGACACCACCACCACCACCACAGTTACCACATCAAGCAGCAAAATCATCAACAAAACCTTTGACGTCATCAGTCAATAACTTCACCACTGTTACCAATGATCTCACCAATAAGAGCATAACCAGGATCACCAACGCCAGTCCTTTAACATCACTGACATGGTACACGTGTGCTGACAAACTTAAATACCATTAATCAGGCATCCATCAAGGAGAGGATTTTGCATCAATAATGAACATACAGAGAGAGATCAGGTGTTCATATTCCACCAGCCTGCCTCCAACATCAAAACATCTGATGGACGGAGAGACAGACACCTTATTTGGATTAAATAAGATCTGACCTTAATCTTCATTCAAAGCAGGAACTGAGCCTTTTCTGAGGGTCAAAGAAATTAGTAGGGTGGAAGTTAACCAGTAATTTATTTATTTATTTATTTTTTATCTCCACAAGCCTCAGCTCCAGAGACAGTCCCAGCTAAAAAGACAGCTCTGATACCTCTGAACTTGGGAAATTCACATCTGAGCTTTGTGCCTGACCCCATCTCTCCTATGGCTGAACTGAAAACGCAGAGCTAAAAACTCCTGAATTGGGGGAAGTTCTGCTCCAGATCTAAATCTTACAACTCAGACCCATCTCAGCTGATTATTTTTTGTTTCAATCCACCAGTGGAAGTACTGACCTATAAAAAAGACCTGTTTCCACCATTTCAGAGACAAGAAGCACGATAAATCCAACGCTTCTCGTGTGGGATTTCCAGGCCATTGTTTCTGACCAAAGATGGATCAGGAGAAGCATCCAAACATTTGGATGCAAATCTGAAACATCAGATATCAGCTAGGCTGCATGGCTGTAAATCTGTGCAGATTTTGGCTCATACATTTCATTTCTAGATTCTAGGAAAGGAAGCTGAAACAGACAGCAAGCAAATGCTGATTTGTGTGATGTCATGACTGACTCAGACCCAACAGCCTTACTTCTCAGCCAACTGAGCTAGAAACCCATGGCATGTCTTACAAAACCAGGGGGGATCATCTTCAACATGTGGAATTATAGATTCAGAACAGCAAGAAGCAGAGGATACAGAATCCCAAGAAAAACCAATTGCTTTTATTTAATGTCTTTTTTTTTCAAATTTAGCATTAATTACTGATTGTTTCACCTTGGGAATGGGAAGAAAAAATTAGAAGGAGACAGGGTGTTTCAGATGCACAGTCAAGGATACACGTGATCTATTACCCTTCTACTCCAGTGACCACACTGGGTGTGCTCAGCTGGTAGCCTCTGGCTAGCAAATGGAGTAAAACTGAGGGAGGAAGAAGGTGTGTGGCCTTCTGTTATTGAATTGGTTTGATGAAGCAATCAGTCCCTTTACACTAGTGTTAGAATGAGTCTGCCAGTGCCAGAGTCACCAACTCAATCAGAACTGGATTATGAGCTGGTGAAGGACCAGAGCAGGAGGGAGTGTCATACTGCAAAGATAAATATGCAGCAATGCCATGGCAGGGTCATGATATATATAAACTTGATACGGTTGAAGCCGAAAGGCTAATCCCTCTCTAGTCATTAAGAATTTCCCTATCCTGAGACACTAATGGCTGAATCACTGTGGTGACTCAAAGCTGTGCCTATCCTTCCTCAGACACAGTGCTGAGTGAGGCAGACAGGGTAGGATTAGCAGGCATCCCTGCCTCCCACCCGCACACTGCTGTCTAGACACTGGGGCACCCATCCTACATTCAACCAGACTCCCCTTCTGGTGGTTTTCGCCAGACTCTGGGGAATAGTTTCTTTTTCTTGGCTTCTGTTAGTATTTCTAGCCAAATCGGTTACCCACTGTAAGTAGCAATGTCTATAGTTAAGGCTGCCCAACAATTCCCATTATAAGAACTAGAGCTCTATGAATAATGATTTTTCCGTGTGCTTGCAACTCTGACTTTTTTTTTTTTTTTAATTGTTTCAGGTCAACCTCAAGCCAACATTTTTCAAAATGTTCAGCGGATCAAAGTGTTGAAAAAAAATTGTTTTGGGTCAAACAAAACATTTCATTTGACCTGAAACAAAATGTTTCATTTTGATTTTGAGTGTTTTTTCACATTTTAATTCTAAAAAAATTAATGTGAAGGAAATTTCCAAACAAAAAGTTATTAGTGCTGAAAAAATGAAACATTTCCTTTAAAAAAAAGTCATAATGAAACATTTTCATGTTTGGATTTTTAAAAATTATTTTACCCAAAAAAATTGGCAAAACCAACACGAATTCACAAACCGTTCCAATGTCACCCAATCTTGCATTTTTTGCCAAAAACAGGTTTTGGCTGAACAATTTCACACAGCTGTAATAAGAACCTGTTTTCAGTTGCTTTTGACTTTGCCAAATCTTAATCATCGCAGTCCTTCATCCCCTCTACTCCTTATCCCAGTCCCCTCCCTCACTACCCCCCAGAACCGGCTCCTCACCTCTTTGCATTCCCATCAGCTTTTTCCTCCTTCTTGTCCTTCTGCCTGGGCCCAGCAGTGAAAACACAAGAGAGACCATCTTCCTGCTCTCAGTTCCTATGTTGGGCATGATAGTTGTCCCTGGGCAGCCAGGAGCAGTAATTGCAGGGAAAGTCCTGTTCAGCCCCTGCACCCCTTAGTTGGAGCATGCTAAATATAGATGGAACCTTTGGAGAATTTAGCTGCCAAACTCTAACAAGTCTCTAGTGAGCAAGTGCAAACTGAGATTGTTCAGAGACTTAAAACTCGGCCAACTTGCGCATATTTTCAAGGGGAAAACAAAAGGCTATTCTGTTCTATATAAATTTATATACCATGCTCATCACCATGGTATCTAACCTTCCTGACACCAGGGTGATCCCTCTGTCAATTTTCTAGTCCCTGCTTCAGATCTAAAGAAGGACATCAGAGCTTCTCAACGAAACAGTTGTATGAATCTTCGAACATGGGCAATATGATGCATTTTTCCCTAATATCATTCTGAGAAATGGCTGAACTGTTTTAGCTGAAACTTTCCAAAAACATTCAATATGAGAGACAGACAGACAGACAGTATGAAAAATTTCAGCCAAAATGGTTAAAGATTGGCAAAGTCATAACCAAATGAATGCAGGAGTTTATAGTGGAAAGCATCAGGTAACCTTAACTACAGGTGTTCCTATCTGCACTGCTAATAATAAAATATTATTTGTCATCAAATTGTCCAGCCCTTTTAGAAGTCCAGCTATGGTCCCCAGGACAGACTTAAGGAGGCTCAGCAGCAAGGGTTACAGTCTTTTTTTCTGCCCCCAGCAGTCTGCTCCCAGACTCCTACTTGTATCCACACATAAACTATATTCATGTTGCAAAATGGAATTATTACTTTAAATGAGGTTACAGATTTCTGCTTGAACAGTTTCCACTTTCACCTGCTCTTTGTATCCAGGACATGCTCATTATGGCCTGATTTTCCATTGCCCTCTACCTTGTGTCACAATTTACCTCAATGCAAATGGAGTGAAAAACACTAGCACATCAGCAAGAAGTAGTATTTTACACCCACTGTGCACTCACTGTGAACAGGTGTAAATGACTGCACAGTGCATCAGACAATCAGGCCCTGTGTATTCACATGTTATAAAAATTACAAGCAAAGGACAGCAATGGAGGAAAGAAACAGAATTAGGGAGGGAGTGGAGGGAGGGAGGAAGGAAGGAAGGAAAGGTTCAGTGAGACAAAGAGAAAAAGGGAAAGAAAAGTGAGTAAGGGAAAGAATGATAAAAAACAGAACGAGAGAGGGAGATATGGAAGAGAAGGAGACAGTGTAACACAAGGATAGAGGGATGGAAATAGCGAAGAGAAAGAATGAGGGAAACAAGGAAGGGACAGAGAGAAACAAAGTGAGAGAGAGAGACAGCAACAGACAAAATGAAGAGACAGAACAAGTGTGCCACACACACACAACTCTGACACAGGGTCATCAGAGTGAGACTAAAACACAAACAACTACCTTTACCAAAACACATGTGCATGCCGGGCTGTGAACAAGAATAAAAGGCTCACCGTAAATTTCTTGTAGAGCTCATAAGTGAGGAGGGGGTTTGGCAGCTCCCTGAAGTACAGCTTGCAGAGTGACCCCACACAGTGAATGTCCTGAAGGTAAACTTCCCTTGTCAGGTCTGGACATTGATCAGAGCTAAACTCCTGCCTGAAACAACACAGACAGGGACATAACAGCCTGGAAGAACAGGAGCTGGAAACAGTCCATGCCTAGTTATCTGTCACAGACAGAGGGAAAAGAGAAATGTTATAGAATGGAAAGCAGAGATCTGCCTCTTTTACCTGCAACCTGGCCCAGATCCTCTCCTGAAGCTCAGACTCCAGATTCATTCATCTCTGGTTTCCCTCACAAAGCTCCACTTATGGGTCCTAAAACTGACATACAGCGACTATCCTCTCCTGAGGTTAGATACTCCTGGGCTGCCCCTAAGGTACTCTGTTAATGGATCCAGAGGGAGGTGCTTTTGGGGGGACAAAAATTAGTCTCCGTAAAGTAGTGTGTTTGGTCTTTACCAGTGTTAGGAACTAAGGTTGTCTCTAAACCTGGTCTCCTCTGTACCAGGGTTGGGATATGCTGCCCTCATTACACCACCGAGAAACCACATTCAACAAGTCTATGCCT